>NC_062295.1:23114983-23782773 GCF_902655055.1 Lutra lutra | reverse complement strand
TGTGGGCCAGACACCACAACTCACTGATCTTCAGCTGCCTCCGGATTCGCTCCACGTTCTTCTCCCGGTACTCGGACTGCGTCAGGTTGCACTTGTTGATGAGCTCCACGAATTGCTGGGAGAGGACCCCATGCTAATGGAAGAGAATATAGGCTGGGTACCCCAGAAGGATTTGGCCTCAACACCCCCACGAGGACAGCGAGCAAACAGCACAGGCTGTTCTAGGTGCCTGCCACCGCGGCCACCATTCTCTCCAAGTTAAAAGCCAAAGCCCTTTCTGGGCCTACATAACCCTCCCTTCCCCCATGTACCCTCTGACCTACCTCTTCCAGCTGTTGCCTCACTCCTTCTCTCCAACAATGGTGGACTCCTCCTGCCTCCACGAAAGCCACCCCCACCTCAGACTTTTACATTTACTACTCCCTGGGTCTAGAATGCTCGTGCCCCACAGAGATCACCTTCTGAATGAAGTCTTCTCTACCTTACAAACACTGCAACCTGCCTTCTCCTGGCACTCTCCATCCCTCTTCTCCTCGTTTCTTTCCCTGAATACTTAATTACATTCTAAAATAATGTACATATTTATTAAGGTGTTTGTCTCTCCCCACCAGAACATAAGCTCCATGAGGATAGGGCTCCGGTGTTCACTGCTGTATCCCAAACAGCTAAAAAAACAGCTAATAAACACCTATGAAAGCTTGCTGAACACCAGCCTCACTGCTTAGACCAAAGGTGGGCTAGTATACCTGGAGGGCAGTCCACTTGCTGGATTTTACAGGGTCCATCTGGGCCCTCAGCCTCTCACACCAGGGACCACCACAGGCTCCCCCTGAAATGTCCTCTCATCTTGTCTTTTCCCCTGCCGCCTTCAATGTGTTCAATCCTTGGAGTACTTTCCTCAGAGACCTATCTGCTCTCCTGCCTTCAGCTGCACCCCTGCAGGATGCCCAAACGGCTCTATCTTCAATCTAGGGGATTTGCTGAGCTCTGGGCCTTCCTACTCCAACTCTGACCTCCAGGAAGTCCAAGTAACTCCTCACTGGGAACCCAGAGCGGGGCAGTTAGATTGCCTCAAATTTCCTTGCTAAGATTTGATTCAGTGACCTTCCTCTTCCAGGGAAGTTCCTCTTGCTGACTTCTTGAATTTTGCCCATGGGGCAGAGGATGTCCCTGTCACGTGGGCAGGAAACCTCCCAGTTACTTATGACTGTTCCCCCTTCTTCCCTGGGCAGGGATATTAGCTACCAAACCCTATCTAAGTGAGGTCTTTGTCTCCTATTCAAGCTTGACCTCCCATCTTGGTTTCTAGAAAGCATGCCTTCCACAGTCAAGCCCAGATCATATCTGGGGACCCAGCAACTTGTCACTGAATGGAGAAGGTGATAGGGTGTTAAGTGGACTGGGAATCGGGAGTCTTGACCTTGGGTGAGTCCTTTCTCTCTTTCAACCTCAGTTTCCCCATCTGAAAACCAGCTAATGATCCATCTAATGATGTGAAATGTCTTAGTTCTGGGACTAACAACCCACCTGTGTTTTTCTCATCCTTGTATTGACTGAGTTATAATTCTCATCAGCTTCCTCATTCTGGGGCTCTATGGCTGTGGGAAGACACAAGGGTATTGGTGGGGAAGGGAATTTGAGCTGTGATTTCAAAAAATCATGTGGAGATCAGGACACAGGGCCAGAGCCATACCCCATCCATACAACAGAGAGGTGCTTATCTCCATGGGATTCTTTTGGGAATTATAATTTATCATAAATGACTAATTCTGAGCCTCTGATGGGAGAAAGTATATTTTTCTTTGCAATACATCAGAGCATTCCCACAGGAATACAGAGGACTCTTTGAGAAACCCCCATCTGCCCCTCCAAAGAATGCACATTAGGCAGCAAAAATAGAAGTAAATGGTTTCCTTACAAATAAAGGAACTTAAGGGGCTGGCATGTGCTATGAAAATACTATGTACTGGAAGCCAGGAGAAAGAGCTTCTAGGCCTAGGCCTGCTGTGTGATCTGGAAACATAACTGGCCTCTCTGGGCCACACACTCCCCAGACATACCAGGAACTGGGCAGGACCACAGGGAAGGATCCATCTGAGGTCCTAGGGAGCTCACCCTTCAGCTGCGATCGGATTTCCCTCCCCAGCTGTTTGATCTCCTCGCGCAGATTCTGCAGGTCCTGCTTCATACCTGAGCAAGAGAAACCCATGACTCCCAAACAGCAGCCCCTACCTCAACAAACCTCCCTGGCCACCACCTTCGCGGAACTACAATCCCCACAATCCCTCCGGCTGAGCATGCGTTTGCACTTGGGGTTTCGCTCACTTTCCTCGGGAAGAGGCGTGGCCAGGATGGTGACCTGCTGCTTCTCCAACTCTCGGACTTTATTCTCCAGCTTGACAATAGTCTGTCGAATTGTCCGGACCTGGAGAAGGTGACCGAGAGGGCTGAAGGAGATATGGGGGTACTCCGGACCGCGCTGCAAATCGAGTCATCCAGCCCCCTCACGAAGAAGACAGGCAGGACCCCAGCCTCTTACCTTTTGGAAGAACTCATCGTCCGGGCTCCCCAGCCGTGCAGTGCCCGGGTGTACCACCAGCGCGACCCGCTCCTTGTCCTCATCGTCCGAACTGTCATCCCCCTACCAGGGCCGGGGTCACTGGCATCATTTCCTTGCTGTTGCTCTCTCCCCGCAGGACTCAGGGACTTCCGGGTCTTTCCTTCCTAACCCTCAGCCACCCCTCCCTGCCCCGAAGTCCAGGATTCCTGTATTCCAGCCAGACCCTGTCCAGTCCGCCCGTTCCCAACCCAGCAGCCCCCACTTCTCACCTGCCTCAGTTCGTGGGTCCTGTCGCGCATGGCGGCCCGAGTTCCCTCTCCCCCGTGCCGGAGCCCCGAGGGCCTCAAGACTAAGTTTTGGAACTCCTGTATCCCACTCGTACTCTGACACTGACACTCCCCCCCGCCCTCACCCTGCAGACCCCCAAGCTCCCCCACGAGCCACCAGAGGCTCTGTCCCGGGCACCATCCACAGTCAATGGGAAGAAGCCGACCTCGGGGACCCCCCCAAGATCCCACAGGTTGGAATTCCCTTTTCTTTCCCCCCCTCCCGCTCCTGTAGCCTCGGCCCCGCCCCTCTGGGATGATCGGGGCATGCGCACGGGGTCGCGTCTCTTCCTCGCCCGAGGGAGAGGCTGAGGTCGGAAGCTGTAGCGCCCCGAACGGAAGCAAAGCTGCCAGGACGTGAGAACCCGCCCCCTTTGCCGGAACTGTCCCATCTTCCAACGGAAATCCAGTTGCCAAACCGGGTGGGAGTGCGTCATCGGTGCGTAATCTGACAGACCCTGCATCTCACATCACCCCATGGGCAACCCCCCCACGTCACATGACCGGCCCGGTCCCACCTTCGCGGACCACAGAACGTGACGCTTCGAATGTCACGTGTCTCGGCGCTGTCAACTTGGTCTCTGGAACACCCTTCTCCCTACGAAGTCTCCGGCACCCTCGCGCCCAAGCTACGCCCCTCCACCCCCACGAAGCGGGGAGGGGACTACTGACTATCCCTTAAGACCTTTTGAGGCAGTGGGTGGTAGGACCCTTGTTGAAATCGGCTTCATTTCTTTTGGGTCCGGGGGTGTGGGCAGACAGAGAACTTAGAATTCGCTGCTGTCAGTATCATGAGACCTTGAAATTTGGAAAATAATAAGATCCAGCGTCAGAGAATTGCAGGGTTTTGTAGGCAGAGGATCTGGGGGTGGAAAGTGACCTCACCCAAGGCAGAAATCTCTTTTCCCGCATACTCCTGGCTCAGCCTCTGACAGGTGGGCGGTTGGCGCCCTGCTTGAACACTGCAGTTCCGCTGCACTCACCACCTTCTGAGCATGAGAACATTTCAGGGCAACTAAAGCTGAGAAAAGTGTCTGTATTCTATTGAGCAGTCTGCCCCTTACATCTAACTCCCTGCCTAGCATCGGGGTCTACCCTCTGAAGCCCACAAAAAAATGTGCACACATTCCACATTATAGTGGACTGTGAGCTGTTCAGGTCAGGGCATGGCAGTCTTGTTCTTACCTGAATACCCAGTAGCCAGCAAATATGGGCCCTCAATAAATATCTGTGGACAGAACTTGAGCCCTTCATGTATCTGAAGATAAAGCTTGTGGTTCCCTAGTCTTGTCTTTCAGGCGTCAGCCTCTCACGGTGACACTGCCCTAGCCCTCTAGATGACCATTCAATGGATATTTATTATGCACTTATTATAGCGCAGAGACTGTTCAAGGGGTCAGAGAAAAATCAGGGCCCTAGAGACAAAATACCTTTCACTTATGAAACTTGCATTATGTAAGAGGAGTTCCCAAGGCCACTCAGTGAGTCTCAGCATTGCCAGAGTAAAAATCAGGTCTCCTGGATTCCAAGGGCTCTTTCCAGGGAACTTACAGTGTCAACCAAAAGAAAGAATGGCCCTTCTCTAGTATGTCCTGGTAAGGAGAATCTAGATTTCCTTTGAGTTGGTGTGGATTTCTGAAAAGTGACTTCATTGTCTCCGGGCCTCCATCTCCCATCTATATGCAATGGGTAGCATAGAGGGATGGAGAAATCATCTTTATGGGTATTCCCTGCTCTAAAGTTCATTGATTATGAGGTTGGAAACTGTAAAATGCTGTCTGATTCTACTCGAAGGGCTTTCATCCTTCTCTTCCCTTCAGAACCCAGCTTGCCTGGGGTTGGGAATGAAGAAGTGAAGATGGTGTGCTGCTCTGATTAACCTACAGGAGGGTTGGAGGGTTTTTCAGGAGGCTAAGCCCTGCCCCTTAGGGTCTCCTGGAGATCATGAAGGAGGATTTCTCCACTCTTGGGTCTTCTATATCAGCCTCTGCCTCCCTGCCTCCTCCCCCTTCTCTCTCTCTCCTACTCTGTCTCTCTGAGTGGGACAATGGAAGGGCTTTTGGACATCTGACTCCCAGTCCTGCATGTGGTCTTAAATAACTCATCGCTCTTCTCTGGGACTCAGTTTCTCAATTTGATAACTTGGTCTCGTAATTTCTGCCTTGCCTAAGGTAAGAATTGAACAGTATCAAATGAGGTGAGAAAGGCTATGGAAAGGTCTTGCGAACTGTCGAGGGTTGCCCCCTCCGTGGAATTTTACGACTGTGGGTTCCAGCTCTCTCTAGGATCACCAGTGCCCCCCTGCCTCTCTGTTGGCCTCTTGATGGTTTGCCTTCTTGGTTCCCAGCTGGGTCTGGAGTTGTTGGTGCCTTTGTTAAATTTCCCAGGATTATGATATTTATTCATTCATATATTGTATTTGTGGTCTCTGGGTGGGATCCCAGGGCTTTGGAATGGTGACTTAAGGTCACAGGAGGCTGGGCTTAAAGCCTCATGGAATGGTATGGAGAGAGGGTAGGAAGCAGGGACCACATAAGGAGAATGGCTCTGGGGAAAGAGTTCTCCAGAGCTGAGTCCTTATCTCTATTTCATGGTTTTGGGGTTATTCCTTTTAGGCCCTCTGAACAACCTTGAACTGTGCATTAAGTATATTGGGTCTGGGATGTATAGGTATTAGGGCTCTGTTTGTGTGTTCCTTCCAGTCTGTGGGAAGGTCAGGCCCTACCCAGTCCCAAGGCATGGCAGCCCGTTCGGTGCCCCCCACCTGCAGGTCCAGCCTACCAACATCCTACCTATACTGGAACCAGATGACCTGGGCTGGAATTCTAGGTTGTTCCCCTCATCATACAGCTCATGAAGGCAAGTTACAGAACTTAGCTATGCCTCAGTTCCCTCATTTGAGAAATGGGAACAATAATGGTACCAACCTTGTAGGATTAAATGAGATGATATATGTAAAGTGAATAGAATGGGGCCTGGTACGGAATAAATGCTATAGAAGTGTTTGCTGCTTTTATATGGCAGTGATGATGATGATTATTACCCCGAGGGGGTGAGCGGCCCCGGTTTCTCTGCAGGGATTCCTGCAGGGATTCCACTCTGCTGCCTGTCCAGGGTCTCCTCCTGCTTTCCAACTCCTGCACCCCGCTGTGCTTCAGGTGCAAGGCTGGAGGCCTTGCCAGCTTCTCAGGTCTCTCATGTCTCCACCTGGATCTGACACACCATATATTTTCTTATACTTTTTATATTTATTTTCTATATTGTCTGTTTTCACCCCTCCTCTCCACCTAACCAGAATGAAAGCTCCGTGAGGACAGGGTTTTTTTTTTTTTTTTAAGATTTTATTTATTTATTTGTCAGAGAGAGAGAGAGCAAGCACAGGCAGACAGAATGGCAGGCAGAGGCAGAGGGAGAAGCAGGCTCTCTGATGAGCAAGGAGCCCGATGTGGGACTCGATCCCAGGTCGCTGGGATCATGACCTGAGCCGAAGGCAGCTGCTTAACCAACTGAGCCACCCAGGCGTCCCAGGACAGGGTTTTTCACCTGTGCTATTCACTGCTGTGTCTCCAGGACCTCCAACAGTGCCTGGCAAATGGTAGCTGGACAATAAATATTCATGAATGAATGGAATTATTGTTTTTATTTTTTTAAGGTTTTATTTATTTATTTAACAGACAGAGATCACAGGTAGGCAGAGAGGCAGGCAGAGAGAGAGAGAGGAGGAAGCAGGCTCCCCACTGAGCAGACAGCCTGATGCGGGGCCTAATCCCAGGACCCTGGGATCATGACCTGAGCCGAAGGCAGACGCTTTAACCCACTGAGCCAACCAGGTACCCCAAATTACTGTTTTTAAATTTAATATTTATATAGCATTTACTATGTGCCAGGCACCAATATAAGCACATTGTAAATATTAACTCATTTAATTTTCATAGCAGTTCGGTGAGGTAAGTACTATTGTTGTCCTCATTTTACAGAGGAGGAAACTGAGCCACGGCAGTATTAAGTAACTTGCCCGAGGTTACACCCTAGCAAAGGGGAGAGTCAGGATTTGAACCCAGAAAGTAGAGGTCTAGGTTCTGGGCTCTTGTCCACTCTACTATGGTCCAAGGAAAGCATGGGCTAGGGGCGGCTCCCTGTGTCCACTTACCTTTGGGAACTTGCTACCACCTATTGAGGTCCTGCTTTAGATCAAATGTGGGGAGGAGAGGGGAGGACTTTACCTGCAAGACTGAGCCTTTTCCCCTCCCCATCACAGGGTCTCTCTTCCTTTTTTTTTTTTAAATATTTTATTTATTTATTTACTTATTTGTCAGAGAGAGAGAGAGAGAGAGAGAGAGAGCGCACAAGCAGGGGGAGTGGCAAGCAGAGGGAGAGGCAGGCTCCCTGCTAAGCAAGGAGTCCACGCGGGACTGTACCCCAGGACCCTGGGATCATGACCTGAGCAGAAGGCAGACACATAACCAACGAAGCCACCCAGGTGTCCCTCACAAGTTCTCTCTTCCACACCTGCTGGGTAGGGCTGACTGCTGGGAAGTTGTTTGCCTTCTCCCCACTCCCCAGGAGCAAAGACATCTGTGCATGTTTGGCATAAAGGGCCTCTGTTTATCCTACAAGTCTCTGAGGTGGTTTTTGTGCCAAGCCCCAAGGCCCACAAAGAGGAAGCCCCCACAGTTCTCTATTCATGATTGTGTTTGTGGCCTGACCTTGACCACTCCCTAGAGTTCCATCTGAGAACCTCTCTTCAGACACTACACACATTCTTGTGGCTTTAACTGGCATGCATGGGCTGCCTCCCAAATACCTATCTCCAGGCTCAAATTTTCTCTTGAGCTCCAGATCCCTGAATCCACTTGCCTCCTGGACATCCCTTCGTGGGGGTCCCATAGGCACCTTAAATTCAACATGTTTCAAACAGGATGCATCTTCTCCCCCTGAGAATCTCATAAGCTAGCTTCTATTTCTCTTGTTGCCTCTCCATGTGGGATACTCCTGATCACATGTGCCATAACCTTGGCCTTGAACTTCATTTTAAAAGTGATGGATCACACAATTTGTCAGCATAAGCCCCCCCTAAAAATACCAGAAGAAAATATGGGCAAAATCGTTTATAACTCTTGGAGTGAGGAAGCCTTTCCAACTCCAACTCAAAAGTCAGAAGCTATAAAAGATTAATACGTTTGTCGACATGGAAAAAATTCTGCATGGTTAAAAAAAATCAAAGCAAAATCAAAAGACAAACAAACTAGGAAAAAATATTTGCAATTCTTATCATATACAAAGGGTAATCTCTCTACTATTTAAAGGTCTTCCTCATATTGATAAGACCAACAGTTCAATAAAAAATAGGCAAAGAACATGACAGATCACAAAAGAGAAAATACATAAGGCCTTAAACACATATGCAGATATTCAACATATTCAACAGATATTCTCACATAATGAGAGAAATGAAAAGACGATACTGAAATGCCTTTTTTCCTTTATTGCATTAGCAATAACCCATATGTCTGACGAAACACTCTTTTGGCAAGACTGTGGGGAAACAGGGACTTTCACCCATTGTTGGAAGGAATGCAAAATGATACAACCCAGACATTATTTATCAAAATTATAAATGTATACACACTTTGAGCCAGCATTCTCACTTGCAAAAATCTATCTGAAAACCTACCTCTATCAATTAGCCATTGCTTCCCAAGGAACCACCTTAACACTTACTGGCGTAAAACAACGATTTATTGTTTCTCTAGATTCGAAGGGCGGCCAGGTGGTTTTTCTGCTGATCTGATCTAGATTACTCAAGTGATGGCAGTCAGCTGACATCCAGCCTGGATCTGGATGGCCCCTCGTGGCTGTCACACTGACTTGTCTGAGACCTTAGCCCTGATGGCTCGGTCAACTAGAGGGGGCTGAGCCGCTGTCTCCATGTGGTACGTCAGTCATCCTAAATTTGTTTAATTGTTTGTTTGTTTAAGTAAGCTCCCTGCCCAGTGTGGGGCTTGAACTCGCAGCCCTGAGATCAAGGGTTTCATGCTGTACTGACTGAGCCAGCCAGTGCCGCCAGCCTGAGTTTCTTCATAGCATAGCATCCTCATGGTTCCAAAAGGGTGAGAATAGAAGCTTCAAGGTCTCTTGAGGCCCTGCTCAGAAATTGTGTGACATTATTTCTTCAATTAGTCTCTAAGCAAGTCACAAGTCCATACCAGCTGCAAAAGGTGGGGGGAGGAGAAACAGAATTTTAATGCACTCTATATGCCCATGAATGAAATGACATATACATCAATGTTATTCATTGGATTTTGTTTGCAGACTTGTCCATCAGCAGGTAAGCAGCTGTGAAAAAGGATGAGGATGTTGATGTGAGAGTGCTTTAAAATACCTTGTTAGTCAAATATCAAGGTGTAGAATGAGTAGATCATGCTATTGAGGTATAAGAAAAAAGTGTGGGGGCACCTGGGTGGCTCAGTGGGTTAAGCCTCTGCCTTCAGCTCAGGTCCTGATCTCAGGGTCCTGGGATCGAGCCCTGTATCAGGCTCTCTGCTCAGTAGGGAGCCTGCTTCCTTCTCTCTCTCTGCCTACTTGTGATCTCTCTCTCCCTTTCTGTCAAATAAATAAATAAAATCTTAAAAAAAAGAAAAAAGAAAAAAGTGTGTCTGTGTGTGCGTGTGTGTATGTGCACATGTGTGTGTGCATGTGCTTGTATCCTCAAAGAAATCCTGGAAAATTACAGAAGAGAACAAGCTGGTAAGCACAGTTGTCAAGAGTAAGAATCTTCACTGTCAACCTTTAATGTTATTTAGATTTTTGAATCTGTGAAAGTACTACCTATTTTAAATAACTGTATCAAAGAAAGAAGCTACCTTCAAATAATTTCCAACAAAGAAAAAGCTGTCTTAGGCAGCTTGGGCCGCTGTTACAAAATAGCACAGATTGCTGGCTTACCCAGTAGACATTTATTCCTCACAGTTCTGGAAGCTGGAAGAAGAAGATCACAGTACCTGCAGATTTGGTTCGCGGTGAGGGCGCTCTTCCTGGATTGCAGATGGTTTGCTGCATCCTCGCAGGGCAAAAGGAGGAACCTCTGGTCTCTCTTCCTTTTCTTATGAGGGCGCCCGTCCCATCAGGGACATCTCCCTGGTGGGTGGACGTCTCCACCCTTGTGACGGCTTCTCAACCTCATTGTCTCCCAAAGGCCCCATCCCCCTGATACCGTTACAGTGGGGGTTAGGGCCTCAGCATATGAATTTGGGGGGCACACAGACTTTCAGCCCTTAACAGAATTCTATGATCACACTTTCACTTTTCAAGGATCCTGCTGGTGGCCATGTGCAGGGAGACCACAGATGGCTGTGCCTGTGGGCGCGATGGGAGCGATCACACAAGAGAGGCCCCAACCACATTGTGGACATCCGCATATCTGAACATTTATTACAATTGTCTGACAGATGGAGATCAAGTATCATGAGGAAGGGACACCTTTTTCTATTTACACAAAGGCGCAGTAAGGGTTGGCAGTGGCCCTGGCCAGGTGAAGGTTGATTGGGAAATCAGTTAGCAGATAATGAGGCCTGGAGGTAGGGATAGAACATCCATTAAAGAGACAGAGTCTATCAGACATGGTTGCAGACTGGTAAAATTGGTAAGGGAGCAGGAGGGTCCTAGATCACCCCTGGATATCTGCCTCTCGCTATATGTGCAGGCAAGTTTGCTGGAATAGGAGAAATTATTTAAAATATATTGCCTTTATAAATCACAGCAACAGACTATTAGGAAATGGAAAAATACCATTTATAGAAATATACAGTACCTAAGGAAACTTTTTAAAAATATGTTCATGTCTTTTATGACAGAACATTTTACTTTTGGGCACCTGGGTGGCTCACTGCCTTCAGCTCAGGTTAGGATCCTGGAGTCTCAGGATCCAGTCCCACATCAGGCTCCCTGCTGAGCAGGGAGAATGCTTCTCCCTCTGACCCTCCCCCTCTCACTCTCTCTCTCTCTCTCTCTCTCACACACACACACACACACAAATAATAAAATCTTTTTTTTTTTTAAAGAACACTTTATTTTTTTTAAAAGATTTTATTTACTGGGGCACCTGGTGGCTCAGTGGGTTAAAGCCTTTGCCTTCGGCTCAGGTCATGATCTCAGGATCCTGGGATCGAGCCCTGCATAGGGCTCTCTGTTCAGCAGGGAGCCTGCTTCCTCTACCCCCTCTCTCTGCCTGCTTCTCTGCCTACTTGTGATCTCTGTCTGCCAAATAAATAAATAAAATCTTTAAAAAAAAGATTTTATTTACTTATTTTAGTGGGGGAGGGGCAGAGAGGAAGAGGGAGAATCTCAAGCAGACTCCTGCTGAGCACAGAGCCTGATGCCGGCCTTGATCTCACAACCCTGAGATCATGGCACAAGCCGAAATCAAGAGTCAGATGCTCAACCAACTTAGCCACGCAGGCACCCCATGACAGAACATTTTTAATTTTATCAAAAGATTTTAAAGAAATCCAAAACTAATGGGTAGATATACCATGTAAATGAACAGGAGGATGTCAGTATTGCAATGACATCAGTTCTTCCAAAGTATATCTCCAAAGTCAGAGCCACGATCCAGTCTCTGCTGCAGGACGTGGACTCTGGTTCTGATGAAGAGAAGGGCTGGAATGAGGCCCCTGGCAGTCAGATACCAACCAGCAAAGCGAACAGTTCAATAGTCCAGGATTCCTGCCAGGATTGGCCCAGCTCCTACCTTGAATAAATTACTTAAACTCTTTGTGCTTCTGTTCCCTTGTCGGTGATAACCTCAGATGGTGGTTGTGAAGATTAACTAATACAAACAAAACACGTAAAGCAGGGCTTCGCACATGATCAGCACTAAGTAAGATTTAACTATTACCATCTTTACTGTTACCCACGTTATTGACATTATGTTCATGTCACAGGGTCACAATGGTTTGAATGGGCAGTGGAAATAGGGAGGAGCCTGAGCGGCCACATTCCAGGGCCATGAGAAATAAAACCTGAAAGCCTGATGTGAGGGATGGAAGCACAGGACAACAGTGTTCTTTCACATCTGCTTGAATTGAGATTTTCGGGGCGCCTGGATGGCTCTGTTGTTAAGGGTCTGCCTTCGGCTCAGGTCACGATCCCGGAGTCGTGGAATGAGCACTCGGAGGACTCCCTGCTTTGCAGGAAGCCTGCTTCTCCATCTCCCGCTCCCCCTGCTTATGTTCTTTCTCTCACTGTGTCTCTCTCTGTCCAATAAATAAAATCTTAAAAAAAAAAATTTCTCCACATGAAGTACTGAATCTTCCTTGAAGGACAGGAAGTAACCCAAGCGCGCTGCAAAAGTAAGCCTTGGTCGCATTAAATCACCGAGATCTGGGGGATATTTGTTATGTAGCATAACCTAGCCTCGGCCAGCACAGCCCAGATACACTGTTGTTCCCAAACTTGACTAAACATAAGACTTTCCAGCAGTCGTTGCTCAAAACCCAGATTTCTGGGCTGCAGCACAGCTCTACCAAATCAGAATTTCCAGGGAAGTGCCTGGTAATCTGTATATTTAACAGGCTTTCCCCTCCATCCTCAGAAGGGTCAAGAAAGCCTGAGCAGCTAAACTTGAAGGCAGGGTAGAAGTGGGGCTTGGGGATGTGAGAGGGAAGGGTGTTCTAGGGGTCAAGAGGAACATGAGGAAAAGCACGGGGGGAAATGCAGGGAAGAGCACTTTGGAATGGAATTGGGGTACGTGAGTGACGGTGGTGTGTGCTGAGGTGGGAAGTCAGGGTAGGAGGTCTGGGCTTTATCTTATGAATAGTGGGGATGTGGGGAGACCTTCCGAGCAGGTGCTGGCCTGCTTGTACTGATGCTTTAGACAGGCCAGTCGGGTGGAGGGACGGCATGAGAGGCTGGGGCATGGTCCAGGTCACCCATCTCACAGGGTTATTGGGTGGACTTTAAGAATCCCTGAACAGGGGCGCCTGGGTGGCTCAGGCGATTGGGCGTTTGCCTTTGGCTCAGGTCGTGATCCCAGGGTCCTGGGATCGAGCCCTGCATCGGGCTCCCTGCTCGGCAGGGAACCTGCTTCTCCCTCTCCTGCTGCTTCTCCCCCGGCTCGTGCTCTTTCTCTGTCAGATAAATAAAATCTTTTTAAAAAAAAATCCCTGGGCAACAAGAGGAATTACGATTGTCATCTCTTGTGTGTTCTTATGTCCACCTTTAGAGTTGCAGCCAGATTTGAGATGTACATCTTTCACTCATTCCTTTATTTCACAAATATCTGGGCACCTTCTATGTGCTGGGTGCCTTTAGTGCCACTGGGAAACCAGCCACGAATGAAACACACAAAGGTCCCCACCTTCGTGGGCCTTATTTCCTTTGTCCTTATGCCTGGGTAAGGGTGTGAAAGAATAAACCATACATTCATTCATTCATTTGTTCATTGAGATTTTTAGTGAACATCTGCTTTGCGCCTGACCTTGGTTGCTGGAGGGAAGCGAGGGAAGCAGACATGAGTCAGGCCCAGTCTGGTCTAGTGGAGAAGCTGACTCAGCTCACACCTCATGAGGCTGTTTGCCTAGACTGCTGGGAAAGGCTTGAAGGATGGGAAGTCTGACTATCCGAGAAGGGGCAAGACAGAGTACTGGGCAGAGGAGAGATGGCACAGTGAAAGGGTATGGGGTGTCCGGGGTCCGGGATCCCGTGGTGTGGTTAAGGCTGGGGGTCTGCAGCCCAAGGAGGGGAAGTGGTAGGAGAGATGAGGTGAGGGTGGTGGGGTTCAAAGGCCAGAGCAGCTACCGAGTGCAATCTGGGGAGTCATGGCAGGTAGAGTGGGGGGTAGAGTCGGTGGTGCAGGGGACTGATAGGACCCCATTTGTTTAGAGCACAGTCACACTGGGCACAAACACCTGGGGAGAAAACTAGACACACAGGGAAGGGGCTGCCGTTGGGAGGACCAGAGAGGGGACTGTTGTGATGCTGCGGGTGAAAGCCAACGAGGGCTTAGACTGAGCCAAGGTGGTGAGAAGGGAGAGGACCCAGGAGACAGCTCTAGATCTGACAGCTGAGGGAGGAGGTACAACACTGTGGTTTTACAAGAATAGGCTTTGTAATCACAGGATGCCTGCGAGAGCCCCAGCCCTGTCCTTTACTAACCTTGTGAACTTAGGGCCATCATTTCAGCATTCCGAGCTTCAGTTTCCTGATCTGTGCACTTGGGATAATGGCAGTAGCAGCTACGTGTTTGGGAAGATTCTAGGACCTACTCTGCATGACACCCAGGTTGGGGGGGGGATGCGCTCAGAACATGGCAGCATTATGGGGATTGGGGAGGGAGCCAAGGTCAGTCTTCTATCTGCTCTCAGTGACTGGCTGATGGAGATGCCACCTCTGATGGAGAACACAGGAAGGAGCGCTTTGGGAGGAGGAGGCAAGGCCGCCACAGTCTTGGAGGTTCCATCAAAGCTCTGGCCTCACTCACTGCAGTTACGGACTTCCTCGAATCTCTGATGATATCTTTCACCTCTCTGTTCTCAGTGCTCAGAGCAGGGGCTGTCTTTGAGGAGGAGGGTCTGTCTTGGAGCCACAGATGTGGGTACTGTGGGCAAGTAGGTGCAGTCGACCCTGGAAAGTGAGAGGGTAAAGAAAGAAGAGAGGAGAACCCAGGGTGGGGCCCAGGGAACCCTGATATAGAGGGGTTGTGGGAGAAAGGATGGATCTGGAAGGAGGCTGGAAAACAACATTCAGAAACTGGGGGTGGAGGTGGGGGAGGGGAGGCTGGAGGCAGGCTGGGAGTCAAGAAGGGGAGGGTTTCAAAAAGAGAGAGGTCATCAGGGTCATATGTCACCGAAAGATCATGAAGGGTAAGGCCTGACCGGTGGCCAATGGATTTGGCATCAAGAAGGTCTTGGGGTAAATTGGTAGAAGCTGGTTCAAGACCTGTCAAGGGGCCAAAGCCCACTGCAGGGGTGGAGTTGTTGATGTGATGTTAGAATATGGCTATGGGGAGAAGAGAGGTGGGGATCAAGGAGAAGGACGGAGGGTACTTGCATCTGCCGGGATACCAGCATTCCCCTCCCAATAAGGACGAATTTCCTTTTCAACAGTCAGAGCCATGTGAAGATAGGCCAAGAGGTAGGAAAGGTAGTGAGCCCCCTGTTCCCAGAGGTAGACAAGCAGACCTCTGAGACCCACGGCTGCCCAGAGATGGGCACAGATAGAGTGGGGAAGGCTGTGCAAAATATACCCCAAAACAAACAAGTCCCTGCCCTTCTCAGGCTCGGCTGATTCCTTGCATCACAAAAGCCACCTAGAGGGTCACTTTTGCTATTTCTAGTGTCCAAAGAACCTCCTGCAGGGATAACACACAGAGGTGGTCGAGCTGGGCTCACACAGATAACTCGCAGACACCAAACATAAAGTCTACCTATATCTCCTGCTGTAAAGGGATCCACTGCACCCCTCCCTGGGTTATTCCCTGAAATCACTCCCCTTACCTCCTTTCTGCCGTGCCCACCCCGCCGCCACCCCCAACCCAGCAAACAGCTCCCTGCCTCCCGCCGCATCTCCTCTGTCTCTCCGCGAAATCTCTCCCCTCTTCTCTGGCTCTGCCCTTCCCCACCTGCCTCTAGGCCTCTCTACTCCCCCTCCCCTTTGGTCCCCCTCCCCCGGACTACAACCCCCAGGCGCCCCCAGCCCCGGGCGCTGCGCATGCCCCCTGCTCTCCGCCCCCTCCCGGTTCCCCCCTCCCTCCCTTCCTCCTTACCTCCCTCCGCCCCCCTCCCCCGCGCTTCGGCTCCCGCATCCCTCCATCCGAGCCTGTGCCGCAGCCGCATCGCCACCGCAGCCCCGGCAGAGCCGAGCCCGGCCCAGGCCCCTGCCCCTGCCCAGCCCTCGGCCCGCCGCCCCCGGCCCCGCCCCCGCCCGCGGGCCCCCCAGCGGCTCGGGTGCCCCCCGGCGCCCCCAGACTCCAGCCTCCAGCCCCGAGGCAGGAGGCAGGGAGCAGCAGCAGAGGCAGGAGGAGGACGAGGAGGAGGAGGAGGAGGAGCCGTCGCAGGATGAAGGATCGGACTCAGGAGCTGCGGAGTGTGAGCTTGGGGGTGGGGAAAATGGGGGGGCGGGACCCCAATATTGGGGGAGCGCGTGGGGGTGGAGTGGGGGAGGTGCTGGGACATGGGGGCAAACGACGGGACAGGAGGAGGTTGGTGGTAGGGGCACCCCAGTATCTGGAGGCACCTGATGTCTCCAATGAACCTGCATTTTGGGGACGGTGGCTGGAAGAGGTTGGAGGCCATTAAGACTCAAGGGGGCAGGAGAGGTTCCAGGGGCTTTAGCTACCCACGTTCCCAGGAGGGCCTGGGGGTCTAATCCGGGATGGGAGAGAGTGAATGTCAGGAGAGAATTGGAGGCTACTGTCCTCCCCTGGGCAGATTTGCGGAATTAGAAAGATGGGGGTGGTTACTGGGCCAGGCTGAGTCTAGCGGGACCAAGATTCGGGGAGTGCTATGGGGAAGGACACAGGTTGGGACAGAGATGCCAACACCTGGCAGTGACTGAAGTGTATATGTGTGTGTGTGTGTGCGCGCGCGCAAGCGAGTGTTGCTCCCTGTGGGGAGGGGGCACCTCTCAGAGATGAGGAGGGAAGGGGTGGCCTCAGGAGACAGCCAGAGGGCCAGGGCTGGGGATGGGGTGACCCCAGAGGTGGGAGATGGGTTGCAGAGGAGAGAGGGGGAGGAGGCTCCGTGCACAGGGCCATGGAATTGGGTTGTGTGACACGGACCGTGCTCTGCTGGGGGGAACTGGGGCATCCTGAACAGGCAGGGGCTGGTTGGTGTGGGCCCCTGGTTTGCAGGCCTTGAAGAGGCCCAGCTTCAGGAGTCTGGCCAGGCAGTTTGGGTGACAGGGGAGGAGGGTGGCGCTGATGCCCGCAGTGGAGGCTGCCACTTGGAGAGGCTTGATGAGACCGGTTTCTAGGGTAGGGAGAATGTTGGGGGGTTCGTAGACATGACCCGGGGTCCGAGAAGGCAAAGCTGACAGCCTGCTGTGTGCTCCGGGCCTGTGGTGTTATGTTCAGAAAGTACTAGCCAGAGCCATGATGCATCCTGACACCCTGGGTCTCTACCAGGGGGACCCTGTTGGTTGTTCCCTTTCCCTGGGTTACTACCCCATTTGACAGATGAGGAAGCTGAGGTTCGGAGATAGCAAGAGCTCGCCCAAGGTCACCATGCAAGTGGGTGGGAGGATCAGATGGGAATTTGGGTTTCAGTCTGGCAAGTTGACATGAGTCTCTGCTTTTTTGATCTTTGAAACAGAAGTCTCCACACTGGGGTTAAAAAGCTCTGTTTTGGGGAGCCCCCGGGATAGGGATGTGGGAAACTAGGCTACAGAAAGCTAGGAGGAAGGGGCTGGAAGATAAAATGACTGTTGCTGTCTCCGGGGAAAGATGTGTTGGCAAATTGGAAGGAAGGAGAAACTGATGGTTGAAAGAGGGAATTTTGAAGGTTTCTGTATTCGACTTCCACTGAATATGGGGCCAGGCATCCACTAAAGGACAGTAATAAAAATAATCAACCTTCTAGTGCCAGAAATTGTACTAAGCGTTTTATTCATGTTTACTCATTTTGGTCTCTGCCACAACCCTGGTACTAGTTTGGTCCCATTTTATGGGTAAGGAAATTGAGGCCCAGAGAGGTTAAGTAACTTGATCAGAGTCACATAGCCAGAGTCACATAGAAAAGGCAGGCAGGCGGGCTGGCTCCCACATTAGCGCTCCGAGCTCCCCTTCTTTCACATTGCATTTTCCAAAGCAGTTTGCCATCCATAATCTCATGAGACCCTCGCTGACCTCCTGGTGAGGTATGTAGATTGAGAGACTACCTCATGTTATAGCTGAGGAAACTGAGGCCCAGAGTGGTTAAATAACTGGCCCAAGGTCACACAGCTCTCAAGTGAGGAACATGGATTGGAACCCAGATCCCCTGCCGCCAACACTATTCCATGACTCCAAAACCCAGAGAAATGGAAAGCGGTTGTTGAGGTGAGGTGCTGGCAAATTTGAGGTCTAATCAGAGAGAGGGAGGGAAAGTCCTAAGACACGGAGGGAGGGGGAGGCAGAGCATGGCATCCTCATCCAAGTGGATCAGATAGGCCCCTGCCCAGAAGCGAGGAGTTCTGGCTGCTGGGGCTGCAGGGGTGGGCAGCCAGGTGGGGAGGTGGGAGGTGGCATGGGAGGGTAAAGGGGGCTGGGGCAAATGGCTCTGGTGTTAGTCACAGCTCAGAGAGACTGGAGATTCGGGAGGGGGGTGGTGGGTAGGACGGAAAGTAGCTGCCAGATGCAAGGAGTGCCAGGGTCTCCCCACCAGAGTTAAGAGCGAGGAGACTGGGAGGCAGGAGAGACCGGGCAGGGTAGGAGAGAGGCCTGCTAAAGCAGTCTCTGTGATCCTGAGAGGAATGGTGGGGGCCGGAGGGGGGTGTCACCTCAAGGGACCTGATCATCTTTCCAGCAGGACTTAGCGTTCCCCAGGGGTTCTCAAATCTGTTTATCACATAGCGGGTGAGGGCACAGAGTTGGGAGTCAGACTGTCTGGGTTCAAATCCTAGCTTTGCTACTTCCTGTGTGACCTTGGGTAAGTTTCTTAACCTCTCTGGTCCTCAGTTTCTTCACGTGTGAATTGGGAGTAACAATTGTACCTGTTCGCTGGGTTGTCCAAAGGATTGGAACTAGGTAATAGGCAAAGGTGCCTAGAAGGGCCCTGGGCACCCAGTGCTCTGTGAGTGTTTGTTATTCTACAGCTGACTTGCTTATTTCCCTTGAACCTTATCACATCAGCCCCCTGGGATGGGCGGGATGTGACCCCTAATTTATTTTGGAGTAGAAAGGGCCAGAGAGGCAGCCTGACCGAGGTCAAACAGATGGTAAGCAGAGCTGGTGCCGAACCAGGGTTTTCTGTTTTCTAAATTCACCAGGCACCTCTGGGTGCGAGCTGGGAGCTGCTGGGCTGGAGGGGAGCTTGTCAGCCTGCCGGGTGCTCCAGAGTCCAAGGGGCGGGGCCAGGGATGGGGCTCAAGAGGAGAGGAAGAGGAGTAAGTGGGGTAGAGGGGAGGACTGGGGAGAGAGAGAAGCATGGGGGCGGGGGTGTTGCGTTTGGACTTTGGAGAGATCTGGCAAGGCCCGCAATGAGGGAGGCTCAAATCTGAGGCCCGGTGGGCGTGGGGGCTGTGATGGGACAAGCCACGCACCCTGAAGGCAGGGACTGAGTCATCTGGGTAGCACTCAGATATGGGCTAGGCGCAGAGAGGGCCTTAGATGGCACGCCTGAATGACAGCAGGCAAGAGTGACCCCATGAGTGAGCAGGGCCCAGCAGAGCCCTGGTGATGGGCTGCCAATCCCCCAGCTGCACAGGGCTCCTTTCTGCCATGCAGACACACCAAATTCACCCCTGCCTCAGGGCCTTGGCACTTGCTGTTCCCTCTGCTGGTCTCTCTGTTTTGAGTGCTCTTCCCTCCACGTGGACTGCTGTTCCCTCCGCCTAAAATTCTGTGTCATCCTGAAAAAAGCCACCCCTGATAGCCCCTGCTAGCTAGCACAGACCGAACCCGTCTTGTTCATTCTTCATCACCCTCGATCTCTCCGAGGCAGGACCTTCTTCCTGTCTTATCCACCACTGTGTTCTCAGCAGCAGCCAGGGAACGTGGCTCAGCTCATACATGTCTGCTAGGTGAATGAATGACTCAGTGGGGCAGAGGGAGGACTCGGAGGGGAGTAGAGGTGGGGAAGGAGGGAGGGCCAAGTGGCAAGGTGGGGATGGGAGGGCCAGGCTGGGCGCTGGGAGGGCGGAAAGGCCCAGTCAGGGAGACAGATGGACAGGAGTGGGGGTGCGGCGGAGAGAGACAGCTGCCTCTAGATCGAGCCATGCTTGCACCCCGCGTGAGCACGTGTGTGCTGTGTGCATGGGTACGCATGTGTGTTTACACACGCGCGCGCGCGCTCTATGACTTTGCTGTCACCCAACACCGGGCTCTTTCCGCCTCTGTGTTAGTCACCTTCTCACCATCTGTCTCTGGTCCCTGACTTGCTGGCTCACTGTGTCCCTCTCCTTCCATCCACACATCTGTCTCTGTTGTCACCCCACACGGGTGTGCCCAAGGGCCGCTGGTCTCTCTGATGGGAAAGACTGCAGCTGGAGGCTTGGATCTGATGCCCCCGATGCCCAAGGCGGAGTCACAGCGCACCCAGGACCTCTGCAGTCCCTCATGGAATGGTCTTAAGCACTGGTAGAGCTGGTGAGCAGGAAGGGCAGAGGGCCTGGGTTCAAACCTGGTGCCCCGGACGGTGCCTGCTGTATCATCTTGAGCGAGTCAGTTAATCGCTCCATGCCTCAGTTTCCTCCTCTGTCAGATGGGTATAAGAATAGTATCTGCTTCATGGAGTGCTTATGAGGGTTAAACGAAACGCACAAAACATGTATCACAGGGCCCAGCTCACCATAATTAGTACATACGTGTTAGATTTCTTATCTCCTTCATTTCGGACATGAGGAAACTGAGGCTTGAGTTGTCCCTCAAGCGGATCGGGCGCATGTGATCATCTCTTCCTGGGTGATCTCATTTGCCCACAGCCTGCGTTCCCTCAGGCCGGCCAGCTCCTTCCGGAAATGGAGGCCGCAGTCGTTATTAAACGCGCACCCCTCAGAGCAGGGATGCCCTTGGTGCACCAGCCTGCCCATTCCACAGACCCACTGGGGTGCAGAGAAGGGCTGAGGTTTGCCTCGGATCACAGAGGAGGGCGAGGGGAGGTAGAGCGCCTGGCTTCCTACCTGGGCTCTTCCTGCAGCCTGGCCGGCCTTCCTGGATTTTTCTCCTGGCCACAGGAGTTCAGCAGTGCTGGGGACAAGCAGAGCAGGACGGGGTGGAGTGGGGTCCAGGGAAGCCTGGGATTAAGCACTTGGCGTTCAGGTCCCACCTCTGGGCTGTTTTGCTGTGAAGCCTTTGGAAGGTTAGGCAACCTCTCTGAGCCTGCTTCCGTATCTGTAACACAGGAGCTGCAGGGGGTACCAGCCAACCCTCACGAAACACTGCGTCTTTCTGGCAACATTAGGCATTTTTCTGCCTGGACTCATTGCCTCCACCTGCCTAGCATTTGGGGCAGATGATATTCTTGCTGTTCAGCTAAGGCAGAGGCTGAAGCCCAGAAGGCAGAAATCGTGTGGCCTTGTAGCTGCTAGCCTGGGCAAGTTCTTTAGCCTCTCTGTGCCTCAGTTTCCCTGTCTATAAAAGGGAGCTATAATAATACCAACCTCCAGAAAGGCTTTTGTAAGAATTAAATGGACAAATATCCAAAGGGCGTAGAACCGTGCCCAGCTCGTTATCACATGCTATGTAAATGTTTGGCATTAATTATAATTATGCTGTCCAGGGGCCCTGATAGGGTTTAAAGAAAGAGTTAATGAGATAAACAAGGATGTAAAGCCCAGGTAGAAGATGCTGTTAAAAGATAGTATTTCCCCAGGATTTCAGGGCACAGAGCCCCACCAGACTGGGCCTTAGCAGGAGCTGAGCTGAGAGGGAAAACAGCTAGTGGCAGAGGCCCTGGAAGGAGGTGGCCTGGCCTCGAGCCTTTGAAGGGCTGGGGGGAGTCTGTCTTAGATGCTTATGATTGCCGGCCCATTCAGCCCAGGCACCCTTGGACGGGTCACTTCCCTCCCCCCACCCAACCTCCCGGTTCCTTCATCTATGAAATGGGGACAATGATATTTGCTCAGCCTTCCTTTCAGGCCCGTGTGGTCAGGATCAAAAGGGATTATAGATGTAAAAGTGTTTGTGAAATGTAGAGGATTATTAGCTCTCAGCTCCCTGTAATTATTATACCAAGTAAGTCATCCTTGGGTCTCTACATCTCTTCCTCTCTCAAGGACAAGCAAACAGGCAACCAGGGATGCCCCAGGGCAGAATTGAGGGGAACTTGGCTCTGGGGACAAACCGGAGAGAGAAAGGGAAATCAGACTTTAGAAGGTCGAAAGTCAGCCTGGGGAAAAGGTGGAGAACGGGAAAGTTCCCAGGCCAGAGGGATGCCCCATGACCTCTGGGCAGCTGGGAAGGGGCCCAAGTCAGAGAAGGGACAGAGGAGTGGTTTTGGCTCTAGGGGAAGGAGACCCCGTGGGACAGCTGGTTTTGAGGGCAGGGCATCAGGGGAAGCTGGTCCGTCTTCCAAGAGCAGCTGAGCCTCCCAGAGCCTCTTGGGGGCAAGGTCTATCGGGGTAACCCCGGATCTGGTGGAGACCTGAGAAGCCAGAAGTCCTCTCCGAGTACCCAAGCCCCACCTGTGCCCCTCTCCTTCTGAAGGCAGCTGTGCACAGAGACAGAGGAGCCTCCCTTTCCCAGTGGATGTTTGGGATTGTCTGGAAACTCATTGGAAGTGCTGAATACATTTTCTGACGTGGGGTGGGGCCCAGTGTCTGTAGGGAGAATCCCTTGCATTCTGTTTGGGTAGGAACCTGGGGAGGGGGGCATCGAGAGCGTGCAGCTGGAGGGCTCCCCCGGCTCGCAGGCTCCTCCCAGGGCTGTCGGGGCTCTGCTGATTCCGAGTTCACTTGGCTGCCTAGATTGCATCTCGGCCCCATCTGGCTCTGTCTAGGTTCGATCTGAGCTGTCTGGGATCTGTCTGCCCCGAGTCTAGTTGGGTCTGAGCTTGTCTGGTTTCTGTCAGGTCCTGTCTGCGATCTGCTCGGACCCTGTCGGGGATCCACGGGATCTCCTCTCTCTGGATCCCAACTGGCTATGCTCCAGGTGGACACCTTCGGATCCTGTCTTGATGTCATTCAGGCTCGGGTAGTCCGATTCTGTCCCGTTTGGGCTAGGTTGTTTCCGGAAGCCAGTCTGTTTAAATTTCCACTGGGGCTGATTAGGGCTCCGCGTGTAATTAAGCTTGACGGGCTCAGCTTTTTGTCCTCAGACTTCTGCCCCAAGCGGAAAAGAGTCTCCAGTCAGGAGCGCGGAGCACCGGGGAGGCCGGTCCGTCCCTGTCTTCTTTCCTGGCTCCGCATGAGTGTGCAGGCCTGAGGCTGGGAGAGCCTGGAAGATGAGGCCTGCAGGGTGC
Organism: Lutra lutra; assembly: GCF_902655055.1. Classification (NCBI taxonomy): domain Eukaryota; kingdom Metazoa; phylum Chordata; class Mammalia; order Carnivora; family Mustelidae; genus Lutra; species Lutra lutra. The sequence continues at coordinate 23,759,794 of NC_062295.1, read as the reverse complement.
TCTCAGACGTCCCTGGGGCTGCGGGTGCACGTCTGTGTGGCCACACGTGGCAGCAGGCAGCTTTGCCGTGGGGCCGTGTGTGGGTGAACATCAGCGTGTCAGCGTGGGTGTCCGGGGGCCTATTTCTGTGTGCCTTGTGTGTCAGCCCTTCTGTCTGTGTCACTGGTCTGTCTGGCGGTGGCGGGGGCGGGGGCAGTGTGGGTGGGTGAATCCCTTTGTGTCTCTGAGCCTTGCGGGTGGAGGGCTGAGCAGCTGCAGGTTGCAACTGGGAAATCCAGGCAAGTGAGAGTAGGTGGGTGTGAAGTGGGGAGAGGCTAGATGAAAGCAAGTGAATACGCCAGAGGGGCAGAGCCGTGGAGAGGGTGAGAGCAAGCGGGAGGGGGCAGGCGCAGGGAGCAGGGGTGCGGGTGGGGGCTTGCGGTGCTGCCGGTGGGGGCTCGCGGTGCTGCCCATGGGTCTCCTCCAGCCCTTCCTGGGCTTGACTATGCTCGCTCAACTTGGTACCCGCAGCTGGCAGTGAAGTGACCTTGCACAGGGGACGAGGCCGGTCTGGTGGAGGCTGGAGGGGTAAGAGAAGGGGAGCAAAGTGAGGCCTGGACAGGAGTGGCTGGGGAGATAGCGGCTAAGTCAGCCTCCAGAGGCTTCCATTCCAGACCCCTTCCTGGAGCTCAGAGCCAATTCCTGCAAGGCTGACATTTAGCTGGTAGCTATGATACCGGTTAGTGGCAGCTGTCCTGGGTGTCATCGCCCCCCCAGGGTGACTGCATTCGTGGGGTCACATCCACCCTTGAAAGAGTGCCTTCTGCTAATTCCCTCCAAGGTGTCCCTTGGGCTATCAGCTACCTGGCTTCCCGGACCCTGTTCCACAATTTTTCCAGTGTTCATTTGGACTGCTTGGGGCTCTTGCATTTGACCTGCGGATGACCTGCCCCCCATGCAGATGACCCCTTCCCAGGCCTCTGCTCTGAACCTAGAGCTGGGAGCATCAGACTCAGGATAGGGACTGTTCATGAATTCTACCTTTCTTTGCCTCGCAGGCTAAAGACAGTGATGATGAAGAGGAGGTGGTCCACGTGGATCGCGACCACTTCATGGACGAGTTCTTTGAACAGGTAACTGAGCGTCTGATGCTCCAGACCCAGAAGCTGGCCCCCAGGCAACGACTTCCCTTGCCCTGTTCCCACCCCTGCTCTCCACTCCTACACCCTCTTGGCCTTTTTACCTGTCCCTCGACTCTGGATTACCCAAACCCCAACTAAGCCCCAGGGCCCCTTGCCTGGCTCAGCGACTTGGCTGGGCACAGCTGATCTGGTACCCCAGGTGGAAGAGATCCGGGGCTGCATTGAGAAACTGTCAGAGGATGTGGAGCAAGTGAAAAAACAGCACAGTGCCATCCTGGCCGCCCCCAATCCAGATGAGAGTGAGTACTGCTGCTGGGTGGCCGTCAGCGGGATGGGGGTGGACAGTGTTGAAGGGGGAGGAGGTGGGGGATGGGCTCCCCTCCAGACTTCTTACCCACTCTGGCTCTCCCCTCAGAGACCAAACAGGAGCTGGAGGACCTCACCGCAGACATCAAGAAGACGGCCAACAAGGTTCGCTCCAAGTTGAAAGGTGAGGAATGCAATCCCCAGACTCAGGGGAAAAACAACTCTGCCCTCATGGGACCAAACATGCCTTTCTATAAGGAGTGCCTACAGATTTCCAGGACCCAGCTTCCTAAACAGTGAGAAAGCACAAAACCCCAGATCCAGATCTTTGGAGAAAGATACATGACAAAGAAATGAGGGAGAGGAGGGTTTCTGTCCAAGGTGCATCTGAGCATGGCTGGATCCACCAGTGTGAAGGTCCACCAGAAAAGAGAGTCTTCCAAGTGGCTTCGGTTTCATTAAATCCTTCTTTCTCCAGAACAGGTGCTGCGCATAACGCTAAGCACCCAGTAGGTGGGCCCAGCAAATGCTTCTGAACTGGTATCCTCGGCTCAGGACAGATTGGATTGTGTGGCTGACATCAGGAGCTGGCAAGCTTTCAGGAGGGACCTGCCAAATGCTTATGTATTCACTCTAATTTAAGGACTTGGGTGCTGGTAATAACCACCTTCCCCCAAAGCATTGTGGGTTGGGAACCTCCTTGTCTGCCCGTGCCAGGGGAATAGCAGTGTTACCGTGATGGGGTAAATTCAGCCTCAGAAAACATTTGCCAGCCACCTACTTTGTCCGAGGCACAGGGCAGGGCATTGGGGAACAGCTGCCAGGTCAGGTGCCTGGCCTTGAACACACCTACCTGGGTCCAGAGAGAGGAGAACAGGGACTCCATGTGTTCCCGCACTCAGTGGGAGGTCATGTATGAGCCTCCAATGCTGATCAGTAAAAATAACCCTTTTACACTTGCATCTTGGAAAGGAAAATGACTTAAACTGGGAGCACATTAAGTACAAAGCCAGGCAGAGGGAGTTCAACTTCCATCATCAACTCAGTTCTGGACAACTTCCATCATCAACTCATTCCTCCCCTCGGCTTCCTCACTGGCTCAGTAAGAAAAACAGAAGCAATTCCAAAGCAGGCTTTTCTTCCAGGGGGTAGCACATTTTTTTTTTTTCTTAATGAAATCTTACAAAGAACTCCAATATATACAATACAGAAAAGATAGGCTGTTCTGGCTGCACTGGGGTTGGGAGGCGCAGTGCCCTACCTACCTGGTCTCCCCTTTCCTCCAGCAATGGCTGCTGAGGTTCTTTCTCCGAAGCAGGGTTCTCTAGAACGCTGCTTAAAAATCCCTGGGCGTAAAGATTTCTTTGGGCCCACCGAGCTCTGACCTTAACACTCTCTATAAGACCACGAGGTAGGCTCCGTGGATTATGTGTGAGTCCAGAAACACACCAAGAAAGAGCTAGGAAATGTAGCAGTGACGTAGAGAAGCTGACCTTCCAGACCCCCAGAAAAAGATTCTCTTCTCCTCCATCTTTCTCCAGCTACTTGGTGGCATGAGCTCAGGCTTTGTGTGTGACCATAAGTGAGTCGCTTTAGCTGGCTGAACCGCAGGTCCTAGCGTGACCCATGGGCGGATTATCACTGAACTCAGGATTGTTGTAAGAAGTCAGTGAGATCCTCTGAACGACCCTTCACTATGGAGTTTGGCCCCAGACCCAAGTCTGACAACAGAGTCCCCGTAGGGGCCAGAGGTTCCGACCTCCCCGGCTGTGCCTGGCGTTCCTGTGCCTTTTCCGCAGCAGGCAGGCCAGAAGTGTCACTCAGTTCCTGTGGCCGCCATTGGTGGCAGGAGAGCACTGGGGTGCTGTTTAGCCCCCAACCTTTCCTGCTGCCAGCAGAACAGAGGAGTGATGATGTTCTCAGAAATGGCCTGGAGGCCCTTCCAGGTCTGGAGGGCCTGGTGATCCATCTCTGCTGCATTTTCAGAGCACTGTAGATCTGATCACAGGCAAGCTCTTTTTTAGAAAATCTGAAGGATGGATGTCAGGAGAGCCTGATCCAGAAGCAGGACTCCCAGTTAATCTGTGCGCTTTTCCAGAACAGCCTTTAGAAGTGGGAATTCCGGAAACAGAGATCACTTTGCAGGGCTGGGGGAGAGCTCTTTTCTGTCGGAATATCCCTCCTTCCCCCTAGAATTTTCCAAGAAAAAGGCGGCCACTAGAACCTGACCCACCTGAAGTGCCAGCCTTCCGCCAGAAAAACCGCAGGACGGGTTCCTGCCCTCTTTCCAGAGGCTGTAGGAAGTGGAGAGCTCCCCACCTACTGGAGACCCTCGTGGGGTCAAGCAGGAGTTACAGCTGTGGGACCCTTCAAGACCCAACCCTTCCGCCAGAACAAGTAGCCCCTTTCTGTCTGGTGACCCTGTGACCCTCAATCTTCCTTCCTACCTGCCTTCCAGACCCACCGATCTGTGTGTCCTCTATTCATCTGCCTCCTGTCCCCACACCCTGGATCCTTTACTGTCTGCCCTCGCCATGAGGGTGACATCTTCACAGGCCCGGGGCCTGCCTCGGGATGTCAACCCTCCCTACGTCCCAGATCCCTGCCCCACATGTCCCGGGTCCCCGGGCCGGTCACTGTACCCTCTCTCCTGCAGCAATCGAACAAAGCATTGAACAAGAGGAGGGGCTGAACCGTTCCTCGGCGGACCTGCGCATCCGCAAGACCCAGGTAGGAGGCTGCAGCCTGGAGAGGCGGGGGCTGGGCCGGACTGGACCGGACAGGACTGGGAAGGGAGCTCTGGTTGGAGCCGGGAAATGAGAGTGGGCGGCCAGAGTGGAGTGGGGCGGGGGCGCAGCCGGGCCACTGCAGGCTAGGGCATTGGATGAGGGGCCTGGTGGCGAGGGGGTGGGGGGGCGCGTCCTGGGACTGAGCACTTATCTGGGGTTGGGATCGTGGCGCAAACTAAAGAAGGGCGACAGGCCAGCTCAGCTCCTCCCCGCTGCATCCCGCCACTGGCCTCCTCGCCACCCTGTCCCGGCCTCCTGATGTGTCTGTACCCCTACCCTAGCACTCCACACTCTCCCGGAAGTTCGTGGAAGTAATGACCGAATATAACGCGACCCAGTCCAAGTACCGGGACCGCTGCAAGGACCGGATCCAGCGGCAGCTGGAGATCAGTGCGTGTGCCCCGCTTCAGAGTTCCCCGGCTTGCCCCAGCCCTCTTCCGTGGCTTCCCCAGGCCTTGTGTGGAGGCCGAAGGCTGGGGGGGAGGGTGGGCTCCTGGGTCTCTGCCCTATCCCACCATCTCAGGCCCCCAGACTGGCCCAGTCCATGAGCAGGGAGGCCTTTCTCCTCACAGCTGGAAGGACCACCACGAACGAGGAACTGGAAGACATGCTGGAGAGCGGGAAGTTGGCCATCTTCACCGATGATGTGAGCCCCGGGTGGGGGTGGGTCCGGCTTTGGAAAACATTTACTTCTCCCTCCCGGAGCTGAGGTTAAGTTAAGGTCCTAAGTCCACCCTGGGATCACAGACAGCAGAAAGCCAGGACCTGGAGCTGGGGTTTCCATGGGAGCAGGGCAGGAAGGCGCCCCCATAAAAATGGGCAATGTGTTGAGTAGCCACACACCGTTCTGAGTACCTTACATATTCACATGTACCTGCTGTCTCATCTGGTCCTCACCACCACCCTCTGAGGGAGCCAGATTTCACCAGTGAGGACATCTGACGCGGAGATTAACTGGAGAGGTTAAATAACATGCCCAGGGCCTTGGAGCCAGGATTCAGATACACGGTCTCCTTCCTGCCAGTTAGGGCTTTGACGTCCTGAGAAGATACCCTACTCCCTGCCAAAGCGGGGCATTTCACCAAATGAGTAATGTGCCTACATTATGAAATTTTGAAAAAAATACCAGTTTTAGTTTTGCTAAAGTTTTACGTCCTGCCCTGCCTTTGTCATCTTAAATGTGAGTGGATGGGCTTCCCCCACTGTAGTTCTCCTTTCTCTTTGTAGATTTTGCCTTGGCCTGCCCAGTTCTGTCTCTGCTTCTGATGGCAGAACGGCTCTGGTTAAGATTTCTAGACCAGAACTCGAGTCTGTTCAGTGACTGTCTAGCAGTTTTCAGCAAATTGTTATTTAGAGAACTGATCTTGATTAAATTAGCTTTGGAGCAAATTGATTAGGGCCAGGTAGCCGCCTGGAGTCCTCCCAAACAGCTCTGCCCAGGCTTCCGCGTGAGAACAGAGGGGAGCCTGGTGGGTTCTAAGAGGACAGAACTGATCCCTGCCAGTGAACCCACCGTCACTGCAACGGAAACCCGTCATTACAATGCATGGTGCTTGGGGATCTTGCCTGAGGGATGTGCAACCCGCAGACAGGCCCTAAGGTAGCAGTTAAATCCTAGAGTCAGGGAAGGCTTCCTGGGGGAAGTGGCATGGAGCTGTGCTTTAAGAAACAAGGAACATTTGGACGTGGTGAGGTGGGCGAAAAGCCCACTAGAGAAGGGGAGCAGATTGAATGAAGATGGGGAGAGTGGACCACTTGCCAAACAGCCATTGGATGATTTTGGCTGTTAGAGGAGATGGAGGAGATGAGGACAGAAAGGGAGACCTAGCCCTGGATAGGGTGAAGGTGTACAGACTGTGGGTGGGGGGCAGGGAGGAATTGTGGGGAGCCCTGGAGGGTTTCAGAGCAGGGGAATGGCTTGATGGGGTCTGAACAGTAAGCAGTTGGGGAAGCGAGTGGCCTGGCTCAGGCCAGGTGTGTGGGGGGAGAGGGAATCCCTGCTTGTGGATGGGAGTTAATTTCTCTCCCCCTGACTCTTGAGGGCTGCAGTGCAATTCTTTATTTCTGCCCTCCCTAATGTCTTGGGGGCTCCAGAGCAGGCACGGTGCCTTCTCTGCTGGGCCTTCTCTGCTTCTACTTGCTTTCTCTGCTGTGTCCTCTGCCTTTGACCAGACAGCGGCCCCCAATGCTAGTGGTGACTCTGCAACCCTATCGCTCTTCCCTGGTGTGTGTGTCTGTGTGTGTGTGTGTATTAGAGGAAGCCCTGGGGAGGTGGTGGGTTCAAGCCAACTTTTATTTCTTGTAACTCACTCAGACTTCTCTTTGGTGCTTACTGTGTGCCCAGCAGGTGCCGTTCTAATTGGTGGATATACAGTAACTCAAAGCACGGTGGGAGGTGGGCACTGCTATCATCCACCTTTTCTAAGTGTGGAAACTGAGGCCCGGAAAGGTTAAACAACTGGCCCACAGTTAGAGCAAGGAAATGACGGTCAGATTTGAACCCAGACACTCTGGCTGCAGAACCCACACTTACCAGAGTGAAGAGGGGTCTGCAGCTCCTCCCCTCCCGCCCCCCCACCTTATCGCCCTAGATCAAAATGGACTCACAGATGACGAAGCAGGCACTGAATGAGATTGAGACGAGGCACAATGAGATCATCAAACTGGAAACCAGCATCCGAGAGCTGCATGACATGTTTGTGGACATGGCCATGCTTGTGGAAAGCCAGGTACTGCCTTTCCCCCGCCTTCTGGGACCCTCCTTCAGGTCCCTGGGGTGCCCCCCCCTTCAGCCCAGTCCCCATCCCATCCTCTGCAGGGTGAGATGATTGACCGCATTGAGTACAACGTGGAACATTCCGTGGACTATGTGGAGCGAGCTGTGTCCGACACCAAGAAAGCTGTGAAATACCAGAGCAAGGCCCGGAGGGTAAGCTGGTGGGGGGAGAGATGGGCGGGCCTTGGGGAGGGGGAGAGGAGTGGGGGCAGCAAGGGCAGGTGGGCTGGAGTGGAGGAGGGCTTTGGTAGGTTCAGGCCAGGGCTGAGGTGAGTGTTGAAATCCAGAGGGAGGCCTTATCTCTGGCTCTGACCTCTTCCTTTTTCTGTTTTCTCTCCCCTCTTCTTTTCCTCACACCTCCTCCCCCTTCTCCCCTCCATCTGTCTGTCTCTCTTTATCTCTCTGTCTCTCTCTCGTCCTTCCTCTGTGTCAACCTTTCTGCCTGCAGAAGAAAATCATGATCATCATTTGCTGTGTGGTGCTGGGGGTGGTCTTGGCGTCATCCATTGGGGGGACGCTGGGCTTGTAGGCCCCCCCACCCCTGTCTCTCCCAGACCCTTCCCCCACCACATTGGGAGCAATACCCCCACAACCCCTTTCACTCCATCCCCTGCTCCAGGCTCACCCCCAAGACAGACCCAGGCAGCCCCCCTTCCCCACTTCCTGTCAGACCCCAGAGTCCCCGGACCTCCCCCCCCACCCGCCACGGACCACCCCCGCACGTAGACAGCAGCAGGCGTGATTATACACGCACACCCACATGCGTGCCGCCAGAACATGCTCAAGACGTGTGGACACCCCAGCGTGTGTGTGTGTGTGCGTGCGTACATGTGTGTAGAAACCCCAAACCCCCCTTCTGCCCCCCTCCCAGTCTATGTGTCATCTGAGCTTTCCCCCTTCACTTGGGTTGTTGTGTGTGGACTGTGGCCAGGTGTAACACAGCAACCCTGCTCTGTCTTCTGTGAACAGGGGTGTGTGTGTGTGTGTGTGTGCCCATGTGTACGTTGTGAGCCTGTGGAGCTTAATCAAGGTGAGTGGGAGCACACACGTATCCATAACCCAGCCCAGCCTGTGTATATGTGTGCGTTTCTCCCAGCAGGTAATGTGTGTGTGTGTGTGTGTGTGTGTGTGTGTGTGTGTGTGTGTGAAGGGTGTGCTTCAAGTGTTGATCGGTGTTCCCCTCAGACAGAGCCCTCTGTGCTGTGCGCGGGACACCCGTGTTGGGTGGGCACAAAATCTGTATTTCTGTGCTGTGTAGAATACGTCTGTGTGAGCGTGTGTGTGTGTGTGTGTGTGTGTGGAGAGGCTTTCTACATAGTGTGTTTCTGCCCGCCAGTGTATTAGACGCACACACGTGTTCTTCTTCAGAGACGGGCGCCCCGTCCGGGATTGTCTTGCCGGCCGTATTTGCCCTCTCTCCCTCTCCCCCTCTCCCCGGAGCTGCTGACCGCCCTCTGGTGCGGCCACACACCGTTCCACCAACACCGTGCCACTGGAGTGGCCTGCCCGGCCAGGTCTCCGAGCCCCTGTGCGCACATGCCTGCATGCCCGTCCTTCTCTGTGTCTCTGCCAGAAGGCAGGCCTTCATCTGGGAAAGCTGGTAGAACTCGGTGTGCTCCCCCGTGCCCAGGCTGAGTGTGCGAGTGCGAGTGCGCCCCCCGCCCGGGCCTCTTCGTGGGCAGTGTTACCGATGAGGGCTGCCCCAGACAGACGGAAAGTGAGGGCACTGCTGCCTTCCACACATTTACCTCAGAACTGGGAGAGGCCAGCGTTTGTCTTCTCCACCCCAGTCGATGCTCCGGGCTCTGCCTCAGGGACCAGAATGGCCAGTGTGGCGGCCTCCACTCGGTGGGGGTGGGGGGCGAGTCCCGGCACCCCTCCCCTGGACACCTCTCCTGCTAGATGTTGGGGTCCCCGCCCCTGCCCACTCCCTGGGCTGAGACACAGCCACCCTGAAGTGAGGCACAGGCCCAAGGGTCTGAGGGCGAGGGAAGGGCCAGCCCCTCCCTCGCTGTGTACACAGGGCACAGGCGCTGGGCACGGGTGGGTTTGCGAGGCTGGTGGCAGGCGGGAGGTGCAGGAGCAAAGGACCCACGTGTACAGCACTGAACGCACATGGGGTGCAAGCTAGGGTTGGGCATGTGTATGGACAGGGTGAGGGAGTCTGGCATGTGTGTTCACATTGTTTCCCAGGGTCCCCCTTCATGTGAGGTGTGTGTGTGTGTGTGTGTGTGTGTGTCAGAGACAGAGACAGGGAGACTATGCACATGTGGCCTTCCAGAACACAGTACCCCTCCGGCCCCCACCCCAGCTCACGTGGCTGGCCCCATTCCTACTTAAGCTGTTCGAGCCCTGTGTGAGGCCCATCTATGTAACAGCCCCTAAGGTGGGCTCTGTTGTGGAGGGGAGCCTGCCCGTCCCTTCCAAGGGTGTCCTTCAGCAGGACGGGAAGTTTGCCCCAGTATCTAATTACAGCCCTCCTCCCATCTCAGGCTTCTCTGGGGACATCAGAACAGGCCCCAGCACCCCCACCCTTTTTCCTTCCTGCCTCTGGCGCCAGGACACCCTTGCAGCCCAGGTGTTTCCGGAATTCCCACCGCCTTCGGGGCCACAAGCAGGAGGGCAGAGCCATGTCTGGAGGGATGCTGTGGCCTCCTGGAGTGGTATTGGGCCCATGGCTGCCCATCTCTGGGCAGTTGGACTGGAGGTTCATCAAGGGTCTGCTGGGTCCCAGCTTCTTCAAGTCCCGCACATCGTGTGAGGGCAGCTTGTTGGCTGCTGTGTCTGTATGGGTCCTGGAACGTCGTCTGGGGGCTGGTGTCTCATGCATGTTCTCGGACAAGTGTGTGCTGCTCCCCCTCCACGCGCCTACAGCCACCAAGCCCACGAGTGACCTGTGGGTGGTCCTGGGCCTGGCCGGGGCTCGCTGCTTCCCCTTCCCCCAAGCCCTGCCTCTCTCAAAGCACACTGCGTGTCCATCCCATGTGCCTGTGGGTCGATGCACGCTCTTGCCACGCCTTGAGCGTGTGTACATGATGTGTTCTATGCATTCACCCTGTCCCCCAAGCCCGCCCCGCAGAGGACATGATGGGTGGCCCCCGGCTCCCTTCTCCCCCCACCCCGCCCCCTGCCCGCTGTGCAGCCGTGTGCGTTGGCGTGTGTTTCCTTGTCGCTGGCGTGTCACGTGATGTAGCCGTGTTTGCTGACATGAGCCCTTGCCCCTTCTGTTTCTCTGTTGGTTTCTAGAGCTCTTTCCCTCTCCTCCCAGGAGGGGACAGGACTCCTGGGGCCTGGCTGGGGGCCCAGAGCCAGGCCACCCTCTCCTGTTAGCCCTCAGAGTCCCATTTCTCTCTATTGGTGACCAAGTTGCAAATGGATAAAACACAGGAAAATTCTGCCCCCCCCACCCCGCCCTGCATGTCCTGTCCCCAGAGCCCCCCACCCCCACCCCGGGCTGGGTTGGGCCCTGTGGGACGGGAGAAATAGCAACCAATCCAACAGCGGGCATGCTGTGTGCTCACTTCCTTCTGTCCCCACGTGGGACAGGCGCCGTGGGGGACAGGGTGGGAAGCAGGAGGGTAACTGGACAGGTAGACGGACACAGGCTTAGATTAGGAGCTTTAATCCAGGGCTCGGCTGGGTACAGCACAATACTGTAGGAACTAATTTGGGTGGAGAGGTGGGAAGAAGGGAAAACCTGCAGATTTGCTAAAGCTTCATTGAAGAACAGAGAGAGCTGTCAAAAAGTGATAAATGTTTTTTTTTAAATAATGAGACTATGACCCTCAAAGAGGGCCCCAGGTGGCAGGAGGAGCCAGAAAGGATCTTCAGGCCGAATCCAGGCCCAGACCTCAGAAGGCCAGCACGAAGCCCGTGGGACCCCTTCTCACTTCCTGCTTGAAAAGCCAGATGGGACAGGGCAGTGAGAACAATCGGGCCATTGGACACTCACCAGCCAGCTGTCAGGCCTGGGTTGAGAGTGAAGATGTGCCTGTCCCAAAACCCTGCCCCAGGACTTAAGAGGCGTGAGGATGCAGACTCACGGCTCATGGCTTAGAAGCGTGGGAGCTACAAGGCAGGCGAGCCGGTGTGGCACCGGCCCCTCTGCCCCCAAGGGCTGGAGGGCCCCGGACCTGGACAGTCGGACATGCCACGCACCGAGTTCCAGGCCCCAGCTCCACCGTCACTGGGCTGAGCCCTCCATGGTCTGCACCCAGCGGATGGTGCGGGTCCGGCTGTCCTCCCACGAGAACAGGGGTACATAGCCAAAGTGGCGCTGCGCCTTGTCAGTGCTCACGGTGAAGGTCGTGTTGGCCACAGCCAGCGTGTAGGGGTTGAGCAGGGGGGCGTAGAGAAACAGGGGCCGCAGCAGCCACTGCAGCAGGGCGTTGAGAGCAGCCAGAAGCACCAGCAGCCAGTAGGGCACCAGCAGGCGGGACTCCACCAGTCGCAGCCCACAGGGGCCCAGGAACTCCATGTTGAAGTCCTCGTAGCTCTTATAGGGCGACTTGTCATAGCAGAAGTACACCTGGCCGCCCATGAGTGCTGCTCGCCGCTCCAGCTCCCGGGCCACCAGCACGTGCATCCAGGCCACATTGCCTGCCAGTGTGGGGGGAGGCGGACGTGGTCCCGAGTGCCCCAGAGCCCACGGAGAGGCTGCTCTCTCCTGGGCTGGCCCATGTCCAAGGGGCTCTTGTAAAGGCTGCTTTCTCCCCACTCGCCCTCCTGGGCCAGCCGGGGTGCGTGCTACTTCTTTGGGGGCTCCCGTACAGGGGCTGCCCTTCACCTCTCCTGGGGAGATGCTGCTCCCATGACTGCCATCCTGTCCTTGGCTGGTGACATGTGTTTTACATCAGCCTTCCCAGCTCACACGGATACTGTTTCCTCTGGGGCTGGGCAGACAAGGCCCGCATATCTGGCCACTCCGGCCCATGTGTGGCTCACCCTTCGCTGGCCACGGCATACACTGCCCACCCGGGACCACGGGGACCCTGCCCCATTCTTAGCCTCCCCGCTGTGTAGGTGGGGCCTTACCCACGTAGACCCGACCATGCTCCACGGAGGCTGGGATGGCCCGGAAGAGCCGACCCCCCAGGCGAAGGCCTTGGTGGTAGAAGTCCCGCATGATCTGGTGGCCTTCACCGTAGATACCAGTGGGACGCAGGGCACATGTCACCAGGGGCAGCCCCCCATGGACCTGGGGGTGAAAGGCAGGCATAGCAAAGACCCAGTACCCAGCAGCCTGCCCTCTGGCCTGGCCTCCTCACATTGGAGATGGAAGGGAGGAGGGGCCCAGGGCAGACTGCAAAGAAGTCCCGCTGGTGCCAGCTCTGCCTGAGACAGGCAGCCCTCCCCACTCCAACTTTGGGTCTCTTTGCCTCCTGTCTCACCTCCCTTCCGTTGGCTTCCAGGACCAGCCGCTCAGCTTGGGCCTTGCTGCAAGGATAGGGGTGACTGTGCACTGCTTCATAGGGGGTGTCCTCGTTGCCCCTAGTTGAGGGACAGGGAAAATTCTTAATGCAGAGGGGAGATGGGGATCTGAAAGTACTGAGGGAACCTCAGCTTACCTGTAGAAGGGGTGGCCTTTGATGTTGGGCCCCACAACTTCCATGCTGCTCGTGTAGACCAGGAACCGTGTTCCAGTCTGCACACAAGCCTCAATCACGTTCTTTGTGCCTGGGAGAGGTGGTGGGGAGGGGAAGGGTGGACCCGAGCTAAAGCTTCCTCCCTCTCTGCATCTTTCCCACCTTCATCTCAATTCTGGATGAGGGCCCGGGGCTTCCTTCCCCAGGTCCAGGGAAAAACCACAGCAGGGCTGGGAGGGCTGCCGGACTGCCATTAGTGGGGCAGAAGTGTCCAGAGGACAGGTTTCCACAGGAAAAGCCCAGAAATTAAGGTCAAAGAGGGGGTGGGGAGTAAACAGCCACCTCACCCTGTACGTTGACCTCATAGATGGTCTCGGGGCTGGCCCTCCCGAACACATCCACCAGCCCAGCTGTGTGGATGACCACATGGGCTCCAGCCACAGCCGCTGCCACCTCGTGGGCCTGGGTCACATCCCCCTGGATGGCAGTCACCTGCACGGGCCCTGGGAGGGATGGGGCAGCCAGAGGCAGCATCAGAGCTGGGGCCGCCAGCCAGCTGCTGGACTCAGCCCACACCCTTAGGAGCCACATGTTCCCAATGTGACTCATTCATCCCATTTGTGTGCACTGGAAGATATAAACAGGCATCATCTTTTCCACCCTCGCCAAAGGAGCCCACCCACCCCCATATCCCTCCCCACCACAGTCACCTGTCTTCAGCTCCTCCAGCCAGGGACCCAGGTGCAGGTCAAAGACCCGCAGCTCCAAGAGCCGGGGTTCCCGTTGCAGAAGCATCCGCACCACATGCTCCCCCAGGAAGCCGCAGCCACCTGTGACCAGGTACACCAGCTTCCGGGCCTCTGTAGACTCGGCCATGCCTGGCTGGGGAAGAGAACTGAGTTGCCTGCCGCCACCTACCCAGTGTCCGCAGCACACCTGTTACTCCCAGCTGGGGCCTCTGGCCTAGTGGGCTGGAGTGGTGACACCAGGGGCCCCGAGTGGCTCCAAAGCCTGAAGCGTGGGCTGCAACAGCTGGGCTACCTGCCCCCTGGCCCCGCCAACTGCAGTTACTGAGATAAGGGTGAGGGCCTGGGGTGTGGGAAGGGCTCAGGGGTTGAGCTGGAGGGGGAGGTTCTGGGGACAAAAATGGAAGGGGTAGGTAAAGAGCTGAGGAAGAAAGGAGAGGCAGACGGGAAGCACTGTGACTAGGGAAAGGGACCCCGGGGCCCTGGCATCGCTTCTGCCTACCTGCAGCCAGTCCCAGGACAACCACACTGGCCACCGGAGGGGCTGTCTTCTGTCGACTCTGGGGCTGGCCAGCCAACACACCGTCCCCTTCCGCTTGCTCCTCCTCCCTCCTGGCCCATTCCAGGAACAGACACCAGCCCAGCCTCCACCCCTCCGTCCCCTTCACTCTTGCCATAGGGCGCCCCCTGGTGGCCACTCTGCACTCCGCAGGCATCTGGTTCCAGCAAAAAAAAAACTTGAGGAACAGGGCTGGGGAAGCTGGAACCTGTGGGGTGGGCACTGAGGATGGAGCAGGTGCGATGACCTCATTCCCACTGCATGACATCAGTCCTCCCCTTTGGCTGGATTTCCCAGGATGCCAGAAGCCCAGCAGCAGCTGCGGTTCTGGGAAGGGAAGGGGATGCCAACCTTGGCCCAGCTCTGGCTGACCTTGGTGGGGGATTTCTGGATGACTATTCCAGCCTAAGGGGTTGAGTCCGTACGTCTGCCCACCCCAAACTTCGGTCCATCCGTTTCCTCTCTCTTCGTTTGACCAGTCCCCTGTCTTTAAACCCCCATCCCCCACCTACTCTTCCCCAAAGATACTGACCAAGCACTTTTGTACAATAAAGTTTAATCACAATTATAAAAATGTGGCGTTGGGTTTGCGCTATTAACATATGTACAATCCAGCCCAACAGGAAGGGCCCGCCTCCCACCATCCTGGCCTGGCGGAGCAGGAGCTTCCAGACGCCAGGGTGGGAGGGTGACCCACAGGGTCTGGCAGGAACAGAAGATGAGGCAGGGTTCCAGGCACGGAGTCCCTAGGACTGGGGGCACAGGGCCCCCCCCAGGGGGAGAACATGGCCACTGCCCCTAGAGACCCCTAAACTGGGGAGGGGTGCACGCAGGGCACACAGGGGAAGTCCCCATTAACACAAAGCAAGGGGGCTATGCAGCCCCCCAAGAACAAGATCTGTACAGGCCGGCACCCCAGGTTTCCACAGGAAACAGCTGCTGGCAGCTACAAAACATTTACAGCTTCTTCTCCGCAAAGAAAAAAAAGTTAGGGGGTAGGTGGGTGGGGGCGATGGGGGAGGCAGAAGCTGCCTCAAGGGACTGAGGCTCCCTCGCTGGGCTTGGGGCCCCCCAACCCCGTATCTCGAGACAGGGGTAGGTGGGGCCTGCAGAACCCGCTAAGGCTGGGGCGCAGGGAGCTCAGGGCACCACGGGGAATAAATAGGGGCGCGGGCACCAGTCCTGCCCCACCTCAGTTGAGGGAGCCGCGGCAGCTCTCGGTGCCGCACAGACAGGGGATCTTGTTGTCCTCCAGTGGGAACTTGTAGTCGTAGGTGATCTCCTCATCCACACCGATGGGCTGCTTGGAGTAAATCACAATCTTCTTCTGGGATTCGATGGTGATCACCTTGGCATAGCAGTTGGGCTGCAGGAGGGAAGGCGGAGTGAGCGGCAGCCCCTGCCCTGGGCTGCCCCCACCGCCCCTGCAGATCCTCCCTCCAGGCCCCCATCCCCCCCCCACCACCACGCGCACCGTGCAGCAGTGGTTGATGAACCTCGCCAGGTTGCCGCACTTGGTGGCATCGATGATGGTGTCGTGGTCCACCCGGAACAGGTAGCTGCTGCCGATGCCCTCCTGCACGTAGCGCTTCTCCCTCATGTCGGCTACCATCTGGCAGAACAGGGTGCTGCCGCGGTCGGCTTCCTGCCAGACCACGCCTTGCCCCAGCAGTCCCCGTGAAGGGGCCCCAGTTATCCGACTACCACCCCTGGGGGCCACATCGGCCTGTCCTGGACCTGCATCTCTCCTCCTGGCTCCCACCAACCCAAGGTGCTGACCGTCTGCTCCAGGAGCCCCCGTTCATAGGGTCTCCCCATCCCCGACACCTCTGGCTGCCCTTCTGCATCTCCCAGAGGGAAGTCTGCAGGGCTCAGTGGGCAGGAGCCGCAGCCCCTGCCTGGCCCCCAGTGGGGCTCCCGGTCTACGGTGGGGCCAGGCCAGTTCCCGAGACAGCATGGCCATTTCAGAGGCTGAACCCCGTCCATCTCTTCTCCCAGGACCCTCTCTCCCCCAAACAGGCATCCATGGGCTGCCACTCGCCACCTTCAGGGCCCACAGTCTTGTGCAAGGAGTGATTCCTTTTTCCCAGAAAATGGGACGCTCGGCCCTCTGTGCTCTCTCCTTGGGTGACCTCACTCTCTTCCAGCGCTTCAGCTGCCAGATAAGGGCTGGGGACTCCTCCCAAACTTCCATCTCCAGCCAAAATCCACCTCGGTGGTGCTGCTGGGTGTCATCCTCTAGGTGTCCCCAGGGCCCGGCAACTTCACGGGTCCTGAACGGAGCTCCTCGTGGCCACACAGCTGCTCCTCCTCCTCACTCCCCACCTCATTGGCAGCCTGAGCTGCTCCAAGCAGCACTGAGAAATGACCTCCTCCCCACTTCCCTACTTGCCAGAGCCAACTTACTGTCCAGTCCAGCCAGCTGCCTTGGACCCACAGACTCCTATTGGCTGCAATTGCCTAGTCTGGGCCACCTGGGCCTCTATGGGATCTCTGCGATAGCGCCCCCGCCGGTCTTCGCCTCTAGCTGTCCCCTCACGCTGTAGCTGGAAGGGGCCTACAGACTGGGAAGCCTGTTATGGGGGGGTGCTTCGCCACAGCCTCCCTCCCCTTACTGCTGGCCCCAGGTCACCCACATGGCTCCTAAGATCCATGGAATCCAGCCTCCACTGGCCTCTTTGGAGCTTCCATTGTGGCCGCTGGCCCTGGTTTTTTGAACTAGCCATAATGACGTCCTTGCCCACCTAAGACTATCCTGTCTCCAGGCCTTTGCACATGCTGTCTGGCAACTGGGAGCACTCTACCCCTCATCTGAGTCTGGGAGTTCATCATCCTTCAGCTCTTGGCTTCCACATCACTGTGTGCCCACTGCCACTGCCTCCCCGAACTTCCCCTTCCTGATCGACCGAATGCCATCTTTCATGGCAACTGCAATTCCCCCCACTGAACTGTATGAGGCCCTTAAAACCAGAGAGAGCACTGGTCTTGCTTGCTGGATCATTACCATCTAGTTTAGGAGCACCCCTTACTGTTGATGGAAGGGAGGAAACACAAAGAGGCAGGTTTCACCAACTACGTCTTGGAACTGGGAGGTCACATGGGGCTTTACCCAGAGATGAGGTGGTTCTCATGCCAGCATCCCGTGCTGCCATCTGACCGGGGGCTGGGTACAGGGCCTCACCTGGCGGATGTTCTGACCCACATACTCGATGACCATCTCGTCGGCTGCAATGGGCTCCATGGCAAACAGACCCCACTCATGGATCCGGCTCCGGCCGAACCGGAGCTTCTTCTTCCGGAACTAGAGGGTGGAAGGCAGACTGTGCCGCTCAGTGCCTTGGCTGCTGTCCTCCGGGGGGAGGAGCGTCCTTTTGGCCCCTCACCTCAACACCCCCCCCCAAGAGGCCAAGAGACTTTGTGATGCTGCCCTCCCTCTGAGCCTCTCTTCCCGAGTCCCGCCTCCTCACCTTGAGCTGGTTCAGCTTCAGCAGGTCACTGTCCATGATGGCAGAGGTGCCAATGGCGCTCAGCAGCCGCCGTTGCTCAGACCGGCGCTCCGAAAGCACGCGGTTAGTCCCCTGGGAGGCATGGCAGGGAGTTGGGGTAAGTGACAGCAGGACCGTGGGAAGAGACGCCAGGGGGCCAGGTACCAGGGCAGAGTCTTACCTGAGTGTCTGCTCCTTCCAGCTGCCGGGCCGAAACAGGGCACACATCCAGGTACCTGTCCTTTTCCTTCTTACTGATGGGGTAATAGCCTTCGCTGCGGGCTGAGCCTGTCTGGTGCTCGCGGGGCCCGTCCTGGGGCCGCCGCTTGCGTTTCGGAGTGCTCAGGTTGGTGAGTGCAGGGTGTTAAGGAAGAAAACGGGTTCCTCACTGGCCAGATCCCCGGGGCCCTCTCCCTTCTATCCTCCCAGTCCCAGCCTAAGGAAAGGGTGACTGACCTTAGCTGGAGGTCCCAAGCATTATTTAGTGTGAGCAGAACAGAAGATGGAGAGAAGGAAGTCTGAGACCTTACCTTTTCTGCCAGAAAAACCCTGGAAGGCAGAGAAGGGGCAGGAGGCAGAAAGAAAAGAATGGCCTGGGGGCCAGATGAGAGATACCCAGGCTGAGTGTAACAGAGAGCGCTGGACAGGGAGCAGAATAAACCAGAGACTAGCTACAATCTGAGGGGGCCACTGCCCAGCTGTGCGACCCCAGGGAAGCCTGTCCCCATCCCCGGGGCCTGCCCTCCTGTCCAGAGCAGGCCGGCCTCTAGGGCCCAGGATATTGGTGTGATGGACCCAGTGGGTGTCGTTAAGCCAGTCAGCCCCGCTCGTCTGCTGCAGCAGCCGCTCATACGTGAGCCGTAGGTAGCCCATGTCCTCTAAGTCCAGGCCCGAGTTCCAAATGTCATACAAGATGGTCATCTGCTCAAACTCGCTTCGGGGCTCAAAGGTGGGGGGTGGCGGGGGCGGGGGCGGTGGCGGGGGCCGCCTGCGCCGGGCATGGGAGCGGAGGCTGCGCCGCCGCACCGCACCCTCCCCACCGCTGCTGCTGCTGCTGCTGCTTTCTGAAGACTCGGACTCCTCCTCCTCCTCCTCCTCCTCCTCCTGCTGCTGCTGCTGCTGCTGCTGCTGTAGCGGTGGCGGCGGCTGCTTTGGCTCCTCCGCCTCGGCCACCACCACCTCAGGGGCCTCCAGGACTTCATCTGCTGGGGAGCTGAAGAGGGCCGCAGGGGCAGGAAGCGGCTCCAGGGGCCGAGGGGCCGGGGTGGAGGGCGGCGGCTTGACGGCCAAGGCGTAGTTGTGCTCCAGGAGGATGTGGCTGAGCAGGGGGCCTGGGCGGTCGGCCTCGTCCGATGTCTCAGTGGCCTCCGAGTCGTCACCAGGAGGCAGGGCAGGCAGCCCGCGACGGGCTGGGGTCAGGGCCAGGTCGGCCAGCACCGCCAGGTCCACTTCTGTCGCTGGCTCTGCCTCCTCCTCGTCGGCAGAGCGGCCACGGCCTCCAGTGCGACCCCGCCCTGCCCGGGACACCTCCTCGGGCCAGCTCTTGACCAGAGACGCATGGTCCAGGGGCAGGTTTCGAATGGTCCGCTCTGCAGCCCGGGGGGCTTTGCGGGAGGCAGGGCCGGGACACTTGATCTGTGCCGGGGTGACGGGGGGTGGCTCGGGGGCCGGTACCTCCTCCAGGGCAGAGAAGGAGACAGTTTTCCGGCGTTTCTTAGGTGGGGGCAGGAGGGGGATAGGAGAGGAGGGGCGCTCGTCTGGGCGGGGGGCCGGGGCCGGGGCTCCCACCGGCGGCTCGGTGGGTGGCTGCGGCACACTGGGAGGTGGCTCCTCGGTGGAACCTGGGGAAGGAAGCACACAGGAAGAAGGAAGAGGGTCAGTGACTTGGGCCAATGTGATCAGAGAAGACTCCTGGCAGGCAGGGCACCGGCCAGTCTCACCGGGGAGGCCGCAGCCAGGCTGCTGGCTCTCCTCTGCTTCGGGCCGCCGCCAACAGAGCCACTCAGCCAACAGAGCTGCTTCCCAGCTGCGAGGTCCTCGGCACGGTGGGCTCCCTTGGCAGGAGGGGATTATGCACCTGTTCATTCATATATTTGACAAACATTCACTGAGCACCAGCTCTGTGTCAGGCATGGGCCAAACAAGTCGAGTGGACACTTTCAAAACCCTCACAGAGCTTACAGTCCAATGGGGACAATGACAGGAAACAAATGTATAGCCCAAACTGTGGAGAGTCGGGACGGGGGCTCTAGAGAAACAAACGCTTAGGCTCTAACCTTTTTACCATGACTGAACTACGTGCAAGGACTAGGCACCCAGGCCGAGACAATTTCTACCAGTCACACTGAGTGATGGGCACGCGATTAACCCTCTCTGAATTAAAGTGCAATTAACCCTCTCTGATTTAAAGTATCCGTTATTTCAACTACAAACAATGTTCTCTGTTTAGTGATGTGAAAAAGATAACAACATAAGCAGTGTAAAACACTGAGCAAAATGTTTCCTTCCCACCACCTGCCAAGTGGCGGGAGGGTTTGCCAAAGTGGGGAGGGCTCAGGAAGACTCCCCTAAAGAAGCTAAGGGTGAAGGTCCCCCAAGGATGGGGGACAGCCTGGGGAAGGGACACACCATCTTGATCAGGTGGGGCTCTCTCTCCAGCCCCCCAGATAGGAAGCACATCCTCCCTCTGCTGGGACCCCCAAGTCTGCTGCTGAGTGCGGGGCTCTAAATACAGCTTGAGACGGACACCGCCTAGTTCCTGGGGCAGACCCTGTCTTGCGGACTGACCCTCTCTGCCCCTAGGTTTTGGCCACCGGAACAGGCACAGCCTTTCAAACCTCCCTCTCCCCTCCTGCCTACTGGGTAAGCTCACATGTGGCTTTCAGCTCAATGCCATCTTTGTGAAGGTTACCCCAACTTCTCGAGACGCTGGTAATAACTTCCTCTCAGAACCAGAAGGCCAGGGTTTCTTAAGTGCCAGGCTTCAGGGTGGCGGCCGACTGACCACTAGTATTTTGTATCAAGCATCAATCCAAGACTTTCACGTATGCTAACTACTCCCTTCATTCCCCACAACCACCGTGTGAGGTGGGCACTATTACTGAACCCCGCTTACCAGTAAGAAAACTGAGGCAGAGAGGGGTTAATAACTGGCCCAAGGTCATATAGCTTGCAAATGCCAGAACAGGGTCTGTACCCAGGCAGCCTGGGCTGAATTTCGAGCTCTCTTCAACTGTCCTACGCTGTCCTGGCCACCCCTGTGGGTGGGCCACGCTGTGGGACTCAGCAGTTTCCTGTCTGGCCCCGTCCCAGAGCTAAAGGGCAGCCAGCTCCGGGCCTGACCCAAGCAGGCAGTGATCAACCTGTGTCCATGACCTCAGGAGACGTGCCCCAGCCAGGTACCCCGAGCAAGGCCCTCAGCCTGCTGGCTCCTGAGCCTCCGGACAGCAGCGGGGAGTCTCAGCCAGCAGTGAGCCACTCCGAAGCTAGTGAGGTCCCGGGTGCTCATCCCAGGCTCTCCAGTTTCTCCAAGTCTCCCTGTTTCTTCTCCTGTTTTGGGGCAGCTCTGCCTTTGACCTATCACCCCAACTGAGCCAATGAGCCCTCTGGAAGCCTGGCTCTTGAGGAGAACGAATTCCCCTCCTTGCTCAGCTTCTTCACGCAGATTTCTCCTTTGCTTCTTATTCTGAAAGAAACCTGCCCAGTCGATACAACTCCCAGAAGCCAAGGTTTCCATAACATGACCTGTCCCACTCTGTGCCCCCAGCCAACATTAACTGATGACTACCTGACCCAAGCTGGGCCAACCAGAAACTTCCCTGAGAATAAGGACCTACGACAGGAGTGGCTTTCTCCGTAGGGGTGAGCAGAAGAAGGGGAAACCCATCTACAGGATGAATCAGACGAGAGGAATCAATCAGACTGGAAGACAGAAGAATAGCAAGTCCCAGAGGTATCCAGGTCCCATCTTTGGGTTTCACCAGACAAGCCCTCTCTTGACATGGGGCCACATACCGTCTATCCAGCTCATCCTTGGAACTCGAACAAACCCACTGTTCTCTAAAAGCCAAGGGACTTGCCTTAACTTTCTCCTCCTCTCCCAACTCTGTCATCTACCCCAGGGACTGTTCTCCCCATTCTCCCTCCTCCAGTGCTTTCCTTCACTCATTCTCAGCTAGCCTTCCCCACTCGCACACATGACCTTTGTAACCCCTGGAATGGCCCTGCCTGGGACCCTTACACCTCTGGCACCCACCCCTCTGGTCACAACTCCTCAGGTCCTTTCAGCTCACCCACCACACCTGTTCCATTTCCCACCTTCTAGCTCCCCGTACCCTGTCACCCTTCTCCTAAATGAACGGCTTTCCTTCCTGTGCCTGCCTGCAGGGCCCTCACTGTCTTCTTTCACAGCACCTTCCACAGCCTTCAGCCACTTCCGCCACCTTGGAGACCCCCAACCCTGACTTTGCCCAAACACCTGCGTTTTCTCCTCCTTTACCCTTGACTCTCAGTCTTAGCAAGGCATCTGAGTCGCGAGCCTTGTCCATTTTCATCCTCATTTCCTGTTCTCCTTCCTTCCCCAAGGCTACTCCTCCACCCATTCCCTTGTGCTCAGAAAATGCCCTTTCTTCCTACTGCAGGGTGAAATGGGGGGTCCTTGGGCATGAAAGCCCACATCTCTCTGCCTCCCCAATTATGGGTGCATGTGAGTCAGGCCAAGATGCACCCACCCACTCCCAGGAAGGCCACCCCAACAGGTGCAGCGCTCTTTCCTGGCCTGTCTACCTGCCCCTCTTCCGGCCCTGAATCTACATGCTTAAGTCTCACCTTTTTAGTTTTTGAAAAACTAACCCTCCACCAACCCTGCATTCTCTTTTGTTTCTCTGTTCCCAGCTAGATGACCTCAAGCATCTCACTAAGCCTCAAAGTCCTCATCTGGAAAGTGGGAGTAAGAGACGGTGTGCATCCTGCATGAGGAAGCAAATCCGCAGGGTGCTAGGCTGAGACCCTGGCGCACCCGAAGCACTCCAGAAATGTTTGCTAATACCACTCATCACAGCTTCTCGACTCTTCTTCACAGAGTAGTCTACCCTTCCAGAAGACTGGTTATCTCTGTCACCTGCCCTCACTCCTTTAACACCCCATAACTTGGCTCCAGTCTGACCCACTCTACTGAAAGTGATAAGGTCACCAGTGACCCCCTAACTGCCAAATCCAACGGAAGCTCTTCCTATCTGACAACCTCTCCTTCGGCCTGCTGATACACACCACTCCCTCCTTTGGAAAACCAAGCTGCCACGTTTCCTTCCCATCTCGCCGACAGCTCCTACTGGGCCTCCCCCAGCTCCCCTTTGCCCACCAATCTCTCACAGGACCGGAAGGCGCTGGCCCCTTCTCTCGGTGCACACGTTGTTCCAGTGTGTTTAAGTGCACTCACACCCACACCTGCACTACTCTCAAATATCTACCTCGTTTCTAGCCTACTGCTCTCTCCAGGCCCTCAGATCTAGTGATCCAACTGCCTGTTGGATGTTTCTTACCTGGAGGTCCCAAAGGCATACCAAAGTCAAGCCCAAGGAAGCACATGAGCTTTCTTCCTAATGTCGGTTCTCTGTCTTCTCTTCCCTTTCCTGGAAAGTTGTTTAACCAAGTGGTTCACCTCCTCCACTTCTCTCAAATCCTCATCTGCACTTCTATTCCTCGCACCTCGCTATAAACAACGCTGCTCTGGTTGACGCCCTTCACTTACCTGCATCTCTTCCAGCCCTCACGTGGGTCACCCTACCTCCTTCCTCACTCTTCCAAATCCCCGCACCCCCCGTCCTACCAGGATGATCTTTCTGGAGAAATGCAAAACTGACCGTGCCCCACTCTTTCTACCTACCCCACTGACAGTGACACCCTCTGATCACCAGCTCTTCTGTTACCAATGGGCTCAGGAAATGCCGGGAGAGGCATCTCAGATTAATGAGACCCTCAACATCTCTCATGAGGTCTACACCAGAGCAGAGTCCAAAAGCGCCGGGAGGTCTTTATGTGGTCACTGTTTATCTCAGATCACAGATTCTCGATAACATTTGAGAGAGAGGTCTAGAAGGCCAATGCGAGTACACAGCCTATCTTGAAAACTGCCTTATTCATGCCATCCTAACAACATCCTAGTCCAAGCTACCACCGTCGCTTGCCTTACTTACTAACCGTAACACAGACTCTGGCCCCTCTCCTAGTTCTCTCTGTACCGCATCTTTTCAAAACACAAATAAGATCGCGTCACTCCTTTGATGGCATTCCATTGCCCTCAAGATAAAGACCAAATTCCTAATGGAGCGACTCCTTTTCTGCAGCCCAGTCCTTGCTCACCTCTCCAGTTTCAGTCATTCCAGTTTCCCCTCACTCCCCACCATCCAAAAGGTTTGTTTTATGTTTTCTGACATGCTATTTCCTCCGCCCTCAGGGCTTTTGCACATGTTAACCAAGCCTGGCTGCCTGCTCTGCCTTGATTGCAGCCCAAGAACACTTCAGCAGAAAACACCAGCAAAGACATGCCCACAGATGTGCTCAGGTTCTCCGAGTGCCCTGTACTTTTCTCTCATGGGGCTTATCAGCTTGTTATCACAGATTTTCCGAGATATTTATTACTCAACTAAACTGTCTCTAGACCATAAGCTTCGGGAGGGTGAGAACAGGGTCCTTCGTGCCTACTGCTGTACCCCCCGCAGCTGCCCTAAAATACAGACAACCCTAGAACAACACAGGTTCGAACTGTGCGGGGCTACTTATACACATTCTTTTTCTGGGAAATATGGTAGAGTATAATAAATATTAACTTCCTTATGACTTAAAAAATTTTTTTTTCTCGGGGCGCCTGGGTGGCTCAGTGGGTTAAAGCCGCTGCCTTCAGCTCAGGTCATGATCCCAGGGTCCTGGGATCGAGCCCCGCATCGGGCTCTCTGCTCAGCGGGGAGCCTGCTTCCCTTCCTCTCTTTCTCTGCCTGCCTCTCTGCCTACTTGTGATCTCTGTCTGTCAAATAAATAAATGAAATCTTTAAAAAAAAAAAAAAATTTTTTTCTCAAAAAAAATTTTTTTTTCTCTTGCTTACTCTCTCGCAAGAATACAGTACACGGTACATATAATGTGCAGAAAATGTGTTAACTATTTGCATCATCAGTAAGACTTCTGGTCAACCGTAGACTATTAACAGTTAAGTTTTTGGGGAGTCAAAAGTTACTGGTGGATTTTCAACTGCACAGGGGGCCGGCGCCCCAAGCCCCGGCATCGTTCAAGGGTCAGTAAGTAAACTCCACTCAGAACACGTCACTCAGAACGTAAGTTAGGTGTCCGTGCTATAAAGGAACAATCAAACGTACAAATCCATAAGGCAAAGCAAGGTGAAATTAGCTTCCGAGCCAATACTGTTCAAGCTGTCTTCTACCTATCTGTCCATTTAATTGCCTGTAAGTACACAACACATTAAGGCAGAAGCTCAAGAAAAATTAATAGGAAGAACTTGTTAAATTGGGAATTTTCTCCTTACTTAATTTAGAGACCATTCTGGGGTGGGCAGGGGGCTGGGCGGGGGCAGGGGGGAGGCTGAAAGAGACCACCGCTGTCCGTATTAGCCAGACACCCTGCTCCGGCTCTGCGAGCCGCTCCCAGCAACACGGTTTGAATATGGCCATAAACGTCTCCAAGGGAAGACGGGCAGGAGATGATGACTTCCGGCCACCTTGTATGCTTTCAAACAAAGTCACACACTGGCACATCGTTCACAAATGCGGACCCGCTCTTCTCACAAAGACAGATACAAACATAAACAAAGACCAAATCACCCGCTCGGCACCACCCACCTGCAGGTCTTGCTGGAGACTTCTCCTGTTCAGGGAGGGGCGTGGCTGGGGAGCCCGCTACCCGCTCGGGCTCGGGCTCTTCCACGGGTGCTGGCGGGGGTGCGGGGACATCTCTGGGGGGAGGTGATGCTGAGGGTATGGTTGCCGGCTGCTCCTCTTCCTCTTCCTCTTCTGAGGAGGACTCAGATGATGATGAGGATGACGATGATGAGGAGGAAGACGAGGAAGATGAGGAGCTGGATGAGCTGCTGCTCTCGGAGTCCGACGTGCTGTCATTCTCACCATCTGAGTCAGCATACAGAGAACATTTGGAGGACGAATCGCTTTCCCCGTCCTCGCCTGGAAATCCAGAAGGGGCAATCAGGCGAGGTGGGAACACCCCTCACTTGGTCAAGCCATGGGTCCATTCACTGACTCTCTACTACGGATTGGTTAGGCTCTGTGCCAGGTACTGGGAAGTCCAACCCTCAAGGAGTTAGATGAGCAGCCTAATTGTTCACAGTGAGACCAACTTCAGTGTGGAAGACCAGTAAAGGTGGCAAAGGGAAGTCCTGGATTCTGCCTGGAAGATCCAGGCAGGGGAGGGAGCCCCAGGCGGTAGATGCTCAAGTCAAGGAGGACAGGTAGAAGTACACTAGGAAGACATGAGGGCTAAACGGGGGTGTCAGAGGTGAAGGGAGATGGGAGACCTGAGACCGCTAAGCAGTCTTCTTTAACTACCAAAGACTTTCCCAAGGTGGGTCTCAGAGAAGCTGCCTGGAGAAGACTCATAAAAAGGATTCCAGGGTAAAATAAGCTTTCAAAGCATTATATGCTCCATGCCTCCAAGAAATGGCCAATATATTGGAAGGGCTTTATAAGAAGTTAAGAATTATGAAGTGTCTGAGGAACACAAGTGGATGAATTTAGAATAGATGGTGGTGGTGGCGGCCTGGGATGGGTCTGGAGCGTGGTGAGATGGAGCTGAACAAATAAACAGGAGCTAGGTTATAAATGGCCCAAAGTATCGGGCTGAGGAGTCATCTTCTAGAAAATAGAGAGCTAGAAATAGACTTTATGGAGAGAAGTCACAGGATCAGGTGTGCGCGGAAGGAAAGAGAATTCCATCTGCAGACTGGAAAATGGATTGGAGAGGAGGAGGAAGGAATGAACCAAAGACAGGGAAATCCGTCAACACTGCTGCAGAAGACTCTAAGTGAATCTTCTCACTTCTCACAATTAAGTCTTCTAAGACAGGCCAGCAGGATCAAAGAAGGCAACAAGTCCCAGTGACACTGAGGCGGTGAAACGGACAGAAAGTGGTGACCAAGTGGATGTGTGGCAGTCTCCCTGCTTAAAGCAGGTGACCCCACCCTCTACCTTCCTGAAAAGACAGTCTCTCAGATCATCATTCTCCCCACCTGGCCTCTGCTGAAATGGCACTTCTCAGAGGCACTCCTTCTCCAAGAGATCTAGAACAGCCCATCTTTCCCCAGCTCCCCCACCCGTTACTCTCTACCCCAGTAACCTAGTTTCTCTTCTTCAAACTACAGATCTCTATCCAAGGCGCTACTACTTGTTCATTTGTCAAGTCTCCTCCTCCCCTCCAACCGATCCCAAGTTCCATAAAAGATGTGTCCCCAATACCTAGAACAGGGCCTGGTACTGAGTAAGGGCTCAACAGCTAGCTCTGAACAAATGAAGGAGAAGCAAGACTAAACCATGTAGCCCAGACTCAGTGGATGTGGACGGACGAACTCTTCAACTGAGTGGAGCTGTGTCTGGTGATGGCAGCTGAGGGGAGAGGAAGCACAGCTCGGGGGCCGGGCCTTCAAAGAGCAGTGCTCAAAGGCAGAAAGGCACAGTCTGGTAGTATCAGGGGGCAGCACAGAACTCAGACCCCTCATCTTGAGGGGCTGGGAAAGTAAGTTAGCTCTGCTGTCCTCCCTTCAGGAGAGAACTATGTGTCAGCACAGGAAGTAAGCAGAAGGGAGCAGTCTGGGTATCAGTTACTGTTTACAGTGGGCCAAGGGTTCCAAAAGATAGGACTAAACAAAGCTGCTTTGGGGAAGAGCAAAGGAGACCAACACATCCAGCACGAAGTTTCTGTGGACTCAGCAAAGAAGGGTCAACAGGCAGTGGAACCCCTTCTTCCCCAAGGCAGGATTCTACCGTCCTGTCTATACTTACCATCTGATGCTTCGGTCTCCTTCTTTGCAGTGTCCATGGCTTCTTCACGTTCTTCATCTTCTTCATCTTCCTCATCCTCCTCCTCATCCTTAAAGAAAAGGACAAATGGGGACTAACAAGAAGACAGCTATCCTCCAGGAGGCACAGCTATTTGGGCTCCAGCCCAGAGAGGAGGTGGTTATGGGGACGGGAACTCAGGAAGCAGGCTCTTGGCAGGGAGTGGGCACCATGGCCCCTCACCTTCTCTGAGGAGGACTCCTGGGACGCCTCCTCTCCTTCACTGTCCAGAGCAAAGGACTTGCGGTGCTTGCCCTGGGTCTTGCTTCGCTCTTCGTCTCGCTTCGGGGGCTTGGTCCCCGGACGTCCAGGCTCTCCAGCCTCCTTGTCTCGCTCAGGGTCTAGGCCCAGTTGAGTGGCAGTTAGGGAATTTACCATCAGCAACAACAGTTCCCGTTCCCCTGGCCTGAAAGGAGCCTTGCACACACCATTGCTGACCTTTCTGATGGTCCCACAACACAGACCTCATTTTACAGACAAGAAGCGGAAGCTCAACAGAGAAACACAAAAACCCCAGAGCTACCTAGCATTTTCTGTAGTTTAACTACACCACACCTGTTTCACCTTTCATCCTTTTCTGGGTCTGGTGGAAGACGGAGCAGACTTGCTACGCCTGCCCCAAGAAAATAGCACTAAGACCAACGGGTCTCCAGGGAAGCCAATCGGACTCAATAAAGAAGTTTCCTGGCCACATAAGCTGCCAACCAACACCTCATACCAAGGCAAACTGGAAGGATGGTTGGAGAAGAGCTTAAGCATTAGACGGGAAACCTAGGTAAGTGACATGTTTAACCTTGACACCACAGGATTCTAGATGCTGAAATTACCATTTCTATGTTACAAGGGAAATACGAAACGGGAAATTGCAACCAGCACACCAGGGTAAGAACCACAACCAGGACCCAGGGATAACCCTGTCTTAAGCTTCTCATACCTCTCAGCACTGCTTTAACTCCATACCAAAACCTCTACTTGGCCACTTGCCCAACACCTACCCCCCCTTTCTCCCTGCTTCCAGCGTTCCTACCAGAAGCTGGCACCCTCTTCCCCTTTCTGCTCCCACCTGACCTCCCACTCACCATCTTCATCTTCCTCAGCTGGAGTGGAAGGACGGGGCCTCTTTTCTTCACTGGCCTCTGAAATTTCTGAAGGCTCTTTTCGCTTCACCTGGGGAGTGGGAAGAGATGGGGCCTGTTTTGAACCCAAACATTCATGGCTCCCAACCACCCACTACTTACCCCTAGGGAGAGAGGTCCCCACCCCAGCCTCTTCCTCCTATGAAGCAAAATCAGTTCTAGGTACCTTGAAAGAAGGCAGACGCAGGGCCCCTCGCAGTCCTGATCCAAAGGCGAAGGCCTCGATGCCTGTGGTACCCCCACTCTTGGCCCAGTCTACGAGGGACAGCAGGCCCGGCTCTTTGAGTTTTGTCTTCTCTTTATCCTCCTCCTTGGCTTGCTGTTTGGCTGCGTTCTGGAATGGCTGCAGGCAGTAGGGGGACTGAGCCCCAGAACCCAGGCGCTCCCTCCTGCCTCCTGCCTGAGAACTACTCCCAGGTCCCAGGAATACAGAAATGCATCTACTCACTCCTCTATTTGACACAGATCTATGCCACACCTCCCGTGCACCAGCCCCTGTACAGGCATTTTCTCCAAAGTCTGCTCATTTAGTCCACCCACCTCACAAAGCAGCTACTATTAGTCCCACTCTACAAACGGAAACATTGAAGATCGAAACTCAAGAGATTTAAGGGCCTTATAAACCAGAAATCTACTTTCTCCAACGGAG
The DNA here is from genome assembly GCF_902655055.1 of Lutra lutra. Classification (NCBI taxonomy): domain Eukaryota; kingdom Metazoa; phylum Chordata; class Mammalia; order Carnivora; family Mustelidae; genus Lutra; species Lutra lutra. The sequence goes on along the minus strand of NC_062295.1, from coordinate 23,730,568 downwards.
CCCCAAGGTTTCCCAAGTCCCAGGCACTGCCCCTCACCTTGGCCTTCTCTTCTTTGCTCTCCCACCACTGGTCAAAGGCTCCAAAGGCCACATTCTCCACCATCTTGCGGTTGAGGTCTCGTTGCATAATGCTCTTCATCTCTTGGACAAGGGTGGCCAGCACACGTCCCACAGTGCCTGCTGATGGTAGGGCCTTGCCCTCTGCCAGCTCTGCTTCCTCCCTGGGAGGTAGCCGGGCCTCTTCTCCCGAGACCGAGGAGGAGGGCAGGGGCTCGGCTGCCATGGGCAAAGGCAGGTGGTAGGCCTCCCGGGAGTAGGCCCCTCGGCCTTCTTGCCCTTGTGTGTACAGAGCATACGGTAAGCCATAGGCTGCCTCTTGGGGGGGTGGGAATGGGAGGAAGGCCTCCCCAAAGGCTCCACCAGGGGGACCAGCTGAGGCAGCAGTCAATCCCTTGCCCTGCCGTAGCTGGTGAAGCCGAGTTAACATCTGGGTCTGCATCTGGAAGGACATGGGCATCCCTCCCCACTGAGCCCCAAGTCGATCCATGAGCTCTAGGGAGTTCACAAAGTCATAAATGTGGGGGGGTGGCGGAGGAGGTGGGGGGTACTCGGGGGGTGGTGGCCCATCAGGGCGTGGTGGGAGGAGGTAGGCAGGCTGGTGGGGAGGATAACCAAGGGGCAGAGAAGCCAGGTAAGGAGGGGGAGGAGGGGGCGGAGGAGGAGGAGGCGGAGGCTGCTGGGGGGGTGTTGGGGCCGGAGGGGGTGAGCCGCCCCTGTCATCGTCGGAGATCTCCATGTCCTCTCCAGAAGAGCATGGAGAAGCCTGTAGGGATGCAGACGAGGGTCACAGAAAGCTTCTGTCTATTCCCAGGGCTTTTCCTCAAATCCGTTCTCTTGCCTAATTCCCTTCCCTTCCCTCCCTCGAGGAGCCCAACCCTGCTTCCCGGATCCCAGGCACCTCTGCTGGCTGACCCCAAGCTCACCTGGTTCTGTCCGTTGGCCTTAGGAGACTCCCGGGTAGCCCCGGGTTCCCCACTCCCCGTAGGTGCTACATCCTCAAAATTAGCAGGGGCTGGAGGGGGCGTGCAGGGACCGTGACCTGACCCAGAAGGCACCTCGCTCCCTGAGTCTCTAGACCCAGGGCCTGCGGTGCTGTTATCTTCCTCTTCCTCTGTGTCAGAGGCCAGGAAAGAAAACTTGGAGCGCTGCTCCTTCAACAACATCTCAATGCGGGAATCCAGGCTGCTGTGCTGAGCGAAGGGCACACTCTCATTGGTGGTCTCTGGGGCCGGGGAGCCAGAGCGGGCAGGTGAAGCTGGGCGGGGGGAGGTCCGAGCTTCTTCTCTCTCCGGGCTGGGCCCCCCCCCACCCCCGCCTCCACCAGGTTCTGGAGGCTCCGGGGGTGGGGCTTCTGAGGCAGGAGGCCGGTAGTCCTGGTCAGTGGGCCGGCTGGGCTCAGGGGGCAAGTAGGAGGTGTAGGAGGGTGGGAAGCGCTCAGCTGCATTTTCAGCAAAAGATGCCCCAGTGGGCTCCTCCCGAGTCGCCCGGCGGGGAGGGTAGGAAGCATGGCGTTGGTAGCGATTCCAGCTTTCGTAATACGCTGGGTAGTTAGAGTCAGTACCACGAAAATGAGAGGATGAGGACGAAGAGGAGGACGAAGAGGACGAGGACAACGAGGAGGAGGACGAGGAGGAGGAGGAGGCAGTGGCTGCAGTCGTGGCAGAGACAGCTGTGGAGGTGGTTGTGGGGGCTGAAGATGCGGAGAAGTGGCGGCGGGAGAAGGAATCTTGGTAGCTGTTTTCCGAGCGCCGGGGCTTGAAGGAGGTTGAAGTGGTGCTGGAGAGAAAGTGCAGGAGTTAGCTGCGTTCAGCTCTGTAGGACCAAACCCTAGAGTCCTGGTTCTCAGGACTCGAAGCCCCTCGAGACACCGCCCCCAAAGAAAAATCTAAATGCTCTTGGATTTCTAGCTAGACAGTGAGTTCCCTGAGGACAGGGATATGTTAGCTGAAGCCACATAGAAACCAGGACAAATGACTCCCAATTCCCTTTTAGAGAGACTCCAGGTATCTTCTTCCCAGTGGTAACTCCCAGAATCTGGGGGTCCCAGAGGTGTTCACTCTGCACCTGCTGGAGTAGGCAGAGTCCTGAGAGTAGGGGGTGCTACCCCGAGATGTGTAAGGGGTTCCTTGGGAGGACTGAGGGGTGAATTGGCCAAAGGAAGATGGGGTGTCTTGTCGGCTGCTGGAGAAGCTTGTGTCCTGGGAGCAAGGGGTGCCATTGCCAGGAGTGCCCACACCAGTGGTGCCTGCCGGGTAGGCAGCCGTGTCAGAGGAGGAGCGGCGGCGGGATTCAGTCTGGAATGGCAGAAGTAGAGCAGGGAGAAAAGAAGAGATCAAGTACCATGTGACAACCTGTCCTTCCCCAAACCAAGAACCCCAATTTTCTGTCTTCTGAAAGTATCTCAGCATCTTTTCTTGGTTCTTGCTATCCTTAACAGGGAAATCCAGAACCTCTCAAATACTGTTCCTGGCACCCTAGCACTGTGCCCACGTGGCTAGGGCCACAGCAACCACAAGCTACTTACCGTCTCAGGGGCCGCACCAGAACCCTGGAACTTCTCACTCAGGGCCTTGCCCCCGGTGGGCACCGTCTGAGGGGTATAGGAGCCGTTGACTATCAGTTCATAGTACTTCATCCGCTGTTGTCCTGGAGGGAGGAAGAGGGGAACCATCAGATTGAGAGAGAGAAACCCCTCCTCCCTGATTTGTCTTTCCCACTTCTTTCTCAGACCTCAAGTTTCCTACAATTTCTTGGGAGTCTTGGGCTCAGGGACTTCAGTTACGTTACCTCTATCTTTGGGACCTCCTATCTCGTGTCTGCCTAATGATACTACAAACGACATACCGAACAGCGCTTTGCAGCTTATAAACAAACACCTCTACTTCTCTTACAGAGTTGGATATCACCAGCAAAGAGAAGTATCAGTACCCCTATTTTATAGGCTCAAAGAAAATTGACCTGCACAAAGTCACAAAGTTAGTCAGTAGCAGACGAATTCAAACCCAGATCATCTGATGCTACATCCTACCATGCTCTTCATCCTATAAACTAAAGGTTGCAAAATGGCAGCCTGGGGGCTAAATCCAGGCCACAGTTGTCTCACTTGCCTGACAAAATCTCTTAAGAAACTTAGGGGAGGGGGTTGCAGCATTTAAAACCCTGAGAATGCACAAAAAGCCTAGATTTCTGACTTAATAATAACACAGTACTTGGCCATATTAGTCCTGATTCCCACTTGCAAATTGGCTAATGCCAACTAACAGCTGCCTCCTTTCGACGGCACGTTACTCTACAGTCCTCCCCAGCCCCTCACTCCTCCCTACTGCCTCTTCACACAGAACCCCAGGCTGCTTCAGTCCTCTGTACAGGTTCCAAATTCTCGATTCAAAATTTCAAAACCCCAAGAACCTCCAGACCAAGCCTTTTTGGAACTTGACCTCAAAATCTGATCTGAGCTGAGGGGATTTACCAGCTCGTACTGATCGTACCTAGCGTGACCCTTCGTATGTTTTCTTACAAATACAGTTCCGTGTTAGTCTATAAGATGCTACCCAACCTTGCCAAAGATCACACACACGCAAAACACAAAAAAAGCCCTAATTCCTCTGTAAAATTCTAATTTCAGAAACACACCTGGCCCCAAGAGTTTCACGGAGGAATCATGAACCTGATCACGTGCCTGGCCCCAACAGGCATTTGCATGTACAGTCTCTGCTGGAGCTCAACCTTAGGCAGCAGGCAAGAGAGCCCTCACCTTTGATGTCGAGCTGGGCATGGATGATGTTGCCCATGACGGAGGTAAGGTGGAGGTTTTTGACTGTTTCCTTGGCTCCCCGAGTGCTAGTGAAGAGCACGCGGGCCAGGCCCAGGTGCTTGCGAGTACGGGGGTGAAGAAGGATCTCTACCTCTTCCACCTCACCGTACTTTCGGCACATATCCTTCAGGAAGGTCTCCCGCACATTGTCATTCAGCCTCGCGAAAGTCACTTCCTTCAGTGGGATCTGTCCGATATAGAACTCATCCAGCTGTGGAGAGGACAGGAGTCTTGAGTCTCAATACTGACCATGGTGCCTTTGCCCTTTGGGAAGCTTGGTCCAGAGAAGACCGGGAAACACAGGCAAAGAAACGGGGAAAAGGGCCCCAACAAGACTTACCCCTCTCTGCTCTGCCTTCTTATCACAGAATACCACAAGAACCAAGAAAAGAAAGTACAACTGAGAAATACGCGTATGTGGAAAAAATTAATTGTAGAAACTAACTCACTAGTTTACCTTTTGCCACGGACTGAACAGTAGGAATGCAAAGATGAAAAAAAATAAAGATTCCGGTTCAAAAAAGCAATAAGACAGACACACACAGTCACAACAAGACACAAATGTCAACATAAGTGTAGACAGGGTTTCCAGAGGCCCGGTGAGTGGAGGTCGGGAAGAATTCATAAAGATGGTGTCACTCATATTGGCTTTTTGGGTAGCAAGAGTTCACCAGATGACAAGGACTGTAAGACACAGAACTATAAAATTACTTGGTATTTCATAGGAGCTGTAAAATGTACGGTAGAGTGGAACACAGGTGTACACGATGAAGGCAGGAGATGAGGCATGGCCAGATCAATAACCATACATGCCAATGCACAAAACATGGACTTGGCAACGAAAGTAATATAAAAATAAAATAAAGGAAACACGTGGCAGGGTGCAACATGAAATGGGAGAAGAGAAAAGAAGCAATGAAACCCAGAAAAATGAATATAAGAGTCTGCATTAAAAAAACAGCAATGGAAATAGGGAAACTAGGATAAAACAAAGATCGGTTTAGGAAAAGAAGTCAGCAGGACTTGGTAACGCATTATGTAATAAAGGAGAGAACAATCAAAGGATGACTCCCAGGTTTCCAGTTTCTGCAGCTGAGTAGATGGTTACCGTTCATCAGTAAAAAGGAAATGGAAGGGAAAGCAGGATTAAGGAGTAAAGATAACTTGTTTTCAGTCTCTTGAGTTTGCTATGTCTTTGGGGCCTCCAGATGGAGCTGTCCCTCTACCAGGCATACAAGTCTCGAGTTAAGAGACTGATTTTGTGTGGAAACAGAAATCTGGAAGTCACAATTATGGGCATGAAACAGACTGTCCAGAGAGATTATACAAAGTGATAAAAAAAAAAAAAATGGGGAGAACCTTACAGATAACTCCTTTAAAAATGAAGGAGAATAAAGAAAGAGTGGAGGAAACCAAGAACCATCAGTTTTCGAGGGCCAGTCCGAGGCCTGATGAGTATCCTGCCTAGACAGGGAAATAGGAATTTTCTGAGAAAACAAGATGGAGGATCAAGTGACGAAAGGAGGGTTAAGGACTCCAACGATGGAGTCCCTAGCCTTGTCACTCTGCTTAATTGTGACAAGAAACTGGGGTTCCACACCAGGGCACTGTCATGCTATGTGTCTTCTAGGAGTACACAAGCCTTGTCACTCTGCTCAATTGTGACAAGAAACTGGGGTCCCACACCAGGGCACTGTCATGCTATGTGTCTTCTAGGAGTACACAGTGCCAGGTACAGCAACTAAACATGCCTTTACTTCATCCTTCAAGAAGTCAGCACCCCCACTTGGAACACCTCACCTATACCTTTCCAGAAAAGAAACACAACTCTTCTCCAGAACAACTCAGTCTCACAGCCTCAGAGATGATAAGATCTGGCTGTGATCTGTCATAGAAAAGCCCCTTCCCCCTTTTACTAGCTTCTGTCGAGACTTATTACCAGGATGGCTCCTCCACACACACGCACCCACCCATCAAGGGCCACCACACCCAGAGTCTAGCAGACACCTACCTTAAACTTGGGGACTGGGAGGGAAAAGTCTCTGTTTTTGGACCTGACGTGGCAACGGGGGTCTTGGAGGTCTTCCACAGGTATATACTTCGAGTCCTAGGAAAGAAAGCAGGAACAGAAAAACAGCTTCAGGTGAAACCATACTGTTGAGCTCTAGGAAGCACATCTGGAGCTCCACATGCAAAAGAGCAGGGTTCTGGTTGCCCACTTTTAAGAAGGCAGGCTGTGGGTATTAAAGTTCAGGGTGCTGAACCGAGGTAACAGAGAAGAATGGGGCCCGGTGCTCCCTGTAGTTGGCAAGGCCTGGGGCACTCACGTTGACGCTGAAGTGGACTCCATCGTAGCGGTACACCTTTTGAGAAGGCCTGCGCAAGGCAGGGTCCAAGGCAGGATCCACGATGAGCTTGTAGTTCCGCCACTGGAAGCTCGGGGCTTTCTGCCCATCTCCCCCACCTTCCTGATCCATCTTTGCTCATTTACACTGTTAGGAAAGAGGAATACGCAAAGGGGTTCAGGACTTAGGCCTGACTCCCTTGCTGCCCCTCACCGACTAGCCCAGACTTCAGGTCCTCTCATCACCGCAGTTTCCACACCTCACCATGACCCGTGGCTCCCCCAGATTTCCCCCCCAAGTACCCTCTTTCACCACAACACCCCATTCTCTCTCCACCTCCCAACTCTCCTCTCAGGCCCCCAGGCCCATCTCGCGCCCCCTTACCTTCCCGCTCTGCCTAGCGCGCGCCCCACTTGGCCTCAGAGCAAGACCCCTCCCCCGCCCCCTGGCAGGCCCCGCCCCCTCCCGCCTCCTCACCGGCCAGCGGCCCGGGCCAAGCCCGGCTCTCGCTCCCACACACCCGCTCGCGTCCCCGCGCCCCGATCCTCTGGCCAAGAGGTGGCACCTCTTCGGGGCGTTGGAAACACCGCGAGACCGAGCCCGAGACCCGGCTTCGGCCCCGAATCCGGGCGGGGGGAGTGGGGGGAACGCGCGCCGCTGCCCTCTCCTCCCGCCCCGGCGCGATCTGCCCCCCCCATCCCCGCGCACGCGCGGCGAGGCCTCACTCACCCGCTCGTGGCGAGCGGCTCCCCCTCCCCCCACCCCGCGCGGCACCTCAGCGGCGCGAGGCGGCGGCGGCGGCAGCGCGAGACCCGGCCCCGCAGCGGTGGCGGCGGCGGCGGCGCCCCCCCACCACCACCTCCCCGGCGCGCGCACCAAACACCACCGCCACCTGCGTGAGGCCCAGCGAGCACAACGTCTATATTCGCACTTTCGCCATGGGTGCCGCCAGGAGATCCACGGGGCCGAGGAAAGCGGCTTCGCCTCGGCCGGCGCCCTTTAAGGCTCGAAAGGTGCGGCCCAGGGAACCTGGAGATTGGCCGCATTCCCCGGAGAGTGGGCTTCACTACGACTATCCAGCTGCTTTGGCCTGGGGTCCTTGACGAATCGGCGGCGACGGAAGCAGCGACTAATCCCTGAGGAAAGAGGGGCGGGGCGGAGGGGAGGAGGCCAGCCAGAGCTGGGGAGATTTGAGTGGTGCGTTGAACAGGCGCAGATTCGTCAGGCGGGCGGGGCGAATCGGTGGACGGGATGCGCGCTCCTTCGCTCCTCTTTCCTGCCTCTTCCTCGCGCGGCCAAAGACCTAGAAGGCTGCAGATTCGCCACAGGTTCTGGCCTCGCTGTCGCCTCCCTTCACCCGTCTTGGCGGAGTCAAGAAACTAATGCCCGGTTAGCCAAGCCCTGTTGGCAGAGTTGGCCACTTTATCGGGATTTTTCTTAGTAGCACAGCTTAGGGGATGCTCAGTTCCGGCCCTGGGCAAATGGCTACGGCCCAAAGCTGCTCTCGGAGTACGATGAGAATTTTCGGCTGAGTATAGAGAGGCCCAAGTAATTCCGAGGAAGAGCCGACCTAGCGAATCTGCGGACCCTGCTGTGGGCGGGGCCAATGCGCCGCGCGCAGAGGGCGTGGCCAGGGCGTGTAAAGCGTCGCGGGGGCGCTTCCTGTAGGACCCACCGAAACCGTGCGGGCTGGGAGGGGTGCCCAGGAGGTGGAAAAATACAACCAACAGTGGTGACTCAGGCCGTTTGCCTGGCGTCGCGCATAATACGGGGAGGGTTTTCCTGTCGCTATACCCCCTTGGGCCGGTAGCTGTTTAAGATGCCCATATGACAGATTGGGAGACTGAGGCCGGCAGAAAGTGCCGCGTTTTACCTATACTCGATTCACCATTCGTGATTAAGTCGAAGCCTGCCCCAAAGTAATGTTACAAGACTTGTGGTGCCTAAAAGCCCTAGAACAGGTCTTGTGAAAAATAAACTAGTACGGGCTGGGCTGGTCGATTCTCCACGCAACATGATCCCATTGCCCACAGTTTTCAGGTGGGGGTGTGGGGGAGGCCCTGTGCTTACGTGGTCCCGCCGCCCGAGGGCAGCACCAGCCCAGGCGCTGAGGTCACCGAGGCCGGGCATCCTTTGCCTGGGACGCAGAGCATCTCGGTTTCTGGGTAACGGCACTCCCAGGAGGCCCCTCGGCTTGAGCTGAGGATGCCCTAGCTTTCATATATTTCTACCTACGTTAGTCCCTCACTGTGTGATCTTGGGCAAGCCACTGACCTCTCTTAAGATTCCTCCTCTGAAAAGATGTTAATTCCTGTCACACGGGACTATTGCAGGCGTCGAAACAGTCAGTGCAGGAAAGGCAGGCCTGGTTCATGCAAATTCACTATTCTAAGTAATAGGAAAAGAGAAAAGACGGACTTGACCGAGGTCTCACGCGGTAAGAATAGATGAGAGGATTAGAACCCCTTAAAATTTTGAGGAAAATTAGGATGAAAATAATTTACAAAAACGCATGGGTGATGAGAGCAGATTCCTTTGTCTCAGTTCAAAGGTGTTGGCTTATGTCAGACAGAAAGAGATGCCCCAGGCTATGGTAAAGGTAGTCCAAGTTTTCATTGGCTTTGGGCAAGATCCTCAGTTTTCTCAGGCCTGCTTCCTTATTTCTGAAATGCAAATAATAAAGACTTGTCTCTTGAGGTGGTTTTGAGAGTTAAATAAGATTACCTAGCTTTTAGTATGTAGTAGTCACTCAAGAAAGTTACACCAAAAGAAACTTACTCTAAATCCACAGTGGAAGAGATGGAGACTCTGGGCTCAGGAACAAGAGTGCAAAAATTTTTAGCTTTGGAATAACTCAGTCTCCAGATCAGGAGCTGTTGGCCCCCATCAGCACCAGAAGGGGTCCTATCTGGAACTATTCTTCTCCACCCCCAGGTACACTGCTTGCACCTGGCTCTTAGGAGTAAGTCACCTGGGGGCACCTGCGTAAATGAGTGGGTTAAGCATCTGCCTTTAGCTCGGGTTATGATCCTACAGTCCTGGGATGGAGCCCCATGTCATGTTCCCTGCTCAGTGGGGAGTCTGCTTCTCTCTTTCTGCTTGCACTTTCTCAAATGAATAAAATATTTTTAAAAAAATAGAGAGAGCAAGAAAGTCACTTGATCCAAAGGAGGCATCCCCTTCACCCCATTCAAAGCCACAGAGACATCTGTGAAACACATTTTATTATACAAAACAAGGTGCATCAAAACCTCAGTGTCAGAATAGCTCTGTATTCCAAGGGCTAGTGACTGGACCTTCTCCCTTAAAAACCTTCTCACCCCACAGCCCTTGCTAGGGAGTCAGGTTGGTCACAGAGGCCCTCAGTCTCCAAAGATCTCCAGCCCTAGCCTAGGAGAGTAGGAACCAGACACAGAAACTTAAGTGTGGGTCTAGGGCAGTGGAGCAGGCACTTGAACCTCCAAAAAAATAGGAAGGCTCCTCCTAGGGAATGCTGGACCTATGTCTGTGGTAGAACCACCCAAATCCTTGTCTACAGCAACGTAAGCAAGCATGTGGAACCCATCCAGATCTGGAGATGGGGAAAAGCTTCCCCCACATGCCTACCATAGATTCTACAAAAATAAAGCAAGGGTTGACCACATTCTGAGGCAGCTGGGTGGGTGTGCAACCTTCTGACCTCCACATCCTGTATAGGAATAAGTGGCTAAGGGTCAGCACCAAAGGTCTGACCAGGGTCTCCCTGCCTCCCCTCTACCTACAATGATCCTTGGACTGAAGACCTACTTCCTCCCTCGCTCCTCCCAGCCCAGATGTAGACAGACTGGGATCAACCGATAGGGAGAATCCCTGGGAATGTGGAAGCTGCCCCAAGGACCCTGAAGGCAGGAATCTGGTCTCTACCTGAGAGTGGCCACAAGAAGTGGCTCCAGGCAGGGGCAGGGAATGGGGTCTGTGGACCTGGGTCCCCCCGCAGACCAGAGGGAGGCAGTGTTGGCACCGGTGGCTCACATCAGCCTCACACAGCCTGCAGCTCCCCCTGCAGGCGACTCAGCTCCTCCAGCTCCTGCTTGTGACGGTCTGTCTTGTGTGCCACCAAGGAGCGGTAGAAATGCAGGGCGAAGGCTACGAACACAAGCCCCACAGGTACCATAATTGCCGTGGAGGCCATGGCCGCTTGCCAGCCTGGTCCGTGGGCCCCTCCACCAACACATGCTTGCCGGGGTGGGCAGGCCTCAGACGGCTCAGACTGTGACGGAGCTACAGAAGTAGAGGAGGGCTTAGAAGCTGGACTAAGGGAGGAGGTCAGTGGTAACAGAGTCCCAGGCACCTGGGAGGCAGGTACCACGGAGGCTGGTGTGCCCAAGGGCGTCCCAATGGGCACAAACTTGACCCAGCCCACCAGGACAACTTCAGCGAGGAAGAGGAAGGTGCCCAAGGCAGTGGAGAAGCCCCAAGCCAACTCCACATAACGGTGCAGTCGCTGGTGTGGCGACTGGTGGACAGAGTTGAGGTTGTGGATGTTGCTAACGGCTTCTATGTGAGGCAGCAGACACGTGGAGACCATGAGTGCAAAGAGGTGCACAGCTACGAGCACGGTGGTGCAGGCACTAAAGGCCACCAGCAGGCCTGGCGGGTACTCGTGGTCGCTCTCCAGCTGTACCTCCACCATGGCCACCTGTGGGAACAGAGGAGACGGACTGAGGGTTGTCTTGCCTATTGCTATACATCACCGGTATATCCCTATGGCATAGAACGGTGGTAAGGCTTCATGTCATTCTGGCTTTGGTTTCTGCACCTGGCTATCGAGAGGGCTGACACATCGACTGAAAATCTTCCCTTGTTATGGGGGTTAAAAAAGCAGATTCTGGGGGCACCTGGGTGGCTGGGTCAGTTAAGGGTCTGCCTTCGGCTCAGGTCATGATCCTGGGATTGAGCCCCACATCAGGCTCCCTGCTCACTGGGGGTCTGCTTCTCCCTCTCCCTAATAAATAAAATCTTTAAAAAAAAAAAAAAAAAGCAGATTCCAGAGCTGGGCTTCCTGAGTTCACTCAGCCCTACAAGCTGTGGAATCTTCAGCAAGTGATTTAGCTCTATGCCTCCATTTCCTCATTTGGAAAGTGGGGATTGATAATGGCACCTTACTTGCCTTCCAGGGTTCTTGTAAAAATTAAATGAGATAATGTACACCAAGCACTAAGCACAGTATAAGACACACAGTAAGCACTAGGTGTTTGTTACTTATTAGTAGGGTTATTAGCTGTTATTAATACTGGTGTTATTATTAGTGGTCTAAACACTGTTAAGAGGTTCTGGGGGCAGGACTGGCCCCAGTCCTGTCAGCCAGTCCTGCCAGGGGAGAGCAAGGCTCTTAAGAAGACTGAATGAAGTCCAAGGCCAGAGTTTGCAAAGTGGTGTACCATGAACCCAAGCCAACTTTACACACATGTTTTGCTTGGCTCATACAGTGTGTTTTTAAAGAAACTAGTCTGTACTTTTAAAACTCAAGAGATTTCCTATAAATATCCTTATTTCCAGATCCTCTTGAAAATTTGGAAGATCTGGTTACACCAGACCCACATTCCTCCATTTCAACTATAGCTAGATTTGGCTCATGAACACTCCCTTGGACAGGTCATGGGGTCTCCTGATAGCCACAGTCCCCACTCAGCCAACTTGGCGTCCATAGTACCCGCCTATCCTTGGCAAACATTTGCTTTGATGATTCTAGGGTTGTATAAATTCGGATTCCAGAGCCAGACTCCCTAAGTTCAAATTCTGCCACTTCCTTGTTGTGGGACCCTGGGCAGGTGTCTTAACATCTCTGATCCTGTTTTCCCATCTGTAAAACAGCCATAGCAGTGGTACCTACTTCACAGAATAATAAATGTGAAACACATAAAAGCTGGTACTGCATGACAGGGCAATACAATTTGTATCGTGTTTTTCTAACCCAGGCTACCTAGATCCCAGAATCTGGATCTCTCCCCATGCCTGGTTCTTGCAGGATCCATTAGATTGCTCTGGGGCTGGAGGAAGGAAGAAGGTACACAGCCTGGAGGGTGGTGGTAGGGAGACAAGGCTAAGTATTTTGGGAAATTGGGCCATGGCGAGTGTTCGCAGTTTTCCACAGACAGAGATCTGGGCCAGGTCTAGGCCTGGTTTCCGCCAGAGCCTGACCCAAGCTTGCTCTTCCCCGGCAGGACTGGGGCCACTCCTGCCCTCAGAACCTACTCATCTGGCCTTTAGAAGGACCTGGCATTTAAGCTGTCGCCCCAGCAACGTGCAAGTCCAGCCGCAGGCTTGGGAACAGGCTGGACCGTGGGATGGATGGGGGTGGGGGACCTCCCTCAGCTAGGTCCATGAAGTCACTTCCTTCTCTCTGCAGTCCGTACAGGTGAAAGGGAGCCACTTCCTTGTCCCTAGCTGACCCCACGTCAGGAAAAGTGGGCTGGCCCATACAGAAAACCAGAGACCTTGGATGACCCCTAGGGATAGACTTTTCCTCTCATCATTCAAATACAAAGGCTTTGGTAAAGAGCAGGGAGAAACTAGCGCAAATCCCCATCTCCACATACTCCTATGAAGATCCCCCTCCAGCTTGCTTTCTCCTTCCAGTCATGATGTGGAGAAAGTCCGCACTAACAACAGTTCAGGGATCCAGGGTCCCAGTTCGTTCTGCAAACTTCATCTGCTGAGCACCCTTGGCAGAGGCACTAGCCCATTCGGGGCCTGGGTTTCTGTACCTGCCCAGTAAACAGGCAGTCTGAGCCATCTCCGATGTGTGTGTCGCTCTGACATGCTGGGATCTAGAGCTTCCCAAGAGTCAGCTCATCCCCCCGCAGCTATTTGCAGGCTACAGAAAGCACACCCTCTATGATCTCAGTTTCCCACTGGCCCTCAAGGATTTGGATGCCTGTCCAGGGCCACACAGCTGGCCACAGGCCCAGAGGACGCAGGATTTGTGTCTGCTAACTCCTCCTGACCCCAGGGCTCCTCCAGCCCCACTTCCTGCGAGGCCACCGCAGGGACCGTTAGCTGGTATCATCCTCCCACACGTGCCGTTTATCAGATCAGAAATCATGTATCAGCTTCCCAATCACCTTCTTTCCCCAGCAGCTTCCTCAAGGGCCATCCCCTCTAATGTCCTGGGTTACACCAAGAACTCTCTGTGACTGCTAGGGACTGGCCACCCTCCTGGGGGACTACTGCATCCAGTTTATTTTCTTTGACTCTCCCAGTTCTGTTTATACAACCCCCACACAGCTCTGATTTGCCCTGGCTCTCTCATGGGAACTTGGTAATAACTTCTGCCTGGAACCACGCTCCTGGACCTCTCTGCCCCACCCTTGCATATATACTCCCCCGCTTCGTGATCTGTCTTCCCCTCATGACACCTTTGGGGCTTTTTACTTCCAGTGGCCCACTTCATGCTAAGGGTTTACACACACACACACACACCCGCGCGCGCGCGCGCGCGCAAAAAGGGTATCGAGTAGTCCCTTGGGACCTTATTGGCGCTCCTTTACCTCTTAAAAACCCTTCCCTTTCCTCTGTCCTATCTCCCTTGGGTACCCGTTCGCTTCGCCCACGAACCCCTGTCCCCATGTGCCTCAGCCCCACCCCGGGAACCCCTTGCCTCCCCTCACCATGGCGAAGCCCGAGAGCAGGGCAGACGTGCGGCTGGAGGCTTTGAGCTTGGCCCGGCTGAGGTAGAGGCGGCGCCAGCTGAGCGCCCGCAGCGAGTGCTGACTGGCCCCCATAAGGTCCAGGTAGCCGCGGTGCACGAACTCTCGGTACGTGGCCGAGCCCGCGGGGCTCTCGGCCTCCGGGTTCAGCGGGGCCTGTTCGCCCGCGTCCCCCTCGCCGCCCTTCATCCTGGGGGCCGAAGCACTGGGCGGGCTGGGTGGTCACGGGGGCGCGGAGTCGCCCCGGGGGTCCCACGAGGGGCGGCCCAGGCCGGCGGAAGGCCCCATCCCCCGGCGGGGCGAGCGGGGATGCTGGCGGCGGGCGCCCAGGAAAAGGCGCCCGGGCGGAGCAGGAAAAGCAGGCGTCGGCGGACAGCCCCAAGGGCCGGAGCTGGAAAGCAGAAGCCGAAACCGGAACTGGGGCGGAGGCGGAGCCGGCGCAGCCACATGATGGGGTGGAGCTCGGGGTGGGGGGGGGGGGGCGGGTAGACCGTCGGCAGAGATCCCAAGGGACCTCGCGACCCCCGGCCACTTCGCCATCACCCAGGCGCCCGAGCTCCAGCGGGAGTTCCCGGGCCTGGGACAATTCGGCACACTTGGACACCCCCTAGATGCCCAGACGTCCAAATCCCTTCCCGTTAGTGGTGAGCTGCGAAGAGGTGAACCCATCTACCTGTAGGGATCGCAGGGAGTCGGGCATCCTCAGTTCCGAGAAGCCTAGGAGGTCCTAAGGACCCCCAGATCCATCGAAACAGCCCCCTTCTCCAGGAGGCCCAAAGGATGAGCACTCCGGTCGTCCCAGCTCTTCCCCCACCCCAACGCCGGAGAGAGACACACGAACGCGGCGGCCCTGGCTGGAAGATTTTGAGTTTTATAGCAAACCGTATTGTACAGACCTGGGGCCCAGGGGCCCAGCCCGGCTGGGACCCCCCCCCCACTTGCCCCCGCCGGGCTGCCTCCTCCTCCTCCCCCAAGCGGCCCCATCCTCAAGCCTTTCGCGATACCCAGAACCCCCTCCCCTCCGGCCTTTGGTCCGCCCAGTCCCTCCCCCCACCCTCGCACCTCCCTGTTACCTGAGGTATGTGGATAGATTCCCCCCTCCCCTACATGGTACATCCCGGCTCCCCGGGGAGGCCTGGACGGAGGGGCGGGACCTGGCCCCAACTCCTCCCCCTGGCTCCCCAAGCCCCGCCCCCACCCCAGGAGGGGTGGGGGCGGGCCAAGAGTCTGTTACTAAGTTCCCATGGCAACTAAGAGGGGCCGTTTCCAGCCTTAGCACTGGCTTCGGGAGGTGTCCATTGGCTGCTATTTCCATGGCAACCAGGAGTGGCAGTTCCCTGGGCAAATGGGATACAAGTTTCCATGACGATGAAAGAGTGGGAAGAGCCGCGCTGGAGGAGTCCCATCTTCCCCCATCATTGGGCTGGCACCCCACCCCCACCCCCACCTCAGGTCAGGAGGGGTGGAGCTGCTCAATACAGTAAAGCAAGAGAGAGCCTGGGGGGTGGTGCAGTCCAAGCTGGGTGCCCACCAGTCCAGTCTCAGTCCAAGCCGATCAGTCCCCTCACTCCGGCTCCCCCAGGTCCGAGGTTCCCCCGGTTCAAGTAACACTTCAGTACAGATGAATGTTCAAGTATTGTGCGGGGAGGCGGGCAGGGGGCTGGGGTACCCCTCACCACTCCCCTGGGCCACGCTGAACAGCGGGTAGGCCCGCGGCCCCCACTCCTCGCAATAGCTGCCATTGTCAGTGACGTTCAAGGAGTCAGGGTTGGGGGGGGGGAAGAACTGAAATCTGGGGAGGGAGTAAGGAGAGGGGTGTGACCCCCTGAGGGGGTACTACTGCCCCCACGCCTGCTCTTTGCCCCCACCCCTCACTCAGCCCTGCCTTTCCCCTGGTTCCCCGAGTCCCCCCAATCTCTGACACGTGGATCCCCAACTGCTCCTCTGGTTTCCCTTTTTGGCCCCACCCCCACCCCCCAACTCCAAGTATCTGGTCTTTGTTCCCTGAACCCTTGGTGATCTGCTTTCTGCCCCCCTCCCCCAGCCCATCCTCCACCTCCCCCAGCCCCCTGGCTCCCAGTATCCTGTGTGCAGATACCCTTTCCCCATTTCCCTCCCTCAAACTTGCACCTTACCCCCCCTCCCACCATCCCTTTGGCTCAGCACCCACCCCCGTACCTCTGACCCACTCCCCCCAGGGGATGGACAATGAAGCAGGTGGAAGGGAGAGGGGATGGGAAGGAGAGACCCCCAGAGATATCAGTGCAGGGGGTAGAGAGGGGGAGGGAGGCTGGCTCGAGTCCCTGGGCAGGAATCCCAAGTCATGAGGTGGGTAACCTGGCCTCCTGGCAGGGATAAAATGAAGGCCCGAGGTCCAGGCTCCTGATGAGTCCTGGGGGAGGGTGGGGGGCACCCAACTAGCTGTCCTTGAGAAGCAGCTTCTCCTCTGGGCAGCGGAAGGGGCCAGGGGGCCCAGCGGCTGCCAGCCGGGCACAAGCTTCAGGGGAGAGCTGGCGGCAGGAGCGCAGGTCTAGGCGGCGTAGGCGCGGGCAGCGGCGGAACAGCGGGAGGCAGTGGTCCGTGAGGCGGTGGCAACCTGGGGAGGGGGTAGGCAGTGGTAGCGGAGACCATGAAGGTTAGTAGGGGGTGGGCACTGGCCACGGGGACCAGCACACTAGCGGGACAGACAGACAGGATGCTTACCGGCAAGATTGAGGTGCACCAAGGTCTCGCGGAGCGGGGAAGTGGGAGCTGTGAGGAGGTGGACGCTGGGGTCCCCGACGTGGGCGCAGTGGCTCAGGTCCAGGGCACTCAGCTGGGGCGCATGGCGCAGCAGGAGCCGCAGGGAGGCATCTGTCAGCTCCAGGCCTGCCAGGCGCAGCTCTGCTACCCCCTGCAGCCGTCCACGGCTCTCCGTTTGCCCTGGGCAGGCAGTGAAGAGGTCAGCACCCCTGGCTACTCCTGTGCCCACCCCCAGGCATCCAGACCAGCTGTGTCCACACTCCTATGCCTCACCACCCCCTAAACCTGCTTCCACAATAGCAGAGCCTCCACCTGTGTTCTCTACGTGGCTTACTCTTCTCCCAAACACCTGCACAACCTGACCTCATCCCATCTGTCCACTGCTCACATCACCTCCTCTATGAGGCCCTCCACGATTACTCCATTTGATATGGTAACATTCCACATGCTCCTACCCCTTCCTTGCCATTATTGTTTCCCCTTTTCTTACCATGGGACCTATTTTTTTTTTTCTCTCTCCTCCCACTAGAATAAGTTCCACAAAGGCAAGAATTTTTGTCTTGTTTTTGCTCTACCCCTAGCAACTGGGACATCGGTGCTCAGCATTATTCACTCATCTGACAAATGCCATCTCTAATAGAACTGCCACCCCAGGGTCCCCTCCTACTTCCCTCTCCTTCCACTGGTAACATCACCAACTGGATCCCTTTCTCTCCATTCCCCAGACACCCCTCTGGGACAACACCACTCTTGCCTGGACTCCTGCCTCAGCCTCCCCACCCAGTCAAGTCTCTCCTCTCCTTCCTGGCATTCAAAGAGAGCTGTGCTCAAAAACAAATGGGACATGGGCCATCTGGGTAGCTCAGTTAAGCATCTGCCTTTGGCTCTGGTCATGATCCCAGGGTCCTAGGATTGAGTCCTGTGTCCAGCTCCCGGCTCATCAGGGAGCCTGCTTCTCCCTCTCCTCCCCACTGTGCTCTCTCTCTTCTCTCTCAAATAAATAAATCTTAAAAAAAAAAAAAAAAAAAGTGGGGCACCATCCCTCCTCTACTAGAAACTCTTGGGAGCCCCTCTTTGGTTAGAACATTCCAGTTCCTATAAGGGCTCATCCCTGTCTCTGTCCCCAACTCCCCGCCCACACTCCCAAACACCTGGGCCAAATTCCACAGGTGACACTGCTCTGAGACTCTGCCCACGGACACCTATGTTCAATCCTATGTGGGGCTGGTGTCCTTGGCTTTTAGCTCTGAGGTTAGAGACCTCTTCTTCCCACAACTCCGGGGAAGAAGAACTCACGTCCCTCATTTCTACACCCAAAGCATGTGGCATGTAGCCTGCTTCTCTGTTAGTATATCTACACATTCTGCATTTGGGGTTTTGGGAAGAGCGGGGAGGGGCAGAGGGAGAGAGAATCTTAAGCAGGATCCACTAAGCAGGGAGCCCAAATGGGCTCCTGACCCTGAGATCATGACCTGAGCAGAAATCAGGAGTCAGACGCTTAACCAACTGAGCCACACAGGTGCCCCTATTTTGTTTGTTTGTTTTTTAAACTAAGTGCCTAAGGTACACCAGCCACCATGAATTAAGCACTCAGTGTGGGCTGGGCACCAGCCAAGGGGGCCAAGTGGCAGCCTGTTCCTAGGCCAGGGGCTCTTCTGCGCCCCCTGGAGGACTGCCTAAAATGGTTGCTGGACCTACCCAGAGGTTAGGGAACCTAAGGGAGGCCTCAGAGTTTATTTTTCTGAAAAGTTCTCCAGTAATGGAGATGCTGCTTGTCTGGACCATGCTCTAAGAACCACAGCTGCGTGATTATCACTCCTGCTTACAGATGAGAACTTTGAGGCTCAAATCATTAAAACAATCTGTCCGAGGTCGCATGACTGAACAGAGGACGCCAGACCAAACACACCACGGCACTATCTGCCCCTCAGGCACCAGCCCAGCCCATAGATAAACCGGATCAGATATCACCAACTCACGAAACTAGTCTACACAAATGTGTTACGGAATCTGCAAAGCGCTGACATTTTTCTTATATTAATACCGAATGCTACAAAAAAGACACTTCCATAAAGGAATTTGGCTAGACCTTTTCTTTGAAAAATCGTAAGATCTGGCACCACTGGGCTAGCTGGGCACCTGGAAAGGGCTAGCTGGATACTGGGTTGCAAGATGTTACTCCCTCCAGTCATTCACCAAGCCCATCCCTTCTGTCACCTGCCAGGCCATCTCCATGGGCACCTGACTTGGCAAACTGAATTCCACCTCGTTTTTTCCTTTGAGGAGCTGAGAGCCCGGGAAGGATACATCTACAGATGCCCTTAATCTTGGGGCACAGTTAAAAGCCATTAGAGGGAAGCAGAGGACAGACGGGTCACTTCTGGCTTCTGCATCTGCAAGGATTTCACTGAGATGGCAGGATTTAAGCCGGGCTTTCAAGGATCTGAACGTGAGAAGTGGGACGAGAACAGGCCAGGCAGAGGACAGCAGGGACAAAAACGAGGAAACAGCAGAACTTTAAGTTTTGCTGAAAGAATGCTGCACAGAGCCAGGGAGCCAAGATAAGAAAGATGGGTGTAGAGTCCCAACACTAGAGGAGGTCCTAAGGGCCTGGGAGGCTCATCTCTGCAAGCTCCTGAAGTAGTTCAGGCAGGAAGAACTGGTGTCAGTGTGCCTGCCAACTGGCACTTTCTCACCTCAGGGAATCCACGATTCCCAGTGCTCACCCTCATCCCCACCCGAATCTTCCTGGCTCAGGCCAATTCCGGTAAGAGCGGCAACTGGGGAGTTCTCTGGTCTAGCTCTGCCTGTGTGACTCGCAGCGGTCAGTCAACCCCTCTGAGCCTCTGGTGCCTTGTCCAGAAGAATCCTAGATGCTTCCCTACCTCCTTCCAAGGCTGCTGTGAAGGGGGGATGGGGTGGGAAGAAGGGAACTGAAAAGTAAGCTATGAAAGCAAGGCTCTAGGGTGAGTACAGCCCTTGCCCTCCCAGAGCTTAGAACTCGGGGAGAAGAAATGGGTTTTCTTCAAATCACTTCACCACCACATAGTCATAGCTGGGGGGGAACTACTCCCAAAGCTCTAAAGGAACCCTGATCTTAGGGAGGGGGGGAGGGATCATGGAGGGCTTCTAGGAAGAAGTGGCATTTATGCTGAGGCCTGAAGAATGATTAAGTGTTAATTAGACAAAGGGGGATACAGCATTCTGGACAAAGAGGACTAAGCAAAGGCCTGAGGGCTGGAGAGAATCTTGGCAAGGAGGCTGAAGAGGCTGAAATGTGGGGATGGCATAGGTCAGTGGAAGCCAGACCATGACAGGCCTCGGTGACAATGTAGTAATGTTTATCCAAAGAGCACTGGGGGATTATGAGGAAGAGTATAGAACACAGAGGTGACATGGACAGGTTTGCTCTTCTGGACGGTTCCCCTGACATCAGTGTGGAGAACAGACTAGTGGGGGCCAGAGAAGCTGTTGTGAGCATCCCATCTCCTGGCTAGACAAGGAAGCCCCAGACCTCAGTGCTCCTAACCCACACCTCCGTTGGGAACTGCCTCTGCTCCCAGCATCTCCCCTCTCCCAGTATAGGCCTCCTATCCTACCGAAGTGCTTATTTCTCCTCACTCCCTGGGACAACCCTGTCCCTTTCAGGATCAGTTCAAACAGCCCAGCCTCAAGGAGGGATTCTCTCACTGCTCCCCACACCCAACCACAGCCTCAATCGTATCACCCTGTAACCTTCTATTTCTGATTCTCTCTCTCCTGCATCACTGGGGTTCTATCAGGGTAGGGACTGGGGCTGTTTGAGGTCTCCAAGGCCTGACACGGGGCCAAGGCCGGAGTATATGTTTAATAGTAAAAGCCGTCTTTACCTGACAGGGCACTTGGGCTGGACCCAGGGTGAAGAGGTAGCTAGCCTGACTTGGGAGATGATACCACCAGCCCCATGCAACCTTCCAAGTCAGCCGTCTCCCTGTTTCTGCTCCACTCCCTCAGGAAAACCCTTGTCCTTTTACTATAGGGCAAGAGGGCACAGAGGCCAATTCTATGGCTCACTTGTATGTGTACTGATCCATGCATGAATTTTAAAAGAATGTTATATTAACTGCCATCATTTAAAACCAAGGATATTTCACAGGAAAATCCAGTGTCTGGCTCCTCCTGATGAATGGAAGGGACTGGCCACCCTGGGCCTGCATTCTTTCATGGCCATTGCCGCTGCTCCCTTTGGAGGAGGCTCTCCAGTAGAGCCCACCACACCCAGTGACTTCACTCCTATCTGCCATCGGCCATGCCCCTGGCTTCTTCCAGAATTCTTGTCATCCTCCTGTCCTATACCATGTTGCAGCACATACTTATCTCCCCTCTGGAGGGCAGGGCCTACCTCCCCTTCATCCCTGTTCCCTCACAGTTCCTATCACAGGGCCCAATGCACAGCAGGTAAGTAAAGGAATGAACGGTAGCCAAGCAAGGCCTCCTCACCAAACTCATGTGTTCTGCCCTTTCTTCAACTCTCTTAACATCCAGCATGAGTCAGAAGAGACCCTGGAGGCCTCATACCTCCTCCCTTCCCCCCTTGGCCAACCCATTCTACAAATGAGCCAACAGACGCCACACCTGGTTTGGTGTCTGGTGGAGGCAAGAGCAGCTCGCGGAGCTGGGAGTCTTTAACATCCTCAATCCAGCGAAGATCCAGGAGCCGCAGCGCCGGCAGTGGGGCTGAGCCCAGGGCAGAGACAGAGAGCCAGGAGCAGCCGGAGAGCACCAGCTCCTGCAGGCCTGGACAGGGGAGGTTGGGAAGTCGGCACTCCATCCCAGAACCGTCTCCCTCTTCACCCTGTCCTACCTTGCCATCCTGCCCTACCTTGCAGACGATTCAGAAGCCACATGAGCTGCTTCTTGGAGACACCTGTCCAGCTGAGGTCCAGGGCTCGGGGCTGGCGACGAACCACACCACTGAGCATGGGTGGGGTCAGTGACTTTCGCCGGCTCAGATCCATTCGAGGCCACAGACGCTTGTCATAGCACCTATCAGCCACAAGAGGGAGACAGAGCCCTCAGCTCTTAGGGAGCCTGTGAAACTCCCTCCTTCAGGGCTTCCTTTGCCACAGCTCTGTCCTGGCCCACAACGACAGCAGGGGTGGCAGGAAGTACCCAGCCTCAGGCCAAGAGCACCAGGTCTGGGGCTCAGTTTCATCACTAAGCAAATGCGAGACCCCAGGCAGGTCCATTCCTTTCCCTGAGCCTCTGAAGCTCCACTTGTAAAATGAAGGTAAGGATCCAGACTCAGCCTGCCCCACAGGGCTACCGTGAGAGCAAATGAGGTCACGGCAGTTTATAGCCCTTACAGCTTATAAAGCAGCCTGCCAAAAACACAAACACCCTACACACTGTATCTGATGTAACACCAAAGGGATCCCTCAGTTGCCTCCACCACCCCCACCTTGGGCTTCTGGAGTTCTCCCTAAGTTATGGTGACTCGTGGGAACTTCTCATCTCCTCTATTCATCTCTGCCTTTGAGCCACATCTGCCCCATCCTGATGGCCAGCTGCCCAAGGCTCAACTTACAGCCCCCTTACCTCCTGTCTCGGGTTACTGTATCCCTCCAACTAGAATGTAGGCCCTCCAGGGCTGGATGGCTTTTCCCCTTTGGTAGCGCCGGGACCTAGCCCCGTGCCGGGGTCATCTGTTGCACCAATGAATGGTGCGAAGCTGGTGTGAAGTCCCTGAAGCTTCCACTGAGCGCTCCCCCACAACCCACGTCACCTACAGCTTCTCATTTATCCACTCAGTGTTTACGGAAGGCATGGTAGCGCCCAGGAATCAAAGTTCCAAAGACGACTGAGGCCTACACAAAGTGAAATAGCTTTCCTGATCCCTCACAGCCCTGAGGGGCCCAACATGCAGTGAACCAGAGCAGGGTTTCCCAATCTTATTTTTACCAAGGAACCCTTCCCCACCTCTCCCAAGGTCATCTGTGAACACTCTGTGGCACACTAAGGTTCCTTGAGACTTGGTCTGAAAACTCTCCTTCCAGTTCTCAAAAGCATGTCAGGAAATTCCCACTGGGCTAGACGGACTGTGTCAGAAGCAGCAGGGGTGGGAAAGGCCCAGGAAGCTGTGTCTTACTGCCCTTCACCCCCACCCCCATTCTGAGGGCCTTCCCTTCGAGAAGCCCTGGGCTGCAGCAGTGGTTACCAACTCCTGGCCCGTAGTCAGTTGCTCTCCCCTTCTCTCAGAACATGAATTTATCTTTCAGTCGATCCCCTCCTTGCACTTAAAACCAGTATTTCTTCACATAAAAATGTTAACCTTAGAAATCTATACAATAAAAACTAACCGGGTCTATTAAATCCTGGGCAGGTGCTGCTGTGGCTTTAGGCTACCATCTGAAGACTATTTTTGTTAAACAGGGAGGTAAGTATTAGAGAGGTGTTAAAGATACAATAGCACCCAATGGAGAGACTTCCTTTTCAAAACTAACAGAAAGATTAAGCCGTGGTTTTGTGCCACTTGAGACTGCCAGGCATTCTCCCGTCTGACATTTTAGGGAATTACTGGGGGGTACAGACACTAAGGCTTCAATCCCAGCGATTCCACTTCTCCACTTGCAAAGCTCTCGGACTATAAAACAGAAAAGGAAAACACCCTGCCTACCTGCAACCCAGCTTCTGCCCCTTGTCTCTAGCCACTTGGTGAAATCCTGCCCCCTCCAACCCAGTCTGGAGTCTCAGCTCCACTGCCACGATCACCCCGAAGCCCTTCTGGATCTTCTATGGCTAGAGAGGGAACCCTCCCCGCCCTGGGGGCACACACAGGCCCCCAGCTCTTCCTATAACATACTCTACAACAGCCACACGGAACCACCTGCCAGCCGACAGCCACACAACACTGCCTGGTGCCAACATATATGGGCCCCTGTCGTGCTTCTGCCCAAAATGCCAACCAACCCAGAGCTTTCAACACCCAGTCCCAGTGTCTCCTCTCTCAGGAAGTCTCCCATGACTTTTCTTAGCTTGAACTAATTGGTCCCTTTGCCCCTGAATGACCAAGGGGGGCAGCCCATGATCACTCAGTGCCCTACGGATCCTAAGTGACCGTCTCCACTGGGCTGTCAGGAAATGGGGGAAACACAGCCCGTCCACAGTAACTGAAGCAGCAAGGGATATAGTGAAGAGTCAACGAGAGGGCTGGACAGGGAGCCTCCCAGGGAGACAGTGAGGGGAGGGAAGAGAGTGTATGCTCCAGATGGGGAAGAGCCAGCAGCCAGGCCTAGGGCACTGAGAGAACACGGAGCACTCCGAGAAACTCAAGCAGCAGGAACAAAGGGCAAGGAACCTTTGGAGGAAGGTGGGGATGACCATGGGATTAAGATCTAGTGTTGGGGCACCTGGGTGGCTCAGTGGGTTAGGCCTCTGCCTTCGGCTCAGGTCATGATCTCAGGGTCCTGGGATTGAGCCCCGCATCGGGCTCTCTGCTTGGCAGGGAGCCTGCTTCCCCTTCTCTCTCTCTGTCTGCCTCTCTGACTACTTGTGATCTCTCTCTGTCTAAATGAAATCTTTGGGAAAAAAAAAGATCTAGTGTTTATCAAGGGTTTTCTATGGGCCAGAAACTAGTCTGTGCCTCAAGCAGTTAACCTCACAACAGCCCTAGGAGGTAAATACTGTTACTACAACCTCCTTTTTAGAGTTACGGAAAAGGAGGCCCAGAGAGGCTGAGAAACTTGTTTGAGGTCCCACAGCTACTAAGTGGTGGCAGAGCCAGGCTTTAACCCAAGCTGCTCTGGACTGAGCCTGAGCCGGGTCTGAGGGAAGAGGCGGGAGGTGGGGGCCGGGGTGGGGGGGGAAGACTGCAGAAGGGGCCCGGGGTGGTCACGGTGTAGCAAGGCAGGCCGTAATGCCAGGTGGGACTGTCATTTAGTGCAGTCGCTGAGATACTATATGTTTAAATGTCCAGCAGGGCTGTGGGAATTCAGTGTGAGGGCAGCATGGATGGGTCCTTTCTAAGCTGCAGAATGACACAAAGGTGAGGGACAGGAAGAACTGTCAGGAGGCACCACCTGCCCTCACTCAGGGGCCTTAGGGCATGATGTGCAAGTTCCCTAACCCAGTTCACTTTTCCCTGGACTCCAGCCACGCCGACTGAGTCAGCCCCCTATTAAGCCCACCTCCTGAACCTGAAGTTCTGATCCTAAATCTCTGTCTTGCAGGGGCGCCTTGGGGATGCAGACGCACCCGCCCAGCTGATGTCTGCCAGGAGCTCACAGCCTTCTGGACTCCAGCCCAAGCTGGTTCTTTACTCTCAGCTCTCTGTCCTCCCTGATACCACTGCTGTCCTCATACCCGCCCATCTCCAGGCCTTCCAAGCCCCAACTGGCCTTGATTTTGGGGTACAGTCCCTTCCTTGCCACCTTCTCTCCCCGTCTTCCAAACTTCCAACCCTCTTTTCTGTGCCTCAACAACTCCGCCATGCTTCCTCTGCCTACCCCCTCCCCTCGCTCTTGGTACATTCACTTTGCCTCCCTGTTCCAAGAGGAGATAAAAGCCACCAGACAGGAAAGCCTGCAACTTCCTGCTCTCCCACCTACAAATTTCTCTCTGCCTCCACCCTCACTAGCTCTTTCCACACACCATCCTGATTTCCTCACTTCCGTCCATCCATCCATCCATCCATCCAACCAGTATTGTCTTAGAACTTCCTGTATGTCAGGCACCATCTTAGAAACTAGGGACATAGCAAAGAACAGATCAAGTCCCTGCCTTGGAGCTGATGTCCTCAACCCCATGTGACATGGCTTTGGTCCCCTACTCCCATGCAGCACAGCCAAGGACACCAGGGCCTCGTGTAGCAAATCCAACTGCCACCTCTGGTCCTTGGTCTCCCACTACCTCTCGCCAACATCCCACACTTTATCATTCACTCTTTCCTCAATCTCTCTCCTGCAGGACACTTCCGCCATCTCCTTTATGTCTCTGGCTGCTCTTTCTCTAACTCACAGACACTGACATTCTGTCTTCTGTCCTCTTTCTGGAAGCTGCTACCTAAGGGGGAACTTCCAAACTTGGATCTTTCCAGCATCAGATCTGTACATCCACCTGCTGTCCTGCTAGCTACTGACTAGCCCCCAAGCCTTTTGGACAAAACGTGTCCAATCTGAGCGCTTCCCTTTCCCAGAACCTGCTTGTCCTCTGGTACTCCCAAGCTTGGGGAACAGCACTGCTGCCCACCCAGGCTCGTGGGCCAGACACTCAGCCGAAGAGTCATCACCCTGGTGCTCTAACAGCCATTTAGTTACTGAACACAAGCTGCTCTGTTTTTAAAAAATCCTCAGCCCAAGTCCCTCCTTTCTACCCCTCCTGCTCCTACTTCTGTGCCTACACCTGACAGAGCCTCCTGATGGGTCCCACTGTACCTGCTCTATCCCACACTCATCCTTAACAAAATCCACCATTTTACTGAGTGTTTAGCACTTTCCAAGTACTGTGTTAAGTGCTTTGTAAGACCCACTTTATTTACTCCCCATAGGGTATGAGTATGAAGCCTCGATTCCAGGTGAGAAAACAGGCCTTGAAAGGTAAAGCTATCCCCCCACCGCTAGACACTCAGGCAGGACAGGAGGCACAGAGGATGACACCCATGGGTGCCAGACTCCAGGACCCAAGCTGGAAATCTCTGTGCCATCTCAGGTCCACTGCTTCGTCCACTTCCAGTCACAAGTCTCTCCCTGAGGGAGAAACTAAGTCCTCTTCAGTCCTGGATCCCACCTGCCAAGCACAGAGCAGGCCCTGGAGAGGCCTCGGCAAACATATCGCCAGTCACTACACATGCAGGGTGGCTGTCCCCAGCAGTTGTTCTCTTAGCTTCTGTGCTGCAGGCAGACTGGCAGCTGGTCCAGGCCAAAAGTCTGAGGATGTAAAGTCTGTGCTTTCAGTCAATATGTGCAAACTGAGGGAATGATACTGGGTACAGCTAGGGCACTGAGTAGTTTCTACTTTCTGGGTACTGTCCTCGGTTCTCTGTGTACATTAGCTCACAAAGATGCTATGAAGTGAACACTTCGCTTCTCCGGGCTTAACAGGTGAAGAAGAAACTGAGGCACAGAGAAGTTAAGACACTAGCCCAGCGGCCGTCAGCTTATCAGGGGAAGAGTAAGAGTCAACCACAGGCAGTCTGCCTCCAGAGCCGCTGGCACCGTGACTTCAGGTGTCCCTCTTTCTCCCCCAGGGCTGCGATTACAAGGAACACGTTAGCCCCCAATTTGCAAAGTGCCCGCCAGGATGCCTCCTCCACAGTAAGGGCCTGGGAAACAGCCTGAATGTACTCATTTAATGAAATACTTCTTGGGCGCCTCCACTGCCCTTGTCCCGTGCTGGGAACACGCAGATAAAACAGACACAGTATCCACCCCGCTCTAACAAGCACTGTGAACCCGAGTATGGAGAAACGAGTGAGGGCTCGCCGGTGTGTGGAGGGCCTCCGTGTGCTCTGGTGAGGGGAAGAGCCCGCTGTGGTAGTCTCATGGGACTGGGCGAGGATTTGGTCGGGGGCAAGATTGAAGAGGAAGACCAGGGGCTTGGGAGGATGACTGACATTTCTGAACAAACAAGGTTCAGGAAGCAGTGTGGAAGATGGGGGGACGATAGGCAGAGGGAGCAGGGAGCAGCTCTGGGGCACAAAGAAGGAACGAGGGGAGTCAGGAGCCTGAAATGCGGCTGCCCCTGAGGGCAGGGCCACCTCAGTTACGTGTAAATGGAACCTCCAGTGAGACTGTCCTCAGCAAAAGGACTGTGCAAAGTAAATCGGGTGACGTACAACAGCACTGAGCACTACACTTGCCCCAGGAACACACATAAATGACGGTTCTTAGGAGGAAATATCCTGGAGTCGTGGGGCGTGGGTTCAAATTCCTGGTTCCACTACCTCCTCCCCACAACCTTGACCTCAGCTTCTGTAAAATGGAATAATAGTACCTGCCCTCACAAAGTTGTTCTGAGAGTTAAATGAGCTCGGGCAATGCAAGGGAGCTTGCACGCAGCAGTTGGGGAAGCATCAGACTAGAACGCGTACACAACACAAGAGTAGTAGTGAAGTAAGAACAGGACCCAGAGAGGTCATGACCTGCTGCTGCAGGTCCTACGGCAAGTGAGAACCCAGGCCCGTCCAGGCCACTCACCAGCGGCTCCAAGTCCGGCAGACTCGCATGCAAACGCACAGCTCTCGGGGCCCGAGGTGCTGGAAGACACGAAGCCAGGCGGCGCGGGGCAGGGGGTGGTCGGATCCAGCAGCCAAAGGCAGTGTGTCGGGCTCAGGGCTTCGAGGTGGGGGCCGTACCACGTGCCTCTCCAGCTGTGGGGGCCGGGGCGGCGGGGCGGGGCCCAGGGGCCAGCTGAGGAGGGGCCCCCCACTGCCAGGGCGCACAGCCCGCCGCCCCCCGCGGTTCTCCTTCTCGCCCGAGCTGCCCCGGGCTGGCCGTCGCCCATTCCGGGCCTCGCCAGGGGCCTCATCCTCACTCAGCGATGTGCCCGAAGAGTCCGAGTCGGAATCCGAGTCCGAGGAGGACGAGGAGGTGTCGGGCACCCGCTCCAGCAGCTGGCACATACGCTTGAAACGCTCGAGCTTCTCCCTCTGTGGCGACGGGGACGGCACGGCCGGGCCCTCGGCAGAGGCCAAAGGCGGCTTTGGTTTCTGCAAGGAGATTGGGGGAGTCTGTTCTAGGGTCTGACACGCACTGTTCCACCCGCCTGCCCAGAGGAATGAGCAGGGGAGAAGCAGCCCAAGAGGCAGTCCTGAGTTCCAGCCCTGACTCTGCCCCTGAACGGTGTGAGGCCTCAGCCACGTCACATCCCTTTTATCTGTCATGTGAAGGTACTGATTCAAAGAATTAGAAGCCTTATGGGTTTCGATGGCTTAAGAGTTTTCAAAGGCTGTGAAATATGGAGAACGGTTAGAGATGTCATTTTGAGCTTCGGCTCTGCTATCAACTCTCTGTGTGACCTTGGGAAGCCCCGGCCTCGTCATCCATAACACGGAACGCTGGCCTAGATGATTCCGAGCTTCTGACAGTCAACGATATGAGTGACAGAGCACCTCAAGTTCATGGACTCACATCCTCACAGCGCTCCAATGGATTGGCAACCTGGGCCACTTTTCTTACACTCGAGGAAACAGAGGCTCAGAGAGACGAAGTGACTTGCCCAAGGTTACAAACTGACAAATGGCAGAAGCAGGATTTGAACACAATCAGGCAGACCCTTGCATTCATGTGTCAGTGCAAAGGGCCATCTGACTTCTAGCTTTGCTGTATGATCTTGGGCAAGTCTTTTAACCTCTCTGGGCCTCATCTTCTTCACATCTAAGTACATTTCACAGTTCACAAATCTCATTTACTTTCATTAGATGTAAACAGTTCTGTGGGATGGGTGGATAAGGTAGGTAGTATCCTCTCCTTCACAGATGAGGAACTGAGGCTCAGAGCAGCTGACAAGTTGCTAAGACCACACAGGGAATCAGTGGGCAGGGATTTGAACTCAGTTCTTTTCCCTTTAAGGTTTGGAAAGATGACGCAGATGGGTCAGATGACACCCCAAGGGTTCCTGGAAAGTCCTGTGTCCTGGCCCCAACCCACCTCTTCCCCCTCCACTCTTCCCAGGGGTTCAGATGCCCACTGTGGCCAAACAGGGCAGGGGCAGGACAAGGTGAGCAGGAAGGGACAGATCTCTGTCTCTAGGGTGGAGGGTGGAGGGTGGGGCAAGGAAAGGTGGGAGGGGGAAGGAGGAGGTCCCCGGCACACCTCCCAGTTCTCGGGAGGGAGCCCAGGGTGGCAGGACGAGAAAGCCTGGCTTGGATTCAGAACCCTGGGGGGCAGAAGGCCAGGGCCGCCTGGGTCCGATCCTCGGAGGAGGCAGGCGTCTCCACCCACCTTCTTCAGGTGCCTCTCTCGGCCTCCTTTCACCTACCAGAGCAAGAAGGAAATATAGGGAAAGGGCGAGACCCCATTAGCCCCTCACAGTCCACAAAACGAAGATTCATGTTCATTTCTTAGACTACAAATCCCAGAAGCCCCCATCTCAGGAAGCACTCTGAGCATGCTCACCTTCCCAACCAGTGTCTTGGCTCACTGAGCATGCTCTCCTCTTCTCTTTCTTCCCCCTCAGGCCCTTCCCAGCCCCTCCTTCCTCCTCTGTAGCAGCTAATTTGAGCATGCTCTCTCCCTGCTACTTGAAGCACCCAGGGCTCCCAAAGCTTCCCTGCCCAGTGCAAGTTGCCCCTCACCTGCACCTCTCCTCCCCACCGAGCATGCTCCACCCTCCCCAAATTTCCTGAACTACATCCCCCAACAACCCCTTAGGGAACCCAGCGAGCAGTCTCCCAGGCCTACCCTCCCAAAAAAGGAACTAGACTACCAATCCCAGAATCCCTTGGGCTGGACCTAATGAGCATGCTCCCTGGCTCACCTTTTTCCTTGGGGTGGGGGGCTCATTCCCTGCCTCCCTCTCCTTTCTTTTGGGGGGCCCAGGCACGTCCTCTGGGGGGGGCCCAGCAGGTAAGGGGCCCTTGCGCCTGGGTGGGGGTGGTGGAAGCGGCGGCTCCTCCGTCAGCTTCCATCCACTCCCCAGGCTGGCGCCCTCCTCGCCGTTGTCAGCCCTGCGGCGGCCTGGTCCCTCACCTGAATCCTGGGGAGATGGAAGCCAGGGTTGAGGTTCTCTCCAGCTCCCCAACCCACTGTCTGTGCAGAACCCAGCGCCCAGCCCAGCCCCTACCCCTACCTTGCTGGTCCGGCCTTCCTGGGTGCATCGAGGGCACTCCCAGCAGTTAGGGATCTCCGCATTGATGACACCCTCAGCCTTCCCCATCTGTAGACAGAGGGTAGGGAGTGGATGTAGCGTGCCAGGAAACCCAGAGGCAGCGCTCCCCAGGGCCATCACCTTCAGACTCCAGGGCCCCCAGGGCCATCACCTTCAGGCAGCCAGGGTGGACGATCTCATTGCAGATTGTACACTCCATGAGGCTCAAACCAAATTTTTCTTCCTCTCCCTCTACTGTGTCCTCCTTCCCAGCCTCCCCACACAAGAGGCACACAGCTGTGTGTGGGAGCACGGGCTGTTGGGGAAGAGGGAGTATTAGGGACCCAGAAAGCAAGTGACAGGGGAAGACCCTTCCTTCTGGGGAGCCTGGCCAGCTGCTGGATGAGGTTCAGAACCCATGGGCCAATCTGGGTCAAATCTTGAATTTGTTCCCTTTTGACAGTATGACCTTGAGCAAGTGATTTAACCTCCTTACGTCTCATGTCTCCATCCATAAAATGGGGACTAGGCATTCTTCCTTTGCAGGACCTTTGGAAGAATGAGATCACCCGGGGAAGCACTGGATACATAGTTGTTATCATGGTTGCAAATGTTGCAGCTGGAATCAGGGTCTGTGTGTTTGACCCTGAAACTCTTGCTGGCTTTGGGGAAAGGATAGAAACCATAGCAAATAGGACCATACTGTTGAAAGAGAAAGCAGCAGGGGACTGTGGCTGCAGCTTGGGATGATTCGGAGTTTGCACAATGGGCGGCCCAAGTGTTGCTCTGGACCCTACAATGAATCAGGTTTTGGCAAGACTCCTGGGAACGCGAAAGGCAGCTGGCTGGTCCTGAGAGAGAGCAGCCCTCAGACAACTTGACTTTGGGTGGGGGGCAGGGTAATACGGAGTCATCTGAGGGATGCTGAAGGTCGGGAGACAGGCCCAAGGAAAAAGGAGTAGGGAAAGGAGGAACAGGAAGAAAGAGAAGAGGGGGGCTCTAGGGCAAAGAGGTAGCAGAGGGGTTGGAAGGAAAAGGAGGTGGTGGTCCTCTAAGAGGAGGTGGATGGAAAAGGCTGCCTGAGAAGGGCCATATCCTAGAGCTCTGGGGAGCTCCATGGAAGAAACTCATGTTCTCTGACACCTACTGTGTGCTGGGCACACTCACATCTCTGCTACTGCTTCATCTTTACGACTCAGCAAAGGAAATGTTTCACTGAAAAGGTACTTCGAGGTTCAAAGTGTTTGTTCAAGGTCACACAAAGGGTACGCCTGGCCTCAAATCCGAGACCACTCTGGCAGGTGAGGAAAAAGCCAGAAAAGGCTAAGACCTATTCAGTTGGGCCAGTTCTGGAAGTGGGCCCCTGGGCACACATTCCTCTAGGGAGGGGTACAAGAGGGGCTGAGGTCTCTCTGGGTCTGTGCCTCTGAAGCCGGGAGGGAAAAACATGAAGGTAAGCAGAACATTAGATTCTTCTGGGCGCTAACATTGCCCCCTGCTTGTAACTGGAGACAAAAACGGGCCTGCTGGACATCCGAACAAAACAGCGTATGACTGTGTGAACGAACAGGAACTCTATAGTGAGTTCGAGGAAGCAGCCAGCCCAGGAAGGCACCTGGGCCAGCTGGGGAAGGGCACCCATGGCCCCCAGGGGTGTCGGGCACGCCGGGGGCAGAACTCACGGCAGTGCACTGCCGGAGCAGGCACGACTGCTTCATGCGCCCGGGCCCCCCGAACTTCTTCATGTCTCGGCAGAAGTGGCAGTCCCCGCACTCAGTTCGCACACAGGCCCGGCAGCGGCGGCAGCGGGTTCGGCGTCGGCGCGCTCCGGCCCCCGGCCCCCGGCTGCTCGACGACATTGGGGGCGTCAGCAACGCCGAGGGCTGTGGGTGAATGGGACACAGGGTCAGGTGGGCCCAGGGAGGCCCTGGCCTAGGACACTCACAGTAGCTCCCCCCATTCCTAGGCAGCCGGAGCTTGCTCTCCTACCCCTATCCCGGGGTGTGGGAGACAAGGAACAAGGAGATTGTCCCTCCTGGAGTAGGGGGGGGGCACCACTCCCTCTACTCAAGGCCTCTCTCCAAAGAGCTCACCTGGCTCCTTTGGGAGCCTGAGAACTGGCTTCCTGACCTCACTCCTCTTTCCTCTAACACTTCCTCAGCACCTCCTTGGCTACCCAGGGGAGGAGGAAGGGATTTCGGCCTCGGCTCTGACACCTCCACACCAAAGCTCCTTGGAAAGCCAGGGTTCCTTGTTTGTGGAGTTACTCAGAGAGAGACCCCAACTCTTCCCCCGGTATCCAAATGTACTACACCCCAAGCATTCCCCAACCTAAACTCCCCCACACTTACCTCCAAGATACCCACAAATTCCTAGGTAGAAGCTCTAGACCTTTCTTCCTCCCTCCTTTCTCTCTCTCACACAGCTGCCACCCAATCTCTCTTCCCCCAAAACCTATACATTGTCAACAGATCCAATAGGATGCTTGCCCTCCCCCATCCTCAAGGCTCTGAGACATCCTCCTCCCCATGCTGCCTCAGAGGCCCTCCTCAGCCCAACATCTCAACTGCTCTGCTCCCCCAACAAAGCTCCCTCTGCCCCAAGACACCCTCCTCTTGGATCTCTCAGGTCAGTCTGGGCAATCTCCCAGATTCCCTGGGATTCTAGAATCCACCCTGACATCTCCACAGAACTCAGGATGGGCTCAGTGCTACATGTCTTCCCCCCGACCCCCAAGCTTCCCAGGCTACTTTCCATCCCTAATTGTCTAGAATCCCTTGGGTTCCCCTTCCCATGGAAACCAGATCCTCCAAGACCCCATACAGACTCAGCAGGCCTGGAGGGGTCTCTTCGTGGACAGAGTCTTACCCTAGCTTCCCCCTTTCAGGGACTTCCAGACCCATCCATGGGGGGAAGGGGCCCTCCAGCGCTCCAGGGGAGGGGCCTGGAGGGCGGCGACTGCAGGCGGGGATGGGGGTCTGCAAGGGGAAGCAGGGTCTAGGAAGGAAGGCCAGTTCCCCAGGGTTGAGCGGTAACAGGAAAGAGGGCTGGGCATGAGGAGTTTGGAGCAAAGAGAGGGCGAGGCTGGGGGCGGGGAAGGTAGAGAGAGGCCGGGCTGAGGATGAATGGGAGTGGGAGCTGCCCAGGTCTGGGGGTGAGGAGGAGCCGCATGAACCCACCTCACACGTGTCCCGGGAGCCATCTCTCCCTTCTCGGCAGCTCCCGGCGGGTCGGCGGCCATCGGCGGCGGGGGGGCCGGGCGGCGCGGGGCGCGGAACGCTCAGAACGCCGGGGTCCACGGCCCCCCGAGGGCGCTCGGCCCCTCCCTCCGGCGGAGGCCGGGACGGCGGCGAGTGGAGATGGGGGGCGCCGGGGGCGAGGCCCTCCCACGGGCTGCGGCGCGGCCCTTCCAGGGGGAGGTCCTGCTCTGGGGGGCTCAGTCCCTCAGCCCCCCCAGGCCAACGGGGGCTCCTCGGGCGCAGGGTGCTCAGCTTCTGCCCGGGCCCCACTCAGTCCGGGGTCCGAGTCACAGCTCCCCTCCCCCCACCCCGCCTCTCCCCAGCGCCCCCGGCCCTTTAACTGGCCCCTTCCCGGCCCCCACTGCCCAGGGGTCCAGGACCAGGCCTGGGCCCCCCACCGTTTCCGGGGTTCAAGCCCCGCCCACCGCCGGTTCCCGGGGAGGGGGGGGTCCCTGTAACCTGCCCCCCTCCCCTGGGCCCGCCCCTAGACTGCGGCCCCCTGCCCTAGGGCTACCGGGCGAGTGGAGGGGGGTGAAGGAAGCTGCTCCGGCCCCGCCCCCCCAGCCTGCGCGCGCCCCCGCCCTCTCCCCCCTCCCCCAGCGCGCGACCCTCCAGAGATAGGGATTTAAATAAAATTTGAATAAATCCCCTTCCTCAAGGCGGAGAATGGAAGGAAAGGATGGAAGGGGGCAGGGAAAGGGGGAGGGGGCAATTGGGGTGCCTCAGCCCCCCTGGTCCCCCGGCCCCGCGCTGCTTCGGCCCGGGGCCCTGGCCGCCTCTCTCATCCCTCCTGAGCTCCTTCCTCCTTCCTCCTCTCTTCCCCCACCCCTCCCTCCTCCTTCCCTCCTCCTCCTCCTCCTCTTTACTCCCTCCTTCTCCCAGAGGAACCCCGCCCCCTGCCCCCTCCTTTCCCCACCACCTCCACTTTCCAGGACGAACACGCGCAGGGCACGACGGAAATCGTAGTCCTGCGGACGCCGGTGATACCGTGGGAACAATGGGATGCTGGGGCCAGCGGGGACTACAAACAAGATGGCGGAGGGCGTGCCAAGCCGGGAGCCGAGGATGCCGGGAGTTATAGTCCGGTGGCCCCGAGGCTCCCCGTTGCAAAGGATAGAGAAGGAGCGGGAACGATGACTACAAACAAGATGGCCTTCTCCCCCGACCCGACCTCTTTCCCAGGCACTCACACGCCCTCCTGTCCACAACCCTCCGCGTGTGTGGTACCTGACGGGAGTCGCAGTCCATCTGCTGCCTTCCCGCTGCCATTTCTACTCGTCAGGAACAATGGAAAGGTGAAAAGGAACGAGGACTACAAGCAAGATGGCGGAAGAGGGGCGTACACCTGACTAGTAGTCGGTCTTATGAGGTGCGATGGGAATAGTAGTCTTCTGGCCTTCTAATGTGCCTTAAGAATGGCGGAACCACGAGAATAAGGAGACTACCATAAAGATGGCAGGCTACCTGGCCTCTCCGCGTCGCCTCATTCTACCACCTTGGGCACCTCGCCCGCCTGTAACATCGAGATCCCCCTCCCGGTGGCGCAGAGCCTGACGGAAGTTGCAGTCTTCCCAGGTCCGCTCTATTATCTTCGGTGGAGACAATGGAAGGGAAAAGGGGCGGGGACAACCAGCAAAGATGGCGGCCGAAGGGAAGGGGAGATGGCGGCTTGGGATTTGTAGTCCATGCACTAGGGTTGTTCTCTTGTAAGAACGCGGGAAAGGACTACAAAGATGATGGCGGACCATCACTTGCTCTCTGCGGCAATGCCTGCTGGGGGACGTAGTCCCTAAGTTCTCCAGAGAAAGGACATGGGCTGTTGAAATGTGCATCACGACGAACACGCCAAATTGCAAGCCTACGGAAAGCGAAAGTGTCTTTCCTCCTCTCCCCACCACCTCTTTCCGAACGACCTGCCGGGAATTGTAGTCCCACGACTTCTACCCGCTAGTGGAGGGGGAGAATTTATGTCACCAGTGGGGCTCAATGCGGGTGAGGGAGAAAGACGTGCGGGAGATCTAAGGAATATATAATGTTCGCCCCCGCGTGTGGCAAGGACTCTTAAGGGTCCTTGAGGGTAAGGCTCTTAAAGGAAAACAACAGTAAACAGTATTGTCGCGACAAGGGAGGCGTGGTTCTCGCCGAAAGTACCATCACGCTGTTGTCCCTCGGAAAGCCTGGGCGCCTCACACCCGATGCTTATTCCCCCGAACCTCAAGGAATCAGTATCGATATCCTCCCGGTCGTGAGGACTCCAGGGAAGAGGCTCTGAAGTCATACAAAATCCCCGCCCCTCCTTGGGAAGTCACTAAACCTCGGTTTTCTCATCTGAAAAATGGGGATAATGATACCTACCACCAAGAAGAGTTAGGTGTGTTAGGACGATGTTCACGAAAGTGCCCAGCTCAGGGCCTGACACGGGGCACGTGTTGGTAGTTCCTTTTTCGAGGCTCCTTCCTGCCCAGCTCTTCTGGGATCCCAGGAATCCATCATGCCGGAAGGGGTTAGCTCCTGTGAAAAGAAAACTGTGGCCGGCAGTCTGGCCCCATCTTGAGCCTCACCCCCTCCTCCGCCCGCACCCCCCGCCCCCTCATCTGAGTCCTCCAGCGTCCACTACCGAGCACTGCTCCCAGGGGGCGCCCATTCTCCATTTGACTGAGGTCCTGTCACCTGGCCAGATTCCTCAGCCTTCCAAGTTGTAGGTTGTGCCTACTGTCAGCCTCATCGCCAACCAGCCTCGGAGGCATCCCTCTAGACATCTCAGCTGCCAAAGCAAATGGGACTGCTTCCCACCTTTGTACCTTTCTCACCTGCCTTCTTGATCTTCCTCCTCTGCTTGGAAAACTACTCACTTCTGACCTCCTGCTCTCCTCTCCTGCGTTTGAGAGAAGAGGGTTAGAGGGCCTGCGGAAGACTTGGTGGGTGTGGTTTTTCTGCCCGGGAAGTTAACACCGGCCAGTGTAGGGTGGTCTTAAATTTGGAGGGACTGGCTTGAGGCTGAACTGAGGCTCCTTCCATCTCCCACCTTGTCAGGAAGTCCTTGGCTCTCAGATGATTGTCTCCTCTGTGTCCTCGTTGCTTTAGCATTGGCTTGCGTGATTGTTCAGGACTTTCTCCACCGCTTTTCCCATTGCCTGTTAGGTCCTTCCCCTTCTCCCATCCCACTTCTCTACTCTTCATCCTTCAGGTTTCTGTTTAAATGCTGCTGTCCCAATGAAGTCTTCCTGTAATTCCCAGATGAAATTCATTTATTGACTCACTACATTGTAAGCTTTATGAGGTGTCCACTTCTGTGTTAATTCGGTGCTTTCAACATCTCATCCGATCCTCAGAAGAATCCTATGAGATAGAACCCTTTTATATATGAGAAAACTGGGGACCCAGTTTCCAGAACCCACGCTGAGGACTACTGCAACATCTGCAAAGGGATCAAATTCAGCCAGATGTGTAAGCTTAGTTTGGAACAAAAACAATTGTTTGCAAAATTGTCCTGCAAAAATGGGTTTCCACTTTCACTTGAAATCCTGAAATCTAGTACTTTGGAAGGATGGCTTAGGACCACTCAGTGGTGGTGGTTTTCTTTGTGACGGCCTGGACTATAGGACTACAGGCCAGTTTCAGAAATAGGTCAGATGCCTCAGTCCCTAGAGGAACCGCTAGAAAGGAATAAAGAGCACTTGCCTCCTTTCAGAACTATCTGTAGCCTTGGAGTGAGCACACTGAATTCAGCAGCTGGAGCAGCCCATTTATCCTGCCGTCCCTTCCTGTCCTGAAGGCTGCTCGCTGCTCTTCCTTCTCCATCTCTTCTGGATCTCTGTAGATGTTGGTAGCTTCTAGACCAGCCAGGACAGGGTAGGTTAAGTTGCAGTAACAAATAACACCAAGTTTGGGTGGCTTCTAGCAAAGGTCTGTTTCTTACTCTTGCTGCATGTCTAGTGCAGGTGGTCTGCTCGTTCCAGTCCCTCAGGGAAGAGACTCCATCTCCATATAAGCTTCCACGTGACAGTTCTGCTCCCATTGTATTGGCCAGTCGATAACCTGACCTAACCTCAAAGGAGTCAGAACAGAGATGTCTCCACAGGCCTGGAAGAACTGGAACACTTGTGAGCAACCCTAATGACAAATACAGCTTCTTAAGAGCCCTAGGGGAAGTTCGTTGCCCCCATATAGAAGATTTTCTGGGCAAGCATTCACTAGGAGACAGCTGCTGAGTGAGCTCTTCTGTTGTCCTATGGTATGGCAACATCCACAGGAAGGAGAGAGAAGTCTGAAATACACCCAACTAGAGTGGACAGGTAAACAGAAAAATGCCTCTGTGCGAGGCATCAGTCATCACTAAAAGCAAGGTGCATCTCGGGGCGCCTGTGTGGCTCGGTCAGTTAAGTGTCCAACTCTTGGTTTTAGCTCAGGTCCTGGGCTCAGGGTTGTGAGATGGAGCCCTGCGTCAGGCTCTGCACTCAGCTTGGAATCTGCTGGAGATTCTGTCTTTCCTTCTCCCTCTACCCCTCCACCCTGCTCTCCCCTGTTCTCTTCTTACATAAATAAATAAATAAAATCTTAAAAAAAAAAAAAAAAAAAAGGCAAGGTACTCCCAAAGCTGACTGGATCTGATCCGAAGATTCCAGAAATGAAATTCTCACCGATGAGTGTGGCTTCAGGTGGCCTGTTTCTCTCTCTCCCTCTGCCTCTTTCCATCTTGTGTTCTCCATCCCTCTGCTCTCTCTCTCTCAAATAATTTTTTAAAAAATATTTTTAAAAAAATAAAAACGAGGGCTCCTGAGTCCCTCAGTCGGTTGGGCTCTTTTGGCTCAGGTCATGATCTCCGGCTTCCTGATCAGCAGGGAGTCTGGTTCACTCTCTCTCCCTCTGCCCCTCCCCACAGCTCGTTCTCTCTCTCTCTCTCTCTCTCATAAATAAATAAAATCTTAAAAAAATAAAAATAAAAACAAACAAACAGAAAATATCAAGTATGGGCAAGAATGTAAGAAACAGGAATCCTGAGGCACCTGGGTAGCTCAGTGGGTTAAAGCCTCTGCCTTTGGCTCGGGTCATGATCCCAGGGACCTGGGTTCGAGCCCGGAATCCAGGCTCTCTGCTCACCAGGCAGTCTGCTTTCTCCTCTCTCTCTCTGCCTTCCTCTCTGCCTACTTGTGATCTCTGTCTGTCAAATAAATAAATAAAATCTTTAAAAAAAAAAAGAAACTGGAATCCTTGTGCATTGCTGACAGCAGTGTAAAATACTGCAGCTGATGGGGAGGACAGACAGTATGGCAGGTCCTCAAAAAAAAAAGAAGAAAAAGGACACCCATGAATTTAATGTGTAATTAATGTGTAATTAATCAGTTAATCAAACACAGAATTACCATATAATCTGGCAATCCCATTTTGGGGTATGTATCCAAAAGAATTGAAAGCAGAAACTGGAACAGATACTTGGCACACACTCGGTCATAGCAGAATTATTAATTAATCACTGAAATAAATGTCTGCCAGTGGGTGACCAGATAGATCAAAGGTTGAAATTCTGATACAAGCCACAACATGTATGAACCTTGAAGACAGGATACTAAGTGAAACAAACCAGACACCCACTGTGTCTGGGGCACCTCGAATAGTCACATTCACAGAGGCAAAGTGGAATGGTGGTTACCCAGGGCCCGGGTCAGAGGGAATGGCGAGTTATTGTTCAATGGGTACAGAATTTCAAATTAAGAACATTAAAAAGTCCTGGAGATAGATGGTGCTCAAGGTCCCCAAGAATGTGGATATACTGAAGGCCACTGAAATGTACACCTAAAAATGATTAAAATGGGGGCACCTGGGTGGCTCAGTGATGAAAATGGTAAATTTTATGTTATATATATTTGACCACAAGCTACAACAGCAACAAACCACTTCACTATAGTAAGAGGGGAAGAAGAACAGAATTGCAACAATTTTCTGGGTTTTTTTTTAAGAGTTTATTTATTTTTAGGGCGCCTGGGTGGCTCAGTGGGTTAAGCCGCTGCCTTCGGCTCAGGTCATGATCTCGGGGTCCTGGGATCGAGTCCCGCATCAGGCTCTCTGCTCAGCAGGGAGCCTGCTTCCCTTCCTCTCTCTCTCTGCCTGCCTCTCTGCCTACTTGTGATCTCTCTCTCCGTCAAATAAATAAATAAATCTTTAAAAAAAATTAAAAAAAAGAGTTTATTTATTTTTAAAAGAGTTCTTTTTTTAAAAGATTATTTATTTATTTGACAGAGAGAGAGAGAGATCACAAGTAGGCAGAGAGGAAGGCAGAGAGAGAAGGGGAAGGAGGCTCCCTGCTGAGCAGAGAGCCAATGTGGGGCTCGATTCCTAGACCCTGGGATCATGACCTGAGCAGAAGGCAGAGGCTTTAACCCACTGAGCCACCCAGGCACCCAAGATTTTATTTATTTATTTGAGATAGAGAGAGAGAGAGAGAGCACAAAGGGTGGGGGGAGGTAGGCAGAGAGAGAGGGAGAAGCAGCCAAGCAGGCTCCCCTGCCAGTAAGGAACCTGATGTGGGACTCGATCCCAGCACCCCGGGACTATGACCCAGTCAAAGGCAAAGGCTTAACCAACTGAACCCCGGAGCTCCAGGTTTTCTTGTTTAGAAAAGATACAGAAGATACGGATTTAAATGATGCAGTGAACTCAGAATATTACTTGGAAACTTTTCACACTTATATTCTCGTCATAATCACTTTCTTGTAAAAACAGGATAGACAGCTAAAATTGTGACTTAAAAACAAACAGGCGGCACCTGGGTGGCTCAGTCGGTTAAGCCTCTGCCTTCAGTTCAGGTCGCGATTCCAGGGTCCTGGGATAGAGCCCCGCATCAGGCTCCCTGCTCATTGGGAAGTTTGCTTCTTCCTCTCCCACTCCCCCTGCTTGTGTTCCTTCTCTCTGTGTGTCTCTCTGTCAAATAATTAAATAAAATCTTTAAATAAACAAACAACAGGGGCAACTGGGTGGCTCAGTTGGTTGGGCGACTGACTTCAGCTCAGGTCATGATCTTGGGGTTTTGGGATCAAATCCTGTGTCAGGCTCCCTGCTCGCTGTGGAGCCTGCTTCCCCTTCTTCCACTCTCCCTGCTTGTGCTCCCTCTCTCTCTCTCTGCCAAATAAATAAATAAAATCATTTAAAAAATTAAAAAATAAAAATAAAAACAAACAGCTAGTATGAGATGATTTTGAGCAACTTTTAAAACATTTTTGGTTTTGTTTTTATTTTAATTCCAGTTAGCACACAGCGTTATATTAATTTCACATGTACAATATAGTGACTCAACAATTCCATACATCACCCTGTGCTCATCAGGACAAGGGCACTACTTAATCCCCATCCCCTATTTCACCCATCCCTCCCCTTCAGGGAATATCAGTGTGTGCTCAATTGTTAAGAGTCTAGGGGCACCTGGGTGGGTCAGTCAGTTAAGCGCCT
The DNA here is from genome assembly GCF_902655055.1 of Lutra lutra. NCBI lineage: Eukaryota > Metazoa > Chordata > Mammalia > Carnivora > Mustelidae > Lutra > Lutra lutra. The sequence goes on along the minus strand of NC_062295.1, from coordinate 23,689,455 downwards.
GCCTTCGGCTCAGGTCACGATCCTGGAGTCCTGGGATAGAGCCCTGCAATGAGTCTGATATCCCTTTCCCTCTGCTCCTGCTCGGACTCGCTCTCTCGCTTGCTCTCTCTTGCTCACTCACTCTCTCAAATAAAGAAATAAAATCTTATATTTAAAAAAAAAAAAGAGTCTTTTTCTTTAGGGGCGCCTGGGTGGCTCAGTCCGTTGAACGCTCCATCTTGGTTTCGGCTCAGGTCAGGATCTCCCCGGTCCTGAGACAGAGCCCCAAGTCCGGAGCAGGGAATTGACTTGAAGATTCCCTCCTGATGCCCCTCCCCCCACTACACTCGCGCATGCACAAATGCGGGCTCGAGCACGCGCGCTCTCTCTCTTCCGCTCAAATAAATAAATAAATAAATAACTTCTTGTAAAAAGAATCTGTTTCTTTGTCTTTCTCTCTCATGCTTTTTTCTCTTTGGTTGTTTGCTTTGTTTCCTAAATTCCACGTGAGTGAAATCATATGGTACTTGTCTTTCTCTGACTTATCTCGCTTAGCGTTATAGTCTCCGGTTCCACCCAAGTCGTTGCAAATGGTTGAGCAATGTTATTAAGTGGAAAGAGTAAGGGGCAGAATAATGTGTATGATTTGCTACTGTTTGCTTTAAACAGGCAAAATCCAAACACACGTATTTGATTACATATACATAATATGCTCTTGGAAGGATTCAGAAGAAACAAGTAGCTACAGTTGCTTCCAGGGAGCAACTGGGTGGTTGGGAAGCAGAGGTGGGAGGAAACGCACTCATCGGATGCATATTTTTCTTAAATATTTTACTTATTTATTTGACACACACAGAGAGAAAGAGCGCATGAGCAGGGGGAGCAGCAGAGGGAGAAGCAGGCTCCCCACTGAGCAAGGAGTCTGATGTGGAGCTCGATCCCAGGGTCCTGGGATCATTACCTGAGCCAAAGGCAGACACCTAACCAACTGAGCCACCCAGGCGCCCCAATCAGATGATTTTTCAACACCTTTGCATATTGAATCAAATGAGTTACCTGTCCCAGAGTGACATTATCTTTGTAAAGAATCACACACAGTTGTAAAGAATCAAATGGTGTTAGAAGTTTTCTGGGGGCGCCTCGGTGGCTCAGTCATTAAGCACCTGCCTTCGGCTCAGGTCATGATCCCAGGGTCCTGGGATCAAGCCCCACATTGGGCTCCTTGCTCGCAGGAAGCCTGCTTCTCTCTCTCCCACTCCCCCTGCTTGTAGTTCCTCTCTTGCTGTCTCTATCTCTGTCAAATAAAGAAATAAGATCTTTAAAAAAAAAAGTTTTCTGGAAAATTCTGAGGTACATATCTGGTTGAGGACCACAATCACGAGGTTGAATAAATGAGTATTAAATACTTCTTGTATGCCAAGGCAGCTATGATGGCTAATCCCAGAATGTCTAGAGATGAGGGTTGGGGATTTATTCCCCCCATGCTCTAGGATCTGCACAATGCTACATCCTTCTAAAACTCTATGCAGAGCCCTGAACTCCCATGTAATACCTTCTCACCAGCTGCTACTGGGCCTCCCGCCTCCCTGCCCTTTCTGAAATGAGCCCAGCTTCCCCATCCCTGCAGGCTCAGGGCAAACTCTAAACCCCAGTTGGTCCTTCAAAGATACTAGAAACCCCTGGAGGCTTGGATTTGCGGCTGCCCAAAGCTCTCACTTCTACTAGAATGACCTGAATCCCACTTCCTTTGGTTAAACAGAGGTCAGGAATCAGCCATTTCCCACAGCCAGCTGCCTGCCAGGCCCAATTCTATCGTTCCTTTTTTCTTTTTTCCCCTCCTTCCTTCCTCTTTTTTTTTCTTTTTGTATTTATGGTCATTGGTTTCTTTTGTCATTGTCTTTCCTAACAATTAAAATACAGTCGATATGCAACAGCTTTAGAAACTGTATGTTCTTTCAACTGGCAGTGTACCATTGGCTTCAATTCATTTTGCTTTTTAACTCTTTATCGTGGAAAAGTTTGAGCACATGTGAAAGTAAGAGCAGTAAAACAACCCCCCATATCCATGTAACCATTACCTACATATGACTAATCCAGTTTCCACCATACCTCTAGGCCTCCCCTCCTCCAGCCCCTACTATATTATTTTAAAGCAAATCCCAGACATCATAATGTTTCATTTACAATATTCTTCAGGATTGGGGCACCGGGGTGGCTCGGTTGGTTAAGCATCTGCCTTCTGTTCAGGTCATGATCTCAGAGTCCTGTGATGGAGCCCTGAGTCAGGCTCCCTGCTCAGTGGGGAGTCTGCTTCTCCCTCTCCCTCTGCCCCTCCCCTGCCCCTCCATGCTCTCCCTCTCTCTCTCAAATAAACAAATAAAATATTTTTATAAGATTTTTTTAAATTTTTTTTTTAAGATTTTATTTATTTATTTGACAGACAGAGATTACAAGTAGGCAGAGAGGCAGGCAGAGAGAGAGGAGGAAGCAGGCTCCCTGCTGAGCAAAGAGCCCGATGTGGGGCTCGATCCCAGGACCCTGGAATCATGACCTGAGCTGAAGGCAGAGGCTTTAACCCACTGAGCCACCCAGGTGCCCCTTTTTATAAGATTTTTAAATAAAATTTTTTAAATAAAAATTTTATTTTTTATAAATTTTTTATAAGATTTTATTTATTTATTTGACAGAGAGAGAGAGAGAGAGATCACAAGTAGGCAGAGAGGCCGGCAGAGGTGGGGGTGGTGGGGAGAAGGATCCCTGCTGAGCAGAGAGCCCAACACAGGGCTCGATCCCAGGACCCTGGGATCATGACCTGAGCCAAAGGCAGAGGCTTTAACCCACTGAGCCACCCAGGCACCCCCAAATAAATAAAATCTTAAAAAAAGATATTCTTCAGGATATACCTCTAAGGCATAAGGAATTATTTTAACGTGACCACAGACATTTGTCACATCTAAGTAAATAATGGTAATTCCTTAATATCACCTAATACACAGTCCATGTTCCAATTTCTTGGATTATCTCCTAAATGTCTCTGTACTGTTGGTTTGTTGAAGTCAGGACCCAAACCAAGCTCACACATTGCACTTGGTTGTTGAAATAGGGAGCTTCTGGCATTGCTCCAAGTGATCCTTGCCTGCTGGTATTCTGCTCCCCTTGATGTAGGCTGGACCTCGTGACTTGCTTGTACGATGACTAGAGTCGGCAAAAGTGATAGGACCGCACTTCCAAGAGAAGGCTGCGAAAGGCTGTGACTTCCATCTCAGCACTCCTCTCCGGCTCTTCTCTGCTTCTCTGATAAAGCAAGATGTCATGTTGTGAGCTGCCCCATGGAGAGGTCCACGTGGCAAGACCTGAGAGCAGCCTCCCACTAAAAGCCAGGAAAGGACTGAGGCCCTCAGACTACCAACCCTTGAGGAACCAAATCCCGCCAACATCATGTGGGTGAACTTGGAAGTGGCTGCCTGTGCCCCTCGAGATGACTGCAGCCCTGACACTGTCAGCAGGCTTGCGAGAGCCTCTCAGCCTGGATCCCTGACCCACCAAAATGGAAATCACAAATGTTATTTTAAACCACAAGGTTCTGGGGTAACTTGTTACACAGCAGTAAATAACTAATCCCATGGTTATGTCTCCTGAATCTCTATCTACAACAGTTCACCTATGTCTTGTGGCCTTTCTCTTGCTAGGCCCGGTCCTATTTGGAAGACAGAGTCATGTGTATTAATCAGTGTCCCTCAAAGTGGGACCCAGAATCTCCAGGGAGATAGGGTGGTGTCTCCTGCACAAAGATGCAGACACCCCGGCTCCTTGGAACTTCCCGAATCTTGGAGTAGGGACCAGGGATCTGGACCTTTAAGAGCATCCCAAGGGAGACAGAGTTGGTCTAAAGGCTTGGCTTTCACACCCTCTGTGGAGCACTGTGTGATCTCACCTCTCTGAACCTCTGTCTCCTCATCTGCAGGATATAATGATTTTCACAGCATTTACTTGGTAGGAGGCTGTGCCTAACTGTTCCCTCTCCTACTTTCTGGATTCATGGACTCGAGCTCTTACGGGATAAAGAAAGGGATTAGGTTACAGGTAGAGTGGAGGAATTGGTCCCAGAGGTATTCTCACACGTGTTCTCACACACTCAAGTGTTACTGGCAAGCACAGATACGTTCAAGTCCTTGCATGGGAGAGACAACCTGGTTTTTCAGTTTGCCAAGCAAAGGTTTCTTCTGCGTGCTAAGGCAACTTAAACTATTTATGGGAAAATCAGTCCAATTGCATCATATGAACTGTTGAAGATTTAAGAACTTCTGGGGAGTCTGAAATGTTAAACACCCTTTTAAAAAATTTATTTATTTATTTGACGGAGAGAGACACAGCAAGAAAGGGAACACAAGCAGGGGGAGCAGCAGAGGGAGAGGGAGAAGCAGACTTTCCGCTGAGCTGGGAGCCCAATGTTGGGGCTCGATCCCAGGGTCCTGGGATCGTGACCTGAGCCGAAAGCAGGTGCTTAATGACTGAGCCACCCAGGCGCCCCCTCCTTTTTTGAACTCTTTCTGCAAATTGCTACCGAATCTATGTCATTCTATTACTCTCTGTTTTTATGCCAAACATGTCACACAATCCTTGTTTTAGTATTCTATTGTCTCTTAAATTGTCATCTCAAAACAACAATCTTTTTTTTAAAAGATTTTATTTATTTATTTATTTATTTGACACAGAGAGACACAGCATGTGAGGGAACACAGGGAGGGGGAGCAGGAGAGGGAGAAGCAGGCTTCCCGCTGAGCAGGAAGCCCCATGTGGGGCTCGATCCCAGGAGTTGGGATCATGATCTGAGCTGAAGGCAGACGCTTAACTGACTGAGCCACCCAGGCGCCAATATGTATATATTTAATGATTACCACCATAAGTTTAGTTAACATTCATCTCCTCATGTAATTACACAAAAATGTTTTTACCTTTGATGAGAACCTTTAGAATTTATTCTATCAGCAACCTTCCACTATATCACCCAGCAGCATTAACTATAGTCATCACGTTTTATATTATATCCTCGCTACTTATTTATCATATAACCAAAGTTTAGACCTTTCAACCATCTTCCCGAAATTCCTCCACCCCGCCAACTCCTACCTGGCAACACAAATCTGATCACTTTCTCTATGTGTTCGGTTTTTTTTGAGATTTTGCAAATAAATGAGATCATACAGTGTTTGTCTTTCTCAGTCTGACTTATTTCACTTAGCATAATGCTGTTAAAATCCATCTGTGTTGTTGCAAATATCAGGATTTCCTTTTTTTTTTTTTATGGTTGAATAGTATCCCATTGTACGTCCATACCACATTGTCTTTATCCCCTCATCATCAACAACCTAGGAAGACAACCTAGGGCGCCTAGGTTGTTGCTTTGTCTTTGCTATTGTAATTAACACTCAAGTCCAAGCTTTTAAAATATTCTTCTATATTTTTGCTTAGTAATTTCAGAGATTTCTTTCACATGTAAATCTTTAATCTATCATTTATTTATTCCTAACGGTATTAGAAAGGGATCTTCCTTAGTTTAGGTTTCCCCAGAAGCAACCTAAGATGGGCTCCACTGACTGGGACACATTCTCAGAAGAAGAAGAATGAGGTCATCAGATAGGGCAGGGAGGAAACAGGAGCAAGAATGTGGTCTCAGTTGTTGACCAGCTTTGGTTTGACCCTAGAGGAAGCCCTGGAGCCCAAATTGTATTACCAGGTGAGTTCACCTGGAAGTAAGCCCTTCCTTACATCTGTGCCAATCTGCCATTGGCCAAGGTCAGCCAGGAGGAGGGGTGCTGGGCACTTTTCCAGAGATAGGGGCAGCTGGGCAATGGGTCTACTATCATAAAAGGATCTGGTAGGGCCCCAACAGCATGTACTACAGTTCACCTTTGCACTGCTCAGATCTACTTGTTTTCCCCCTGAAGTTCTCTCCGTCCAGGTACAGCTACTCCAGGATTCTGATGGGTCACAATTTCTAGGTAAACTTGGAAGAGGAGAATTAGTTCTAGAGCCTTCCCTGATAGTTATCAACTCCTTCCTTTGCCACTCACTCATTCCAGCCATCCCTTCCCTTCTACTCCTGGCTTCAGCCAGTATTTCTGCTGGTCTCCATAGCCTACCTGGTGGGTTGACCCTGGCCCTCCTCTTGAAGGGGTGACTCCCTAGTTACCAAGCCCTATCAAGCCATGGTACAGATCGAACTCAGCATGGCTTTCTGGAGCTGTCCCAGGGGATGACCTGAGTGCTAAACCTCTTCCTGCTGCAGCAGTCCTACCTCCCAGTGATACCAATGTCTAGTAACCCTGCCAATATGGCAAGTCTTTCCTTCACCTGCTGATCTGTCAGCACAAGGAGACCAAAGTGACCAGGAGGCAGGTGTAGCTCCAAATGCACTGGAACTCTTGCATGGTCCCCGGTAGAAATGTCCGTCCCCACTCTGGGAGTTAGGATCTCTAGACACCAGGTCCTAAAGTTAGCGGTCTGGCAGCACAAGTTCCCCCAAAGAGGTTACTGGGAGTGATGGGAAGCAGGGCCACTCCTGCTTCTAATCCTGGGTTTCCAGACTCATATACCTATGTTCTGTGGCACAGACTATAAAACAGCCATTGGCTTACGGTATATATTGCATTCTAAAAGATAGCGCTGGGTCCTCTTCATTGCTGCCATTTAAGCTGCACCTTCCAGAAGCTGTTCCATTACACTAAGAGGACAGCTGCTTCTGGACAGGACAGCAAATGCAGTGTGTCCGCCACCACAATTCTGTTGTTATAAATGGGTCCCTCAGTCAGAAGGAGAAAAAGGAGGCAGCTGTGGGTCACTAGTTGTCAGCAGTCACATCAGCCAGAAGCTAGGTGCCCTGCTAGTAAAAGGGATCTGAGCAGAACACCAGCAGCATGCATGCATCTCATTCCAACTTTTCCATATAATTTTCCAGCTGTCCTAATGCCTTTTATTTTATTTTAAAGATTTATTTATTTATTTGCAAGGGAGAGAGAGAGAGCATGAGCTGAAGGGACAGAGGAGAGGGAATCTCAAGCAGACTCCTCGCTGAGCTCAGAGGCCGACGCTAGGCTCAATCTCACAACACTGAGATCAGGACCTGAGCTGAAACCCAGAGTCAGATGCTAAAACAAGTGCACCACCCCGGCGCCCTGCCCTTGATTGTAATAGTTTATCCTTATCCTCCCTCATTTTAAATGACCCTTTTATCATATCCTAAATTGCTATGTATCCATGGGTCTATGCCTGGACTTTCTGTTCTGTTCCATTACGCTGCTTGTCCAGTTCTGTATCTCCTTCACACAGTGTTTAATGTAGTAGAGCTTTGGAGACATTTTTCTTATTCCATGGAGTCTGCTCATCTGATTAAGCTTCTTTGGCAAGTCTGGTCACAGAGTGAGAGTCCAGTGGGTACCTGCTGAACAGAGGGACAGACTTGCTGACTCCAAATCCACTTTCTCCCAGTTTTTAATCCAACACCCTAACCCCCCATCGGACTCTGCTCCTAGGACAGGGCTTGTTACGCCTCTCCCTCGAGCCCTCCTCCTCCAGCCTAGGGCTACTCAGGAAGCAGGGGCAACGCTCCGCTGCATTCCAGAGGTGGCCAAGGGCCGAGCTGGGACTGGCTTAGGATGTCCAGGCAGATCACCAGTGGATCTGCCTGTCTCACTTGGTCATCGTGGTGTCCAACCAGCTTGGGGACAGATGGTGGTGCAGATAACGGGACAACAAGGGAGCCTCGTCTGGGGACGGCAGGGAACAGCCCGGACACTGGAGCCAGTCCTACATTCAAGGCCTCCAGAAGTAATTCTCTGCGTGATCCTCAGAAGCCACCGAACTCTCTAAACCTCGTTAGTAACCACAGAACCTATTTCCCAGAGTTGTTACAAGGAAAAAAGGACATCTATGTATAAAGTGACTGGTGACATAAAAAAGGCTAAAAAGAAAGTGATTCTTTTCCTTATCTTCTCATCTCATTCCTTCCTACAGTCTCATCTGCAAAATGGGGGCCAACCGCCTGTCACATAACCTCGAAGGGAAACCAGGGCCCCAGGAGCCGGAAAGTGTCAAGTCCCAGAAACGAGAGGTGACGGTAACATAAAGAGCTCCAGTTCTAGGTCCGGGTTTGAATCTTACCACTGATCCCTGTGGGCTGTGTGACCCCGAAGTGACCAGGTGACCTTGCTGTGTCTCAGTCTCCTCACCTGTGAAATGGGAAGACAGCACTATCCAGCCCATGGTGTTCTGTAAAGGAAATGTGAGATACTGGAGCCCTTAGGAAGCACTGGAGAAATCCTGGAGGTGGTGTGGCTGGGCTGCCCCCCAGAAGGGAAGTACCCTGGCCCCTCTTGCCACCACCTAGGGCTCTGGAACAGTGAATGGAGCAGGCTGCACTCCTCAGCCCGATGATGCCTGCGCTGAGGGCTTCTCTTCCAAACACCCTCACCCCCCTCTTCAGCCAGCCGCCCCATTAGGATGAGGTGCTGACTTAGGGGATCTGCTCAGCCAACCAGCCTCCCTGGCTTGGCTTGGCTTTGCAGAGCCTCAGGCTGGAACCATGATGCTCCTGCCTTCCTTCAGCTGATACTCACTGAGGTGTCACCTTGAACCTGGCCTGGTGCTGGGGCTGCAGAGATGAGAAGTCCCTGCCACCTGTCACACTGGGCAGAACGCCTGGGAGACTGAGAATGACAATGTAGGGTGATCAGTAAATGGAAAGGGAGACTTAGGGACATGAGGGAACCCCAAGGGGGCTGAGGAGACCAGGAAAGCTTACCAGAGGAGGGAAAAGCCTGAGTTGAAGGTTAACATAAAAGAAGGACTGTATCAGGTGAAGGGGGAGCAGGAAGGCTTTCTGTGCGGGGAGAATTACCTGAGGCAGGCCTGTAAGTAGGTTGAGCAGCTGAGGTAGAAGGTGGGGAAGAACAAGAAGTGAGCTGCAAGGCTGCACATGGACTGGGGGATCACAGGCCTCAAAGGGCAGGCTTCAGAGTTAGGACAGTGTCCTGAGGGCACTGGGAAGTCAAGGAAGACATAGATGGTGGGAGAGGCAAGATGCCACTTGCCTTTCTCCAGCCTGTCATCTCTTACCAGCCACCAGGGTCTCTGCTCTCTCTGCCATCCTTGTCTGCTCCCGAGACCTGTCACCCAGGCTCCCACCTCAGGGCCTTTGCACTTGCTCTTGTCTTCATCTGGAGAGGGAAGGGTGAAGATTTGTAGTGGGGGGAGGCATGGGGTTGGGCTTAATATGGAGGTCAGGGGGAGGATCTGATTTGGAGTTCACATGTGTTTGTTCTGAATGGGCCTCATTATGTGACCTGCTAGGTGACACTGGGGTTATGCTTGAAAGGGAGGGACAGGGGAGATCTCTTAGGAGCATATGTATGGCAGGTGGGGATGGGCCTCCAAGTGTGGGGTCATGAGGCACCAAAGATTTTGCCATTGGTTGGAGGCTTTCTATGCCACTGGGGTGACCCTGGGGGGACACAGGAGGGTCCTCATAGCAGGGATCAAGGCATTTGATGGGTGGGATCAGCGAGAGCCGGTGTGGTGGGAAGTATTACCCAGTTTCCAGATGAGGAAACAGGCTCAGAGAGGTTGCGGGGTTCACTCCAGCTAGTGATGGACAAAGGCAGGACTCACACCCAAGTCTGCTGGCTCCTGAGTTTGGGGGGGTCCCCAAGCATCAGCTTCTGTAAGACTAAAACAGAGATGGAGACAGATGGGCTGCGAGGTGGGGATGGTTAGGGTGACAAAATTGATGACCTTTGCCAAGACAGACGCCTTGGGGTAAAGCTGGGCTTGGGCTGGGGGCCAGTTCCTCCAGCTGTGAAGGGCACCTAGGGGTCAAAAGAGAGAGAGAAAGGGAAGCCCCCAAGAGAAGGAGGAGGTGGTGGGGTTGTATGAGGGTGAACCTGCCTTCTGGGGTGAGGCCCAGCCCCACGTCCACCATCCACCTGTGAATAGCACCAGATCAAGTATCTGCCTCCCTCTTCCCCTCCGCCCCTCCTGCCCTCCTCCTCTTCCCTCTCCACCTCCCCCTTCACTACCTGGCCTGGCCTACGCCTCAGTGCACCCACTCAAAGGGCCTAGTCTAATCCCCTGACATCACCACTACCCCTCACAGGCCCTCTCTGGCAGCCCTAGGAGCCCCCAGTCTTGGAGATCCAATTTAGGATTCCCCCCCAGAGCCCATCTTTCCTTCAAATTTCTCCCTCCTTCAGCTCACAGTTCAGATCAGAGACACCCCCAGATCCAGTCCCAAGCTGGGGGGGGGGCAGGAGCCTAGGGTCTGTTCGGCCTTCCTGTGTGACTTTAGCTAAGCAGATGTCCTTCTCTGGGCCTCAGGCGCCTTATTATATCTCCTTACCACCCCCTCCCCCGACCTGGGCTAATCACATCAACCTATTTTGGCTTCTTCTCAGCACTTTGTTGCTTTGGGAAAAATTTTTTTTCTTTTTTAAACATTTTATTTATTTATATGACAGAGATCACAAGTAGGCAGAGAGGCAGGCAGAGAGAGAGAGGGGGAAGCAGGCTCCCCGCTGAGCAGAGAGCCTGATGTGGGGCTCGATCCCAGGACCCTGGGATCATGACCTGAGCCTAAGGCAGAGGCTTTAACCCACTGAGCCACCCAGGCGCCCCAGGAAATTTGGTTTTATCAGTTCACATACTTGTTGTTGGTGTCCCCGCTCTGGACTGGGCACCCTTACGAGGCAGGGACCCGGCCCATCTTATTACTTACCCTGATACCAGTCCACAGTAGAGGTCCCATCGAAATTATTGCTAATTGAATGTAGACATGGGTGAATGAATGAACAGGTGTATCTCCTGCCTTTGCAGGAAAGCTGTGGGCCTTCTTTCTCCACACCAGGGAGGAAGGTAGAGCAGTCTTCCAACCCCACAACTGGATAAAAGCAGTGCAGGGGTGGGGGGGGAGCAGCTCTGCCTGAGCACTTTGACCCAGTGTGTGGGCAGGGGCTGAGAACCAAACAATGCTCCCTTATGGAAAGACTGGGGACCTTGTGAAGGAGGAAGAGAACCCAGCCACCCCGCTGAGTGGCAAGGCTTCCCCAGCTGCAAAGGGCCTTAGGTGTGTGTCTGTATGTGCTGTGGCTGGGCAGAGGGCCACCATTGGCCCAGATCTCAGGAGTCCTGACCTCCAGCTGCATGCGTGTCTGTGTGCACACATGGGACTGTGGTGTGTGTACACCTGTGGTGTACTGTGGTGTGTGGTGTGTGTACACCCACGTATGGACCTGTCTGCTCTGCGCATGTGCCTCTGCACATGTGCCTCTGCGAGGGCCTCTGGGTGTGGCTGGGTGTGCACATGTGTTTGCACCCTCCGTCTGTAGAGCCTGTGGGCCTAGCAGTGTGTGTGGTTCCATACACAGGTGGCCAGGCCCACTGGAGTGTGAGCTCTGTGAGGACAGGGATTTTTATATCTTTATTTATTTATTTGAGAGAGAGAGAGAGCATGCAACACAAGCAGGGGGAGCAGCAGAGGGAGAGGGAGAAGTAGACTCCCCGCTGAGCGGTCCCAGGACGGGGATCATGACCTGAGGCCAAGGCAGCCACTTAACCTTGTCACCCAGGTTTCCTGAGCCAGGGAAGGGATTTTCTCTGACTTGTTCTCTGTTCTATCCCAGCACCTGGAACAGGGACCAGCACACAGTGGGCGTCAGTACTACTTAAATGCATGAATGTGAGTGCGTTCACATATCTGGTGTGCGCCCATGTGCCAACGTGTGTGTGTATAGATGTGCACATGCTCCTGTGTCTAAGGTACCTTGGTGTGAGTGATGCTGCTCACAAGCCAACACTCCCATCCCTTTTCCAAACTCCTCGGAGGTCAGGGCCCAATGCAGGAGGAGGAGCAGGAGGCCGCCTTCTCCCTAGTAACTGGATCCCGGACGTGCGGAGCAGCAGGGAGCAGGGCGGCCTCTTTGTCCCCCGATAATCCCCTCCTGCCTTTGACCCCTCCCTCCCAGCAACCAGGTCTTAAGGTCGAGTTTGGGGACTGTAGAAGACTAGGGTGTCACCTCAGTGTCCCTCTCCCAGCCTGTCCTTTGCTTCTGGGGCTTCTGCACCTGTGCCGCCCTCCCCAACACACACCCCCACTCTAGGGTGTGACTCCTTCCCTCCCTCTTGGGAGGCCTCAGAGCTCAGCCCAGGTATAAAGCCACCTGAGGGGCAGGAGGACAGGTGCGCCAGAAGCATCCAGAGACTGGAGGAGGAAGGAGCCAAGGAGAGAGCATGAGCTATCTGCTAGGTGAGTTGGGAGAGGGTGTGTGTGGAGTTCCAGGGCCTAGAGACCAGGAGGGGAAGAGGTACCCTCCAGGGTCTCTAGCCCTTAGGACTCATGTTCCTGGCTGCTTCTTTGCATGCTAGGAACCTCCAAATCCTTACACACAGAAGGTTTTGTTCATCACTCACTCATTCATTCAAGAATTATTGAGGTGCAAGGTAGTTTTCTAAGCATTGGGGATACAGCAGTGAACAAACAGACAAAAAGCTATGGTCTCATGGAGATTTCATTCTGCAGACAGACGATACACATCATCGTCATAAGTAAGTAAATTATGGGGCGTCTGGGTGGCTCAGTTGGTTAAACGCCTTCCGCTCCTCAGGTCATGATCTCAGGGTCCTGGGATCAAGACCCACATCGGGCTTCCCACTCAGCGGGGACTCTGCTTCTCCCTCTCCCTCTGCCCCTCCCCGCCACTTGTGTTCTATCTCTCTCTCTCCCTCAATTAAATAAATAAATTCTTTTAAAAAAAAGTACATTATAGTGCAGTATGATAGAAGGTGAGTGCAATGAGCCAATTTTTTGAACGAATGCATGAACGAATGGGCCTTCGCTTTCAGCCTTCCCTTAAGTTCTAAACTTAGGGAACTCAGGAATGTAGAAAGGAGAACAAAGGAGACCATCACAATTTGCTTCTCATCTCCATTGCTTCCTGCTCGTGACCCTAGGTGACCCCCCCTCTGAGCCTCACACTGGGAAGAGAACTGGGCCTGAGCTGTAAGGGGACACTTAGCAGCATTTATTCAAATTTAAAATGAGCACACCCTTGGGGCACCTGGGTGGCTCAGTGGGTTAAAACATCTGCCTCTGGTGCAGGTCATGATCTCAGGGTCCTGGGATGGAGCCCCGCATCGCATCGCATGGGATTCTCTGCTTGGCAGAGAACCTGCTTCCCCCCACCTCTGCCTGTCTCTCTGCCTACTTGTAATCTCTGTCAAATAAGTAAATCTTTATAAATAAAATAAGCACACCCTCAAAGGTGCCTAAAGAGTTTGGGATAAGGATGTTCATGGGAGCGTTCCGTCATTCAACAAATATTTACTAAGCTCTGTGCTAGGTGCTGGGGAACCAGCAGCAAATGAGTCAGGGCAGGTCCTCTCTTTCCTGGAGCCAACATTCTAGGGGGAGAGACAGTAACAAACAAGCAGACAAATAATTAAATAAATTAAATAGCAAAAGTCTCTGAAGACTATAGACCGAGGAGGGGGAGGGGCTTTTGATACGAGGTGAGGACAGCTTATCTGAGCTGAGGCCTGAAGAACAAGAAGGATCCAGCGTCTGGGAAGGTTTGGGGTGGTCCTGGCAAGGCCCAGGAAGGGCAAAGACCTGGGGGGGAATGGAATGGGAGGCCAGTACAGAGGGGCGAGGCTTTGCAGGCCACCGAAGGGCTTTGATTTATTCACTTCCACTGTGTGAGGTCTGAGCAGAGGAAGAATTCAGGCACAGGAGGGATCTAGTTGAACTGGGGGGCTGTTGGGGAGGAGGTCAGCAAGTGTTGAAGAAGCAGAGACAGGTTGGGGGAGGCGACTGGGTGAGAAGGGCTGGTGGCTGGGACCCAGGGGGTGGCAATGGATGGAGGAGGAAAGCAGGTAGATTCTCAGTGTCTCTTGTCAACTTTTAAGACTTTTTATTGAGAAGAACAAACAGAAAATTACCCAACTCATGAAGCGTACAGCTCAATGAATTTTCACAAAATGATCGTATCCTTGTCATGAGCACTCAGACCAAGAAACACAGAGCTGGACTGGCTATCTTTTAAGGACAGAGCCGATAGGGTTTACTGTGGGGTAAATGTGGACAGCAAGAGAGAATGAGGCGCCAAAGAGGATCCCAGGTTTTGACCTGAGCAAAGGGAAGAGTGGAAGCGCCCTTGCCTGAGATGGGAAAGGCTGGGAGGGAACTCGGAAGAGGAACCCAGAGTTAAGTACTGGAGACTTTGAGTTGAGACACTTATTGGTATCCAATAATGTCAAGCAGGAAGTTGAATACATCGGGTCTGGGGGCCCGTGGAATGTTCTGGGCTGGAAATAATCTTACAGGGTGATGTGGCCCCGACTTGGATACACACAATTGTTGCAGGCCACAAGGGCTGTGCCCATGGGAAGAGTTGCGACAGAGAATGAATGAACCAGCAGGCGGGCTCGGGGATTGGATGCTGACCTCTGATTTCCTCCACCAGCCCCGTTGTGCCTGCTGATGCTGCTGCTGCTGCCCCTCAGTCTAGGGGCCCCCATCTCCCCAGCTGAGCCCATCAGTCAGGCCTACAGCCTGGCCCTCTACATGCAGAAGAATACATCAGTGCTGCTGCAGACTTATGTGAGTGACACGGGGCATAAGCAGGGGACGAGGGCAGCGGGACACTGCCCTCCTGGCCCAGCCCCGGGTAGCGGAAGCAGAGCAAGGTCGGGAGAAGTTTCCTCCACGAGTCTGAGGGTTCAGGGCCTCCGTGCACTAGAGACTCACTCCAACACTGTCACTGATGGCTGGTGACCTTGGGTTAGTCGTTCCTTCTCTCTCTCCATCTCAGCTCCCTCATCCGCAAAATGGAATTGGGATCCTGCTTTTGCTCACCTTTCAGGACCATTACAAGACTCAAAGGCGGCACAGACAGAGAAAGACCTCGTGCTAAGTGCTTACCTGAGCCCGATGCTGAGCTAGACACGCATCCTCCTTCCCTCACAGACGTCTCTAACAGTTCGGAGAGACGGAGTTATAACCAGATACGGAAACTGAGTCTCAGAGAGGGTGAAAAATTTGCTCAAGGTCACACAGCTAAATCACTGGCAGCACCAGGATCTTAACCTGGTCTGTGGCATTGAAGCCAATCCTCCCCGCTCCCCACCCCTCGCTGTCTAGCAGCTCAGACTAGCAGCCTGCCTGCTGAATCTGACCCACAGGTGTTTTCTGTTTGGGCCATGATATACTTGTTCAAGTTTTGAACACGACTGCCTCTCTCCAACAAGCACAGGGACACTCCTGGCCCCTACCCCATCTTAGTTCTGCCTTCTTCCCCAAGTTACACGATCCGCCTAGCCCTTAGAGGCCCCAGGGTTTGTGACTCTCCATCGTACTATATTTCAGGCCCGTGAGAAGTTACTAAATGTAGTTTCTAGTCCTGTAACTGCCGCCATTCCCTGGTTAGCTTTGGGTACCCTGAACCTCGGTTTCTTCACCTGTGAGATAGGGATGGAGGACTAGATGGTCTATCAATTTGGGGATTTATCAGTGGGCATCAAGATTCTATAGGTCCAGGTTTGTGGAGGCCAGAACTTTAACAGAGAAGGCACTCAACTAAATTTAATAATGTTAACAATTATTTATTAATGATTATAATAAAATTAATAAGCGTAAATAACTAAGTGCCGCAAATAAAAAAGAACCATAGAGACTCTAATTACACTGTCAATTCTTTAGACTGAAAATAGTATAATAAATGATACAATCATAGTGTTATGATATTAATATATTATAAACAGTGGCTTGTCGTGCCCTTATTGTATGCCAGGAGCTGTGCTAAGTGCTTTCTATGTAGCACTTCTTACGTTTGCACAAGAATACCGATGCATGGGAATTACTGAAGCCGTGACTCAAAGTGGTACAACTTGTACATGAAACTGGGCCATCACAGAGCCCAGGCTCAGTGCTAGGAGATGTCCACCAGCTCCCCCTGGGAAGATGTCAGATGTGAAGCCAGGGGGAGCCCCAGGGGACCACTTCAGTCCCTGCACTCCTGTCTCTGTCTCTCGTGCAGCTCCAGCACCAGGGCAGCCCCTTCAGTGACCCTGGCTTCTCAGCCCCCGAGCTTCAGCTCAGCAGCCTGCCTCCTGCCGCCGTCTCCTTCAAGACCTGGCATGCCCTGGATGACGGGGAGCGGCTGAGCCATGCCCAGGGGGCCTTCCTGGCCTTGACCCAGCACCTCCAGCTCGTGGGGGACGACCAGCGAGACCTTAACCCTGGCAGTCCTATCCTGCTGGCTCAGCTCGGGGCTGCAAGACTCAGGGCCCAAGGCCTGCTGGGCAACATGGCTGCCATCATGACCGCCCTGGGCCTGCCCATCCCCCCTGAAGAGGACACTCTCGGGGTTGTCCCCTTCCGGGCCTCAGCCTTTGAGAGGAAATGTCGAGGCTATGTAGTGACCCGGGAATATGGCCACTGGACAGACCGAGCTGTGAGGGACTTGGCTCTGCTCAAGGCCAAGTACCCTGGATAGAGGAGACAGGACTTCCTGTCAGAGGTTGCAACACTTCTTTCCCAGTGGACTCTTCTCTGCCTTGCTTCTTGGCAAGAAAGGAGACACATCGTGTCTAGCAGACAGGGTGTGTATGTTTCGGGATATTACCTAGGAAGTAAGCCTCAAGTCCCTTTTGCCTGGGCCTTTCCTGCCTAGGTCCTATGGCCTCCCTTCCGGATCTGTGGGGGGACTCTATGGATATCATTTTGTGGGTTCTCAATCCGGGGGTCCGGGTTGCCCACATCCTGGGTGGAAAGAAGTGTCTTTTTGAAGAGGCTTCACTTTGCACTCTGCAGGGAGAGGACAGTCGGTCTCCTTCCTGGGCTCTCCTTCAGACCCTCCTGCTCCTGTAAGTTTGCAGAGGTCTTCTTGTCTCTACCTCACTTCCTGTGGGAAGCTGTGTGCTTTCTGAGCAGAGAGGCCTCCCTTCTTTGGATTTCATTACCTCCCCTAGTCTACCTCCCTGACTAGGCCCTCCGTTCCAACTTTCCATTTTGAGGGACTTCACTTCTTGATCAATGGAAGTCCAGCTGAAAAAGTAAGGACTCCTCTAGATGTGTACTGCTCAGGACACATCCACTTCCTGTTCTAGAGTGACTGATGTTATCCTTGGCCTGAGGGCATTTGTGAAACTCCTATTTATATTGTGGCTTTTGGGTATGTCTGGGAGACCAGGCTGTGGCCTAAGGATCCTATTCTCCTCAAAGGTGTCTCGCCATTGTCAACAACTGTATATACTGGTAACGTTAGTGTTCTTTTTATTTTTAAACATTTTATTTACAAAAAATTAATTTATTCTCCGAAATAAAACTCTTTTAAGGTGTTGATCTTTTCTCTCCATAGACCTGGCTTGGGGGGAGGGGAGGTGCAGGGACACAGCAGAAGAGGTGAAGGAGGAGAAGGAGGTCCAAGGGAGAAGGAAGTAGGGCCCATCCAAAGGGCCTGGATGGGGCAGGGAGAGCACAGCAGGGTGGGTGACACGGTGGGAAGGTGGCTGAAATTTGTCTGAAGTAGCCCTACCACTCGGCCAGGAAAGGCCAGAGAGAGGCACATGCTCACACGGGGCCAAGGAGAGCCAAGAGATGGAGAAAAGGGGAGACAAAGAGGTCCCCCAGAGATGGGTGAAGGGGGAGATCCAGGAGAGACGGAGGCAGGCCCAAGCCATGGAGAAGAGGGAGAAAGCAAGAAAGTGATGGCCACGGGAAGAGGAGGAACACAGGAGGTCCGACAGAGAGACACGGAGAACACATAAAGCAAAGAGACAGAGAGAGAGATGGAGACAGTCGGGGCTCCCCAGGAACCGACAGAGAGATGGAGAGACGGAGACGCACGACGAGCGGATGACAGCGAGCTGCAGCCCCGTGCCCCGCGCTCAGGCCGGGCCCCCGGGCACCAGCTGGCCCAGGTCGCCCTCGGTTCGGCTCACCCACTCGCGGTAGAGGCCGCACACGCGGAGCCCCAACACCTTGGCAGGGAAGACGCCCGCGTCGGTGACGGCAGCTGCGGCGTTGGTGGCAACGACGGCGGGCTCGGGCCGGGGCCCGCGGGTCTCGTCGGCGCCCAGCGCGGCCAGCACGGCCTCCACCCCGGCGCCCAGGGCCCGGGCCTGGCGCGCCGCCTCCTCCAGGCGCAGCAGCAGGCGCGGGGCGCGCGGGTTCAGCTCGGCCTGGTGGCGCCGCACCACCTCGAGCAGCGGCGGCAGCGCGGTGAGCGCCGCGGCGTCCAGCCGCAGCCGCTCGGGGGTGGGCAGGCCCGCGTGGCCGGGTGCCGGGGCGCTCAGGCCGGCCACCGGCAGTCGCGGGGGCGAGAAGCCGGGCAGCCCGAAGGGGTCTCCCTGGTACTGCACCTGCGGAGATACGGCACTCAGTGGGGGGCGAGGGGTGGGGGCGCGAGGCGCGACGGAACCTTTCCACTCTCCGCTCCTCCTCCTCTCGCTGGGGCCTCAGTTTACCCCCTCCCAAATGACGCATTCCTCCCAACAAAGTTGTTGTGTTTGAGATACTCCAAAACAACCACAACCACAACCACAACAACAAGTGGGCTTTGCAACAGCGCCTGTTTCCTCGTCTCTAAAATAGAGACGACAGGGGCGCCTGGGTGGCTCTGTGGGTTAAAGCCTCTGCCTTTGGCTTGGGTCATGATCCCAGGGTCCTAGAGTCGAGCCCCACTACGGGCTCTCAGCTCGGCGGGGAGCCTGCTTCCCCCCTCTCTGCCTGCCTCTCTGCCTACTTGCAATCCCTGCCTGTCAAATAAATAAATAAAATCTTTAAAAAAAAAATAGAGACGAAGTATCAACTTAATAGGGTAGTCATGAGCATGTTAAAATGACTCAGGCAGGGCGCCTGGGTGGCTCAGTGGGTTAAGCCGCTGCCTTCGGCTCAGGTCATGATCTCAGGGTCCTGGGATCGAGGCCCGCATCGGGCTCTCTGCTCAGCAGGGAGCCTGCTTCCCTCTCTCTCTCTCTCTCTCTGCCTGCCTCTCTGTCTACTTGTGATCTCTCTCTGTCAAATAAATAAATAAAATCTTAAAAAAAAAAAAAAAGACTCAGGCAAATGCTGCCCCCCTGGAGGAGCACAGTGAATGTTAGCGATATCATTAATGCTATCTTACAGACCCGAGTGCCAGTCCTGACCCCACCACTTGCTAGCTGTGCAGCTGCATGTGAAACCATCTCCCTTCTCTGAGTCTGCCTTGTCATCTGTAAAATGGGGGATCAGTTCCCGGCCTGTCTTTCTACCAGGGATCTCCTGAGAATCACAAAGATACTGGCAGAACCTTGGTCAGTCTCACCAACCCCGCGCCCCCCCCATCCTCCAACACCTCTGTACCTGCCTGGCACACAGCAGGGGCTCAATGAATAACTGTTGTATGAACAAACAAATTAAAGGAGATTTGTAATTTGTAAAAATGCTACAACAATACCATTTATCCTTTTCTAACATCTTGTCTCTGGATTGGCACTGTTTGCTGCTTTAAACACTATTCCTAATCTTTCCAAATAGGTATGATGATTATGATAATGCTGATTTTACAAATGAGGATATGGAGGCTAAAGAGGTAAACTGACTTGCCCTAGGTCATCCATCTAGGAAAGGACAGAGCTGGATTTTGAACCAAAGTTCATAGCACCACAAAGTTAGTTCTTTCTATTATCCCACTTTCATAACTGTTATATCATTATCTTTTCATGTTACCATTAGTGCCCAAGGGCAAGTAAGTTAGCAGGCCTACAGTCTATTTGATTCAAAACTATAACCTCCTTCCATTACACTAGAGTAATTGATGGAAATACCCTCTTTCCTTGGGCAAGGCCCTATGCCCAACCAAAGACATTGGCAAATTCCCCTCCTCTGTTAAAGTCCCCTCTTGGGCTGGAATTTTAGCCTTAAATTGAAACCCTTCTCGGTCTCTCTGCATAGCATAGGTAGAAGATTTCACAACTCATCTTCGTAAACTGTCTCCTTTAATAGCTGGGGAGACCAAGGCCCATGGAGGTGAGGTGACAAGATCACAGAAAGCCTGGAACCTAGGTTTCTTGACTCCCAGACCAGAATTCTTTTCACTCTTTCAGCCTCTGTCTTAATGCACTGTGGGGGGAACCTCCAAGCTGAGGCAGACAGAGGGGCATTTGGAGCATAGGGAAAGTCCTCCAGTTTGCTCCAACTTCTGTATCTGGGAAATGATGTCAGAAAAATTAGAGGTCAGGAACCTCTGTGATCTGTACTCCCCCATTCCTCAGGCCTCTGGCACCCCCATCCCCATTCCCACTCACATATTCCTGGAGCAGCTGCTCAGCATATTTGGTGAGGAGGCGGGCAAGGCTGTGTGTCTGACGGATCTTGGCCTCCAAGTGGGGAAGGGGTGAGATGGAGGAGTCAGCCTGTGGATCTTCTGATGGGAAAAAGGGGGAGGAATGAGGGCAGCAAGACCCCTGCTCCTTGACTACTCTTCCAGGCTGGCTCTTCCTTCCTGAACCCACAAGTTCTGCTCTGAATTCTCCAACTTTCAAGCCAGGCAGCCTTTGTCCCATTCCAACTGATGGTAAATGAGACACCAAACATTTGTGAAACAGTTGTCCTGCCTGAAATGTATTCCCTGACCCCCAATCACTGTTAAATCCTATTAAAGCCAAATTAAAATATTGCCTCCTCAGTGTGGTCTCTGGATTCACTTCTCCCTTAAATTGCCTTTTTCCTTTTACTTAAGGCCATTTGTTTATACTCCCAAGGTTGTTTTTGAACGTCTCTTTTATAGCTGGGAGTCCTTTGAGGGAAGGTTTCACATATCCCCATACCTCACTGATTTTTGGTGAAATTTAACATCACTGAAGCACAGAACTTCAAATCGCAATATCTTAAACCCATTCTACAATTGGGAAACTAAAGTCCCATGTCCTCCCCGAAGGACAGTCTGTGCAGACGCTGGGCAGGACACCTGCAGCATCCGTGACTACCCTTCCCTAGCGTAAGCTAGGGGGTGGAGCCCCGGAAGGACGACTACATTTCCCGAGATTCCAGGGCACGTGCCAGGGCATGCTGGGGAATGTAGTCTTGGCCCGGCAACTCCCGCCCCGCCCCCCAGCTCCCCCCTTCCCCGCGCCAGAGTTTCCCACCGCTAGTCTCTATCCTTAATAGCCTCGACTTTCGTCTCCTATTGTCATTCATTAGCTCCCGTGGCCCAAAGACTTCCTTCCCTAACTCTATCCCTCCCTCTGGTCCGCAGGTCTGATTCTTTCCCAATACTACCAATACAGAGGATTCCGGCGTCCAGCCCCAGCTGCGACCTCAGTCCTTTCTCTCAAGGTGTACTCGAACCTGTGATCTAAACCCTGAGCCCAAGTCCCTGAAGTCACAGCCCAGGACTCCGCTAAACTCCGGTGCTTGTCCTTTCCCACAGTTCACCCGCAGCTCACCCGCTCGTTACCTGACACCGGGGCCCTGCTCTCCCCAGCTCAGGCCGCTCCCTTCCCGGACCCGGGGGTGGTGGGGACCCAGACCCCAGCTTCCAGCCCTTCTGACCCCTGCTCCCCTCGGGCACTGGGCATCCAGCCCTTCAGCCCCTTACCCAGACTTCCCTCCCTCCGGCTCATGCTGGCCCCTGGCTGATCCCGGTTGCCTACACGCCCCCCTTTCGAAGGGGGAGAAGGGGGAAAGGGGTAGGGGCGTGGTCCGGGCGCAACCAATCAGGGCTCAGACCCCAAACAATCTCCCCCTCCGCCCCACCGCCCTCCCCAGGCAGGATTCCTTGGCTCTGAGCTCAGCTCCTTGCTTGCGCTGCCCAGTCAGGAAAGGGGCCTGAGGGGGGTTGGCAGGTTGTCTGCGTGGTGGGCTCAAAACCTAGAGTTTGGGTGTGCCCAGGCCTGGGAGGCAGCCCTGGTACCCGCTGGAGGAGGAGGCTCAGGCTCTGACCTGGGGCAAGGCTTAGTGAGCGAGCTTCTTTTCGGAGAAAGCTGGGGGGTACGGGGGTGGGGAGCGGAATAAGAGAGGGTGGAGCTGGCAAGACAGGAATGTGCTGATCCTCCCTTCTGTCTGGGCGCGGGGGGAGGGGGAAGCTGGGTGCGAGAGAGGCCTCGCTAAGGGCCCTCAGGCTTGGGCCACACCTGCCCAGACACATACCTCCTGGCCTATCTTAGATACTTTTCTGCTCACCCTCTCCTGTCACATCTACTAGAAGGGGAATAGATAACGGCAGCAGCTCACTTCACCTTACCAGGCCCAGTAAGAGAACCCCTCTGATGTACACACATTTACTGCATACAGACCTTCATTCTCACCCTGGAACAAGCTTCAGAGACAGGTAAGGGGTTCATACCGATATATCAACCTCACTGACCAGGTGCGGATAAACTATGGATGGTCTGTGCGCACTTATACCCATAAGTGGTCCCCAAGCACCTACTCGTCCCGGGCTCTGGGACCCAGAGACAATCCATATTTGGTCTGTGGCCTCCCAAGGAGCTCACAGTCTGATGGAGGCCTTGGTCTCTGGCCTCCTGAAGAGCTCACAGTCTGTTGGAGGTGACCATCATCAACAGTAGGTAATGGGGTTTGTGAAGGGACTGGGAAGGAGTCCTGTGTTTCTGCGAAGGTATTACCATGAGCAGTCAACTGCCAGAATAAAGGAAGGTATTAACTGGCAGAGAGCATAGGAGGAACAACTGAAGCCAGACTGTTGGTAGGGGCCACAATCACGCACTTATGAACAGTGACTATTTTTTGGGCATTTACTATGTGCAAGGCACATTGTTCCGGGAGTTACATATTAACTTATTCTCGTATTACAGCTGAAGGAATAAAGATAAGTGAGTCGCCCAAGGTCACTGGACAAGAAGAGCTAGGATTTTGCCCAGAGGCAGTTTGGCTCCAGAAATTCGGTCAGAATCCCCCTCCTTATACCTTAACCCCTCTGGACATAATCACACCAAAACACACCGAGACGAGAGCCAAACCCTTGAAACACACACACATAGCAACACATGTCGTTATCTGCTGGCAAACAGAGATTCAAATAAACTCAACCAAATCACACTCATTTTAAGTAAGCCTTTAATTGAAGTATAATAGATAGGGAAAAGCATACCGTTTGGTGAATATTCAAAGTAAATATAGTGGGGGAGGAGTGACCAGCACTATCTTAATCAGTTTCAGGTTAAGAAACTGAACAGGAGCAGTGCAAGAGCTCCCTTTCAGTCTCTCTCAAGGGTGACCACTTATCCTGACACCGATTGATTAGTTTTGTCTGTTTTGAACTTCATATAAAAGGAATCATACAGTGTATACAGTGGTATCTGATTCCTTTCATGAGACATAACCCCGTTGTGCGGGACATCACTCTCTGCTGTGTCCACTGTATGAACAGGCTACAATTCCGCTTCCACTCTACTCTTGACGGGCCGTTTCCGGTTTGAGGCCATTATCTACAGTGCTATGAACATTCCGGTACACATCTCTTGGTGCTCATACCCACGCATTCCTGTTGGTTGTTAATGACCTAGGAGTAGAATGCTGCTGGATGGTGCGACCTAGGAGTAGAATTGCTGGATGGTGCGAGTTCAGCTTCTCCAGAAAACCGCCCGTTTTCCAAAGCGTCTCTACCCGTTTCCACTCCCACAGAAACATGAGAGGTCTGGTTGCTCTACTTCTTTGTCTACACTTGATACGGTCTGTCGTTCTCATTTTAGCCATTCTGGCGGGTAGAGACTTCTACTCCTATTTGCAGCGTCTGGTCCGTAATGGGCGCTCAGTGAATAGATCACTGAACGAAGGGCTGGAGGAAGAGCTGGACAGCGCGGGAGTGCCAGCCAGGGGCGGCCGGACGCACACGGTGCACACAGCACTCGGGGCCGTC
Source organism: Lutra lutra (assembly GCF_902655055.1). NCBI lineage: Eukaryota > Metazoa > Chordata > Mammalia > Carnivora > Mustelidae > Lutra > Lutra lutra. The sequence continues at coordinate 23,665,567 of NC_062295.1, read as the reverse complement.
CCCGCGCTGCGGACGCGGGCTGGGACAGTGACCCTCTCGCGCCCGCCTCCCCCTCCCCGTGCCCACGTGGTCTGAACGCACCTCCTCAGCCCAGCCGCGCGAGTCTAGGCGCCAAGCTGTCCCCAACCCTCCCTCTTGGCTGCGGGTAGGGGGCGCTGCGCGTCGGGGCGCCCCGAGGGGGCGGGCCCGGTCGGGGCGGGGCCGGCCGACTTCCAGGCCTGGGCTCTGGCCGCCCGCACCGCCCCGCCGCTCCGGGGACGGGCCGGGGCGGGGCGCGGCAGCAGGAAACGGGGCGGGGACTCGCGGAGGCGTTGGGGAGCGAGGGAGGGCGCGGCCAACTCCCGAAGGGACGGCAGGCCGAGACAGCGGCGCCCTGGTTTGGCGCCGAGCCTGAGCCCGCCGGACGGGAGGCGGCCCAGCCGCGGGCTCGGCCTCGGCCCCAGTCCCGCCAGCATGGCCGGCCGGACCGTTCGGGCCGAGACCCGGAGCCGGGCCAAGGATGACATCAAGAAGGTGATGGCGACCATCGAGAAGGTCCGGAGATGGTGAGCGCTGCCCCGGGGCCAGGGATGGGACCTGGCGGGACCACTCTCTCCCAAATGCGTCTATCCCCCCTTCGCGAGCCGTGGCCCCCAGCTGTTAGGTGTGCCCCCGGCTGCGCCCTGAAGCTCCAGGGCTCTGTCCGCCTTCTGGCTACACCCTCGGGTCTACAAAGCGTGTTCCCAAGCCTTACCCTCATTTATGCCCCGCCCCCTAAAGCTTTGACACTCCTCCCTCAAGTGTGCCCAGGATCTTCTTTGCTATGGTTCCCAGCCGGGCCCAAAGCCTTTCTCCCTTGTATACCCCAGGGGTCTGCAGAGCTATGGCCCCAAGCCATGTTCTCTCCCCAGAGGCACCACTGTGTATGGCCTGGGGTCTGCAGGACTCTTTCTCCTTCTGACTTTATGCCCCATTAGCAAAACCGCACCACTGCCCCTTCCACAGGTCTCCCCATATGTGTTCAGCTCCTGCGGGGGGGCTCACTCCTCAGAACTCTGACCCAGCCCCCCCCCTCCCACAGGGAGAAGCGCTGGGTGACTGTGGGCGACACTTCCCTTCGTATCTTCAAGTGGGTGCCAGTGGTGGACCCCCAGGAGGAGGTGAGCAGACTCTCCCACACTAGGCCCTTCATCTGTGCAACCTCAGGCAGGCCCCTCCCAACCCTGGCCTCCACCTCCAGTCCCACTCTGAGACCTCAAATGCAGCAGCCAAGACAGATGCTAACAATTACTGGCAACTCCACCCCCTTCTCCCTTTTTCTTGTTTCAGACCCCTGAGTTCAAGACCTAACTCACGGTACCAACCACTGTCACCTGATGCAGGGCCTTTTGCTTCTCTTTGCCTTAGTTTCCTTATTTGTACACTGGAGGGCTTTGCAAGCACTAACTGAAAAGCTGTCACTGACCCTTACCCCTCTAACCCCCAGGAGCGACGGAGGGCAGGTGGTGGGGGAGAGAGATCCCGAGGCCGGGAGCGGCGGGGCAGGGGCGCCAGTCCCCGAGGGGGTGGCCCTCTCATCCTGCTGGATCTCAATGGTATGTTAGGGATCCTGGGATTTCGGGGGTGGTGTGGGCTGGGGGGTTGAGGGAGGGGCTTGGGACCCTCAGGCCCAACCCGCTCGGCTTTTGCTCCCACAGATGAGAACAGTAACCAGAGTTTCCATTCGGAAGGCTCCCTGCAAAAGGGCACCGAACCCAGCCCTGGGGGCACCCCCCAGCCCAGCCGCCCTGTGTCACCTGCTGGACCACCGGAAGGGGTCCCAGAGGATGCTCAGCCCCCACGGCTGGGCCAAGAGAGAGGTAGGACCAGGTGACTCCCGGCAGCCCTCTCCTCTGAGTCTTGTCCTCTGCAAAGGTGAACCCAGCAGCTTACCTGTACATGTACCTGTTCCCCTCCTGTGTTATTCCCTCCCGGAGGTCTTCCCTGACTCCTGCAGAAAGTCACCGCCCTATCTCCTGTGAATGTCTCATTCATCTGGCTTCTCTAGGTCTTTAGATAACTAATCACTGTCTGAGATTTCCATGTAAGTTTTATTTTTTTTACTACTCCAGTTTCTTTTCCGGCTCCCACCTCATGTCAGCTTTCTGAACCTTGGGCTCATGTTGCTTCTGTTCATTACTAAATCCTCAGAACAGCGTGGAACATATAGAATGTGCTCAATAAATATTTGTTGAGGAGTAAATAATAGTGATATTCCTGAGCGTGATTAGGACGTGAAAATAACAGCTAAGACTTACTGAGCTCTGTGTCCCAGACACCCTTCTAAGCACTGAACATGTTTTATATCCTTACTATAACCCCATGAAGGTTATGATCCCCATAAGTGGGTGAGGAGCTGAAACCCAGAGAAAGAAGTCTCCCCAGCTCACATAGCCAGTGAGCCAGCATCTTGGGGCAGAATTCCTCCTCAGCTCCTCTTTGTTTCAAATAGTCAAAACCCTGCCTGGTCCGAACCACCTCCCAAATGGGTCTACAAGCGCCATCTCTCACCCCTGCCTGGCTCCAGCCTCCTTATGGGTCTCCTTGACACAGCTGCCAGACCAACTTTTTCTAAAGCACAAATTTGGCAGGATCGTTTGTGCTTCAAAGACTTCAGTGGCTCCCTATGGCCTTTGACTCCTCCACTTTGCCCTTTGGGCCCAGTGAGTGACCCCTGCTGGTCTCCTTGTTCCTTTCCAACAATACTATGACCTGGGCCTGTGGACTGTGTCTCGATCGCACCTTTACTAAGAGAAAAACAACAGGCATTTATTGAGCCGGTGCTGTGGGCAAGACACCGGATAAAGCTAAGGGCTTTATCCATAACATCTCATTTCATGCTCGCCACAGTCTCCTGTGGGAATTACTTCTCATTATCCCCATTTACAGATGGGGAAACTGAGGCCCAGAGGAATTAAGTTACAGGCTCAAGATCAGGATTTGAACCCAGGGAGTCCAGCCTCACAATCTGTACTCACTAAACATATGAAACATATGTTCTGTCTGCCTCAGATGTGCCCCATTTGTCTCCCTGATCAAATCCTGCTCACCATGTCGAGATCCCACTTCCATGTCCTTCCTGTGGCTTCTGCCTGGCTTGCAGCCAGGTTCTCGGCACCCTCCTCGGTATCCCCTGGCCCCAGGTCTGTGCTGTGGTACAGAGCAGCTGCTCAGGGAATGTCTCTTCACTTGATGTTTTAGATCCTGGAGCCGTAACTGCAGGCAGCACAGATGAACCCCCAATGCTGACCAAGGAGGAGCCTGTTCCCGAATTGCTGGAGGCTGAGGTGAGAGAGGCCGGAAGGCTGGACTCCCAGGTCGCTGATGCAGTGGGGGCTCTGGGGCAGCTGAAGGCTGGGGGGCTGTACTCCTGAGGTCCAGGCAGGAAGTGGAGACCTCAGGCATAGCTCAAGTCTCAGAGGCTGGGTTCTGGGGACGGAAAAGGAAAGGGTGTTTTAAGACAAAGTCCTGTGGGCTGGATCGGGGCAGATTTAAGACCATTAAAAGCCTGAAAAGATCATGGTGCTCCTCCAAGTATTTTATTTTATTTTTTATTTTATTTTAGTCCTAAACTGTCAAATTAGCTTAAGAGAGTCAGTCCCCCACAACTTCTGACTTTTCCCACAAGGACTACCTTAATGCATTTTCCAGAAATAGCAAGTATCACCTTCTTCCCCCAAAACAGTGTTGTTGTTTCTGGTATCCTCCTTCCTCTGCTTCCTGGGGCCCCGAGCCTGGGCGAGACTCCTAGGTCCAGGAGGGGAGTGCAGTGGAGGTGATGGAGAAGGCAGGGGCTAGGAGGCTGCACTCCTGGGTTTGGGTGGAGCTCACGCCTGTCCGCCCTTCCTCTCCAGGCCCCTGAAGCTTACCCCGTCTTTGAGCCAGTGCCACCTGTCCCCGAGGCAGCCCAGGGTGACACAGAGGATTCGGAGGGCGCCCCCCCACTCAAGCGCATCTGCCCAAATGCCCCTGACCCCTGAGAAGCCGGCCTGCCTGTCCTGTCGCCCCAAAGGCCCCTTTGGCTTTTTACAAATAAAGACCCTTTTGTAATTTTGTGTCATGTCATTTCCCCGTCAGGGCTGGGGAGGGTCTCTGGAGACAGCTTTGTCTCATGCTCCATTTCTCAGATGGAGTCACTGAGGCTCTAAGGGCACCTTCCTATAGTCATACCATGAGTCAGACATAGAATGGGAGCTTAAGCCAGGACCCTGCCTCCCCAAACTCCCTCCACCCTGCCCTGTCCCCTTAGCTTTGACCCTTCCTGACCTTCAGCCCTCCTCCTTTGGGAATCCCAGGACCCCTCTTCTTCCGGTTCAGCGCCCCCCCACCCCCCACCGGGCCCAGCAATTACCAAAGCTCTGGGCACCTGTACCGTGATTCCTGTTCATACGCAGGATCATACACAGGAACACAGAAGCCTGGAGGGACTTTGGGGTCTGATATGACCCAATCTGTTCCTTGCCCTCAAGAAACTGCAACATTGTACCCCTGCCTCTGCTTAGCCATCCCTCCACTAGAACCCCTCCCCACACTTCTGGCCGAGTCTTACTTGTCCTCTCCTCAATCACCGCCTCCTCCAGGAGGTCTTCCAGGACCCCTGGCTCAATCGGTTTCCCTTCTTTTGGGCTTCCATCACCCGCTGTGCCTCCTCCTCTTTGTCTTGGCATTTATCAGGCTGTTTGGGATGGCTCATTTGTGTGTCTGTCTTGTCCACTAGCTTTTGGGCTCCTGAGGGTTGATCTTGGTCCCCAGCCTTATCTAGCACCACACTGGGCATAGAGCAGTGATAGCAACTGGTGAATGAATGAATAAATGAATATGCTGAGGCTATCCAGGAAGGCTTCTCTGAGGAGGTAGAGTGTGAGATAGGAACCTCGGTGTGGTAGATCTGAAGTTCAAATCCTGGCTCTGTCACTCACTAGGTGTGTGGCTCTCTGCATCCCATTTCCCCTCTCTGAGCCTTAGTTTGTTCATCTGAGCAATGGGGGCAATAACTAGCTCTCATCTGCCCTAGTGGTTTGTGGGAACCTTCAAATAACATGCACTCTGCCTGGCAAAGTGTTAGAGTTAGGTGTTTTAGCCCTCTTTTTATTTGTAACAAAGGTTAAAAGGTTCAGAGGGACCAAACTGGAACTTTAAAAAACTGTTTTAAATGGAGGGCTGTTTTCTGATAGCAGCTGTCATAGTTGTCATAGTGGAGCCAGTGGAGCAGACAAGACGTACAGTGACATGGTATGTTCATTTCTTCTTGATGCTGCAGCAGATGACCACAAACGTACTTAGTCACTTAAAGAAACACAGATTCATGATCTTACCGTTCTGGAGACCAGAGGTGCAAAATTAGTGTCACCGGGCTAAAATCAAGGTATCAGCAGGAAAAGGAAATTTTTCCTGGTTCCTCCAGGAGCCTGTGGGGGAGTGTCTGTTTCCCAGCCTTTTCCAGCTTCTACGCACCACCCGCATTCCTTGACTTGCACCCCTCCCCCATGTTCAGCACGGCTTCTTCCAGTCTCTGTCTCTTCTTCCATCATCCCGTCTGTCTCTGCCTCTCCTGCCTCCCTCTTCAAAGGAGGCTGCATTGGGCCCATCTGGATGGTGCAGGAGACTTCCCATCTCAGGACCCTTAACTAAATCCCACCTACAAAATCTCGTTTGCGTAAAATAACATTCACTGGTTCTGGGATTAGGTCATGGGCATCTTCACCCAGCATTTTTTGGGTGTGGCGGTCATCTCCTTATTCCCCTCGGTCATCCCAGGAGTTGACACAAGGGCTCTGTCAACTATAGAGTGCCTCGTATGGCTTAGTAGAACAGCATCAAAGCCCAGACCACAGGCTCTGGGTTTGAATACCAGCATCTCCATTCATTTGCTTGTGACCTTGAGCCAAGTGACTTAACCTCTCTGGGCCTCAGTTTTCTCATCTGTAAACTGGGGATACTAGTAACATCAGCCTGGTAAGAGTGTTGTAAGGATTAGATGAGGAAGTACACCGAGAGAGTGTCTTTGGCTTTGACACATATGAGTGCTCAATAAATAGCAGCTATTTTCATGTTCCTCATTTTACAGATGAGGATATGAGGGTGTAGGGAGAGAGGCCAGAGACTTGCCTGTTGGTGAGACTGGGGAGGAAAAGTCCATTTCCGAGCACACTTGAAAGGCTGAAGTTCGAGTCACCCCCGTTCCTGTCCCTCCCTTGGTCCCAGACACCAGCAATCTGTCCTCGCTCCCAGGCCTGCCCCCTCCAGCTCCCTGATCCACTCTGTTTTAAACTCTGGTTTAAAATCCACCTCTAGGGGCACCTGGGTGGCTCAGTGGGTTAAAGCCTCTGCCTTTGGCTCAGGTCATGATCCCGGGGTCCTGGGATCGAGCCCCACATCGGGCTCCCTGCTCATCGGGGAGCCTGCTTCCTCCTCTCTCTCTCTGTGATCTCTGTCTGTCAAATAAATAAATTAAAAAATAATAATAATAAAATGAAATCCACCTCTTTCATGGCAACGCCCCCCAGTCATCACCTTACCATGCCCTCCCTGCCTCCCCCCTTCCAGTCCTTCCCAATGTCCACGCTCTCTTTTTGGAAATTCGTCCATCCCTGGCTCTCAGGCCCTGGCCTCTAGTGCTCCCCCATTCTCTTCAGCTCATGACTCTCTCCTCCTCCTGATCCCTTAAACATCTCTTGTCCGGCCTAGTTCTTCTCTTCATGAACGCTCCCTACCAGGTCCACCTACTCTTGGAATGAACGGCGTCCAGGTCTCTGCATCCAAGTGCTGCGCCCTCCCTCTAGACTCAAAGACCCCTGGGATGCCCGGACCCTTGGTCCCCTCCTCCTCCCAACCTGTTCCTCCCATCGCCTGCACCCAGAAATGGCCCCTCAGTCCCCAGATCAGAGCGCCTGGAAGTCAGAGTTCTTTAAGTCTCTATCCTGAGTAACTCTCCCATCTGCCCCTTTCTTTAGGGCCCTCCTGTTTGCTAGGTACCTCCTGGTGGGTTTCCTGCTTCCCTTTTGCCCACCCCCAGTCCCTTCTCCACCTAGCAGCTGGGCAGTCTCAGAAGCCCACTGGTACTGCCCTGGGTGAAAACCCTCCTTCCTGGCAGGATGGAGCTACCCCCTGCCCCTTCCCCACCACCCCTGCACTGTTCCCCTGAGAACTGCTTATAATCATATTGTGCTGTTTCTCACCTGTGGGTCTTTGTTCATGCTGTTTGCTCAGCCAGGAGCGTCCCTCTTATCCTCTCTTCATATGGGGGACGCATTCTTTTTTTTTTTTCTAACCTTGGCTTCCCCATGACTTCCGTTGTCATGCCCCCTGCCTCCTCCTGTGCCCATTTCACAAAACATCAGGCATTGCCTTGGGATGGTCTGTGTTGGCTTCCGTCTTAGGCATCAGTCTGCCAGCTCAGCAGGGGCAGAATTCCTTTATTTATAGCAACATGTATTTCTTGTGCACTTACTGTTGGCTAGGGACTCTTCTAGGCCCTGGGAAATGGAAAAAAATTGTTGCTTTCTTGGAGTTTACCTTCAATAAATTATATCATCTGTAGGAAGTTATAAGTCCTTTGTTAAGAAAATAGAGTCCACGATATTTTATTATAAAAAGTTTGAAACATGCAGCAAAGTTGGAAGAATTACACAGGTGACACCCCCATACCCCCCACCTAGATTCTGTAACATCTTACTGTATCTGTTTATCACATCTCCTAATCCATCCATCTGTCAATCTAGCTTATTTTCTTGACACACTTAAAATAAGTTGCAGACGATAGGGTACTTCCCTCTAAGTACTTCAGCATGCCCATCATTAACTAAGGGTCCAGTATTTACAGATTTGTCTTGTCCCTTGAAATAAAATATCCACGTAGTGAAATGCATAGGTATTAATTTTATGATTCCATGAGTTTCAACAAATGCATGCATCTGCATAACGCACGCTCTTACCAAATACATCATTATCCCTTCTGGAAAGTTTCCTGTTGCCCCTTGTGCCACCTGCAACCCCCACCCCAACTCCTCAGAGGCAATCACTGTTCTGGTTTTGTTTTGATTAGGGTAACCTGTTCTAGAACTTCTATGCATGGAATTATAAGGATGTACTTCTGTGCATCTGTTTCACTCAGCATCATGTTTTTGAAACTCATCTGTACTGTTGCTTGGATCAATAGTGTGCTCCTTTCTATTGCCAGGTTATAGTCCATGGACTTGGCTTTGACTAGGAATGCTCTGCCAGATGGAGAACAGATAGGTCCAAGTCCTCTCCCTGTTTCTAGCTCCCTGCACAAGGCTGTCGAGCTGGGGGATCAGAGCCCTGGATGAACGTACCCTAGGAAGACAGACAGCTTATTTCCCAGGACCTTTCTAGAATGTAGTCAGTCTATGACTTCAGTCCCCCAGAAATCTGGGGAGACAGAACTATCTCAGGGGCAGGATGTAGGGTGAACAAGCATCTGGGTTTGCCCAGGACTTCCCTGGTTTTAGCATTTCAAGTCCTGTTCCTGGGAAACCCTGGGAAAACGGGAATGGGTGGTTGCCCTGCCAGGATCCCAGCACTGCCTCAAGGGCCCCAGGCCCTTTCTCACCCCAGACTACACTTACACTCCCTTCCTTCTAAGGATTGATTTTCTATAAACTCTGAACTGATCAACTTCTCCCCTGCTCTAAAATATCCCATGGCTCCCTGTGGCTTTGCCTGGCAATACCCAAAAGATGTACTGACCTATGGCAGTGGTTCTCGAACATTGCTGCACAATGGAACCACCTGGGGAATTCTGATGCCCGGCTTCTACCCCAGACATTTTAACTGGTTTAAGGCTGTGACTGGGCATGAGGAGTTTTAGAAAGCTCCACAGGTGATACTGATCTGCTGCAGAGTTTGGGAACCACTGGCCTATGGGTATGATTTGCTTGCTGGTGTTGCCAACATTTAAAATCAAAAGATTTCATATAAAAATCTAGACTCCTAGCTACCTTTTTTTTTTTTAAAGATTTGTGTATTTATTTTAGAGATATAGAGGCAGGGGAGGGCCAGTGGGAAAGGGATACAGAAAACCTCAAGCAGAATCCCCACTAAGCATGGAGCCTGGCACAGCGTTCAGTCTCACAACCCATGAGACCCTGACCCAAGCCGAAACCACCAAACACTCAACTGACTGAGCCACCCAGGTGCGCCAGCTCGCAGCTCCCTTTGACAAAGCAGAAGGTCTGAGATACTGAGTGCTTCCAAGTATGGTAATCACCAGGGTGCATGGAGCATTGGCTTCTCTTGGAGACAAAGCATGTGTTTTCTGGTCACCACAATCTCAGCCACTCCCCGGTCCTTACTCTGCTCATCTGTGTCCATGTGCTTGGCCTACTGGCTAAGGTCTCAACTCTGTAGCCTCTTCACTAACTGTTCCATATACTCATCTCACTTCTGCCCTCCAGCCACATGGCCTCAGGGTGCCCTTTCTACACCTGCTTTTGCCCAAGCAGTTCTTCCACCAAACTCCTTATCAAGGCAGACAAGGCCTTGCTCAGAGTGGCCACTGCCATCTCTCTTTCCCCTCTTTCCCAAGTTCATCTAACACACAGACTTTCTAATACACCGAGGCTGGGCAGGCTAGTTCTCCTATCAGTTGTGGCACCCTCTGCCTGAGGAACTCTTCCCTTCCTCTCTTCTTTCTTTCTTCCTGGCCAGTGCCTACTTATCTTTCAGGCCTTGGCTTAGATTTTGTCTCTTTCAGGAAGCTTCCCTGACCCTCAAACTAGATCAGGTCACTGGTTAGTCACTGCACTTCCTCTTTTGCTTAACAGCTCACTTCCCTTGCTAGAATAAGAATACCATATTCATCTCTATCCTCCCAGGGTCTAGGTAAATAGTGTCATGCCTGGTAAGTGGTAGATGTTCATCAATGACAAATGAACATAAGAAGGAAAGGAAACACATTTCTCCGCTTTCTCCGCTGGCAAAATTCTACTCTTGTGGTTACATTTCTACTATAGTAGTCAACTCTGTGCTCCTGGACACCCAGACCTCACTAAGCTCAGGTCTAGCTCACAGTGAGTCCAGTGGGTCCCCAAACCCATTCTGTGGTTGTTTCCTCGGTGTCAGAATGCATAATTGGAATAGGCATACTTAGAAATGGGCAGAATCCCCACAGCAGTTGCCTGAGTTGCCGCACCTCTGTGAAGGCAGGTCTGTGTCTGATTGGCCACCCAGGGCCCCATCCAGGGCAACCACAAGGGTAGATAGAGCACAGTAACTCACTTTCCATTCTCTGACTTCTGTCTACTGATTTTCATTTGGCAATGGCTTTTCTCCCAGTCCCCTCCTTTGTTCCTCCAGTCACCTCTGAGAGGCAGCTGGTGGTGTAGCTAATGGTCAGGATAGGGTAGGAATGGAGGTTTTCATATTCAGCTGATTTGCATTAACTTGTGTAATCTTGGGCAAGTTACTCCCCAGCCTGGACTTCAGTTGCCTCATCTGAAGGATGGGGCCAATAATCTTTGCCTCATCTTTGGGGTCAAACATCTTTGAACATGTCAGGAACAGTGGGAACCAAGTGCAGAGCACCTGAGCAGCTGTGTGTAAACCCAATTTTGTGAAAGTAATAGTTATCTCCAACCTTTAATTTTTAGAATCACGGGTAGGATTACGGGCACTCTAGGAAATTAGGAATTGCAATACCAAAGAAAAGCAAAAGTCCGTGGTAGTCTGTAATAACCCCCGTTGAGGATTTAATGTATTTATTTTTAAGTCACAGTAAGGGAGGCCAAGAGAGGCGGTTGGAGAGTAAATGAGAACAGCTTCAAATGGGGCGCCTGGACTCTGGCTCAGCTGCTGTGTGACTTCAGTGGCCTCGTCTGTAGAATGGGATGCCCTGGCCCTCTCCCCTCACAGCCTTTTGTGAAGCTCGGAGGAAACAAAGGAGAGACGCGTGTCTCCGCAACAGCCGAGCGCGGGCGAGCGCGCCACAGCGTCGCAGGGGTTAAGGGCACCGAGCGGCGCGCTCCCGTCCTAGAGCGGCCGCGGGCGGACTTCCGGAGCTCGGGGATACCGGCACGCGCGGCGCAGCTTCGGGAAGGGCAGTGGGAGACTGTGCGCCGAGGCCGGCGGCTCGCGGTTTCTCCGTAGGCCGCCGGTGCCTGGGTGGAGGAGCGTGCCTCTGAGGCTCAGCGCAAGCTGCGGTGGCATCCTGGGGTCATCTCGGCTGGGTCCGTTGCCGAGGTGTCCCCAAGCCCCTCAGCCCGCGAGTTTCGGACTAGCGGTGTTCGAGCGTGGGCGGCGTTTGAGCCCCTCTGGGCCTCGGTTTCCCCCTGCTGGATCCCGGGACTGGCCGAGGACGGTTGGGTTCTTCCAGTTACTTGCACCCTGGTGTCCGCTGTCTCCCCATTGCACAGTCAAGGAAACCGAGACCCCAGAGCTCTAAGTTACTTTGGCCCTTGATTTCGAGCGCTGCTGCTGCTTCCTCCTCTACGCCAGGGGGGATTCTAAGGACAGCTCTGTGTGTCTGAAGCCGTACCTGAGTATCTGCTGTCATCCTTATTACAACCTCTCGAGGCAGGTGCTGTTATCCACATTTACAAGACAAGTGAGGCTCAGAGCAATTTTCTGCAGACTCATGATGCAGGTCAGTGGCTGAGTAGTGAGACCTATAAACTCGGGTTAGTCTCACTTGATTGGCAGGTGTGTGGGGGAATAGTAGCTACTACTGAGTGCCTAGGACTGAATCCTTTCACAAAGGACAAAAGCTGAAAGAGGATGGGGTTGGGAGGGAGTGTCACAGACCTTGTTACGTTAAATAATAGTGATCTTGGGTCAAACGTCTTTGCATCCCTTTACATCACTTTCCTCAAGATGAAAAAATCAGATTTAACACCTCTCTCTAGTAACAGCCTTAGTAAGATAAGGCTCACATCATACAATTCGCTCTTTTATTATATTTTTTAATTTAATTTTAACTACAAACCCTTGTGTCGACGGCTGACTTTCAATCAGTCACAGCAAGGGAGCGGCTCTGCTACTAGGAAACCCCGGCCTCACCCATGTAAAATGTTCAGTTCAGTGTTTCTTAGTATATTCATAGAGTTGTACAGCTATCACCACAGTCAACTCTAGAACATTTTTATAACCCCCCCTTCCTGTTGCGAGCCCTGAACTATCACTAATCTACTTTCTGTCTCTATAGATTTGCCTATTACGGACATTTCCTAGAAGGCCGTATAAGGCCTTTTGTGACTGAGATAATCTTTTTTAAACAAAGCCCCAGCCTTAGCTCAGAACTTTGGCCTGTAACCATACCCAGCTAGAACTGAATAGCATTGCTTTGATTTTGTTGGATTTATTTTTACCACTCCAGGATGAATGATAGGTATTTCCTGTTTGTGATAGTGATACGAAATTTCCTTTTTGAATAAATTTGTTTCCATAAAAAAGTGAGTTGACATTTTTAAAGAACAAGATTAAATAAACAATAGTAGAGGTTGTATACAGGTATCTCCAAAAGTTGGGAAGATAGGACGTGAATGAAGTTTGGAAAACATTAGATTGTCTTGATTTGAGGTTCCAGGACATGGCTTGAAAACTACCCTACTATTCCATTTCACTCTCCTCCCAACTGCTGTAAGGAAGCATATCATTTTACTGATGAAGAAGCAGGTGCAAAAAAGTTAAGTGTGATAACCTGTCCAAGTCACACAGTTAGTGACAGAACCTAGACTTAACCTAAGGTCTGTCTTAATTCCGAAGACCACCTCCTTACCAAATCTGGACCTCAAACTGGGGGTGAGGAATGGATGAGCAGGCTTGAAGGAGGGAGGACTCTAGCCAAAATACCAGGACATGTGGGGACCAGGCTGGTCACCTTGTTTTTGGTATCGCAACAAATATTCACATATTTCTATAAAATAACTTAATTTGTGACTTTAAACAGAAATCCCATCTCAGTCACAGTTGGGGCTTTCTTCTCTTAAGGGCACACCAGAATCCAGGAGGTGTTACCTAGATAAGGAGTGTGTGTGTGTGTGTGTCCCCTTGAGCACATGTGTATGTTGGTGCTGGGGAGACTCTACTCCCTTCAAGTTCATGGCTTCTGCCCTATATCATGTGTGAGGCACCAGAATTTGGGCCAGCCGAGACTCCTTGTATGTAGGGTCCCATGTTTCCTGGAAGATCAGGCAGCCACCTGTTCTCAAGGCTGGCTCCTTTCTGGAGCATGGCCATGGGGCATGCAGTAGGACTCTTTCTTGCCTCTTCCAGGCCAGAGACTCTCACCAAGATCCTCTTCCTCCCCTCTCAAACCCTTCTTATTCCGCTTCATATTTTTTCACCCTGGGTTTCAATAGCACATGAAACTCACAGCCCATTTCCAATTAAACTAGTTCCCTTTTCCTCAAGGGCAGAGAGAGTTCAATTTTTTAAACCTTAACTTAAGCAAAAAGTAGCAAGTAGAAAACAAAACAACCAAATCCTGCCACATTGTTGTCAACACCTTTGTTTTTTTTTTGTTTGTTTGTTTTGTTTTAAGATTTTATTTATTTATTTGAGAGAGAGAACAAGTAAGAGAGAACATGAGAGGGGAGAAGGTCAGAGGGAGAAGCACACTTCCCGCAGAGCTGGGAGCCTGATGCGGGACTTGATCCTGAGACTCCGGGATCGTGACCTGAGCCGGAGACAGTTGCCCAACCAACTGAGCCATCCAGGCGCCCCTGTCAACACCTTTGTAACTCAGTCCTCTCATCTCATAGCTGTGCAATTCAACATGGACCCAAGCTTGTTAACTACATCTGTCCTCCTCCTAAGGCAATCAGAGGTCCATCTATTGTTACTCAGCTTGAGTGAGTCTCAACCCTAACTCCAGACAACTTAGATTTAAGAGTAATTTTTGACCATTATAAACAAAATAACTAACTTTGCGCCAGGTAATATTCTAAGAGCTCTACATGCATAATGTCCCCAAAATCTTTTCAACAACTCCGTGAGGTAAGTCCTGTTATTGTGTCCATTTTACAGATGGGGAAACTGAGGCATGGAGAAGTGAAGTCTTTTGTCCAAGGCACCATGGTTAATAAATAGTAAAGGCAGATTTCAGTCCACATAGTCTGACTTCAGAGTGTGGGCTCTCAAACACAGAGCACATATTCTGAAATCAGACTATTTCCTCTATCATTTACAGCAATAGCTTAGTATTCCGTATATATTGGAAAGTAGTTTGTAGTTACTTGGGAAGCAGAACTGGGGAGGACTCTCCTCCCCAAAGAGGGAGTCTGAGCACTCTGAGACCTGGATCTCTCACTCAGGACACCTTTCTCCCTCCCCAGCTCCTGCTGCTCTGGGCATGACTTATAACTAAAGTTGCTCTCCCTGTCCCCAAACTGCCAACCCCAGCTACTGTTATGTGTCCACGTTGGGCCAGGTAGATGCATAATTTCTCTCTTCTTTGCTACAGCCCAGCAAGGAATTAATCCCCATTTTACAGACAAGCAAACAGGTTTAGGAAGGCCAAGTGACTTGCCCAGGATCACACAGCTAGTGGATGGAGCACCAGGATTGGAACCTGGATGCCCATTTCTGAGTCTCCTGCTCTGTTAATGCTTTAGCGATCTTTCAGAGTTGAGAGCCACATAAGTGGGTTCCTGCGGGGGGCAGTGTCTATCTGTGGCACCCGAGAGAACCTCTCACCCTCTCTGGCTCTATTTCCTTATTTGCAGAATCTCTTTTTACCTTCCTCATGTTTCTCAACTTCCTAATGAAAGTTGGGAGAAGTTTTTTGTTTTGTTTTTTAAGGATTTTGTTTATTTAGAGAGAGAACATGCACATGCAAGTGGTGGGAAGGGGAGGGACAAACAGACTCAGCACGAGTGCTCAGCGGAGCCCAACACAGGGCTTGATCTCCTGACCCTGAGATTATGACCTGAGCTGAAATCAAGAGTCAGTTGCCCAACCGACTAAGCCATGCAGGTGCTCCTGTTTTATTTTTAGTTTCAAAATTAGACTCAGAGACTACTATAAAGAGGGTGTTCCCATAAAGGAGTTTCTTTGCGGGGGGGGGGGGTGTCATACTGTCTGCTCTAAGGAGACCTTTTCTGCCTAGGGTTCTAGAACAGCAATGAGACTGGGGAGTTGGAGTTCAGGGAAAAGATGGGGACACTTGAGCCTCTGTGGGGAATAGGGACATGATGACAACACTGCTTCTGTTTACTGGGTCTTAATAACGTGCCAGGCCATGGCCCAAGTCCTGTGTGTGTGTGTGTGTGTGTGTGTGTGCATACTAGATGTATGTGCATACATACGCTAGAGGTCATGTTTTTATCTACCTCTCTACTCTAGATTTTTAGATGGAGTTTTGTTGAGATCACTTCACCCTACCTCCTAATTTAGAAGCAAAGAATCATGTCTGCTTACTCCTTCAGGGGTCATGGCAGTTCTCTTCTCTGCTAGTCCCCATGGCAGGCTCTTCGAAAAGATAGAAAAGACCAATTTCTGGTGTTAGCGATCGGGATCACCAGGTGGTATGACTATAATGTTACTTACCTGTATTTCTTAACTTTCTACAATGCAGATACACTGCCTCTATGATAAAGATCAGTTCCCTTCCCTCACAGAATGCCTCTCCTCATTACAGTACTCTTTCTCTAATTTAAATGATGACATGCCTCACAACCCCCATAGTGGGAGAAGTTCCAGTTAAGAAGACCTTGTATTAGAGGGGTGTCCCCTTAATTCCAGTGGCAGCCACATCTGCCGCTCCTTCTGAGTAAAGGAACCAAATGTCATGGCCCCACTTCTCTCTCAAATCCCTGATAGGCCTAGGGTTTGGCATCAGAACCCAACTTTCCACAGCAGGGAATCTCAACAGGGTGGGCCTGGGCCTGAGCGTTAGGAAGGTTATGAGCGCAGACTTGGTTATTATAACTTCAGAGGATGCTAGAGGCATGCAGTGAGCCAGACCCAGGGAGGCTGATTGATTGTCTTGTAACTCACTAGTCAGCCCACCCAGCAATGTCCAGAATGACAGTGGATTCCCGTGGGTGTCCTGGTGACCTGGTGAGGTGTCTAGATCTGGAAGTGCTGTTCAATTGGATCGTGCCTACCCAGATGATCAGCTAATGTCTTGGAAAGTTTGAAAACCAGTCACAGGAAAAGTAGAACTCCTTATCATATTAAAGTTAATGAAACTCCATATCAGGAGTCGGGGAGAGGAAGGGTGTCACTGTTCTGGGAATGGATGTGTCACTTCTAAGGGAGCGAGGATGTTCTAGGGACCCCATGACTTCCCTGGATCTCCTGGGGCTTGACCAATATCCCAGGTGTCTATAAGACTCTACCATGAGCACTGAGCAGCTAGATGGGATGCATCAATGTATGAACAATCCCCCTTTTTTTTTTTAACTGAAAAACAATGAATAGGCAGTAAGTGACACTTTAAATAGTGTAGAACTACTTCCACTGTTAGCGGGTAGTCTACATACCCTTCTTTATTTTCTTGAAATATTTTAGGATTCATTCTCTCCATAGTTTATCTTCGGAAAGGTAACATGCTAAGAGGTTAGTCTATGGGATGTTTGCTGTCTTTTTAATTTTACAGCTTCAAGTCCCAAGTCATGACAAAGAATGACTTGAGATTTGTGTATACTGGATCTGAAATTCTCACAGTTGCCTAAAAGTTGAACAGAAAGAAGTAAACCTACATATTTAAGAATTTTGTGTAAGTAGACTTTGTGATCGGGAAAGTATTATACACCTGAACAATGCCTAGCTAAATATTGTGTTCAATTTATAATTATAGTTACAAATCCAATTAAAATAGTTAAAGTTATAGACCCAGGAAAAGCAATAGGCTCAGAGTCACACAGAAAGTGCAAAGCTAGAACTACAACTTTGGTCCCTTAGCTTCAAGCTCAGTGCTTTCTCCACTTGTTCTCTCCCTATGACTGCTGCCTCGCAAAGCTATGGCCAGGAGAAAACTATAGATTAATTTAAAAGTGATGCTGAGAAGGCAAGGAAGGTGAAGCAGAAGTCATAGCAGGAAGGCAAAAAATTTTTAAAGATTTATTTATTTATTAGAGAGAGAAAGCATGAGCAGGAGGGGCAGAGGGAGAGAGGGAGAGAAGCAGACTCCATGCTGAGTGCAGAGCCCAACATGGGGCTTAATGTCAGGATCCCGAGATCAGGACCTGAGCCGAAACCAAGAGTCAGATGCTCAACCTACTGAGCCATCAGGTGCCCCAGGAAGGCAAATTTTTAAAATCTTTTTTTGTTGTGGTATTAGTATTTTATTGTTGTAACAAATTACTATAAATGTAATGCCTTAAAACCACACATTTATTACCTTACAATTCTGTAGGTCAGAAGTCTGATATGGGTCTCACTGGGCTAAAATCAAGATGTGGGCAAGGCTATGTTCCTTCTGAGATCCTAGGTGAGAATCCACTCCCTTGTCTATTCCAGTTTCCAGAAGCCACCCACAGTCCTTGGTTTATGGTCCCCTGCCCCCGTCTTCAGAGCAGCAGTGTCACTTCTCCGTGACCCTTCTTCCACTGTCACATCTCCCTCTGTCCATAGCCAGAAAAGGTTTTCTGATTTTAAGCACCCTTGTGATTGCGCTGGGCCACCCGGATAATCCAGGATAATCTCCCCATCTTAGGATCTTTAACTTAATCACATCTGCAGAGTCCCTTCTGCCATGTTAAGTAACACACTCACCAGCTCTGAGCTTTGGGGCATGGGCATTTTAGGAATTAGAGCAAGGCGATTTTTCTGCTTATCACAGTTATGAAATATCACCCAGATGCATAAACATTCATAGGGAAATAGACATTTTAATGTAATATTAAAATACCCCGGCCACCATCGTCCAAACCAAGAAGTAAACATTGTCAGAATCACCACAAACCCCCCCCTACTTAATCATGTTTTCTGTTTGCATTTGCCTGAAATTCTTTTTGTCCATCTATTTATTTGCAATATTTTTTTCACTTTGGTTTTATGTGTCTTTCTTATAAATTGCTCATAGCAGATTAAAAGAATTTTTTGAATTTTTTTCTGCTTATAGCAGACCTTAAAAGTAACTTAGTCTGACAAGTTTTGTCATGATGTTAATTCAGTGTGTTCCTGTTTATTGCATTAATCTGTATACTTTTTCCTTTCTACTTTATTTTACATTTACTATTTATTTTTTCATTAATGTTTTCTTGTTTGCTTTTTTTTTTTTTAAGATTTTATTTATTTATTTGAGTGAGAGAGAGCATGAGAGAGGAGAAGGTCAGAGGGAGAAGCAGACTCCCCCTGGAGCAGGGAGCCTGATGTGGGACTCAATCCCAGGACTCTGGGATCATGACCTGAGCTGAAGGCAGTTGCTTAACCAACTGAACCACCCAGGTGCCCTCCTGTTTGCTTTAAAACAAACAAACAAACAAACAAACAAACAAACTTCTGTGGGTTTGGTTAAGTTTCTATTTATTACCTTTACCCCTCTTTGTAAACCTGCCAGTGTTTATCTTCTTTTTCCTAGAGATCACAATTGTTCTTAAATTGTTGTATCAGTGCATGGTCCGAATCCTACTCATTCACCAAGTAATTTATTTGCCCACTCTTTCACAAAGCCCCCCAAAAGGTGATCACCCTAGAATGTTTTGACCTTCCTCACTCTCCTAGAGTTTTGCTAAGATAGCTTACAATTTGGTGTTCAGTTACTCAGTTTTTCATTAGTTAATCACTTATGCAAAAAATCGTTATTTAACACTTAAAGCACAAATTCCCAGTCTACTGCTAACATGTAAGCTGAGCTATCTGTATCTGTATCTATATCTATCTATGTGTCTTTGTATTGCTAACCTCTGCTACCTCACCCCTTCATCTGTCATTATCTTGAGCTCTCCATCACTAACTGAGAGGATTTCTTGGGCACTTTCCTCAGAAAGGTCATGCACGTGATATGTGCACTGAATCTTGTGTGCCAGATGTCTTCTGGTTGGGAAGTGACATGATTGCCACTTTTGATTCTTGGGTTATGTTCTTTTCTCCTGGAGTCTGTATTCTACTGTCTTCTAGCTTATAGTATTGGAGATGGGTGTCTTTAAATTAGCTTGTTTCTCATTCCTTTATAAATAACCTAGTCCAGAAGCTTGTAAGTTCTTCTTTCCCAAAGATTTTATTTATCTATTTGACAGACAGAGATCACAAGTAGGCAGAGAGGCAGGCAGAGAGAGAGGAGGAAGCAGGCTCCCTGCTGAGCAAAGAGCCTGATGTGGGGCTCAATCCCAGGACCCCAAGACCACGACCTGAGCCAAAGGCAGAGGCTTTAACCCACTGAGCCACCCAGGTGCCCAGAAGCTTGTAAGTTTTGTTTTGTTTTGTTTCTATTTCTGAAGTTTGGAATTTTATCAGGCTATGTCTAGATACTTACCTTTATTCATGTGAGTCCATTTAATCTCCAGGCTCAAGTCTCCCTTTCCATCTGTTACTTTTCTCTTCTTTCGGGACCTCTATTATTTGCATTAGGTCTTTTGGATGTGTCCTTAAAATTTATATGTAGTGGTATGATTTCCTTTCCTTTATATGTCTGATGTGTTGTAAGATTTCTTCCAGCATCTTTGTGTCTCTCGTTAGTGTCTGTGCCAATCACCAAGCATATCTATTCTAATTATAAATTCAGGCATTAAGGAAATAACCACAGTATGGGCCAGCCCATGAGCCACCTGGGTCCCCTGAGTTGGCCTGGAGTCAACAGACTCCATCTATCACCTGATTGCTATTAGCCACTACTTTGAATGGTGGACCACAGTGGAATAGGTCCCCAGGAATAAGTACATTTAGAGCTAATGTCAAATAATCCCAGAAAGATCTGGGTATGTCCTTTTTTCCAGTGCACAGATACCCTACTAAATAGATGAAGGTCTCTCTGAGGAAGGCTAGGAGGAAGATTTATGAGTACTTGCAGCAATGATGCAGGTTCCTTTAGGAGACTTGGCATCACCTTCAGTCAAGGGGCTCTGGGTCTGTGATTGACTTGTGTCTGGAAACTGGTACGAGGCTGTGGCTCTCCACTTCATATTGTGGCTTCCAGACCTAGGATTTCTCTTATTGTATAGATAGATCAAGCAGGAAAGAAACACTTCCAGAATAGTGGAGTAAAGAGTTCCAAAAGTCCACTCCTCTGGGGCCCCTGGGTGGCTCGGATGGTTGGGCGTCTGCTCAGGTCATGATCTCCAGGTCCTAGCGTCGAGCCCCACATGGGCTCCCGGCTTGACAGGGAGTGTGCTTTTGCCACTCCCCCTGCTCATGCTCTCTCTGTATCTCTCTATCTCAAATGAATAAATAAATAAATAAAAATCTGCTCCTCCTCAAAAGCAACAAGAACTCTGGAAGAATATTGTCCAAATAAGCTTTTTCAGAACTCTAGAAACTAATCAAAGGTTAGCTACAATCCAAGGAATGTTTATTTTAAAAAAAAAATAGCTGTATCCTAGTGAGAGCAGTGAACTTTGTGAAATTTTAACTCGCCCTAGTCCCATTTTCCTCTCCCCAAGTCCATAGAAACCTTGAAAACCTTGAAAAGCCTCCTAACTAAGGGAGCTGTGAAAAACAATGGTTTAGTAGCCACCAGAGGGGGCAGAACAGGTTTGAAGCTCTACAGCAGCTCCATCCTCAGAGAAGTGCCTCTGTCTGACCTGTCTGTTGGCTCTCTGGAAAGCCTATTCTGAGTTTGTCTTTATTTGAGTGAAATCAGAGCTCTCCCTGTGCTAATAGCCATAACTGTAGGTCATGTATAGAAAACAATCAGTGGCAATTGTTTAACATTATGGCTGCCTGCAGTGACCATACCAGTTGGTAGTCATGAGAGGCTGACAAAACAACTTAAAAGGAGAAACAAGGGAATAAGAGATATTCATTGGTCCTTGAAAAGCTTTGACATATTCCTAGGAATTCCTAGATGTTCACAAGCAAATGTAGGGTTGTGTGCATACCCAGGAAAAACCTGAGGAGATCCTAACCTCTCACCTCTACCTGACCTTGAGGGTCTGTAGAGGCCAGAAGTGAATATTAAAGCAGTATTGCATACACACACACACACACAAGGCCTCACACGAGATTTATTGGTTGAAGGCATTTAAGGAAATCTCTGTCCAGCCATTAGCTGACCACTAAGCTAATTGAGTAGAGAATTCAGTGGCCACACAGCAAAGAACACAGTTTTGTTTTGTTTTGTTTTGTTTTGTTTACAGAATTACTCTAGGGGGGTGCCTGGGTGGCTCAGTGGGTTAAGCCTCTGCCTTCAACTCAGGTCATGATCTCAGGGTCCTGGGATTAAGCCCCACATTGGGCTCTCTGCTCAGTGGGGAGCCTGCTTCCCTGCCCCCCCCCCCCCGCCTGCCTCTCTGCCTACTTGTGATCTCCCCCTCTGTCAAATAAATAAATAATCTTAAGAAAAAAAAAAAAGAATTACTCTAGGAAAGTCACTAAACAAACAAAGAGCAATATCAACAAAGTCTGGGGAGGGGTGGACTCTGATTTGCAGAGTTGCCACATTATAATATTTAAGATGTCACTTTCAACAAGAAATTATGACATGCAAAGAAGGAGGAAAGCGTAACCCATGCAAAGCTAAAAAGCAGTAAAAAGAAACTGTTCCTGAGGAAGTCTAGACATTGAAGTTACTAGAAAAAGTCTTTAAATTAGCTATCATAAATGTATTCAAAGGACTAAAGGAAATTATATCTAAAAATTATAAGAATGTCTTACTAAATAGAGGATATTAATAAGCAGATAAAAATTACATGTATATAACCTATATATAATAAATATAATATAAATTATATATATGTAAAATAAAAATTCTGGAGTTAAAAAGTATAATAACTGAAATGAAAGACTGACTACAGAAGTTCAGGAGCATATCTGACCTAGCAGCTGAATCAGCAAACTTGCAGACGAGACAGTTGAAATTACTCAGTCTGAGGAACAGACTGTGCTTCATCACAGTCCGCCACAGGTGACAGCTTTAACTGTGACATGACTGCATACTGTGGAATACTAGCTTACCATTTCCCATCGGGAAAGAACTCAGCATTGCTGAAGTCCAAATGTGACCAAATCAATTGCAAAACCCCATGTTTGTGGGTCTGTCTCCTAGGACCACTCCCAGTACCAATTATTAGATCAGGCAAGGTCCAGTCAGGAGACAAGAGGCCACAATGGGAAAGTTCAATGTAAGGAGTTATTAATAGGGGCTTGGAATTTAGAGAATAAGCTAATAATGAGAGCTAAAGACAATTCTAAAGAATATAGAAGTAGCAGACATAAAGATCAGCTACTTATCCCTAGGGCTGAATAGAACACCCAAGGCAGAGTCCTCTGCCACCAGGTCTAAGATCCAGGCTCTATTTGAAAGGGCACCTGGCTGACTCAGTCGGAAGAGCAACCAACTGTTGCCCTCAGGGTTGTGAGTTTGAGCACCACGCTGGTGTAGAGATTATAGAGATTACTTAAGTAAATAAAACATTAAAAAAAAAAAAAAGGAGGGGCATAACAGAAAAGTCAGTGATGGGCCCCCTACAATGGGACTTCTGGAAATCTGTCCTCTGGAGCTCAGGTGAAGTTGCTAATTACTGAGCACTGCTAGAACCAAGACTATAGGAAGTATACTCTGCAGGAGCTCAGTGCTGGAGAAAACTGCACCAACACGGGAGTCTAGCTCCTCAGCAAGCCGTGCCCTTGCCAGAGTCAAGCAGAAAGTGTACTTGGTAAATAAAGCATAGGGCGGGAGAAGTCAAGGGCTAGAGAGAGCTTGCTCTGCAGAAGTTCAGTGCTAGAGAAAGCTTAACGAGGTCAAGACTGATGGGTGCGTGTGCAAAAGGAGTCCAAGTGTAAGGAATCCACTTACCCTAAAGGCAGCATGTGGTCTGCCGTTTGTTGTCTGAGTCCCGGAAGAGAAGGTGCAGCAAGGTGGTTGCAAGCTGGGGTCTGTGAGCTCCCCCAAAGAACTCCTTACTCGGGACACACATCTAAGGCCCACTGGATGTGCCCACATACACGTAGTCCTGCAAATCTGCGCAGCAAAAGCGAGAAAACTGAAACCTCAACAGGACTTAGATCCAGGAAGGGCAGCCCCTTCTTCGTTCAGTGGCCCTCTGGCGCCCTCTACTGGCAAAGCTTAGCATCACGTTCTGTGCCCTGAGAAATGCTGAGTGGTCCAGCCCATTATCTTGGAGCAGATACTGGAGGGTGAATTTGGGACTGAGAAGCAATAAATTGGAAACTAACATAGTACTAGAATCCCCACATAGTCTCTCTTACCCACAGACTGGGGGCCAATAAGGTATGAGGGACTGAGTGAAAGCCTCTGGAAATTTCCCCTCCCTACAAAACACAGTAAAACACAACAACACAGTAAAAATACCACATCCCTGGGAGAAGTGTAGAGATTCATGCCCCAGAAGCCTCGGTCAAAGGGTTGAAAGAAGCAGTTGGAGTGAGATCTATCACATACCCACATAACCCACAGTATGGCCTGTGAAGAAGTCAGATGGATCTTGGAGATTGACAGTGGACAATCATGACCTGAAATCAGGCAGCTGCAGTGGGAATGCAGAATGCCGAAACGATGCGGTACCTTTCCCAGAGCAATTCAGCACAGTCCCTGGTATCTGGCATGTAGCTATTACCTGGCTTCTCTCCGTGACAGTATGCAGGGTCCACCAGAGCATGGCCTTTTAGCTGCCAAGGCTGTCCTGTATCCCCAGGTCGATTCAGGGTGATGTCGATTTCGCTCTGACATAATGTAATCTGCAGAGATTTCGTCACCGTAACATTCCAAGAAACACCACACTGGCAGCGCCATTGGAGCTAATGAACAGGAAGTAGCAAATACTTGAATTGCCTTTGGAAGACATATGCAAACTAGAAAGTGGGAGATAACGCTCACAAGAAATTCAGGGGCCTGCCAACTCAGTGAAGCTTCTGGAAATTCAGTGGTCTAGAATATATAAGGCTGTCTGCTCCAACATGAAAGACGAGTTGCCCCTCATTCAACTACTTACTCCAAAAGAGGCACTGTTGTTTGTATAGGCCCATGGGATTTTGGAGGTGACCTGTTGCATCAATAGGGTCACCTATGAGGGGCCCGTTTGGAAGAGGCACCAGTGTAAGGTTGACTCTCTAGGCAGCTGAGGCTGTGGATCATGCTGCCCTACCACATGGTGCCGATGATCAAGCAGAGCCAGGGATACCCAGAGTGTCCCTGGCAAATGGGGAAGCCCTAAGGATCCTCTAGCAGGAATCAGTCAGTATTCACTAATAGCAGAATTAAAACACAGACTCACAGGATGTTTCATAAATGCAGGCCCTTTTCTACACACAACTATTCTACTTCTGAGAAACAGTTTCTGGTCTGCTATTGGGACCTGGTGGGGACCAAACCCCTACCTGGGTGGCCTCGGGTAACCACGCAACCCGAGATTCTCATCATGAAGGGAGTGTTGTCTGCCCAACACAACCAAAACGTTGAATGTGAACAGCAGTAACATAGCATCAAGTGAAAATGGTATATAGGAGACCAGGCTTGGAAAGATCCAGATGGTATGAGCCATTTACATGGGCAGGTGGGTCCTGGTGCATTGTCTTGTTGTCTCCCTCCATCAATGCCTGTGACATCCTGGGGTGGCCCTTCTTCCCAGCTGACCAGGGAAAGAAAACTCAAGGCTCTACAGATGAGTCTGTTTAATACGCTGTTGTGACCTGACAGGGGTCACACTCGGTGAAGAAAAGTGGACAGACATTTAGGCAGTGCATTTGGTTGTTCACTACGTCTGAATGAGAGAGGCCAGTGGCATACAGCTCTGCTCATTCAGGGGCAGTTGCTGATGGTTTGGCCAGATGGTGTGGAACTTGGAAGGAATAGGCCTGCAAGACTGGTGACAAGGAAGTTTGAGCTCTTGTAACCTTTTTTTTTTTTTTTTAAGTTTTCTTCAGTCAATTTTATTTCAGCTGGAGCTGTTTTATCCAGGGGCCCAGTGTGGTTTCTGAGTCCCCTTAGATGGGCTGTTAGCTTTTCTTTATCGGTTTTTTATTTAATTGACTCTTAGCAGCCCGAACAGGATACTAGGTCCTTGCAATCAGGGAAGTGGTATAGGGCAACATTTTCCTCTTGGGGGCTAGTTTGCTGGGTCTGCCATAGCAACTTGCCATCAAGTGGTGACTGAAACAACAGAAATTTATTTTCTCACAGTTGGAGGGGCTCGACGTCCAACATCAAGGTGTTGGCATGGTTGGTTTCATTGGAGACCTCTCTCCTTGGCTTGTAGATGGCCATCCTCTCCCTTGTCTGCATATCATCTTCCCTCTGTGTGTCTGTGTCTTAGTCTCTCCTCATTAGGGACACCAGTCATATTGGCTTAGGGCCCACCCTTATTTTTTATTTTTATTTTTGTATGTGTGAGCAAAGTGGCAGACGTTACAGAAAAGATACAGAGAAAGCTCAAGAGTGAGAAGGGGCCCCGACAGGGCCGCCAATGAGGGCCTTTAGGGTTGGTCTTTTATAGAAAGCTAACCAGGAAACTTAAATCCTTTTTTTTTTTTTAAGATTTTATTTATTTATTTGACAGAGAGAGATCACAAGTAGGCAGAGAGGCAGGCAGAGAGAGAGGAGGAAGCAGGCTCCCTGCTGAGCAGAGAGCCCGATGCGGGGCTTGATCCCAGGACCCTGGGATCATGACCTGAACCAAAGGCAGCAGCTTAACCCACTGAGCCACCCAGGTGCCCCTTAAATCCTTTTAACATCTCGGGGCCACCCAGGCGCCCCTTATGACCTTATTTTAAATTAATTCCCTCTTTAAACACCCTATCTCCAAATACAGTCACATTCGGAGGTGCTGGGGTGCTAGGACATTAGCATATAAGTTTTTTTGGTGGGGAGAGGACAAAATTTGGCCCATTAAGAGCCCATACTGCACAAATTCGAAGGCCATTATCCTACTAAGAGGAAGCTTCACTTGTAGGGTTCAAGTGCAGGCAGCAAAAGTCAAGTGTAAGCAGTTTACCTGTACAGCTAGCTCCCTTCCAGGTCTGCAAAGGTGAGCAGGTTAGCTAGGCTCTGCCAGGGCTGCATGTCAGGGGAGGGGGAGGGATCCCACACTTGTACCCCTCTTCTTGAGTCCTGAGCCATGTTTTTAAGTCCAAGAATTCATGATTTATCTGTCCATGATCACTGGCAGCACTGGACCATGGCCACCCTCCCAGGTAAAATTCGGAACGTTGAGGAATAGAACAGAACCCAAGTTTTACCCAGCAGGTGCACCCTCAAGGGGAAAAGAGAGGAAGGAACTGGTATAAGGATGCATTTCTCCCTCAGGAAGTCAGGAGATGGGGAAAGGCAGAAGTACAGACCAGTAGTCCTCCGTGTACATAGAAGGAAACATTAGGAGTGAGGACAGTGTGTCCTCCTCTTGTTATGCAAGAGGGATGCTAGAACCCTTTCCTGAAGCAGTTCCCATGTTTTATCCCGCTGAGCTCTTTCTTGAAACCAAGCATATTAGCTTTATCTTGCTGTATAACAAATTACCCCAAATTTAGCAGCTTTAAACAACACTCCTTTAAAACAGGTCCTGTGGGGGCGCCTGGGTGGCTCAGTGGGTTAAGCCACTGCCTTCGGCTCAGGTCATGATCCCAGGTCCTGGGTTCGAGCCCCACATCGGGCTTTCTGCTTAGCAGGGAGCCTGCTTCCTCCTCTCTCTCTGCCTGCCTCTCTGCCTACTTGTGACTTCTCTCTGTCAAATAAATAAATAAAATCTTTAAAAAATAAATAAATAAAAAAAAATAAAACAGGTCCTGTGAACTTTGCTGGGTTCTCAGCTCAGTGTCTTGGCTTGGCAAGGTTCTCAGCTTAGAGTCTCTCAAGGTCGAAGTCAAGATGTTGGCTGGGCCAGAGTCTTACCTAGCTTGGGGGAATAATCCACTTCCAAAGGAGTCCAAGTTCTTGGCCGTATTCAGTTCCTTTGTATGCAGGGTTGTGCTTTCCATGTTTCCTTGCTGGCTATCAACTGGGGGCCGCTGTTTAGAGACTGCTGTGTTCCTTGTCACTGGCTCCCTACCTCTTCAAGCCAGCAATGGCTCACAGCCCTCCTCCTGCTTCAAGTCTCTGATGTCTTTTTCTGCCATGAGCTGGAGAAAACTCTTCTTTTAAGTGGCTACCTGATTGGGTGTTAATCTCTAGATCTGAACATCAACTGACTTGGAACTTTAATGACATCTTTAGTGAGATCTGCAGAGTCCCTTTGCAGCTGTTCCTTGCTTAGTGTTGGATCGAATCACCAGGGGCCAGGAATTTTAGGGGGTTATCTTTAGAATTCTGTCTACCACACAAGGGAGTCTTATCTTTGCCCCAGACATTGAGGTTTCTTAGATCTTGTCTGACACACAAGACAGGAAAGTGTGTTACATGCCCTCTCGTCTAGAGAGACCACAATCAACCCTTCAAACGGTTCATAAATTCCTAGCATGACTGTGTGAATAATGAAAAGGTACAACAGCCTCGAACAATTTACCGCCATCTGTTGGAAATTTGTTGTAATAACTACACTGATCTCCGTTGACCCGGAAGCGAGTGGCACCTCCAAGTCTTGCAGGGTGTAACTTACACGATTCTGAGCACCAGCCCCGATCCCAGTGGGAACAAATACATCCTCTCCGTTCCAGCCACTTGCCCACACTGTCGTCTCTGGACACATGTTCTCCCAGAACCTTCTTTCTGACATTCGTCATCTATTGTTTTTTTTTTTTTAAGATTTTATTTATTTATTTGACAGAAAGAGAGAGATCACAAGTAGGCAGAGAGGCAGGCAGAGAGAGAGAGAGGGAAGCAGGCTCCCTGCTGAGCAGAGATGCTAAGCCCCTATGCGGTGCTCCATCCCAGGACCCTGAGATCATAACCTGAGCAGCCAGGCACCCCTCATCATCTATTTTATCCATTGGTGATTTGGGGAAAATGTGAACTAGAATGGCCATCATTTGGCCTGAATAGGGTGATGAATTAATACTCGGAAAAATAAACAACATGTTTTGCCAGTGGCTTGATCTAGTCTATTTGTTAGATTCAAAAGCAAATATCCAAGATCTTCCAAGGAGCAAACCCTGAAGCAACAGCAATATTAAGGTGATAATTATGACCACTGATGTTCCTCCATGCCTGTATCTCTATCCAAATATAGATACAGATCAGATGTATGTATAATACCCATGCTCACACACTCACACATATACATCATCTCCTTTAATCCTCACAGGAACCCTGTTGAGTAGGGATTATTATCCTGATGAGGTAGACAAGAAAACAGGCCTACTGATGTTATATTACTTCCCCAAGGTCGAGGATAAAAAGCAGCAGAGCCACATAGCCAAAAAACCAAACCCAAACCCAAACCAAAAGCCCAGCTGAGTCAGGACTCATACCTACGCCATGGGCCATGCTTCTAACCACTTGGGTGGAGATTTGCTAAGTGCCTAAGCCCTGAATTGAGACCTTGGCTCTCCCCTTCTGGAAGAGAAGTCAGGGCTGTTCCTTGGGGGCCTGGAATGTCTTTGCTGTATTCATGAGAATGGCACAAAGGGAAAAGTGTGCTAGATCGTTGTTTGTGGCTGCGAGATAGGGATAGCCAGTGGGACTTGGACACCCCCTTTGGTGCCCAGTTAGCACCTGCTGAATGATGGAAGAGCTACCTGATGAGCCAGACGCACAGCATGAGAGAGACACAGCTGGGAGAGCCCCTGTCTGTGCTTTGCCCCTAATACTGCCCCTTCCCTTTCCAATACACGGTCTTATTGGAACTGGATTTGAGATCATTCTAGGCTATAGACCTTGTGCCAAGTGTTCTACCTGCTCATTTAAGGGGAAGTCAGAACCCCCCGATAGATGATTTCATTATCTGAGAGGCTTCTGGGCTGGAGAGAAATATTTACCACCTTCTGTATGCTCTAATGCTCAATATATTAGACTATAACAAAAAAAAATGGAAAACTATTTGTTTTCCACAGGGGACTTAAGCTTTGATTACAAATTTGACCAGCTAAATTACCTTAAATAATTTAACTGTGAAGACAAAGTCAATACAGTGGATTCTTTTGACTACTCATATGCTTTAAGTATTTATAGATTAAGTAATTACAACATTTATTAAAACCCTGCCATCAAAACTGGTTATGAAAGTACTAAACCACGGACTTAACCTTCTCTTGTCCTTATTCCGTCACCTGCCTAAGGTTCCAATTTCTCTTTCTAGGGCTTCAGTAATTCTACCAGTTATTATTTTTATACTTTTCAAAAAATTTTTATTAACAGTTTATTTATTTGACAGAGAGAGAGAGGGAGCGAGCATACAAGCAGGAGGAGCAGCAGCAGAGGGGGAGGGAGAAGCAGACTCCCCACTGAGCAGCACGCTGACAGGACCCTGAGACCAGGACCTGAGACCAAGGCAGTCACTTAACAGACTGAGCCACCCAGGCGCCCCCTGGAGTTTTTGTAATCCTACCAAACCCGAAGGAAAAAGGAAACTCAGAATCAGCAGGTTGCGGGTTCTGGCCAGAGACAAGGGATCATGTCACAGCTCTGAGGATTCAAAACTGAGGGTCACTAGCCCCAGTGCCCGTTTATATAAAGTTTACTTGTGACCTTGGGGAGTTTTTGAGTTTCTTTCTTTCTTTTTGTCTTTCTTTCTCATATATTCCTTCTTTCTTCTCTTTCTTTTTCTCTTTCTCTTTCTCTCTTTCTTTTGTATGCTTTAAAGAAAAACTCATTATGGAAAATGTCAAACAAATAAAAAAATAAATACGGTTTATAGACTCTCCATGAACCCACTACTCAACTTGAACAGTTTAAACTCATGACTACTGATTCTCCTCCCTGATTATTTTGAAGCAAATCTCACACATGATAGAATGTCATCTGAACTGTTAAGGCATGATACTAAAAAAAAAAAAAATAAGGATTTTATTTATTTTATTTTTTGTAAAGATTTTTTAAAATAATCCATACACTAACACGGGGCTTGAACTCACAACCCCCAGATCAACCATCACATTCTCTATGACAGCCATTCGGGCACCCCAAGATTAAGGATTTTAAACTGTAGTGCCATTATCACAACTAAATTTTTTTAATAATCATCCCTTAATATTGAATATCCAGTGTATTTGACTTTTCAATTTGAATAAATGTTCCATAAATGTCAACTAAATTTTTTTCAGCTTGTTTAAATCAAAATACAAATAAGAACTAATACATGTAACTGATTTATATACAGATATTAATTTTTGAACCTTGGTGTCTTCCTCAGAGATGGTACATTCAATTTTTGTATGGTCATCAATAACTAAGCTTTTGTCCCTTCATTATGATGCATTGACCTGGTCTGTTGGCACTAGTAAAACCCATTATTAACATAATTGGTAAGGTCATGAAAGTTTCACATATACCCTTCTGTGCCCTTCCCCTGACAGAGGATCTCAAACCTGGCTGCACATTAGAATCTGGACATCTTTTTTTTTTTGGTTGAGATACACATAACGAAATTTATCATGTTAACGATGTTAACCATTTTTTAAGATTTTATTTATTTATTTGAGAGAGAGAGAGAGTATGAGAAAGGGAAGGGTCAGAGGGAGAATCAGACTCCCTGCCCGATGCAGGACTTGATCCCAGGACTCCAGGATCATGACCTGAGCCAAAGGCAGTCACTTAACCAGCTAAGCCCCCAGGCCCCCCCATGTTAGCCATTTTTAAGTGGACAGTTCTGTAGCCTTAAGTACCTTCATTTTCTTGTACAATCATCACCACCACCCATCTCCAGACTCCTTTTCATCTTATAAAACTGAAACTGTGTACATCGAATGCTAACTCCTCCTTCCCCCTTCCCCCAGCCCCTGGCCACCACCATCCCACTTTCTGACTCTGAATTTGACCACTCTAGGGAACTCCTATAAGAGGAATCTTACAGTATTTGTTTTGTTTTTTGGCTTATTTCACTTAACATAATGTCCTCATGGTCCATCCATGTTGCAGCCTGGGTCAGAATTTCCTTCCTTTTTAAGGCTGGGTAATATCCCATTGTATATAACACCCCACCTTTTGTTCATCCACTCAGCCATCAGTGGACGCTTGGGTTGCTTCCATCCCTTGACTATTGTGAATAAGTCCTCTGTGAACACGGGTGTTCAAATATCTCTTTATGACTCTGCTTTCCATTTTTTTGGATATATACTCAGTAGTGAAATTGTCAGCTCTTTTCTTTTTTTTTAAAGATCTTCTATTTTGAGAAAGAGAGAGCATGGGGGGGCAGAGAGAGAGAGGGAGAAGCAGACCCCTTTTGAGCAGAGAGCCCGATGTGGGGCTCGATCCCAGGACCCTGAGATCATGATCCGAGCCGAAGGCAGCTGCTTAACTGACTGAGCCACCCAGGCACTCCTTGTCAGCTCTTTTTTGAGGGCCCGTCACACTGTTTTCCGTAGCAGCTGCACCATTTTACATTTCAGCCAACTGTGCACAAGGGTTTCAATTTCTCCATATCTTCATCAACATTTGTTATTTTTCTGGGTGCTTTTTTTTTTTTAATAGTAGCTATCCAAATGAGTGCGTTTGTTGTGGTTTTGTGGTTTTCTCGTTGTTTGATTTGCCTTTTCCTAATATGTTGTGATGATGAGGGTCTTTTCATGTGCTTGTTAGCCATTTCTGGTGTTCTTTGGAGAAATGGCTGTTCAATTCCTTCGCCTGTTTTTCAATCGGTTTGTTGACTTTTATGATAAGTTGTGAGAGTTCTTTATCCTGAGTATGAATCCCTTATTACAGAATCTGGGGATCTTTTGTGATGGGACTTGTAGCTGGGTTATTTTATTTTATTATTTTATTTTATTTTATTTATTTTTGTAGCCCAGTGTTTTTTTAATTTCCTCAGGCTAAAAACCATTTTCTTAGGAGATGCGGTAATAAGTACGGTGAAGCCAGTTCTCATCAGGACAAACAGGGTCATCACCGCTAGAAGAGTGCTGACATTTCTTCCTACCTGGCTACCGTGTGTATCTATCAGTGCTGTTGGGTCATGGTCATCCTGCCTTACCCAGGGTCAGTGGGCTCACAGTTCTCTCCTTGCACAGAGAGAAATGAGTTCATATTTCTACCTTATAAATAGAAGTAGAGGAATAAGAGACAAATCAAAATATCCATATATTTACACTCTATTCATGAAAATCATCAAAATGATACATATCTATTCTCATCACCCTTCTTTTTTTAAAAAGACATTTATTTATTTGATAGACAGAGATCACAAGTAGGCAGAGAGGCAGGCAGAGAGAGAAGGGACGCAGGCTCCCTGCCAAGCAGAGAGCCTGACTCGGGGCTCAATCCCAGGATCCCAGGATCCCAGGGTCATGACCTGAGCCGAAGGCAGAGGCTTTAACCAGCAGAGGTTTTAACTCACTGAGACACCCAGGTGCCCCCTCATTACCTTTCCAGTACAACTCCCTGTAGGAGAACCTCTAGTACCCGTAGGGGAGTGTACTTGTCTTACAATGACCTTTTTGAAGATTTTATATTAACTTTCTACTTGGGGTCGTTTCCGGACTCATGGCCTTCCCCAGACATTTCACTTACGCCTCATGATTGTTGCAGGTTTTAGGGTGCTCAAATCATAACATAGCTTTGAAAATGGTAGCCCGTTTAATTAGGATATTTGTCTTTGTAACACTGCCCCAACATCCTTGAAAATATCCTTGTTTTCTGGCATCAACAGGATGCTTGTGGATTTTTCTTGTTTAAAAAATGGAATCAGCTACCCTCCAAGGTCTCCTGGTTATTTTAATGGTAAATAATATAAGACACCAATTCCTGGGCACTAGGGGTATACACAATAGTTGGGTACTGGACTTCACCTAGTAGCGACAGAGTTGGAAAAAAAAAAAATTGTTTAAGGTACGAGTTTATATTTGATCTTTCCGATGTAACAGCGCTGCTCTGCCGCGCCGTCCTGTGGGTCTGCGGACCCCCGATCACACGGACAGCCCTTTGAGGCTGCCTTCGCCGTTATCCCACCTCACAACTGAATGAACTCAGACTGCAGGAAGTTAGTAACTTGCCTGAAATCACACTGCAGCTAAGTGCAGAGCTGCCCAGCTCTGTCCGATTTCAGGAACCGAGTCCTGGTGAAGCCATGCCTCAGCCTCCACCTGCTTCGGGAAACACTGACCTCTGTCCGTTTGCCCAGATTCTCCACTAAGTTGCCCCATTTAAGATTCCCAAGACAGGGTTTTCCTAGTCTTGGGTGCAGGGAGGAGAAAACACGACCCAGATTCTTCTCTTCCTCCGGCAGGATTCGGGAGTGCGGATGACCAGAAGAGCCCTCCACGAGAAAGGTCTGAAGACAGAGCCCCTCCGGAGGCTCCTGCCCAGAAGGGGTCTCCGGACAAACGCCCGGCCGGGTTCAGCGGTGCTGCCCGACGCCAGAGCTCCCGGAGGAGGAAGCAAGGCCCCGAGGGCACCCAGGACGATTCCCCAGGGGAAGGGGAGGTGAGCCGGCTCCCCAGGCAAGGCGAGGCCCTCGGGTCTCTCTTGGCCGCCCCGAGATCCAGCCACCCACCCGTGCCCCGAGGGTGGAAAAGAGCCTTCCCAGCCCTACAGCTACCGCAGGAACTTCGGGGGCGAGCCGCCGTTATCTGCCTCGAACCTAAGGTCACAGCGCCCATCTTGCTCGCCACGGACCCTCGTACAGTGAGCGGGCCCACGGGCACCCCAAGTGTGCAAAGGGCTTGGGCACAACTCGGATCACACCCAGCGCCTGAGGACGCTTCGCCGCCAGAGGCTCCGGCCGCTCTGGAGTGCGGGGTGGGCGCCCACCTCCTCCCGCACCAGCGCGCCCAGCCCTGCGTCCGCCGGCCTCCAGCCTCCCGCGACGCCCCGCCAGCCAGCCCTGCGGCCGCGTCGCCCCCAAACCCCGCGAGGCCCACGTACGCGCGGAGACCCTGCCACCCCCTCCCCCACGCCACCGAACCCCCATCTCCTGCCCCAAACCCCACCTCCCTCCGCCTCCCCTCCACCCCCCACCCCCACCCACGGCAGGCCCACGGATGCCCTGCAGGGGGCTGGGTTACCTCAAGCACCAGAGGACGTGCTTCAAGAGCTTCTACCCGGTGCCAACCTCGCCAGTCCCTAAGGAACCCACGTGGGAAAGAGGCCTTTCTGCCCTGGCTCCCGCCTGCCTCCCAGCGTGGCCCCGCCAGGGGACCCAGAAGGCGTCCTGGGCTACTAGGGAGGGCCTGGGGCATCTGGCAGAGCCCAGAGACCTGGAAAGTCCCCGCCTGAACAAGGCCGGGGGGCACATGAGCCCTGTCAGTGGTTCCAAGGGCTTTCACCAAGCTCTTCCTTCCCAAGTCCAATGCTGGGCCTGTCATTTTAGGAAATGATGTTTCCCGTTTATTGAGAGTTTACTCTGTGCCAGGCATTGTGATTTACAGCGATGATCTCATTTAATCCTTACAGCATCCCAGTGACACTGGTCTTCTCATTATCAGCGTTTTACAGATGGAGAAACTAGGTCTCAGAGAGGTTAAGGGACCTGCCCAACGTCACACAGCCAGTAGGTAGCAGAACCAGCATCCAGTCCCAGGTCTGCCTTCCTGATTCCACAGCCCCCCTGCTGCAGTGCCTCTGTTCCTACAAGAGTTAAAGGCGCAGCTTGACCCAGCATCCATTTAATCCATTTTTCTCATGGTAATTACATAACACTTTGTGTACTAAAATGAGCAGATACTTTCTGGAATGAGATTGCGATAAAACTTGAGCCTTCAGATGTTTCACATTAAGACCAATGCTTCAGGCACAGCCCATGGATCCCTGAAGTAACCTCTTCTCAGACCTCTGCCTTTAGAGGGCTGTTGGCCAAGGAAGCTCTACTCCAGGACCTGCTCCTATGCAGAAACTTCCTGGAAGCCAGGAAAGATGGCCTCTCCATAGTTTGCCATCCCACTGGGCTGCTCAGGAAGTCCATCCAGTTCCTCTGGGCTGGGTATCCAATTTCCCAACAGATAATCATCTTCAGGATTTGGAAATGAAAAACTGAAATTCTTGGAAATTCCTGAAATCATTCATACTAGTCTGTATTTTTCATAACGTTCTGTATTTTTTAAATAAATAAGAGTAGTTACAAAGAACTGTAGGCTATAGCAAATATTTTTAAAAAACAAACAAACAAAAAATACCAGAGAATATTATTGGTAACATATGAATAACGAAATGTTTAAATCTTCAACAAGATAACTGTACCACACAGCATTGTGTGTTGAAATTGCCCATTGGAGGACCAGTTTATTTCCAAAATTTGATTCTTGGAATATCACTCATAGGATTTGTACAAGATATATGATGCATGTAAACAGATTAATATTCTGTCTGTGAAAATGACTGTTTACAACTGATAGGGCCACAGATCCACTTGTGATATGGCAACAGCTATGAAAAAGAGTGATTAGACTGTGACCACTTCTTCTTTTTTTTTTAAACAAATATTTATTTAAGTAATCTCTACACCCACTGTGGAGCTCGAACTCACAAAGCTGAGCTCAAGAGTCACACACTCCTCTGACAGAGCCAGACAGGCACCCCCACTTCTCTCCTCCTGACCCAAGTTCCCAACATGTCTACCTTAGTCTTGGACTCCATTATCTCAGCATTTCCTTCTCATGCTTTCTACTTGATGTCAGTGATTCCTTCATACCAGGAATGCCTCTATGTTTATTGTTAAGCATGAATTCTCACAAGAGAATTATAACACTTTTCCTATTTTCCCAGTCTCTTGACTGATGGGTCCTGGGATTCAGAAAAACATAAATTTCCCAGAAAAATGTCAGGAAGGACTTCTGGTTTAGAAATACTATTCTGGGCTGAACAGGATTGCCAAAGCAAGGCTGCTACAGAAATAATTACCTAGTACCTCATCAGACCCAGTCACTGATGCTTCCTGGTTTCAGGGGCTTCAGAGCCAGAAGATCCAATTGTGGATCTCAACTCTGCCAGTTCCTGAGTGTGAGACTTTGGGCAAGTCACTTTACCTCTCCGAGCTTCCATTTAATGGATAAGCTAGTGCCCGGAAATAATATACTTGTTTTGTGAGGCGATATTGTAGAAGGGTTAAAAGTGTGGTCTGAGGTTTGAATCCGTTACTCACTACCTCTTTGATTTGGGGCAACTTCTCGCCACTCTGACCCCATTTTTCTCCTCTGTAAAATGGAAAAGCTGAGCCCACTTCTTAGGATCTGGGTGAGTTTAAATGAGATCATGTATGAAAATGCTTCACACAGAGCATGGTAACAGTGTAAATGGTTGATAAACGTGGACCAGAGTAGTTATTACCTGCTGTATCTACCTCACGGGGCCGTTGTGAGGACGAAAGGGACGTTATGGTGTGCAGTTGCTTTCTAAGCTGTGAAGAGGTGTCCACACTCTTCTCTTTCCTTCAGAGACGGGATGGTCAGAAGTTACTGGCTCACACTAGAGCGATCTCCAAGTCAGAGACCTGGGGATACTTCCTGAGATCCACGGAAGGTAGTTGTGTTGAGGAAGAGGTGTCCCCATGGTTACCCGAAAAACAGGGTTTAGTTGCAACCAAGTGGGCAAACTTGGGGCACATTTGGGGGGTGGGGGGCACAGATGATTTTCAGAAAGAGGCTTTGGAGAAAGGACTGTGTTAAATGGAGCCTGCCCACTGTAGGTCTGTTTAATAGGGATTGGATCAGGGGAAGGGGACATGGCCTAGAAGGTGGCAAGGGGGCTCTTTGACTGTTGTCTGAAGCCCCTCATTGGCTAAACCTCAGAAACAATTCTGTTAGCCAGAAGCAGTGCATCCTGTCCCTGCTGTGCATGACCTGTGATGCTTATTCATCCCTAGACTGTAGACCAAACATGGATCAAAGGGCTTTCCAGAGATGAGCTTCTGCAATCCTGACGGCAGCCTGGGAAAGTGAATAGTAGCCTTACTCCCGTTCTGAAGACAGGGGCTTGGAGTCTGGGAAAGTTAAGTCCATGGCCCAAGGTCATAAAGCCTAACCGTGGTTGAGTCAAGATTCGTCTTGTCTTGAAACGAGAGTCCAAGCCCTTAGTCCCCACCAGACCACCTCAACTCATGAGATGCCAGATGCTGAGCTCGAACAAGGAAAAAGGAAACACAAATGTATGGAGTTCAGCGCCTACCTGGCTTCCTCTCTTGTCTTCTGTGACATCTCTTTCTCTCTCTCTCTCCCCTGATAACACTCCTACTTTCCCAGACACTGTTTATTTGCCGCCAGAGACACTTTTCTGCGTAGCCCTTAAGTCTGGCTCCTCCGGACCCCATTCTTTGGACTCTTTTCTCTTTCTTTTGCACAGACAGGTCCGTGAGAGATCTCCTGTTGCCCACAGTTTGGGCTGTCGGCCACCTCTCCAATCCAAACTGCCCCTCTGAGCACCAGCCCAGTCCAGCCAAATGCCTCCTTGACATCCCCCTTGGAGTTTCCATGCTCTCAGCTGAATTCATCATCCCTCCCTTAGCATAAGTCTCCCCCGGAGTTTCCCTTCTTCCTTACCATGGCCTCTTAGTTTCAAGTACTGGGGTTAGCGATAGGGAATCCAAGAAGCCCGTGTAGACGCAACCTCATGAATCCATTCCTGTAGCTAGACGTGGATGTAGGGTGTGTTCTCTGACAGCTGCCAACAATTTGGGGGTGAACTTGGAGGGTAGAAGACATCATTTAATCTGCTGTGTCCTAAGTGCCCGGCAGTGTGCTAGGTCCAGTAGCTGAAACAGATGGGATCCTTGGCTTTTGGAAGCTTTCAGGCTACTAGAGAAGATGGGCATGAGGAATCCTCCCCAAATACGAATTCTTACAAACTGTGATAAGTATCATGAAGGAAAAGTTTAGGGAGCTATGAAAGAATATACTCGGTCTGTATTAGGTTGGAGTGGGGGGTCGAAGGCCATTTTGAGAAATGATAATTACTATATCCCTGAGTACTTGAGTTGGGGGAAGAAAATTCCATACAGAGGCAATAGTAGGTGTGTGCATGAAGTCCCAGAGGTGGGCAAGAACTTGGTATGTTTGGGAACCCAGAAGGCAGCCATATCAAAGGAGCTGAGTATGCTGCCTATGATGACGAGTCAGGATGAGATGGCACAGGCTGGCTGGGGGTGGTAGCATGTACCTCGTGGGCCATGGTAAGGAGCCTGGATTTTTTTGGTTTAACTTTTTATTTGGAAATAATTTCAAAGTTAAGGAAAAGTGAATAGTATAATGGACATTTGTCTGCCCTCTATCCTGAATTCACCTGTTAAAATTAAGAAAGTTAATTCTTTCTCTATATGAAGTGTTACAGGTAACTTATTCTGAACTACTGGAGAATAAGTTGCACACATCACACTCTTTCATGCCTAAACAGTTACAGTGTATGTAAGAACCCTTATCCACTTCACTAAATTTAACATTAATGCAACACAGTATCTCATTTACCACCCATTTTGTCAATTACCTCAATAATGTTCTTTGCATAGCATTTTCCCTCTGGTCCAGGATCCAGTCTAGAAGTGAAGTGAAGCATTCCACTGTCATTTCTCTGTAGTCTCCTTTAATCTGGAATAGTTGGCTTTGTCTTTTATGACATTGACATGATGGAAAAATTCGGTTTTCCCTGTTAAGAGAGTATTTCATTTTGGGGTTTGTCCTCTGTTTCTTCATCACGCTTCCTGCTGGAAGATGACATGAACATTATTTTCTCTTTCCCGGTGAGACAACAAAAGGCACACATTGTCTATCTCCTCCACCTTGGTGATTTAAATATTGTCCTATTAAGTTATTGTCCTAATAAGTTATTGTTTTTCTCTTGTCACTGATAAGCAGTCATGGAGATAGTTCCAACCATGCAGATATCCTCTTCCAGAGCTTACTAAATAGATGAGATTTAACATTCAGCAAGGCTTCTTGCCTGAAGCAAATCAGTGTCAGGAGGGTTAGAAAATGACTTCAGCTCTCTCTGCCCTTGACATTCTTTTGCCTATTTATTTATACATTTATTTTATTAGCAGGGACTTTTGGGTTTCTGCTATTTTCCAGTAATTTTGGTTATTAACCTTCATTATCTTGGTGCTCAAATTACCCCAGATTCAGCCAGTGGGAGCCTCTTAAAACTAGAAGCCTGGATTCTATCCCAGCTTTGGTGGACTGGCAGGGTTCGCTTTGCGTGTTTTAGACTCTGTGTGAATGCATTGTGCGGAGAACAGAGGAGGAAGCAGGGAGACCTGACAGGTGGCTCTTGTGTAGTCCAGGTGGGCGATGTGTCTTAGACCAAGGAATTAATTTGGGTGTTCAAGAAAATTTAGCGATACAGTCAGCAGGAACTCGTGATTCAGGGAATGTGCGAGCAGTCAGAGAGGGATTGGCCAAAGTAGTTGGAGGAATGGTGGAGATATTTACAGACCTGGGGAAGACACGCAGAGTAAGGGGGTCAGGTGGGATGGGTATTTTAGACAGCTGAATTTGAGATGTCTTTGACATCCAAGTGAAGATGTCAAGTAGTGATTAGATCTATTTTGTTCTGGAGAGAAGTTCAGACCAGAAGACATTTTAGGAGATGTCACATATTAATGATTTTTGAGACCGTGGTCCTGGATGAAATGCTGTAAGGGGAGAATACGTAGTGAAGGGGGGGCAGACTGGGAATTCTAAGGTCAGTCGCTGTTTGGGGGCATGGGTGTGTGTGGCAGCAGATGGCAATGGAGAGATGGGGGGCCAGGCCCTGTGGAACCTGCAATGTCAGGCCAAATTCTGAGGGCTCCAGGGAGCCACTGATGGGTTCTGAGTAGGGGAGGTTCTGATCTGAGTTTGAGAAAGATTGTTCTGACAGCCGAGTAAGGATGATTTGGAGAGTCACGG
Source organism: Lutra lutra (assembly GCF_902655055.1). Classification (NCBI taxonomy): domain Eukaryota; kingdom Metazoa; phylum Chordata; class Mammalia; order Carnivora; family Mustelidae; genus Lutra; species Lutra lutra. Next base: position 23,625,643 of record NC_062295.1, on the reverse strand, counting down.
CAGTGGCTAATGCTATGCTTCTTTCTAAAATAAATCTATCCTCTTGCCACTGGAGATTGCTCAGATGGATCCGTGTATCTGGGATGCCCTCTTCTTATTCACCTGGGCACAAAAAAGATGATCAACACATCTGCCTCAGCTGCACGTATCAGCCCCTGGTAATGACAGCAGCCCCCATCGCCCTTCCTCGCTTTAGCTGGGGATGCACAGCTTGCTTCTGGGATCTTTTCTCAGCCAGGAGCATCATAGGTAGGAGTGCGCATGAGCTGGTCCCTGAGGCCTGTGGGAGTCTGGCCACTGTGAGCCTCTGCCCTCATGTACTTTAAGTTCAGCGTAGTCTCTGCCAGCCAGGTAATCACCCATCCAAAGTCTGTTGTCCCCTCCGCACTCCTGCACGTGCTGAGGAAAATGGGTTGAGTCTGAATGAACATCCTAGAGCACCCTTCACTTAACTAGGGTGGTGCTGTGCAGGGGACCCTCAGTTCTGTCTAGAGGATGTCGACAAGCCCATCGGAGACACAAATAAGCAAAGGCAGAATATCAATTCACCAAGAGGGAGGGTCAGATGTTCTGGGAGCCCGGGAAAGGCAAGAGTGTTACTAGTGGGAAATGAGGGAAGGTTCCATTTGAACCAGGAGAAGGTGGCATTTGAAGGTGGCATCTGAACCAGACCTTAAGGGCAGAGAGGATTATTTTCCATTTCACAAAGGAAATATTTGATTATCCAAGCAGAAAAGAAAACTAAGGGGGAAAAAATCATTGCCCACACAGTCATTGTTGGTTATGTACAAATCCCATTAGGCAGCTACTTTTTGTTCGTCCTCTTACTGTTGGAATAATTCATTTCCAGGCCTCAGGACATTGGCTTGGAGCCTGTGGCTGGGCAGGGAGGGATAGAAGCAAGCCCGGGACCAAATGCAACTCAGGAATCAGTGCTTCGAGCCCATCCACTCGTTCCTTCATTCAGCAAACGTTTATTCAGGACTCACGTCTCCCAGGCCCTGAGGATACAATGACGATCAGAACATAGTTCCTGTTGTAAAGACCTCAAGTCTAATAGAACGGGAACCCCAAGTGGAGAGAATTTATTGTAAAGCACGCGAAAATGCCAAAGGCAGGCTCATTGTATAGACTGACGTGGAGACTGTAGCCGGGGGAACGGATGCCTCAGCGGTAAAGGAGCACACCAGAGCATGCGCAGTGAGGGGGGGGATTGAGGACACCTGTCAGAGGACCAAGTTCAAGCAGAGCTCCGGAACATACCTCTCTGTCCACAGGCTGGAAGGCACATCTCTCCTACTCTTAAGCTTCTGGGTGTTTTTGTTGTTGTTGTTGTTGTTGTTTTTTCTTTGTTTTTTTTTTTTTGTTTTTGTTTTTTAATTTCAAGTACTTCCTTTCTCCGATTTTTTTTAAGGGGGGGCTATTTTTGTGCTTTTTCCAAAATCTCAACTTTTGTGGTCCACTCATTCACTTTATTTTTCTCTTTTTGACCCTAAAAAGCATTTAGTGCTGTTAATTTTACCTCTGCAGATAGATTTTACTGTATCTTATTTTTAAAATTATTTTCTAAATAGTTTGTTTTTTTACTCTTGATTTACTTCTTGTCCTAAGAGTAATTTGGTAGGCTATTCATGTTTTTCCATTTCTAAGTGGAGTGTTTTATATTACTGTTAGCTGTATTGCATTTGATCAGAGACTGACTTTTAGAATTTCCACTTTTCAAAATTTACCAAAATATTCTCTGTAGCTTAATATTTGTTGAATTTTGTCACTGTCCATGGAACTTGAATAGAAGGTATACTATTTGTTTTCAGGTTGAAAAAATTTTGTAGGGTCATATCTTCTGTGTCTTTATTTTTTGATTACTTGTTCAGAAGATGTGTTAGAATGTTTCCAATAAAACTGTTTCTCATGGTTCTCCTAGTATTCATTACTCAATATCTTCTTTCATGGATCTTTGTTATTTAACATATGAGAAATTAATTACATTGTGGAGACAGCCTGGATTTAAAGCCCAGCTCCATTATTTATTCACTTAGACTCCTTATCCAGAAAATAGAGATAATACTGCTATCTCCCTTGTATAAGGGATTAGATGAGATGAATGTAAAGCTTGGTACATGGGAAGTGTTCAGTAAAGCTAGAATTCACTACCATGATTGTTGTTATATCGCCTGGCTGATCGCTGCTGGCATTCGAAGGCTCCAGTCTGCTGTGGAGGCAGAAAAGGCCTTGAAGAACCCCTTTCTTTTTCTCTAGCCAGTACACATTTCGAAAACAGAATGCCCCATGTAGAACATTAGAATTCACCGTGGAAAACGGAGGGTGGGGGGAGCTGAGAGCTTTCCAGCATGCAAACACAGATTGACACATATTAGTTTTGGTGGTGGGATCACTGTGTCAACCTGTGTGTGGACATGTGAGTATTAATGGCATCCTCCAGCCTTTCACTGGCGGGTGGGGCATGTGGGATGCCAGGAAGAGGGAGCGGCCCCAGCTGTCCCCAGCTGTTATTTCAAACACTGTGTCTTCCACCTCAGATCCTCAGGTCCCTTTTACCAGCACTGCAAGCTGGGATTCTGCATGTTTCCCTGCCAATGGCTCACACCTGCAACCTTCAGAGGTTCATTCTTGGGCACTGGAGGTGTTTATCCATGGGAAATTTGATGTCTTCACACCCTCCCTGCTCTGGGGGCGCTTAGAGTCAGGGATGGGTGAGTCAGCGCTAAAGCCAAGCTCTTCTGCCTGGAGCAGGATAAATTCTGCAGAGATGCCCTCCTTCACCGGGAATAGAAGAGAACCTGTAGTCAAGAATCACCCCAATTGTGCTAAATATCTCTTTTGCCCCAGTTGTGGCCATTTGGTCCCAAAATGAACAAAGCAGGACAGAGCTGAGGGGTGTGAGGTAGGGACCCTGAGATGCCCCCACACTGGCTAGTCTTCTTCCCATGTTTACTGTACTCACCTGTCTACTTCATTCCCTTAATGTTTTTTTCTGAGAAGTCTTCTTTGATAAATCACTTACCTGGGTTAAGCTTTTGGGAGAATCTGACCTAAGACAAACTGCTTCGCTCCTTCCTGACAGGAGGAATTCTGATATGGACTGAGCACGTCATTTGTGTGTGTGTGTGTTTATGTCCTTTTGGTTGCAAGAGACATAAATCCAAAGGTGGTAGCTTGGACAAGAAGGTCAGAAGGATGCCAGAGTCTCCCAAGCGATCCCAAGAAGGAAAGGAGTACACCTGGGCCACAGAGGCACCTGAAATCAAGTCATTCTCTCCCCAACTCTCTTGTTGACTCAAGTGCGTTTTATTCCCTGACAGTGGTGTTTCCAAACAGCTGGTAGGAAGGCTGCAAACAGGGTCCCTCCCTCAGTTTCCTCAGCTCTGCCCTGCTTTGTTCCGTTTGGGACCCCGTGGCCACAGCTGGGGCAAAGGAGATATTTAGCACAATTGGGGTGATTCCTGACTATAGATTCTCTTCTATTTTTGGTGAAGGAGGGGCTGTGGCAGAAGGGAGGGGTGCTAGACAGGAAAAAAAGTTGATGCCCACCACATAATTCCTTGATGAAAAGAGCAGAACTTAAAAAGGCATGGCTTCAGGGATGCCTGGGTGGCTCAGTTGGTTAAGCAGCTGCCTTCGGCTCAGGTCATGATCCCAGCGTCCTGGGATCGAGTCCCACATTGGGCTCCTTGCTCATCAGGGAGCCTGCTTCTCCCTCTGCCTCTGCCTGCCATTCTGTCTGCCTGTGCTCGCTCTCTCTCCCTCTCTCTCTCTGACAAATAAATAAATAAAATCTTAAAAAAAAAAAAAAGGCATGGCTTCCTTGTTCACCCACGCTCACAGCAGCACTATTCCCACCAGCTAAAGGCAGAAACAACTCAAATGTCCATCAACAGACAAATTGATAAACTGCGAGATACACACACACACACACACACACACACACAAAGGAACATTAGTCAGACCTTTTTATAAAGATTTTTTTTTTAATTTACTTGAGAGAGAGAGAGAGAGAGAGCGCATGAGAGGGGAGAGGGTTAGAGGGAGAAGCAGACTCCCCGCCGAACAGGGAGCGCCATGCGGGACCCGATCCCAGGACTCCAGGATCATGACCTGAGTCAAAGGCAGTCGCTTAACAAACTGAGCCACCCAGGCACCCAACATTATTCAGCCTTTAAAAGGAAGGAAATTCACAGGCAACAGCACGGATGCACCCTGAGGACCTTATGCTAAGTGGGACACTTAGAGGACATTATGCTAAGAAATGAGCCAGTCACAAAAAGACACATACTGCATGATTCCACTGATATGAGGTCCCTAGAACAGGGAAATTTACAAAGACAAAAAAGTAGAATAGTGGTTACCAAGGAATGGTGAGAACAAGAATAGGGGATTGTTGTTTAATGAGGACAGAATTTCTGTTTAGAGTCATGAAAAAGTTCTCAAAATGAGTAGTGGTGATGATTGCACAACATGAAAATGTATTTATGGCCAGTGAATTGGGTACTTAAAAAGGGCTCAGTACTAGAATTCCCCAGAGAAACAAAACCAGTATCTATTAGGAAGAGATTTGTTACAAGGAATTGGCTCTTGCAATTACAGAAGCTGAAACGTCCCAACAGGAGCCAATGGTGTAAGTTTCAGTCTGAGTCTAAGAACAAAGGGAGGAGAAGACCAATGCCCCAGCTCAAAGACAGTCAGGCAGAGAGAACTCTTTCCTACTCAGCCTTTTATTCTATTCAGGTCTTCAATATAAGAAGTGATGTCTACCCTTACTAGGTAGGGCAATCTGCTTTACTCAGTCTACCAACTCAATTTTTTAAAAGATTTATTTATTTATCTATTTATTTATTTACAGGAGAGAGAGAACATGATGGGGGGAGGGGGAGCAGAGGGAGAGGAAGAAGGAGACTCCGCACTGAGCAAGGAGTCCAATGTGGGGCTTGACCCCAGGATCCCGAGATCATGACCAGGAGTCGAAGGCAGATGCTTAATCGACTGAGCCACCCAGGTACCACAGTCTACTGAAATTTAAAAAAAAAAAAAAAATTAACATCAATTCTTCTCAAACTCTCTCAAAAATCAGAAGAGGAGGCAATACTCCCTAACTCATGAGGCCAGGATTACTCTGATACCAAACTCAGACCAAAACAACACAAGAAAAGAAAATTAACAGACCAACACTATGAACACCGATATAAAAATCCTCAACGAGGGCACCTGGGTGGCTCAGTGGGTTAAGCCTCTGCCTTCAACTCAGGTCATGATCTCAGTTCCTGGGATCGAGTCCCATATCGGGCTCTCTGCTCAGCAGGGAGCCTGCTTCCCTCTCTCTCTCTCTGCCTGCCTCTCTGCCTACTTGTGATCTCTCTGTCAAATAAATAAATAAAATATTTTTTAATAGAAAAAATTTTTAAAGATTTATTTTTTTAATTTTTATTAATTTTATTTTTATAAACATATAATATATTTTTATCCCCAGGGGTACAGGTCTGTGAATCACCAGGTTTACACACTTCACAGCACTCACCATAGCACATACCCTCCCCAGTGTCCATAATCCCACCCCCCTCCCAACCCCCCTCCCCCAATCAACCCTCAGTTTGTTTTGTGAGATTAAGAGTCACTTATGGTTTGTCTCCCTCCCAATTCCATCTTGTTTCATTTACTCTTCTCCTACCCCCTTAACCCCCCATGTTGCATCTCCTCTCCCTCATATCAGGGAGATCATAGGATAGTTGTCTTTCTCCGATTGACTTATTTCGCTAAGCAAAAATAAAATTTTTTTTTTAAAGATTTTATTTATTTACTTGTCAGAGAGAGAGAGAAAGAACACAAGCAGGGGGAGCAGCAGGCAGAGGCAGAGAGAGAAGCAGGCTCCCTGCTGAGCAAGGAGCCCGATGCGGGACTCGATCCCAGGACCCTGGGATCATGACCTGAGCCGAAGGTAGCGGCTTAACCAACTGAGCCACCCAGGCGTCCCAAAAATAAAATATTTTTTTAAAAAAATCATGATCTCAGGGTAATGAGATCAAGCCCCAAATTGAGCTCTGCACTAAGTGTGGAGCTTGCTTAAGATTCTCTTTCTCTCTCCCTCTCCCCCTCTCCTCACCCACTTCTTCTTCTCTCTCTCTCTCCCTCATTCTCTCTTTAAAAAAAAAAAAAAAAAAAAAAAGGATTGGGGTGCCTGACTGGCTCAGTCTATGGAGCATGAGACTCTTCATCTCAGGATTGTGAGTTTAAACCCCAGGTTGGGAAGAGATTACTTAAAAATAAAATGATAGAGGGCACCTGGGTGTCTCAGTGGGTTAAAGTCTCTGCCTTCAGCTCAGGTCATGATCTGAGGGTCCTGGGATCTGAGAGTCCCGCATTGGCCTCTCTGCTCAGCAGGGAGCCTACTTCCTCCTCTCTCTCTCTCTCTGCCTGCCTCTCCACCTACTTGTGATCTCTGCCTGTCAAATAAATAAATAAAATCTTTAAAAAAAATAAAAAGATAGATAGATAAATAGATAGAGAAATGGATTAAATACCATGACCAATTAGGATTTATCCCAGAAATGCAAATATGGTTTAACACACAAAAATTAATCAGTGTAACACAGCACACTAATAACATGAGGGGGAAAAATACGTGATCTTCTCAACTGATGTTATAACAGATATGACAAAGTTCAACATTTTTTGAGATAAACACATTCAGTACACTAGGAATAGAAGGGATCTTTTTCAAAATCATGAAGTGCAGTTATGAAAAACCCACAAGTAACATGGTGGTGAAACTCTGAAAGTTTCCCCTCTAAGATAAAGGACAAGACAGGGATGCTCACTTTCACCACTGTTACTCGACATTCTAGACAGAGCAATTAGGCAAGGAAAAGAAAGAAAAAGCATACAAGCTGGAAAAGAAGTAGAATTATGTCTATTCATAGATGGCATGTTCCTATACATGAAAAATAAATCCCAAAGATTCCACCAAAATCCACTCGAGCTAATAAACAAATTCAGCAAGGTTGCAGAGTACAAGATTAACACCAAAAAATTTAGCTGTGTTTCTACATATCAGCTATGAACAATCTAAAAGGAAACTTCCACTTACAGTAGCATTAAAAGGAATAAAATACCTAGGAATAAATCAAAACTAAGGAGATGAAAGAACTGTATGCTCAAAAGTGCAAAACATCATTGAAAGAAATTAAAGAAAAAGACCCGAATTAGTGGAAGGACACCCTTTGTTCATGGATTAAAAGACTTAATATTGTTAAGATGACAATGCTACCCAAAGTAATCTACAGATTCAGTTGCAGTCCCTATAAAATGCCAACGGCTGTTTTTTTTTTTTGTAAAAATGGAAGAGCCAATCTTTTATTTATATGGAATTCAATGGGTCCTGGAGAGCCAAAACAATTTTGAAAAAGGAGAACGAAGTTGGAGGATTCATACCTCCCAATTTTATTTTTAATTTCTTTAAAGATTTTATTTATTCATTTGACAAACAGAGATCACAAGTAAACAGAGAGAGAGGAGGAAGCAGGCTCCCTGCTGAGCAGAGAGCCCAATGCGGGGCTCGATCCCAGGACCCTGGGATCATGACCTGAGCCAAAGGCAGAGGCTTTAACCCACTGAGCCACCCAGGCGCCCCCATACCTCCCAATTTTAGAACTTATTACAATACTACCGTAATCAAAACAGTATGGTACTTGCATAAAAACAGACAAATAGATCAATGGGATAGAAATGAGAGTCCAGGGGCACCTGGGTGGCTCAGTGGGTTAAGCCTCTGCCTTTGGCTCATGTTATGATCTCAGAGTCCTGGGATCGAGCCCCACATTGGGCTCTCTGCTCAGCAGGGAGCCTGCTTCCCCCTCTCTCTCTGCCTGCCTCTCTGCCTACTTGTGATCTCTGTCAGTCAAATAAATGAATAAATAAAAATCTTAAAAAAAAAAAAAAAGAAGTGAGAGTCCAGAAACAAAGTCTTACATCTGTGATCATTTGATTTTTGTAAGGGTGCCAAATCACTCAATGTGGAAGGAAATGGTGCTAGGGCAACTGGATATCCACATGCAAAAGGATAAAGCTGGACCCATACCTATATCACATATAAAAATTAACTCATAATGAATCAATGAGCTAAATAAAAGAGCTAAAGCAAAACTCCTAGAAGAAAATAGAGTGGTAAATCTTTCATGACCTTGAATTTGGCAATAAAGTTTTAGATATGATACTAAAATCATGACTAACAAAAGAAGATAAATTGGATGTAAATGTAGGCACTTCTACTGGAAATTTCCCTCTAAGCACTGTGTTAGCTGTGTCTTATATATTTTGTATGTAACATTTTCATCTTCATTCATTGCAAAATGTCTTCTAATTTTCATTGTAATTTATTCTTTGATCCATTGGCCATGTACGAATATGTTCCTTAATTCACATATTTGTGAATTTCTCAAATTTCCTCCTGTTACCAATTTCTAATATCATTCCATTTTTGTCAAAGTTGTGTGATTCATTTCACAGTGTATACAAACACCAAATCATTACACTGTACACTGAAACTAATATAATGTTCTACATCAATTATACCTCAAAAAAAGTTGTTTGATTCAATCTTTTTAAATTTACTGAGACCAAAAATAAACAAAAACAAACAAATTTTAAAAATTTACTGAGACTTAAAAAAAAAAAGATTTACTTATTTTAGGGGCGCTCAGTCCCCCTGAGGGTGGCTCAGTCAATTAAATGTCCACCTTCAGCTCAAGTCATGATTCCAGAGTCCCAGGACTGAGCCCCATGTCAGGCTTCCTGCTCAGCTTCCTGCTTCTTCCTCTGCCCCTCACCCCAGTCGTACTCTCTTTCTCCAAAAAAAATATTTAAAATTTAAATATTTAAATTTATTATTAAATTTAATAATATTTATTTCTTTGAGAGAGAGAGAACATGAGCAGGGGGAGGGGCAGAGGAAGAGGGAGAGAATCCTGGATCAGCTCCCAGGTGAGTGTGGAGCCTGATGCAGGGTTCTATCCCAGGACCCTGAGATCATGACCTGATCGCAGTGAAAGAGCTGGACCCTCAACCAACTGAGTCACTCAGGTGCCTTGAGACGTATTGTGTGACCTAATTTATGTTCTCTCTTGGACAACATTCCATACGCACTTGACAAAAACATGTATTCTGCTGTTGTATGGAGGGTTCTACAAAGTTCTGTCTGTCTATTCCATGCAAATAGAATGCTACTAGACAGATCGTCTATTTCCTTGTTAATCTTCTATCTAGTACCTCTATCTGTTATTGATACTGGGGTATTGAAGACTCCTGACTATTATTGTTGAATTGCCTACTCCTTCCTTCAATTCTGTCACAAAATAAACTGTCAACCAAAAATTCTATACCTGGAAAAATTATCCTTCAAGAATGAAGGAGAAATTAAGACATTTCTGGATAAATGAAAACTGAGGGAGCTCATTATTTGTAGACTTGCCCTGTAAGAAATGCTAAAGGGAGGGGCACCTGCGTAGCTCATTAGTTAAGCGTCTGCCTTCGACTCAGGTCAGGATCCCAGGGTCCTTGGATAGAGCCCCACACTGGGCTCCCTGCTCTGTAGGAAGCCTGGTTCTCTCTCTCCTGCTCCCCCTGCTTGTGTTCCCTCTCTCACTGTCTCTCTCTGTCAAATAAATAAATAAATAAAATTTAAAAAAAAAAAGAAAAAGAAAGAAATGCTAAAGGGAGTTCTTCAGGCTGTAATGAAAGAACACCATGACTCAAAATAATAAGAAAAAAATTTAAGTTTAATACTAGTAAAACTAATTTCATAGATAAATATAAAAGCCAGTATTATTGTATTTTTTGTTTGGTTGGTAACTTCTCTCTTTTTCTTGTATGATTTAAAAGGAAAATGCATAAAACAATAATTATAGATCTATTTTGATGGGTATATATGTATAAAGATGTAAACTGTGACAATAACAGTATAAAAGGCAAGAACAGAGATATGTGGGAGGAAAATGTTTGTATAGTATTGAAACTAAGTTGGTATTTTTCAAACAAGATTGTTACAAGTTTAAGATGGTAGTCGTAACCCTATGGCAACCACTAAAAAAAAATAATAATAATAAAATATACATGAAGGGAATCAAAATGGTACACCATAAAAAATCAACTGAATAAAAAAAATGGTAAGGGAAGAACAGAAGAACAAAAAACACATAAGACACACATAAATAGCTAAATGGCAGAAATGGATTATTCCTTCTCAACAATCACATTAAATCTAAACAGGTTAAATCCTCCCCTTCTATTAAAATATAGCGATGGGTAGATTTAATTAAAAAAACAAAACAAAACAAGGGTGCCTGGTTGGCTCAGTCATTGGAGCATGTGATTCTTGATCACAAGGTTGTAAATTCAAGCCCTATATTGAGTGTAGAGATTACTTAAAAATAAAATCTTTGGGTGCCTGGGTGGCTCCGTGGTTTAAGCCTCTGCCTTTGGCTCAGGTCACGATCTCAGTGTCCTGGGTTCAAGTCCCACATCAGATTCTCTGCTCGGCAGGGAGCCTGCTTCCTCCTCTGTCTCTGTCTGCCTCTCTGCCTGCTTGTGATCTCTCTCTGTCAAATAAATAAATGAAATCTTTAAAAAAATAAAAATAAAAATAAAATAAAATCTTTAACAACAATGAAAACAACAGGATCTATCTGTATGCTGTCTATAACAGATCCACCTTTTAAAAAAATTTTATTCATTTGAGAGAGAGCAAGAGCATGAGTTGGGGGGGTAGATGGAGAAGGGGAGGCAGAGGGAGAAGCAGACTCCCTGCTGAGCAGGGAGCCCAACACCTGGTCCTGGGATCATGACCTAAGCAGAGAAGGCAGACACTTAACCCACTGAGCCATCCAGGTGCCCCAAGAGAGCCCCTTTAGATATAAGAACATAAAGAGGTTGAGGGGTGCCTGTGGCTCAGTCAGTTGAGCCTCTGACTCTTTTTTTTTAAATAGTTTTTTTTTTTTTAAGATTTATTTAGGGGCACTGTGATGGCTGTCGGTTAAGCGTCTGCCTTTGGCTGGGGTCATGGTCCTAGGGTCTTGGGATCAAGCTCCAAATCCAGCTCCCTGCTCAGTGGGGAGGCTGCTTCTCCCTCTCCCTCTGCCTGCAGCTCCCCTTGCATGTGCTCGCTCTCCCTTGCTCTCTCTCTCTCTGTCAAATAAATAAATCCTTTAAAAAAAAAAAAAAGATAATAAGAAGGGCGCCTGGGTGGCTCAGTCATTAAGCATCTGCCTTCAGCTCAGGTCATAGTCCCGGGTCCCGGGATCGAGCCCCACATTGGGCTCCCTGCTCCACGGGGATCCTGCTTCTCCCTCTCCCGCTCCCCCTGCTTGTGTCCCCTCTCTCGCTGTATCTCTCTCTGTCAAATCTTTAGAAAAAATAACAAGAGACAAAGAAGGACATTATATGTTGATAAAAGATTCAATACAGGAAGACATAATAATTATAAACATACACACACCTAACAAGAGAGTCTCTAAACATATGAAGCAAACATTGACAAAATTGAAGGGAGAAATAGATTTATGGTAGTAACAGTTGGAGATTTTACCCTACTTTCAGCTATAGAAAACAGTCTGGTAGTTCCTTAAAAGGATAAACATAAAGTTACCATAGATTCAACTATTTCTTCCTTCCAAGCAACCTGAAAGCAAGGATTCAAGCAGATACTTGCATGCCAATGTTCATGGCACCATTACTCACAGTAGCCAAAAGGTGGAAATAAACCAAATGTCCATCAACAGATAAATGAATAAACAAAATGTGGTGTACACCCTCAATGGAATAGTTTCTAGCCATATAAAGGAATGAAGTTCTAATACACACTTCAACACAGGTAAACCTGGAAAACATTCTGCTAAGTGAAATAAGTCAGATGCTAGAGAACAGATATTGTGTGATTCCACTTATAAGAGGTATCTAGAATAGGCAAATTCACAGAGATGGAAAGTAGATTAGGAGTTACCAGGCGCTGAGAGGAGAGAGAAACAGCAGTTATTGCCCAATGGTTACAGGGTTTCTGTCTGGAGTGATGAAAACACTTTTGAAATAGATAGTGGTGATGGTTGCACAACATTGTGAGGCAATTAATGTCACTGAATTGTACATTTAAAAATAGATTAAAAGGCAAAATTTATGTTATATATGACCAAAATATTTTTTTAAAAGATCTTATTTATTTATTTGACAGAGAGAAAGGGAACACAAGCAGGGGGAGTGGGAAAGGGGGAAAAAGGCTTCCTGCTGAGCAGGGAGCCCAATGAGGGGCTTGATCCCAAGACCCTGGGATCTTGACCTGAGCTGAAGGCAGATGTTTAACTGATTGAGCCACCTAGGTGTCCCACAATTAATTTTTTTTAGTGTTGTTTATTCTGAGACCTTGCTGAATTCACTGATTAGATCTAGGAATTTGTTGGTAGAATCCTCAGTATTTACTCTGTAAATGATCATGTTATCTGCAAGTAGGGGACCTTTCATTTCTTCCATTACAATCAGCAAGCCCTTTGTTTTATTTTCTTGCCCTATTGCATGAGTTAGAACTTCCATTATTTTCTCGTGTAAGAGAGATGAGGAGGGAAATTCTTTAAATTTTATTTTCCAGGGTGCCTGGGTGGCTCAGTGGGTTAAGCCTCTGCCTTCAGCTCAGGTCATGATCTCAGGGTCTTGGGATCGAGTCCCGTGTCCGGCTCCCTGCTCGGGGGTGAGCCTGCTTCCCTCTCTCTGTCTGCCTCTCTGCCTACTTGTGATCTCTCTCTGTCAAATAAATAAATAAAATCTTTAGGGGTGCCTGGGTGGCTCAGTGGGTTGGGCCGCTGCCTTTGGCTCAGGTCACGGTCTCAGGGTCCTGGGATCGAGTCCCACATTTGGCTTTCTGCTCAGCAGGGAGCCTGCTTCGCTCTCTCTCTCTCTCTCCCTGCCTCTCTGCCTACTTGTGATCTCTGTCTGTCAAATGAATGGATAGAATCTTTAAAAGGAGAAAAAATAAAAATAAAAAAGAAATAAAATCTTTAAAAAAATTTTTATTTTCCAAATGTTGTTAATGTTATACAAAAATTACAACTTAAAAAACGAAAACTGATTTTTGTATTTTGACCATGTTTCCTAGACAGAGCTAAATTCATTTATCAGCTCTAGTAGTTGTTTCACAAGTTTCCTTGTTAATGTCACCTGCAAATGGAAACAGTTTACTTCTCTTCTGATACTTACACCTTTCCTTTTCCTTGACTTATTGCACTGGCCAGTACCTCCAGGAATATGTCAAATAAATGTGGTGAAAGGGGTCATCTTTGGCTTGTCCACAATCTTAGATTGAAAGTATACAATATTTCACCTTTAAGTATGATTTTGGGAGTAGATCTTTTTTCAAAAAATTATTTTTTTTTTAGAGAGAGAGAGAGAGAAAGTGTGTGTGTGTGAGAGAGAGAGAGAGAGAGAAAAGGAACAAGGGAGGGGCAGAGGGAGAGGGAGAGGTAAAATCTTAAGCCAACTGGCACTGGGCATGATCTCATGACCCTGAGATCATGACCTGAGCAGAGTTCAAGAGTCAAATGCTTAAATGACTGAGCAAAACAGGCGCCCCTGTAGATTTTTTTCTACATATATTTTGTGAGATGAGGAAGTTCCCTTCTGGGCGCCTGGGTGGCTCAGTTGGTTGGACAACTGCTTTTGGCTCAGGTCCTGATCCTGGAGTCCTGGGATTGAGTCCCGCATCGGGCTCCCTCTTCACTGAGGAGTCTGCTTCTCCCACTGACCCTGCCCCCCTCAGGCTCTCTCTCTCTCTCACAAATAAATAAATAAAATCTTAAAAAAAAAAAAAAAGAAGTTCCCTTCTACTGAGTTTTTAATTTTGGTTACTATATTTGGCTATTTGTATTATATTTCTATTCTATTTGGTTTTTTTCAAATCTGTTAGGTCATTTGGTAGTGGTAGTGGTGGTGTTTCCGGCTTCTTGCGATTATTTTTCAAGTTTATGTCTTATTTTTTTTTTAAACATAATATTCAGGGGCACCTGACCGGCTCAGTCAGTAGAGCATGTAGCTCTTGATCTTGGGGTTGTGAGCTCAAGTCCCACATTGGGTGTAGAGATTACTTAAATAAACATAAACAAACAAACATAACAATAATCAGAGATTATAGTCTTGGTTTAATAATTCCAATATATGATATATTTACAAATGTTGGCTTCTGCTTTCTGTCATTTCTCTGTGTGCTGGGATATTTCTGACTGTATATTCTCTTCGAAAACTTATTTGAAGGAATTAGCTTCTACTAGTTACCTGAACACTGCCAATCTGCAGTCACTTTAAATATACAGCTTGAGTATTTTTCTCTTTTTTGACCACACAAATGATGTAATTTGAAGCTACATATCCACTCCAGGCCTGGCTTTTTATCACAACTCAGAAATAGTTTCTTCTCTTCTGCTCAGCACCTAGGTACTTACTTGTAATCCCCTAGGGCAAAGCACCTGGGTTAGGTTACTCTTGGTTGACTCATTTTTTAATCCAGCAGGGGGCATCTCCTTAATCACTAGGATGGGTTTGGATTTCTGTTCTGAAATGCCTGCTCAAGTTGACCTAGTTTAGCAAATGTTTTCAGGGTGAAGGGTGTTTCAGTACTCGGGTTTCTCTCTGGGCTCACATTTTCATCTGGATTTTAGACTGGTAGTTCCTCTTTGTTCTTCAGTACTTTCAGAAAAGGATTTTATTTACTTATTTGACAGAGAGAGAATGTAAGCAGGGGGAGATGCAGAGGGAGAAGCAGGCTCCCCACTGAGCAGGAAACCTGACCTGGAGCTCCATCCCAGGACCCTGAGATCCTGACCTGAGCCAAAGGCAGATGCTTAACGGACTGAGCCACCCAGACCTCCCTGTTCTTTTTTTTTTTTTTAAGATTTATTTATTTATTTATTTGACAGGCAGCGATCACAAGTAGGCAGAGAGGCAGGGAGAGAGAGAGGGGGAAGCAGGCTCCCTGCTGAGCAGAGAGCCTGATTCAGGGCTGGATCCCAGGACCCTGAGATCATGACCTGAGCCGAAGGCAGAGGCTTAACCCACTGAGCCACCCAGGCGCCCCTGTTCTTCAGTACTTTTAAGAAGTTTATTATTATGTGGAATTTAAGAAACAAACAAAACAGATGAACATAGGGGAAGGGAAGGGAAAATAAAAGAAGAAGAAAACAGAGACTCTTCACTCTAGGAAACTAACTGAGGGTTGCTGGAGGGAGGGTGGGTGTGGGGAAGGAGTAAGTGGGTGATGGGCATTGAGGAGGGCACTTGAAGTAATGAGCACTGGGTGTTGTATGCAACTGATGAATCATTAAATTTTTTTTAAGATTTTTTTTTTTACTTATTTGAGAGAGAGAGAGAGTGCACACACATGAGCAGGGTCGGGGGCAGAGGGAGAGGGAGAAGCAGACTCTCCCCTGAGCAGGTAGTCCCATGTGGGGTTCAATCCCAGGACCCTGGGATCATGACCCCAGCAGAAGGCAGATGCCCAATTGACTGAGCCACCCGGGCGCCCCGAATCACTAAATTCTATCCCTGAAACTAATAATAACTAGTATATATTCATTTCTAAAAAGAATTTATTATTATGTCTTTTAGTCTGCATTTTTATTGTTTTCAGTAAGCAGATTGGTTTGAATACCATACTATATTCACCAGAAACAATTCTCTGCTTTTAAGCTTCCAAAAAAAAAAAAAAAGTTTATCTGCTATTGGCTCTCATCTCTTCTGTAGTTCTCTTTGTGTACTTAAAGCTGTTAAAAAAAAATTCCTTCCCAGGGCGCCTGGGTGGCTCAGATGGGTAAGTGTCTGCCTTCGGCTCAGGTCATGATCTGGGGGTCCTGGGATGGAGCCCTGCATCCGACTCCCTGCTCAGCAGGGAGTCTGCTTTCCCCTCTGCCTCTCTCCCCTGCTCATGCTCTCTTTCTCAAATGAATAAATAAAATCCTTAAAAAAAATTCCTTCTCGGCAAATAAAAATGTGACTAAAAGAATAAAAGTCTAGAGGCTGAACAGGATCCTTCTCTTCAGTCCTGTCACTTCATGGCTGATTTCCAACTTGGGGGAAATAGATGTTGCACAAGATGAGCACTTTCCTAGAGAGCAGATACCATTCCCTTCCTCATTATCCACAGTGTTCACTGATGGATGGACTGGATGCACTGTAGCAGCCACGGCTCGCACGACCCCTTCCAGCCCCCACCAGTAAACAAGAGTTGGGGGAATAAAGATTGGCTCAGTGGTTTTATGTATGTATTTATTTATTTAGAGAGCACGTGCAAAAGCAGGGGCGAGGGGAGGGGGAGGGGCAGAGGAGAGGGAGAGAATCTTTTTTATTTTTTTTGTTTTATTTTATTTTTTTATTAACATATAATGTGTTGTTTGTTTCAGGGGTACAGGTCTGTGAATCCTCAGTCTTTTTTTTTTTTTAAAGATTTTGTTTATTTATTTATTTGACAGACAGAGATCACAAGTAGGCAGAGAGGCAGGCAGAGAGAGAGGAGGAAGCAGGCTCCCTGCTGAGCAGAGAGGCCAATGCGGGGACCCTGGGATCATGACCTGAGCCGAAGGCAGAGGCTTTAACCCACTGAGCCACCCAGGAGCCCCTGTGAATCCTCAGTCTTACACAGTGCACAGTGCTCACCATAGCACATACGGTCCCCAATGTCCATCACCAAACCACCCCATCCCTCCCACCCCCCTCCACTCCAGCAATCCTCAGTTTGTTTCCTGAGATTAAGAGTCTCTTACGGTTTGTCTCCCTCTCTGGTTTCTTCTAATTTAATTTTTTCCGGAGAGAGAAAATCTTTTTTTTTTTTTAAGGTTTTATTTATTCATTTGACAGACAGAGATCACAAGTAGAGAGGCAGGCAGAGAGAGAGGAAGGGAAGCAGGCTCCCCGCTGAGCAGAGAGCCCTGAGATCATGACCAGAGCCGATCCTAAGGCAGAGGCTTTAACCCACTGAGCCACCCAGGCGACCCTGGGAGAGAAAAAATCTTAAGCAGGCTCCAGGCTCTGCGCAGAGCCTGACACGGAACTCGTTCTCACCACCCTGATATCATGACCTGAGCAGAAATCAAGAGTCAGACACTTAAGCAGCTTGAGTCATCCAGGCGCCCCTCTCCATGGCTTCGATTGAAAAGATTTTCCCAGTGATTCTAATAGGAACCTATCACTCATTAGAGATTCACTGGGGTAACTCTCACCCCTTACAGAGGTGAAAGGAAGACTTCCTGACCCTTGACTAAGTTACCAAACTCTGTTCTGTAATCTGGTCACATCCATGCTTCTCTGATTAAAATATTCTCCTTGGGGTGCCTGGGTGGCTCAGTCATTAGGTGTCTGTCTTCAGCTCAGGTCATGATCCCAGGGTCCTGGCACTGGGCTGCCTAGGGCTCCCTGCTCAGCGGGAGGCCTGTTTCTCCCTCTCCCATTCCCCCTCCTTGTATTCCTTCTCTCAATGTCTCCATCTCTCTGTCAAATAAATGAATAAAATCTTTAAAAAAAAAAAAAAAAGAAAGAAAGAAAGAAAGAAACTCCTTGTGGGGCACCTGGCTGGCACAGTGGGCAGAGCATGCAAACCTTGATCTCAGGGTTTTGAGTTTGAGCCCCACACTGGGTGTAGAGATTACTTAAAAATATTTTTTTTTAGATTTTATTTATTTACTTGACAGATAGAGATCACAAGTAGGCAGAGAGGCAGGCAGAGAGAGAGAGGAGAAAGCAGGCTCCCCGCGGAGCAGAGAGCCCGATGTGGGGCTCGATCCCAGGACCCTGGGATCATGACCTGAGCCGAAGGCAGAGGCTTTAACCCACTGAGCCACCCAGGTGCCCCTAAAAATATATTTTTTTAAATCTTAAAAAAAAAAAGACTGTCCTAGTAAACATTGCAAACATTTATTTTCCCAAGACCACAAGGCTGCTCCATCCCAGCCTTCCTACCTCAGCTGATGGAAACTCCTCTTTTAGTTGCTCAGGTTAAAAATCTCAGAGTGACTCTTAATTCGTGTCTTTATCTCATAACCCATTTCCAACCTTTTGAGAAATCCTGGGGGCTCTACCTTCAAAATATACCCAGAATCTGACCATCTTTCACCACATGCATCACCACCACTCTAGTACAAGCTACCATCATCTCCTACACGCTGTGGCATGCATTCTTGAAATAACCTTCTAGCAGGCGTGCCTGCTTCTGTCCTTGTCCCTCTGGTTAGTTCACAACCCAGCAGCCAGAATGGTTATTTTAAAATATGTCAGATGATGTCACCCTTCTGCTCAAAACACTGCAATGGCTCCCTATTTAGGAGTAAAGGCCAAGCATACAAGAAGCAGACAAAATCTGCACTCTCTCTCTCTCTCTCCCAGTTGCTTCCAGCACTCTCCCCTCACTCACAATGCTCCCCCTGCCACACACACACACACACACACTTCTCCTTGCTGTTCTTCAGTAACACCAGCCAGCTGTTCCTTCCGCCTGGCATGCTCTTCCACCAGACAGCCCATTAGCTAACCATCTTCCCTCCTTCAATTCTCACTTTCTCACTTGTGTGTAATCTAGCCAAACCTGCTCCCTTGACCTTGCTCTACCTTAGTGCCCCCTTAGCCATGGTTTCACTTTCCGCAGATTCCATTACACAGGGTCAACCACAGTTTGGAAACAGAGAATTCTTCCGAAGGTCAGTAGTAGCCTACACTGCAATGCCCACCTCATTCACCTTGCTTCCTCTCATCGTGTAAGCTCTTGATCATCTCACATTATCACAAGAAGGGTGAGGACAGGACACTAAGATATTTTGAGACAGAGAGAGAGACCACATTCACAGAACTTTTACTACAGTATATTGTTATAATTGCTCTTTTTATTATTGTTGTTGTTAGTCTCTTACTATGCCTAATTTATAAATTAAACTTTATCATAGGTATGTATGTATGTATAGGAAAAACACAGTATAAGTAAGGTTCAGTACTATCTGGGGTTTCAGGCATCCACTGGGGGTCTTGGAACATATTCTCTCTCACACACACACACACACACACACACACACACTCACATAGACACACACCCCTACGGAGGGGTCTTCTGTACTGTACTGTATTTTTCTGTACTGTGCTGTACTTCCCCCCCCCCATAGCCTTGTCCCATCTTCTACATAATGTATTATCTCCCTTGTCTAAGAATAGAAGCTACAAGAAGGCAGAAATCTGTTTTGTTCACTGAGCCCAAGAACTAAGGAAAGTGTCTATCACAGTGGCTTCAAAAATGTCAAACGTAAACTTTATTTTTTTAATATAAAATTTGAATGCCTGTATTCCTCGCAATACTACAACTAAGAAGTATGACTAACAATATCAGGTCGTGAGACCCAGGGGATCTTGGACGCCCACTATCTTCACTCGCACCTAGGAGGGCAGCTACTTTGAACTGGAAACACTGAATTTTCAGCTCACCAAAGCCCTTTCTCTGCTCAGCTTCTGCAAAGTGTGCGTCCCGGGCTCACCTTGTCCAACCTGGACGAGATTCCCCTTCCCCCAGCTCCAGGGTCATTCATTCAGCCAACCAGTCAAAATCTCCGTCCTTTCTGCCCCTTAAAGGACTTCGCTTTCCGAAAGTTTGTGCCAAGAGGGGCGGGGCGTAGCAAATTTAGCAGGTGGGCGGTACGCTGGGGCGGTTGCCTAGGTCACCGCGGGGCTTAACCCGGGCGGAGAGAAAATGGGCGGGGTGTGGAAGAGAACTTCCCTCCTCTATCACGGTTCGTCTTGGAATTGGCTCGCCACTGCCGGGCCACGCCCCCAACCGGGCTCTCGCCACGCCCCCAGCGGTTAGCAGTCCGGGGCCAGGTGCGGAAGCTCCAGCCTAGCGAGGAACCCTCAGAGCCCCGGACACAGGCGCACTTCTTCGGGTAATCGCCCCGGGCCGTCGCGGGGAGATGTGCTTCAGCCCCCGGGACCCTGTAGGGTGTCCGGTTATTCATTCGCGCGGCGGTGCCAGCCCGGACCTGGATCCAGGGCCAGGAAATTCCGAGAAACCTCGGCCCAGGGCCAGCATCTCGCCCAAGTCGCGCTTAAAGGAGGGATTGGATTCAATAGAGGATCTCCAACGAGCCAGCCCCGTCAGACAGATCCTTTTCTTCACGGAAGTCCCTGGGCTTCTGGGGGCTTTGGCTTCCTCAAGTGTAAACGAATAGACATCGGGAAACCCAGAACTGGCTGCAGCTCTGGGACTCACTTGCTGTGTGGCCTTGACCAAGACACACCCTATTAGTAGGCTTGTTCCCTCATCTCACTGCGAAGGGGATAGGACTTGATGTCCTCTAAGGTCCCTTTTCGTCCTTCCTAGTTATGAGGCTGCCCTGATAACACGTGTGAAGTTTCTTTGTAAGTGTTCCAGGAATGAGGGAAAAGTCTAGAATGGCATCTAAAAATAAAATAGGGACTGTTAACAGGGGAGTGAGAGCCTGCAGCTCAGGAGGTGTTGCTGGAAAGGAGAATGGAATAATCCTCTATACTTTAATCCCCTCACTTTACAGAGGAGAAAACTATGAGAGTAGCTAGGTCCGGCCGCTAATAGGAAGAACCCAGGTTTTCTGGCTTCACTGCATGATCAGTCCCTTTACACACAGTGTTGGCTAACAGAAGGCATAAACATGTAAAAGCAGGTAGAGAAATTGTCCACAGAAATAAAAGCAATTTAGTTGGTAACTTGAAATCTTTTCAAGTTGGGGTGCCTGGTGACTCAGTTGTTAAGTGCCTGCCTTCCATGATCCCAGAGTCCTGGGATCAAGCCCTGCAATGGGCTCCCTGCTCAGCAGGAAACCTGTTTCTCTTCTCCTTCTCCCACTCCCCTTGCTTCTGTTCCCTCTCTCACCGTGTCTCTCTGTTGAATACATAAATAAAATCTTTTAAAAAATAAAAGTTTTTAATTGAATTAGAAACTTCCCACTTTTGTTTACTTAAGATTTGTATCCTGCCTACATTTAGGGTGACCTTCAAAGCAGAAACAGAGCAATAAAAAATAAAACAGAAACAAGTTATTTCCCTCTTCTGCTTTTTCTTTCTGTCATCCTTACCTCCTCAGAAGAGCTTCTCAACTTCTGATGTTCCCAAACACCCCTCTGTAGTACTCTTCAGTGATCATCCACCCATCTTCCAAAAAAAAAAAAAAAAAAAAAAAAAAAAAAAAAAAAAAAGCCAACTAAAGCCAAACCCCAGGTGTGACATGTATATGAAATGCCCAGATGAGGCAAATCTTATAGAGATGGAAAGTACATTAGTGGTTGCCCAAAGTATGTGTGTGTGTGTGTGTGTGTGTGTGTGTGTGTGTTAGGATTGAGGGGAAACAAGAAGTGACTCCTAATAGATATGAAGTTTATCCCAGGAATGAGGAAAATGTACTAAAATTATGGTGACAGTTGCACAACTCTGTGAACAGACTGAAAATCCCTGGATTGTGCATCGCACTTTAAATAAGTGCACAATATGTGAATTCTATCTCAATGAAGTTGAGAGCAAGAGAGACCTACCAGAAAGCAGTAACAGGGGCTGTGCTGTACCTGGGGCAACTGGCTGGCTCAGCCGGTGGAGTGCATCGCTCTCAATCCTGGGGTTGTGAGTTCAAACCCCACACTGGGTGGAGAGATGACTTTAAAAATCTTTGAAAAAGGTGGGCGGTGGGTGGGGAAGGATACACATGGCAGAATAGAGCCTCACATGATATTGAAGTGAGATAGAGAAAAATCAGAAAGAAAGGGAATGTTGAGGAGGAAAAGAAATCAACATTGATCTTTTGTGATTTTTCCCCCTCCTGGGCTACTTCAGAGATGGCAGTGTGTGAGTAGCTTTTATCCTCATCTGGGCTGTCTTTCTCCTGGAGGAGCTCTTGGAGGGAGCACCATGTGGTGGGCTGTTCCACAATCTAGAGCAGTCCCCTCGGTCTCCCCCATCTAACACTTCAGTACCTTCCCTGTCCTCCACACTCCCTAGCTCACTTTGTTTTTCCTTCCTTCTTTTTTTTTTTAAGATTTTATTTATTTATTTATTTGACAGAGATCACAAGCAGGCAGAGAGGCAGGCAGAGAGAGAGGGGGAAGCAGGCTCCCTGCTGAGCAGAGAGCCCGCCATAGGGCTGGATCCCACTGGAATCATGACCTGAGCCGAAGGCAGAGACTTAACCCACTGAGCCACCCAGGCGCCCCTGTTTTTTCCTTCTTCTTAGTTGTCTGCCTTCCTTAGAATTTAATCTCTGTAAGGACAGGGATTTGGGGGTTTGGGTTTTAATTTTTAGCTGTTTTGTTCACAAGTGTATCTGCAGTGTCTGGAAGAGCCCAGAGTAGATAAATGAATGAGTAGATAAATGAAAGAATGAACTACAACACGCTGAAAAGGTCTCAAGAGCGTATATTGTAAATCTGACAGCTTCATAGTTCCGAGGCAAGGGACAGAAAGAAGCCTTTTTTCCCTCATTTGGACCCATCTTAGTGTGGGCAAGTACACGCACACACACCCCTCTAGAGTTCAAGGAGAGAGGTCCAGAATGACATCTGAGTGGTGAGGGACTAGCATGATGAAATCGTAACTCATTACTCATAAGTTAAGAGTTTAAAAAAAAAAACAAAACTGGATCATCGGGATGCTTGGGTGGCTCAGGGGGTTAAAGCCTCTGCCTTCAGCTCAGGTCATGATCTCAGGGTCCTGGGATGGAGCCCCATATCGGGCTCCCTGCTCAGTGGGGAGCCTGCTTTCCCCACCCCTGCCTGCCTCTCTGCCTACTTATGATCTCTGTCAAATAAATAAAATCTTTTTTTAAAGATTTTATTTATTTATTTGACAGGGACAGATCACAAGTAGGCAGAGAGGCAGGCGGGGGGGGGGGGAAGCAGATGGGGGGGGGGAAGCAGGCTCCCTGTTGAGCAGAGAGCCCGATGCGGGACTCGATCCCAGGACCCTGAGATCATGACCTGAGCCGAAGGCAGTGGCTTAACCCACTGAGCCACCCAGGTGCCCCTCAAATAAATAAAATCTTAAAAAAAAAACTGGATCATCGATATAGAGACAGCAGAGAGGATGAACGCCAGCCATGTTTTTTTCTTTTTCTTTTTCTATATTTTATTTTTTAAAGTGCTCTCTACACCCCATGTGGGGCTCAAACCCACAACTCTAAGATCAGGAGTCACATACCCCTCCAGTCACCTTTCTGACTACCGGGACTGGTTTCTGATCCAACTCCAGCTCTCAGAATCAGTTTAACGTTTGCAAAATTACGTAACATTTTAAAGCTTCACTTCCTTCTTCTGCACAATAGGAAAATACTTTCATAGTTGTAAGGATTTGGTGAGATAAAATATGAAAACAGGTGTCAGTCCCTGGCATGCAGTAGGTATTTGATTAATTTTTGCTTTGGGGGGGGGATAATTTCTCTCCTGTGACCTTCTCCTTGTGAATACAGGCTTATTCCTCAAGACTGTAAAGCTACATTGTCAGTTTGATTTTTTTTTTAAATCCGGTTGTCACTTTGGACTTTTAAAGAGTTTTGAAGGGGGGACCTGGGTGGCTCAGTGGGTTGGACCTCTGCCTTCAGCTCAGGTTATGATCTCAGGGTCCTGGGATCAAGCCCCACATCAGGCTCTCTGCTCGGTGGCGAGCCTGCTTCCCCTCTCTCTCTGCCTGCCTCTCTGCCTACTTGTGACCTCTGTCAAATAAGTGAATACAATCTTTAAAAAAAAAATAAAGAGTTTTGAAGATATATATTAATTCTAAAAGTGCACTTTTCAATTATTTAAGTAAGGACTTAAAGAAGGATGTGAGAGAAAGTTAGAGAATGGGGAACTGGGTTTGGTGTTTGCTTCAGCTCTACCATTTGATGCGTTACCCAGAACCCTAAGGATTGGAATGCTGAGTCCCTGGGCCCTGCCCCAAATCCCTCTTCAGCCTGAGTTTTGTTTTTGTTTTGCTCTTAAAAAATGGAATTGAAGTACACATAATGTAACATTTGCCCCCTTAATATTGTCCAGGGTCCAGTTCAGTGGTATTAGGTATAGCCTCGGATGTCTGCAAGGAGCACAGAGCTAAGCACAGGAGCTCTGGATTCAGCCCATATGGACTTGAACTCCTGGCTCAGCGCATTACTACATGGCCTCAGGCAAGGCATGGAACTTCAGCCTTAACATCAGCAAAGAAGAGATACTCAGAGTCTTGACTCCAACATTGTAGGGCTGGAAGGAGGCCACGGGGATGAAGCCCTTGCCAGTGCTTGGCTCAGAGAGTGCCTCAGTGCATGTGAACCATTGTTGTTATTCTAGAGCTTGGAATTCAGAATCAGAATCAGGCTGGGTTTCACGCACAAGGTCACACGGATACAGCTGGGTCCTAGACACGGCTTCAGCTGAGTCCTGAGCAGAGCCTCCAGGTCGAGGGGTCTGTGGAGAGTTCCTGGCTCTCAGTACTGAGTAAGGCTTCTGTTCTCCATTCTCTTGGGGCTGCCTCTCTGTTCCTCTGCATCACTCAGGATTGGGGGAGGGTGGTGGGGGTGCCATCTCCAGCCACAGGACTGGACTGAAACTCGGGATCTATAGCCTGTCTGGGGCCCCTCCTTAGGGCACATGTTTCCTCGGATCCTATGTGCCAGGCAGTGTGCCAGTCACTGGGACAGTGCCAAGATGGATCTGATTCAGACCCCTCCCTCTAGGATCTTACAACTGAACTAGGGGGATAAAATGGGCATGACTATGCCACTTACCCAGTTGATAAGTATTTATCGATCACATACCGTGTGTACGACATCGTGTAAGATATTGAGTCCCAGTCGCAAAAATCCCCAGGAGGGAGAAATGACGGTGGTTGCTTTGGTCCTAACCCATCTAACCCAAGCCTGGCCTCTAGAAATGCTGTCGAGATGGATGGGTGGATGGATGGATGGATGGATGGATGGGTGGATGGGTGGGTGGATGGGTGGGTGGATGGGTGGATGGAAGTAGGGTAGATGTCTGGTCGTTAGGGAAGGTTTCACATGGTAGGAGATCAAGCCAAGGACCTTGCAGAATAGAGGTTACTCACTGGAAAAGATGGTACAAAGATTCCGTCCTCAGGTTCATTCGAGAATCTGGGAGGCCATTAATCTATGAGGGTTCCTTTAGGGCCTGAGTGGAAAATTCAAACGGCTATAGGGTCCAGGAAAGGACAGGACGGGCATGGAGGCTGGGTGCTTACTCTGGTGTCTTTACACCTGAATGCCTCTTGGTTTACCTTACATTTGTGCCCTTGTCATAGAGACACAGGAACCAAAACCTGCTTCCCTTACAGGAAAAACATCAGCACAAGCATAGCTGCTGTTCCTCAGGCTCAGACAGGGAGGGCTTGGGAGTGGAGGATGAATCAGGGGGTGCAGTCCTGCTAAGCGGGGGTGCCAACTCTGTTTGAACCAGTTTAGTGGAAGAACATGAGTGAACTGTTTCCAGCTCTACTGATGCATCAAAAGCTAGAAATCTGGTTAACTGTTTTTTTTTTTTTTTTTTTTTTTTTTTTTTATTTTTTTTTTTTAAAGATTTTATTTATTTATTTGTCAGAGAGAGAGAGGGAGAGAGAGCAAGCACAGGCAGGCAGAATGGCAGGCAGAGGCAGAGGGAGAAGCAGGCTCCCTGACGAGCAAGGAGCCCGATGTGGGACTCGATCCCAGGACGCCGGGATCATGACCTGAGCCGAAGGCAGCTGCTTAACCAACTGAGCCACCCAGGCGTCCCTGGTTAACTGTTTTTAAGATGAAATCTCCCACTTTTAAAGTAAGTATCAACTCAAATTTTTGAAAGAAATTGCCCACCAGTTGAAACACACTTTGGAATTGTAGCTACCAGTCTCTAACTCAGGGCACCGAGAGACAGATCAGGTTAGAAGATGGGCCGAAGCTAAATTTTTAAGGGGCCTTGAACGCCGTGCTAAAGACTTTTGACTTGAGCTCATAGCTTCAGTTTGGGGCCAAAAACGCTTTTTGAACAAGGGTGTGGTTCGAGGCAAGAGTCTGGGGACCGGTGGGGTGTACAGTGGCATACGAACCAGCGGGGAAGCAGTCAGGTTTGAAGGTCACCGCAGTAAGGAAGGTTTGTGACAATGCAATCGAAAGATGATGGCAGTGGGAACGGAAAAGACGAAGCGGACAAGAATAAGATGAAGTGGAAAAGGGTCCGGAGAGGATGAGGGGAGTCGCGGGGAGCGGCGGGAGAAAAGAGAAGCGAGGTTCCACCGTGACCCACGTCTCTCGCCCGAAAGGGAAGAAAGGCAAGGGCCGGCCAGGTCGGGTGGAGGCCTACTGAGAGGTCCCAGAAGCCGGCCCGCATCCCGACGGGTCAGCGGCGCCAGGGCCCAGCCTGCGCCGCGAGCTCCGGCTCCGCTCCTCGCTCCGCCGAGCGTCTCCAACCAGCCCGACTACAAAAGCGGCGGCTGCGGGGACTGAGGGGGCACCTGGGAGCAGGCGAAAGGAGCGGGCGCTCGCTGAGCCGGGGCTCTGGAAGGCTCGAAGTCCCTCAGGGGAGCACCGCCGGCCCGCCGCGAGCCCCCGCGGACCGGCCCGCGGGGACAGGCCAGGGGCCCCCCGGCTGCCACGATCGGAGACACCTCTTGCCGCACGGCCGGGTGCGCCCCCGCCCCGCGCACGGGGCTCGCTCTCTGGAGCTCGGGGCGCAGGAGCTCTTGGAGCCCCGCCCCGTCCTGTGCGCCCCAAGGCCGCCGCCAAGCGCCCCGCGCCCCGATCCCGCCCGTGGGGCGCCCGCAGTCAGGCCGCGGCCGGAAGTGCGCGCTGCTCCCGCCGCCCGCAGGGCCTCTCTAGCCGCCGCGGGCGCCCGCGTCTCAGTGGGAATAACCCCTTCGGCCCCAGCGGGCCCGAGCCGCAGCGGGAGGGGGAGTGGCGGGGGAGGGGGTGGGGGTCGTCCTCTTGTCCCTGCGGAGGGCTGACTTGGCTTGTGTCCTCCCCGGGCGACGGTTCGGTGACCCTCGTGCCCATATCAAGAGGACAGCGCCCAGCTCGCTGGGTTCGTGCGCCCACTCAGCTAAGGCGCTGAGCCGCCTCGGGCGGGTTCTTGAACCTCTCTGAGCCTCGGCCTTCCGATCTGTAAAAATCACGGTGCTTACCTCAAAGGCTTGCTGTAAGGATTCGGTGAACATGTGAAGGATTTAGAAGAGGGCCTGTCGCCTAATAAGTGTTCGGGAAATGCTAGTCGTCATTGTCACGATTTTTACTGCTACCTTTTGAAAAAGGACAGGTGTTCGAGGGTCCGTTTTGTGACAGGACAATGAAGAAAGTGACAGTCTAGTAAGAGCTGCTGTCTCTTGAGGGCCGTCTTTGCGCTGGGTTCCTGACACACCTATCTCTACAGCCTTAGGCCAATTCCGTGAAGGCAATACTACGATTCCCATTTCATGAATGGGGTTAGGAACTGAGTGGATGTCGGCATGGGATTTGGACTCAAGGTCCTCTGACCCCGGAGCGTATGCTTTTTCTTCTCCTCCACAGGGCAGCACTGATTTGATTGGATTTGATTTTTAAGAGTTTATTTGAGAGAGAGAGTGCCTGTGTGCAACTAGGAGGGGCAGGGACAGAGGGAGAGGGAGAAGCCCACTCCCTGCTGAGCAGGGGAGCCTGATGTGGGGATCCATCCCAGGACCCAGGACCCAGGATCATGACCTGAGCCAATGGCAGACAGATGCTAAACCAACTGAGCCACCTAGGCCCCTGCAGCACTGATTTTAGGAACCTTTTCTGGGAATTCTGACCTGAAGCTTCAAAACCAATAGGACTGTCAGACAGGAATGTCCCATCAGTCCTGGGCAAAGGTACCCGATTCCTACACCAGGCTAACACACACAGTAATGAGCAATGCTGGCCCAGCATGGACGCTATACTTGCTTAAAGACAAGGATCTTGTGACCTTCAAAAGAAGTAAGTTGCAGACATCCAAAGAGAGAAAGACACTGGGCACCTGGGTAGGTCAGTGGTTGAGTGTCTGCCTTTGGCTCAGGTCATGATCTCAGGGTCCTGGGATCGAGCCCCTCATTGGGCTCCCTGCTCTGCAGGAAGCCTGCTTTCCCTCTCCCACTCCCCCTGCTTGTGTTCCTGCTTTTGCTGTCACTCTGTCAAATAGATAAATAAAATCTTTTTAAAAAGAGAGCAAAAGAAAGACACTGAGTAAATATATATTTCAAAGTTTATTTTTTAGCAATCTCTACACCAACTTGGGGCTGGAACGCACCACCCCAAGATTGAGAGTCACATGCTCTTCCAAATGAGCTAGCCAGGCACCCCCCCTTTTTTTAACATTTTATTTATTTATTTGACAGACAGATCACAAGTAGGCTGAGAGGCAGGCAGAGAGAGAGGAAAGGAAGCAGGCTCCCTGCTGGGCAGAGAGCCCGATGTGGGGCTGGATCCCAGAACCCTGGGATCAGGACCTGAGCCGAAGGCAGCGGCTTAACCCACTGAGCCACCCAGGCGCCCCAACCCCCCCTATTTTAAAAGATTTATTTATTTTAGAGAGAGCGCATGTGCAGGGGGAGGGGCAGAGGGAGAGAGAGACTCTTAAGCAGATTCCACGCTGAGCGTGGAGCCGCACATAGTGCTTGATCTCACGCCCCTGAGATCACGACGTGAGCCAAAACCGAGAGTCAGACACAATGGACTGAGCCCCCCAGGCACCCCTATTTTTTAAGGATAAAATATAACCATGTTTTCAGGTGCAAAACCAACCAAGTCCAACCTTTGACATGACCTGTGGAAACCTGGGGGGCCAGTCCAGCCGGCCACTTCTCCCTGTTTCCACTCTCAGGGTCCCTCTGGGCAGTTCCAACTGGGTTCCAGCGTTTACTACTAAACGCCCTTTGTTAGTGAGTTCGTGGAGCCTGGAGGATAGGGTCAGGCTGTGCCCTTGCCTTTCATTCCCTAGGCATTTAGCAACTTGACAGTCATGCAGGAAGTCACCAGGAAAAGCGAAGGCATGGCAGCTGTGAGGAGAAAGGGTGGGTGGCCATGAGAGATGGGGGACAAGGAACTTTCTCACCTTCACGCCCCTTGGCCATGCTGCTCCCTCTACCTGGTGTAAGCTTTGGGAGGGCAGGACTTTGTCCATCTTGTCTTCTGCACCCTAATGCCAAGAGAGTGTGAGGCTTTCCCCGGGTCACTCCACAAGTTACTGGTTTTTCAGAATAGGGCACTGGGGCATCCCACGCCATGTACCCAAGGGCAGGATGAGGAGTATGGCGCCACCCAGGTCTAATGACCACATTGGCTTTCTCCAGTGAGGAAAATCATGCCCTTACAACATAGGGTGGATGTTTTCTAATAAGATTCCTTTTACATTTTTCCTTTTCACTTCCTTTTATATTTGGGGGAAAAATTCATATGGTATAAAAGGATAAAAAAGGGAAAGCAGGCTGCCCTCCTGACTATGCCTGTCCCCAGCCCCTGTCATCATCTCCGGAGAATTGTGACCGATTTCTTGTGTCGTTCTAAAGATAGTCTATCCATACGCAACACAAATACGATAATGCACACTGTGGTCCCTTGCTTTTCCCCTCCTTTCATGTACAAAGATATTGTGGAGACTGTCTCACGTCAGTGTGTGTGTATCTGCTTCCTTTTTTTCACAGCTGCTGAGTATCCTGTTATATGGATATGCCGTAATGTATTTAATCGACTTCTTGTTAGTGGACTTGTAGGTTACATTCAGTCTTTTGCTGTAGAAGCAACACTTTGCTGAATAGCTTAGTGTGCAGGTGCCCCCGTGCCTGTAGGACCTTAAAGTGGAGTTGCTGGGTCAAAGGGTGTGCACATGTTGAATTGCGACCAGTGTTGCCAAATTTTCCTTCCCCCAAAGAGGCAGTGCAGATGTATGCTCTTACTAAAGATGTTTGAGAGTTCCTGATTCCATGTAGTCTATAAGCAAATTATATTTGCAAACCTCTTAGGTTAAAACTTGTATTTCATGGTTTTTATTTGCATTATGAGATTTCTTTTATAACAAACTCTGGTAAGAGGAAATTGAAACCTGACAGTGGAGGTAAAAAATTTTTTAAAAAAGCATCGTGTGGTTTTGAATCAATCCTCACCTCCTGATCTGACTTGGAGAAGTAAAAAGAGAAAAATTGCCAGTGAGTGCTCCAAGCCACCTGACTCACTAGAGGAGAGATACCAAAATCTAGAGACAGACAAATTGAAGTCCCAGTTTTCCAAACAAGGGAAAGATATTAATAACACAAGCCAAAGGCCAGAAAGCTTGATGCTTATCTCAATTGGGATCCTAAATCAGAGCATCAAACAGGTGATTTGCAAGATGGCTTGGTGCAGGGAGGAATAAGGGTCCTGAGTCCTACAGGAAGGCAATGAATCACAGCTCATACTAGCAGGGCGACCTTGGGCAAGGTATTTCCTGTATCTCTGAACTTCTATTTTGTCAGCATAAAGCAGGGGCACCAATACCCACCTGCCGGAGTTATGATAAAACTAAAATAACTCATGTCAATTGCTTGGCACAAAAAATATTAATTAAAATGGAAGGAAGAAGGTCAAATCCAAGCCCTCTGGGGTTACAGGCTCTAGACCCCTGAGAAAAAGGAAGGTGACCGGGAGACAGAACAGCTAGAAGTAGGCACAGCTTGATTGCCCCTGTTAAAAGCAGGCTTACTCCAAACCTAGTGGTCAGATCTCAAGGGTGAAATGCCAAACAACAAAAGCTCCCTATATTATCCCTCTAACAACGTGAAACAAAGCCATCTTCTTGCCCGTGTGTATTTCCAGGGCCACTCTCTTCCATTCTTGGTGATGGCTCTTGGAACTGGCAAGCTAGAGCTACTGTGTATCTACCAAACCCCAGACCCGAAAGATACATGTAGCTAAGCCCTTATTAGGATTGCTTAAGCCTGGGATGTGTGATTTGTAACAATGGCTTTCAAGGCAGACTGGCTGAACTTGCGAACCTAGCACAGGCATGAGCCATCTCCCACAGCACTGGGGCGTTGTGTGCCCATCTGTCTCTGTGTTGGACCAGATTCAGAACTAGGGGGTAGGGTTGAAGACATGTCCTCCGCATCACGAAATGTCTTTTTTTTTTTTTTTTTTTTTTTAATCAGAGAGAGACAGTGAGCACAAGCAAGGGGAAGGTAGGCAGAGGGAGAAGCAGGCTCCCCGCTGAGCAGGAAGCCTGATGCGGGACTCGATCCCAGGATGTTGGGATCATGATCTAAGCCAAAGGCAGATGCCTAACCGGCTGAGCCACCCAAGAGTCCCAAAATGTCGTTTTGATGAGGACTCACAGAACTTTCTCCCGTGTCTCACATGAATCACATAACCAATATCTGTCCAGACCTCTAGAAAGTTCGCCAAAGGGTGCCTCACTTTTAGCAATTGTTTTGGGTATCAACCCTGGGCATGTTATCATGTCCCCCTATGTTTCACCTTTGCCTTTTCTGTTTTGGGTTTGTTTGGGTTTTTTATGGTCTTGTTAATAACACTTTACTACTGCTGCTGTTATCAGTGATAATGGCCAGTGCTGAACAGCTGTGGGTCTTCCTAGATGCCAGGCACCTGTTGTAGAATATGTGGCTCTGTAAATGCCTTGGGTCCTTTTTGAAACCAAGCAAGGTATAAATAAACAAACAAGCCCAACTGCCAGCCTCGCTCTTAAAGGTGTCTTTTTAATATCTGATTTAATATCTTTTTAATATCTATAATATCATACATGCTAGAGAAAGGCTGTACATCTTGGACCTCATCTCTTTCTGGACATATATTTGGAAATGAACAAGTCTACAAAGCAAAACAAAATCTTTTAGCAAACAGAAGCCATTTGTTAAGGGGTGCTTGACTGGCTCCATTGGTTAAGCCTTTGACTCTGGTCATGATCCTGGAGTTCAGGGATCGAGTCCCACATGGAGCTCCCTGCTCAGGGAGGAGTCTGCTTCTCCCTCTGCCTCTGCTTCTCCCTTTGCCTCTGCTGCTTCCTCTGCCCCTTTCCTTCTCCCCCTGCTCATGCTTGCTCTTTCTCTCTCAAATTAATAAAATCCTTATTTAAAGAAAGAAAGAAAGAAAGAAAGAAAGAAAGAAAGAAAGAAAGAAAGAAAGAGAAACCATTAGTCAAGGGACGATAACCTTACAAGAATCAAACCCTACGAGCTTGGTAAGGAAAGCAGTGATCCCTAGAAGGCCACAGAGAGCTGCAGTCCCAGGATACTCTCACATCCTTTATAAGGATAAAACAAGAATAAGGACTGACCGGTCAAGGGCTCACTCACACGGGGCCCTGATCTGAACGGTCATGCCATGATACCTTTAATACTCACATCCACCCTATGAAGTAGGAATTATTTTCTATGGTTGCAAGGTTTCTTACTAGGTTCACAGACCAAGGAAATTTTCTAGATTTCGTTTAGATGGATTTCAGCAAGGCATGTAATCAAATCTTTCCTCACATCCTTTAGACAAGACAGACAGACAGAGACCGACTATCATGCACTTAGAGGCACAACTAATTACAAGGTAACACATCACCAAAGCCAGGGAAATGCTCCTAGATCTGACCCAATATTTCTATTTCTGGAACTATCTTTTAAGAAAACAATCAAAATTGAGGTGACATATACTCTCAGAGATGTTCACCGAAGTTTTATTTATAAGAACAAAAACGGAGGCAGTGTAGATATTCAGCAACAGGGAAATGACTCAGCAAAATATGGTGTAGGTAGAAAGAATTCTGCAGACAGCCTGTAAAATTATGGCCATGAAGACGATGAAGCACCAAAAACATATAACTAAGGTTAAAAAAAAAAAGTTTTGAAAAAAATTCAGGAAGGAAATACAATGAAAGGCAAAAATAGTTGAACTAGGAGCAGATGCAAAATGCATGATTTTGTTTTTTTATATTTTCGTTGGTATGGTTATACTATTTTTCTAGTGTAAAAAAAATGTATTTAAGCAAAGATAAAAGCTGAAGCTAGCTACAGGGGGAAAAAAACCAAGGGTCAGTGTGAGCTCACACCGCATTCAGTCCTCACACTCTGGAAGGGTTGTTTTCCTATTTTGCAGATGAGGAAATGGAGAATCAGAGAAGGTCCAGGAATTAGAACAAGGTCTCACAACTGAATGTGATAGAAACAAGAACTGAAACAAAGTCTGACTTTGGTGGCGGCTTTCCAGGTGTCTCACAACTGAGGAAGTCTCCACAGGAATTTTAGCAATTTACGAGGAAGGTGCCCCCTCGGGGCAGACAAATTGCAGAAAGATCCCTTTTCTGGGCAGGCAGCCCCTGACCCATGGGTTGGCTGGGGGATTAAGCCTCAACTGAAATGTCATCATATTGGTCCCCGTGGCCGATGCCTTTGCATAGGATATAACCTGCACCAGCGCCCAGATGGGGAGACAAGGTGGCATCCTGGTGATTGATGTCAAGGTCTTTGCCAGTGTGCTGAGACGGCACCGGGAGCAGGGTGGTCCTTTCTGTTCCCCTTCCCAGGAGAACCCTTTGAGGGCACTCAGGGGAGAGTATCAGGTTGGTGCAGAGGACTTTATCACCACTGCACGCTCACTGTGCCTCTGTCTCTGTCACTCCTTCTCACATACACACAAAAAGAGCCCTTTAGACCCTTATTGTGCAACAATATACAATGGCACTTATTAGCATAATTTAATATTGGTTGAATTTTTTTGTTGAATTTTTTTTAAAGATTTTTATTTATTTATTTGACAGAGAGAGATCACAAGTAGACAGAGAGGCAGGCAGAGAGAGAGGGAAGCAGGCTCCCTGCCGAGCAGAGAGCCCGATGCGGGACTCGATCCCAGGACCCTGAGATCATGACCTGAGTCAAAGGCAGCGGCTTAACCCACTGAGCCACCCAGGCGCCCTTTGTTGAATTTTTTAAGAAGATTTTATTTGGGAGAGAGAAATTGAGCACGAGCAGGGCAGGGAGGGGCAGAGAGAGAAGCAGACTCCCCCCAGAGCAAGGACTCCTATGAGGGGGCTAGAATCCAGGCCCCCTGGGATCTTGACCTGTGCCGAAGGCGACAGACGCTTAACCCACTGAACCACCCAGGCGCCTCTGATTGAAGTTTTTATTGTAAAATTCACATAACAATAACTTCAACCATTTTGAAGTCTACAGTTCAGTGATATGTAGTACATTTACAATGATGTGCAGCCATCACCCCTGTCTAGTTCCAGAACACTCTCATCACCACAACAGAAGTCTTGTACCCATTAAGCTGCCACTCCCCATTCCTCCCCGCATCCCGCCCCCTACCCCTAGCAACCATTCATCTGCTTTATGTCTTTCTGGATTCACCTGTTCCGGATACTTCGTATAAACAGAATCATAAAATATGCAACCCCACACATCTAGTTCCTTGCACTTAATAAAATAGTGTTTTCAAGTTCAGGGGTGCCTGGGTGGCTCAGTTGGTTAAGTGTCTGCCTTCGACTCAGGTCACGATCTCAGAGTCCTGGGATCGAGCCCCTCGTTGGGTTCCCTGCTCAGCAGGGAGTCTGCTTCTCCCTCTCCCTCTTCCTCTCCCCTCCCCGCCCCTGCTTGTGTTCGCTCTCTCTAATAAATAAATAAAATATTTTAAAAAAAAACCCCAAAACAATGTTTTCAAGGCTCATCCACATTGTAGCACCTATCAGCCATCTATTCCTCTTTATGGCTTAATGATATTCCGTTGTATGGATACACACCACATTTTGTTTATCTCTTCATTCCTTGATGGACATCTGAGCTGTTTCCACTTTGGGGCTATTATGAAGAATGCTGATATGAGCATCTGTGAACAAGTTTTTGTGTGGACATATGTTTTCATTTCTCTTGCATGCAGACCCGGAATTGCTGGGTCATGGGTGGTCCTCTGTTTAGCTTTTTGAGGAACCACCAAATTCTTTTCCACGGTGGCCGCAGCATTTTCCATTCCCATCAGCAGTGCGTGAGGGTTGCGAGCTCTCCACATCCTCATCAACACTGGTTACTCTTGGGTTTTTATAAAGTATTATTATTGTAACTGTCCCTGTGGGTTCGAAGTGGGATCTCACTGGGGTTTTGATCTGCATATCCCTCGGGGCCAATGATGTTGAGCATCTTTTCATGTGTTGTTGGCCATCTATAGATCGTCACTGGATAAATGTCCAAGTCCTTTGCCCATGTTTTAATTGGGTTGTGTTTATTGTTGTGTTGTTACAGTGACTTTTTTTTTAAGAGTGGTTAAGGCAGAGGGAGAGGGAGAATCTTAAGCAGGCTCCATGCTAAGTGGGGAGCCCGACATGGGGTTTGATCTCATGACACTGAGATCATGACCTGGGCTGAAATCAAGAGTTGGACACTTACGTAACTTGAGTCACCCATGTGCCCCTGTGGTTCTTTATATATAATGGATACTAGTTCCTTATCAGATACATAGTTGGCTGAAGTTTCTTCTCCCATTCTGTGGTTGTCTTCACTTTCTTGACAGTTTCCTTTGATGTACAATATTTTTAAAATTTGATGAAGTCCAATTTACCTACTTTTTTTCTTTTGTTGCTTGTATTTTTGGTATCATATCTAAGAAACCATTGCCAAATTCAAGGTCATGAAGATTTACCCCTAAGTTTTCTTCTAAAAGTTTTGTAGTATTAGGTCTTTGAATCATTTGGAGTTACTTTTGCCTTGTATTTATTTTTACACTCATAATTAGCAATTTTCTTTTTTTTTTTAAGTCTTAACCTATTTAAGTACTCCCTACACCTAACAAATTCACAACCCTGAGATCAAGAGTTGGATGCTCTTCCGACTGAGCCAGCCAAGTGCCCCAGGAACAAGCAATTTTCTATTTATCACACTGACATTGAGTTTCTGTCTCAGATATGTTTTATTCCATGAAGAAACACACACTGAGGAAAAAATATCAAATAACACTAGAGAGGGTACCCCGATGTGGCCAAGATGGCAAGTAAAACATAGGAATCCCTGCAGTCAGATTGTGACAAAAGAGGAGGGCAGTTCTCTAGGAGACAATGTCATCTGGGAAGGACGGGGTAGGATTTAGTGGGATTTTGAAGAAGGGAAGCCCCAGACCCGCAGTCAGCAAATCCAAGGCTCATAGACCCCAGGTTCTCAGGGTTGTTCTGTGATCTGAACATGTTACCTGTCCGAAGTCCTGTACCCCCAGGAGTAAACGAAGGGTGAGGATAACCACCTCATATCAAGAGACACAAATGTCTGAATGTGAGTTAAAGTATAGGTTCTTTTTTTATTTTTTAAGATTTTATTTATTTATTTGACAGACAGAGATCATAAGTAGGCAGAGAGGCAGGCAGAGAAAAAGAGAGAGAGGGAAGCAGCCTCCCTGCTAAGCAGAGCCCGATGCAGGGCTCGATCCCAGGACCCCGGATCATGACCTGAGCCGAAGGCAGAGGCTTTAACCCACTGAGCCACCCAGGTGCCCCGAAAGTATAGGTTCTAAAGCACTTGCTCAGTGGGGCTGAGTGTCAGGGTCGAGACTTAACGTTGGCTGGCCTCTGAACAGGACCCTGAAGACAGGACTTGGCTGTGTGGAAAGGAGACAGGGAAACATTCTAGAGGAGGCGAAGGGAGCCATGCTTGGTGAAAGGCCCGAGGAGCAAGACAGACATTCCTGGGTTGGGGGACCAGTGGGCGTGGAGCCTGTGGCACTATGTGACAATGGGGATCACCTTGGGGGACACTGAGGAAAGAGGTAGAAA
The DNA here is from genome assembly GCF_902655055.1 of Lutra lutra. NCBI lineage: Eukaryota > Metazoa > Chordata > Mammalia > Carnivora > Mustelidae > Lutra > Lutra lutra. The sequence continues at coordinate 23,588,888 of NC_062295.1, read as the reverse complement.
GGCTGGTTTCAGACAGGCCCGCTTCCCTGGCATTTACACATCACTTCTCCACCCACAAGTCTAGGGTCCTTGGGAGTGTGGTGACAGTGGAATCAGGCTTCAAGTATCCAGGAGCTTACTGATTTTTTTTTTTTAAAGTATCGTAACCGTGTGTGACAATATAATCCTCTCTTCCATCTGTCTTCAATCTCCTTTCCCGTGCTTAGGGTGCAGTCAAGCGTCTGTTCCAGGGGAACGGGGACCTCTCTCAAAGGTTACTCTACGTGTCACATGTGAGTAGGAAATCAGCTGCATATGATTTAATGTGACTTGGATCAGGACAAACCCGAAAAGGAGATCAACGTGTTGTTTTAACCCACACTCTCCACTCCAACCTTATACTCTAAATATTTACCATTTAAAAAGTAGAAATTGGAAATTTCCAATTTACAAATTGGAAAGCATCAAACAGAACCAAAGAATCCCAAGTTAAGTCTTCCTCTTACCACAGATCCTCAGTCTTTCTCCCCAGAAGTCACTGTCCTTTCCAGGCACTTATGTACCCTCCCCAAAACATCGACTATGTAGACAAGCTTTCCATATGGCCAGACCCTTACTGTTGAGAACATCTGATCTGATGGGTTGTTCTACGGATAAGGTGACTGAGGCCCAGAATCGTGATGACTGGAGCTATTCTGGTTCACGCCTTTATGCAAATACCTGGTAACAAAACAGTATATGTATATTTTATTTACTTTCATGCTTTCTATTTATTTTTTTTATTTTTAAAATATTTTATTTATTTGTTTGAACAGACAGAGATCACAAGTAGGCAGAGAGGCAGGCGGGGGAGGGGGGAGGCAGGCTCCCTGCAGAGCAGAGAGCCCGATATGGGGCTCAATCCCAGGACCCTGAGATCATGACCTGAGCTGAAGGCAGAGGCTTAACCCACTGAGCCACCCAGACATCCTTATTTATTTTTTAAAGTAGATTCCATGACCAAAATGGGGTTTAAACTCATGACCCTGAGATCAAGTCATGTGCTGTACCAACTGAGCCAGCCAGGCATCCCATATTTACTTTTCTTTTCATTTAAATTATACATGCCTACAATTATTTAATATATAAATTTATTGTATTTACCCAATTATATATTCAGCTTTCTTTTTTTAAAATTTTATTAATTTACTTGATAGAGAGCACAAGCACGGGGAGTAGCAGGCAGAGGGAGAAGCAGACTCCCTGCTGAGCAAGGAGCCCAATGATGTGATGTGGGGATAGACCCCAGGACCCTGGGATCATGACCTGAGCCGAAGACAAACGCTTAACTCACTGAGCCACCCAGGTGCCCCATGGCTTTCTATAGCTTAATCAAAGTTATTGTCAAAATAGAAATAATATAAAAGTTCTTAATTTTCAAAAATTAAAACAAACAAAAAACTTCCCTATTGATGATGAGGTCTGAGGAGGTGTTCTGAGCATGAACACACTGCTCCTTTTTGGAAGAATCCTGGGGGACCGGACAGGTGGGAAGAAGCCAAGGGGGCTAGAGGCCAGAGAACCTGTCAGAAAGTCACCCCGGTCATTCAGGGATGACCACCAGGGAGTGCCAGTGGCCTGGGGCAGGGTGACAGAAGAGGTGGGCAGACTCCGCTGAGGTGCCATAGGCCTGAGGACCTGCTGGCAAACAGGGTGCAGAGGAGGGCCCTTCAGGCCTTGGGGAGCAGGATGACTGGGTATCAAGGAGAGAAATGGAGCTGGCAAACCCGGACAACCGTGACACGCACAGGTCTGTCAGGCAAATGGACAGAAGGAACAAGGCCTCGAGGATAGGGACAAGGCTAAGCCGCTGACGTGGAAGGATTTCTGGAACTGACCACACGGAGCAGGAAATGTTCGAGGAAGAGAATGTAAAGGAAGCACGTGGCTCTGAGCCTTAGGGACTTGGTGGTTAGGAGGCAGCAGGAGGGTAGGACTCGATGTGAGAAGTCTTAGGGAGCCACTGCAGGTTCTTGAGCAGAGGAGTGACTGCTCCTGGACTCTTAGAGGCAGAAGGGATCTCCCAGTCCTGGGACTCTGCTCTTATTCCACACTTGAGGACCACATTCCTACAAAGCAGCCCCTAATACATCCTGTGGGCAGGCACAGCCCCAGGGAAGCGGGCCCAGCTTGTCCTGCCGGCACTGGCTGGAGGCCCCCTGCCTGCGGGTGGGCAGCTGTCCTCGGGAGAGGGGTGGGGAGGAAGCAGCCCTCCCCACCCTTCTCAGGCAGCACCTTCTCAGCTCTCACATCCTGCCTGAGAGCGTCCCCCACAGAGGAGAGGGTTGGACTCTCGGGTCACCGCTTCAGGTCCTCCCAAGTTACACACTCCCTGTGTCTCTCAGGACACGCTTTCCAGGCTCCTGGCTCGCCTGCCCACCGGGCTGAGGACTGTGCGCTCTGATGCGAAAAAATGAGGCAGCCATTTCTAGAGCTGGTCTGCTCTGAATTCTCGTATCATCTCATTATACCCTCCCATCCCTTTGGGAACCAAGGCCCATCCCCTTTCCAAAGAAGAAGCCAGATCCCCAAGTTAGGTGCCCAACACCACCCTGAGCAGTGAGGACAAAGCAGGGACAGATCAGGGCCCATCTCCAGGACCTCACAGCCCTCACACAACCTGGGTCTCAGGACATGGGGGCCTGCGTTAAGGGGCCACGTGGAAGGCTGCTGAGTGGCAGCCAAGAAGAGCCTGGCAGTGGGCCATCCATGAAAGGCAAGGAGGGGGGGGACAGTCATCTTTCCAGGAGGGTCTCCTTTCGGCCACTGCGCCAGCTGACTGTGGGCAACGGACAGCACGCAGTCACCTGCCATCATAAGGGCCCGGTCTGAGCAGGGGCACTCCGCCCTTGCCCGTTCCTCTCTCCAGCTCCTGGAGCAAGTTGGGGGAGAGGATGGCGCCCCTGAGTGGCTCAGGGGCTGCCCCCAGACACACGTGAGCCATTCTGAGAGTTGTGGTTAGAAGCCGTGTGGCTCTAAAGGCAGTGTGTCTGGAAGTGAACCCAGTTCCGTCACTACTTAGTCGTGTACAAGGGACTTACCCTACCCTCGGGATGATAATATTGGTTTTGTGAGTTGTTATCAAGGTCCGCGGAGCCCTTGGAGTGAGTAGTGGCACATAGTAAATGCACAATAAACGGAACTCCTCAGAAGACATCTTCCTCATACTTGTTACTCTGACCTGGGGGACACATCAAGGGGTACAGAACCAGGACTCACATCAAGTGGGTGTTGGAACACCAACAGTGAGTGATCACAGATACACTGAAACCACTTCAGCCTCCGGGTTGGAGACACAAGAGAGTGACAGAGACTGGCAAACTGGAAAGCCGGTGGTCTTGTAATGAAGGAAGCTACTGCCCAACCAGAGGCTGCCACGTGAAAATTTGGGCCTTGTTGCCACAGCTTTGGATTTTCCAAAGAAGCGGGAAATTTGGATCTATATGTGAAGTGGACTGATTTTTTTTTTTTTTAAGATTTTATTTATTTGTCAGAGAGAGAGAGAGAGAATGCACAAGCAGGCAAAGTGACCGGCAGAGGCAGAGGCAGATTGAAGCAGGCTCCCCACTGAGCAAGGAGCCCGATGTGGGACTCAATCCCAGGACTTTGGGATCATGACCTGAGCCGAAGGCAGCGGCTTAACCGAATGAGCCACCCACGCATCCCGAAATGGACTGATTTTTAAAGGTGCCGATTAATCTGGTTAAACACACGTGTGCACACACACCCCACCCCCACCACGGAACAGGGTGTAGGCCAAATTAAACCCTTCTGAGAGCCTCCAGGATGCAGTTTCCAACCCCCCACCCCCAACCCCTCTCTAGACTTGTTGCCCCCAGGCCACGTCAGGCTTTTGCAGGGAGGAGGCAATAGTGTGCTGTGAGAAACAGCAGAGAAAGGGAGACCAGGAGGGGCAAAGGTCCTGAGGTGGGAGAGAGGTGTCAAAGGTGATGGAAGCGAGAGGTAAGACAGGGATATAGCTGGCTGGGAAGGTGGGTGAAGGAGATAGCACAGAGACCAGAGCAGGGGCAGGGCCCGGGGGTGGGGGCCACTTGTCCTGGTGCCCACACTCTCCGCACCCCAGATGTAGGCCCTGCATCCTCTTGAATAATTTCTGACACACAGTTTGTTCCTGCGCTCGCTCCTTCACATCCCCGGACAAATAACCCTGTTCACCTTCTCCTGGGAATCTCCTGTTGTCTATCACTTACACACTGTCAAACTTCTTGAGTTCTTGAGGGTAGAAAGCTTGATACTTGTTCAGCTCTGGGGTCTCTCCACCACTGTTCTCCCCGCAGCGTCCAGGCTTCAAGAGACAAATGTGCGATGGAAATAATGACGACCGTGTAAGAACTGGGAGTCCAGGTAACCTGGGCCTTGGGAAGCCACCAGTGTTCTCATTTCTCCTGTTATGAGCTGGGTACCCCCTGAGCGGCTGGGAAAGGGCCCTCCCTGGTCAGTGACACCCCCACCCCCACACAACTGAATTCCCTCCTGCCACCATGTCAGCTCAGAGGAGAGCCAACGGGGCAAGAAGCATGCTGCAAATCCCTCCTGGCTGCCAGGGTCCCCTCAGCCCAGACTCCTGCTGTCATGACTTATTTCATTTATGCCATTTTCAGTCTGTAGGATGCTCCCTCTTGGCATCTGCCCAGCCAGTCCATGCTCCCACCCCACAACCCAGGCATCTGAACCCCATCCCTGAGTCTGAGTCCCAACAAAGGCAGGCCCCAGGGGACAAGCAGCCACCAAATCCAAGCTCGGGGTTGCCGGCAGTGGCCAGCAGAACCCCCTTCAGATGGAGAGCAGCCAGCAATCCAGAGACCCCTCACTGGCATCTGGGCTTCCCCCTGAGGACCCGCTCCCGCTCTAGGCCGAGAGAGGGGCGTCTCAGCCACCTCCCCCGCTCCCTGTCCTCTTTTTTTTTTCCCCAGGCTGCGGGAGGCAAAGGGTTAAATCCCATAGAGCTGATGCTCTGACTCCAGGCTAGAGGGGCCCGGGAAGCTGGGGTCACTTCCTGCTCCGTCCCAGTCACCCTGAACTGGTCCCCGGGTCCTCAGCCTGGGATCACCCCTTGAGAAGGACCCCAGAGTCCTCGGCGTCCAGCCTGCCCCCAGAGGCAGGGCATTCAAGGGGTTAAGTCCCCTGGGGCTGGATTCTGCCTTCCGGCCTTCCCCAGACTCCAGAGCCGTGAGTTGGGGACGCCTGGGTTCCTGGGGGGTGGCCCGGAGGGCCCGGGACGGCCGCCGGGAACAATGGGGCGCGGGAGGCGGGGGCGCGCGGGCCTGAGCCCCCTCCCCGCGCCGGGCGCCGGTGGGGTGGGGGCCGGGCAGGGGCCGCGAGGGGCCGAGGATTCTGGGAAGAGCGCGAGGGTCTGGCTGTGGGGGAGGGGAGGGAGGGCGTGAGCATTCTGGGAAGAAGGAATGGGGCCGCCGGCGGGGCCAGGGCGCTGCGGAGGGCAGCAATCCTGGGGGCCCGGCGGGCGGGGGAGGCTAGGATGCGGGGCTCCGGCCCGGGATCCGGAAGAGGGTCGCGGGGACCCACGCGAGCACAAGTCCAGGGTCTGCGTTGGTGCGGGCGTGGGGGAGGGGGGGGCCGGGGCCGGGGCGGCTGCATTCCCGCAGCTGCCTCCATGTCAGGGTCACCCTGGGCCGTTCTCCACCCCTCTCTGCGAGGCAGCCTCCTCCTCCTGTCCTTCCCTCCCACCTTCCCTCCGCGGTGGGGCCGCCCGAGGTCCAAGGCCGGTGCCCCGCGGCCTGTGCCTGGGTGGGCTCCCACCACTTCTTGCCTCCCTCCGTCTTCCTACTTTCCTACTCCATGGCGGCCTTGGCTTTAACCCCTTCCCTTCTGCTCGGGACCGCTGAGCTTGAATTTCTTGGGACAATCAAGGTACATGAGGTCTTACCTGTCCTAGGAAGCCCAGCGGGCCTGTTCAGAATAGGCGGAGGCCCCTGCTCCCGTCGCTCCAAAGACACTTACAGATGGGGGAAGGGACATTTCATGGCCTAAGGAGCTGCAGAAATGAAGACATTAATTTACTTCCCAAAATCCAACTCCTGTCTCCCCTACCGGTGTTTGGCAGGGTGCAACTCGCTCCTGCTACACTTTGGTTGCCTCCCAGCTGCCTCATGAGTGCTGGCCCTGTCTTCCTGCACCACTGCCCCCCTAGGCACTGTGCCCCTCCCACACAGCCTCTGGAAGCCAGGACCCTCCCCCAGGGACTCTAGGCTCTAAACATTGTGGGAGCCTAGAATTTAGCTCCTGAGGACCTATTCCCTCAAGCTGGAATCCCGTCACCCTTTTTGGAGGGATAGCTAGCTGTGAAGTTTTACCAGGAGGCCACTCTGAACTCCTGCTCCTTTGGCGCCAACCCCGTTGCAAACTGACCTTTAAAGGCATTAGACCAGACAGGTTTTCCAGGAACGAGGGGCATCTCCCTCATTCATTCATTCAACAAAATGTCTAAGGCACCTCTTAGGTGTCAGGCACTGTCCTAGGCACAGGGTACAGCCACAACAAAACAGAACAAATGAAGCAGAAGAAGGGGTGTTAATGGGGGCGGGCCTTCAGCAGGGAGTACTGTTTTGAGGTCATCGGCACAGACTGTCAGGCCTAGTCACCGGATCCGACAAGCCAAGGAAAGCGGATGGTCCTGGGAATTTCTCCATATCATGGCCCACAGGTTCTGTCTGAGTTTTCCTCATCACCAGTCTCCTGCCAGCAGTCCACATTTATGAGTTTCACGTGACTTCCAAGGTCATCTCCCTCCCAGAGGCTGGGGCAAGCCAGACCCAGAACCTTGCATTTCTGGTCTGAGCTCTGGCACTTCCCAGCCTGTGACCTTGGAGAAATCTCCCTGAGTGTTGATTTCCTGATCTGTAAAATGGACAGACTGACTCCTCCGTCCCCTCATGGGCCTGTGGGAAGGATCGGGAGAGATAAGGACAGGACACACGCCTGGGCAGGGACTGGGCGGCCTCCACACATTTTCCCCTTCTCCCCTTTCTTTTTCATTTCCCTCTCAAGGTCATCTCTGCAGAAGTCCCCCATGGGTTCAGACTGCCCCCCCACCTCTGGCTTAAACTTTATGTGCTTGGATAACGGGAAAGTGCCCCGGTCCTTTTGGAGGGCCCCATCCCCTCAGGGAAATCTGATTGCTTTCGTGCTTGTTTGCTTGCTTGCTTTTCTTTCTTTCTTTCTTTTTTTTTTTTTTTTTTTTTAACTCTTCAAGTGTTCCAGGCACTGTAAGTTTTCTGGGCTCATAAGGAAAGTTTATTGGTCCCAATTAGCAGCCCCATTAAGGAGGAAAATTAGAGTCTTAATGAGCTTCCTCTGATTAGCAAAATAACAGGTTTCCCAGCCTCTGGGCATCAGAGGGGTGGGGTGAGAGTCTCCTTCCCCCGTGGGTGTCAGATACTTCTCTAGCCCCCAGTCTGGGTTCAGAGGGTTATGACTGATGAGCTTTTAATTACACACTTATATTCATCTACCAGCTTAGTTGTGATCTTAAGATCTGGAGCAGGAATCGGGCCTGCAGGGGTAGGGGGGCCGCTGTGAGAACAGACGCCCGGAAAAATGGGGAGGTGGGAAACTGAAGTTCACCCGAGGAGGAACACGGCCTGGGGCCAGCAGGTGAAGGAGTCGGGCTTGGGAAGTAAAGAAACTTGCAGATCAGCTCCGATCGCGTGATCCTCTCTTCTCCCCTATCCCCCTCCCCCAGGGTGCCTGGAACACTGGGCAGTCCTGAGCTCTGGGATGGAGCCTGAGACGGCGCTGTGGGGCCCCGATCTGCAGGGTCCTGAACAGAGCCCCAGCGATGCTCACAGAGGTGAGGGGCACAAGAAGGGACTGCAGGCCTGACAAGGCAGCGGCCCCTGTTCAGGGAGGGGCCCAGACTCTGGGGGAAACCCAGGGGAGGGAAGAGAGCCCCGGCCCTGTGTTCTGAAAGGAAATGGGGGCTGGAGACTCCCTTTCTCTCTGTAGGTGCCGAGAGTGGGAACGAAGAGGAGAACGCTCAGCCGGAAAGTTCTGGGGAGGAGATCATCTTGGGAGATCCAGCTCAGAGTCCAGAATTCAAGGACCCATCAGAGATGCCCCCGGAGAGACCTTCCCAGGATCCGACAGTCCCTCAGGACTCCCCAACCCCACTGGGTCACCCCAACCCCTTGGACCAGCAGACCGCTCTGGATCCCCCCGCCCCTGAGGTAGTCCCTACGCCCTCGGACTGGACCAAGGCCTGTGAGGCCAGCTGGCAGTGGGGGACTCTGACCACGTGGAACAGCCCCCCGGTGGTCCCAGCCAATGAGCCCAGCCTCCGGGAGCTGGTGCAGGGCCGCCCTTCTGGGGCGGAGAAGCCCTACATCTGCAACGAGTGCGGCAAGAGCTTCAGCCAGTGGTCCAAGCTGCTGCGGCACCAGCGCATCCACACGGGCGAGCGGCCCAACACCTGCTCCGAGTGCGGCAAGAGCTTCACGCAGAGCTCGCACCTGGTGCAGCACCAGCGCACGCACACCGGCGAGAAGCCCTACAAGTGCCCGGACTGCGGCAAGTGCTTCAGCTGGAGCTCCAACCTGGTGCAGCACCAGCGCACGCACACGGGCGAGAAGCCCTACAAGTGCACGGAGTGCGAGAAGGCCTTCACCCAGAGCACCAACCTCATCAAGCACCAGCGCTCGCACACGGGCGAGAAGCCGTACAAGTGCGGCGAGTGCCGGCGCGCCTTCTACCGCAGCTCGGACCTCATCCAGCACCAGGCCACGCACACGGGCGAGAAACCCTACAAGTGCCCCGAGTGTGGCAAGCGCTTCGGCCAGAACCACAACCTCCTCAAGCACCAGAAGATCCACGCCGGCGAGAAGCCGTACCGCTGCACCGAGTGCGGCAAGAGCTTCATCCAGAGCTCGGAGCTGACCCAGCACCAGCGCACGCACACCGGCGAGAAGCCCTACGAGTGCCTGGAGTGCGGCAAGAGCTTCGGCCACAGCTCCACCCTCATCAAGCACCAGCGGACCCACCTGCGCGAGGACCCGTTCAAGTGCCCCGTGTGCGGCAAGACCTTCACGCTGAGCGCCACGCTGCTGCGGCACCAGCGCACGCACACGGGCGAGCGGCCCTACAAGTGCCCCGAGTGCGGCAAGAGCTTCAGCGTCAGCTCCAACCTCATCAACCACCAGCGCATCCACCGCGGCGAGCGGCCCTACATCTGCGCGGACTGCGGCAAGAGCTTCATCATGAGCTCCACCCTCATCCGCCACCAGCGCATCCACACGGGCGAGAAGCCTTATAAGTGCTCCGACTGCGGCAAGAGCTTCATCCGCAGCTCCCACCTCATCCAGCACCGGCGAACGCACACGGGCGAGAAGCCCTACAAGTGCCCCGAGTGCGGCAAGAGCTTCAGCCAGAGCTCCAACCTCATCACCCACGTGCGCACGCACATGGATGAGAACCTGTTCGTGTGCTCCGACTGCGGGAAGGCCTTCCTGGAGGCGCACGAGCTGGAGCAGCATCGGGTGGTCCACGAGAGGGGCAAGACCCCGGCGCGCAGAGCTCAGGGCGACAGCCTGCTGGGGCTGGGCGACCCCGCCCTGCTGACACCGCCCCCAGGAGCCAAACCACACAAGTGTCTTGTCTGCGGAAAGGGCTTCAACGACGAGGGCATCTTCATGCAGCATCAGCGGATCCACATCGGAGAAAACCCCTACAAAAACTCGGATGGCCTCATCGCACACCCAGCCCCCAAGGCGCCTCAGTTCCGACCCCCCAGGCTCCCCTTCGGAGGCAATTCCTACCCAGGAGCTGCGGAGGGCCGAGCTGAACCCCCCGGACAGCCCTTTAAAATGCCCGAGGGGCAGGAGAGCTTCAGCCAAAGGCTGGGCCTGCTCTCTTCCAAGTCCTACATTTGTTCCCACTGTGGAGAAAGTTTTCTGGATCGGGCTGTGCTCCTCCAGCATCAGCTCACCCACGGCAATGAAAAGCCCTTTCTCTTCCCTGATTATAGGATTGGTCTAGGGGAAGGGGCCGGGCCCAGCCCCTTCCTAAGTGGAAAGCCCTTTAAATGCCCTGAATGCAAAAAGAGCTTTGGCCTCAGCTCTGAGCTGTTGCTGCACCAGAAAGTCCACGCAGGTGGGAAATCCCAGAAGAGTCCGGAGCTGGGGAAGAGCTCTTCTGTCCTCCTGGAGCACCTCAGGAGCCCCCTGGGGGCCAGGCCCTACAGCTGCTCAGACTGTGGGGCCTCCTTTCTTGATCGCCTGGCGCTCACCCGGCACCAGGAGACCCACACCCAAGAAAAGCCCCCCACACCTGAGGATCCCCCTCCAGAATCAGCCACCCTGTCCACCGGCCAGGAAAGTGCGGCAGAGGCCCCCACCCCCACGGGGAGTGGCCACCATGGGGACGGGGAAAACCCCAAGACCCTCTTGGAAGAAAAGCCCTATTTGTGCCCTGAGTGTGGAGACGGCTTCACGGAAGTCGCAGCCCTCCTCCTACATCGGAGCTGCCACCCCGGGGTCACCTTGTGAAATGGGTCTCTGGAGACCAAGGGCCTCTCTCTCCTGAGAGGAACACTGGCTCTCCCCAGAGATGGTGTGGGGGAAAGGAGGAAAACCCTATCAGGTTGTAGAGAAGCGGAGGATAAAGGACCCGGGGTAAAAATAGTTCTTTTACATCAGTGACGAGAAACCCTATAAAAATGTTGGTGGGAACCACTTAATAAGGCAGTAGAGAAAAACTGTTGGGTTAGAAACCCTATAAATATGTAGGAAAAAAAAAAAAAGCCCTTTAAGTCTGTAGCAGAAAAACCCTATAAACCATAGTGGATAAAAGCCCTATTAATTGTAGGAAGAGGTCCCAATACGTCTCTAGGCAACCCTATAAAACTGTATCAAAATCCTTGTGAAACTATAGGGTCGGGGAAGTGCAGGGAATCCAGTGGCATTGACTTGAAAGGAGTGACCCTCAGAAGGTGTAGCAGAGCCTCCCATGAACTTGTCCCGCAGTGTTCCCTCCCCCTGGAGTTCGGAGGGGGCCTCTCTCCCAGAAGCCTTGGCAGTGACACTGAGGAAAATGCTTAGCTGGGGACTAGTGTGGGGGGAGGTGAAAAACAAGGGAGGAGGAGCCCCCAGGCCCACAGAGAAGAAACCACCTGGGGAAGGAGGAGAAACTAGGAGGAGAAAGTTCAGCTCGCTGCCCTGGGGCTTCCTCAGGGGATGAGGCCGATCTTAGGTGATCGCATGTTAGAGGAAGAGGCCCACGGAATTCCTTAGGAGGAAGAACCCAAAAATGGGGAAGGAAAAAAAAAAGTGATGTCAAGCCTTTTTAAAGGCTTAAGTTTGGGGTGCATAGGAACTTCAAAGAACACTGGGAAACCACCACAATAGGGGGCAGGGAGGGATTTCTGTTAGGGTGCTTTGAGGAAAGCAAGCCAAGGTGAAGTGGTGTCTGGATGGAGGCCAGCAGACTCGGGGCTGCCCAGTGCTCCCCGTTTCTGGGAGCTTGTTAAGCTGCAAGTGCAAGCAGATCCCAGCTCCAGCCACCAGGGCTGTCCCCCCCGGCCAGGCAGGACGGGGGACTTCGACTCCAAGAGGCCTCCCCAGATGGAGGGTCCCGCCTACCCATTCTCAGGTCTCGCCGTCAGGAGCGGTCTCCTGCCATCTAACTGCCACCAGACTCGCTGCCGTGGCAGCTCGCATCCTCGAATTCTGCCCTCAGTGGAGAGGGGGAACCCGCTGCTAGTCGACCTCCAAAGAATAAAGCCCTTCAGAGACTCAAGGCTTGTGTGTGGTTAAATCCTCCCTAGACTTCTCTTCTCCGAGTCAAAAGAGCCACGTGTCAGTTCTCTGTGGCCACGAGGGACAGCGAGTCGACAGAACAGCGCTCGGATTAGCTGGCAACCTGCTTTTTTAAGCCTCACTCTTCCATCTGAGCTGTTAGCCAGGCTGCTGGTGGGATGAGCCAGCCGGCACATAGTGGTGGGCATCCAGACACCCCACAGATGGGGCCACGGGTCCCTGAAGAGCATCCAGAGGCCTGACCACCTTCCTCACCCTGGTACTTGGAGTGCTCTGAGGTGGTGATGACCCAGCCCGATCGTGGCCTTGGAAGGGGACAGATCCCACCCTCCTGGGCTCCTCTCCTCCTTAGCCAGAAACCTCCAGAGGGAAATGGAAGGATGAGAAACCCGCTCCCCTGCCAGCCCCATCTCCCGTCCTCACACACACACAGTAATGCCCTTTCATTAACCCAGCCGAGCCCGCTAACATAACTGGGTGTGTGTGTGTGGCGGCAGGGGTTGGGGGGATACAGAGACTGCTGCCCTAGGAAATGGTCAAGTGGAAACTCTCGCGACACCTGTAATAAGAACCACCCTCTAACCCAGGAGACTCTTAAAGGAGAGGACTCCGTCCAGTGCTGGGTCCAAAGGAAGTGCCCGTGGGCCCCATGCTGGTCCTCGACTCAGAGAACTGAGATGCTAGGTGAGGGGGCCTTTCCCTGGAGAGGGCGACCCGCATTCCTCAGAGCTGTGGAAGAGACCTCTAATCCCACGACCTAAAAGCCTGAATGGTGAAAGCACTTCACCCTTCATCTCTCCTGCCCGCCCGAAGTGATGACCTTAAATTCAAAGGATCAAAATCTAGAACACTGTAGGAGGAAAAACCCAGGCCTGGTGGGGAGAAGGGAGAGGCAGGCCTTGGATAATTGTGGGGAGACACTTGTCACCATCTGCATAAAGCCCCAGCCCACCCAAGCGCCAGGCCAGAAAGCACTACTGAGAGGGGAGAAGGAATCTGCCCGCCGAATCTCTACTGACCGAAGCATCAGCAGAGGGGGTGTCCCTGTGAGACTAAGGAAGAGGAGACAGTCCTCCAAGTCAAAGCAGATTTGTTCTAGGATGGTAGTAGAAAGAAACCAGTTGTAGAGACAAAGCCCTTGTAAAGCTAGAAACAGCTCCCCTTGGAAACAGGTCTGAGGACTCTGTCTTCGGAAGAGTCCTGGAGAGCAGCCTGTGGGGCTCCAGGGCCAGTCTGGGGTGGTAGCGGGTGAGGTGGTCAGTGTGGTCGAAGGCCAGCCGTCAGCCTGTTGAGGACTAGGGTGTAGCATACATAGTAGGACGCTTGCATGTGTAGGGATTGGTGAGGGCCAGCAGTCTTGGCTCCGGTACTGAATGGATGACGTGGGCATGACTAGTTGGGGTCCGGGGTTTTGTAGCAGGAAAGGGGCCGAATCAGAGACCTTTGGGGCCTGACTTGTTCTCTCTTGCCCACCTCCCCAAACTTCTTTACCCAGGTGCTTCCCTCCCAGAGCGAGCTGCATCTTGGGAGGAACTAAGCAGGGAGTGGCCTGGGGAGGTGGCCTCTGGCCAGATGAGGCAAAGGCCCAGGGGACGGTCGTGGCACATGCCCACCAGAACTTAGTCCAAAAGGTGCAGCATAGCCAAATCCTCTTGTCCGGCTCCTCGCAGGCCTGGCTTCAGGCTTCAGAAGTGCCCTGGGGGAGGAGCCCAACAGACAGGTCACAGGGTCACTGGCGAAAGCAGAGGGGAGAGTAGACACTGATCTGAGCTTAGGGTGCAACTTGAACCTCTATGGCTGTGGAGGTCACATGGGAACTCGACAGAACTGGGCATGGATCCTGAATGGTGGGGACATTTGAAACGGTCACAGCCAAGAGGGGAGATTCCATGACACCTGCTCAGGAGGCGAGCAGCCCCCAGACTCCTTTGCCCCTATTAGGGAAGCCCCACTCAACCTGACTTGTCCCCGTGGAGTGAAGAGAGGCCCCACTTTTGAGTGTTGTGTGTCAATAACAGTGTTGTGTCACCGGTGGTCATGTTGATTAGTTGAAGAGAATAAAGGGAATAAGATTTCCCAGGTGTTTTCTGTCTTGTCTTTCAAGCCTGGAGCAAGCTGAAGGAGCTTTGTCCTCTCCCAGAGCCAGCGTCTGTGTGTCTGCTCAAAAGCTCAGCTGGGCCCATTCTCGCAGATGCCCTCAAATTCCCAAACATTGCTCACAGGTAGAAGCCAGAGGCTTTATGGATCGTTAAAATCCCGGTCCTAGAGAGAAACACGCTGAGATGGTGGCAGAGCCAAGCAGCTCTTGTTGGTGCCTGGCTTTTGCCACCAGCAAAATGACCGTTGGGCGGCTGCCTGGTGATTCTGGCACTAACTGGCTCTGGTCCAGCCATGTGGCCCCAGGGAGGCCTCTCCCGTCACAAGGAAAAGCTCCAAAGATCTAGTTGCAAAAGCCGGTGGCACCTCCCCTGGTCCGTCTGGGGCCCAGTCAGCCTACCTCTGGAACAGAGCCTCCTAGACCCTGAGGAGGCACGGGTGGAGATCTCCCCCCAAGAGGTAGCCCACAAGTTGGGGGCGCCTGGGTGGCTCAGTGGGTTAAAGCCTCTGCCTTCAGCTCAGGTCATGGTCCCAGGGTCCTGGGATCAAGCCCCACATCAGGCTCTCTGCTCAGGGGGGAGCCTGCTTCCTCTCTCTCTGCCTACTTCTGATCTCTGTCAAATAAATAAATAAAATCTTTAAAAAAAAAAAAAAAAAAGGGCGCCTGGGTGGCTCAGTGGGTTGAGCCACTGCCTTCGGCTCGGATCATGATCTCGGGGTCCTGGGATTGAGTCCTGCATCGGGCTCTCTGCTCAGCAGTGAGCCTGCTTCCCTCTCTCTCTCTCTCTATCTGCCTGCCTCTCCGTCTACTTGTGATCTCTGTCAAATAAATAAATAAAATCTTTAAAAAAAAAAAAGAGGTAGCTCACAAGCCCTCACTGTGTGGAGAGGCTCGGAGAAGGGCACCACTTGCCCGAGATCCACAGGAAGGCAGTAAGGGAAACCAGAACAGCCGGGAGCAGGCTCCGTACCCAGCCAAACCTGTCCTCCCCCAGCATGGGACCTGCCTGGGCCTGGCCTGGGCTCCACACTGTCTGGCCAGGAGGGGCTGCTCTTGCTGAATCCTCAATGCCTGGTTTGCCTCAGCTGCCATCTCCTGGGCCTAGGCCGGGCCATGGCCCCCTGAACAGTCACCTGAGATCCACACTTTCTTTAACCTGTAGCCCGCCTCTGCCCCGGCCTGCAGGGAGCCTCATGCCTCAGCCAGGAAGCTTTCTCTCCACTTTCTCTGCACCTCTCTGACCTAGACCTCCAGAGCAGTCTTGCTGTCTCTCCTTCCCCTTCCCTATCGGGAAAGCAGGAAGTAGGGTAGTAAGGGAGAAGGGACTTGCCTTTCACAGGGAGGTGAGCAGGGAAGGTTATCCTGCATTCTATGTTCGCCATCCTGGTCCCAGCGCAGGAATCTTCAGTCAAGTGAGGGGACTTCAGGGAAACAACAGGCATTGGAGCACAGTGATTGGTTCAGAGACTTAGCAGAAAAGGCTGTGGACCTAGACATGGTGCCTGCCACAGCAGAGGGTCAGGAAACTGGCTGGAGGAAGTGACCTGAGGTAAAGGGCATGGGCCAGGGGTGGGGTGGGGGATAGAAAGTACAGAACATTACACTAGCTAGGCGGTAGCACATAGACCAGTAGAGACTGAGGTAAGGCAGAGAACAGAAGCCAGAGTGTGGTACATCTTGTCTGAGGAACTTGGCGGTAGGGCACCATCTGGAGGAGAGTGACGACCTTGCCCTCCGCCCTCCCCACCATGGTGGTGGTTTTGTAGGTCTGGAACTCAGGAAGGAGAACTGGTTCTCCCATCCAGGGAGAACTGGATCTTAGCAGCTTAGCTGTAGCCAAAGCCATGGATAAAGACACAGGGAAAGTAGTGAAAAAAGGAGAGGGTGTAGCTTAGGGTTGGAGGAGCAGGGCCAGCAGAAGATAGTATGAGAACAATCAGGAGGGTGTAGCACCACGGTCCAAGGAAGTTTCAAAGAGAGTGGGCAATGTCAGATACTCCACTGGATTGTGCGGCCAATCATACAGTAGTAGCTCTAGTTCTAGCTAAAACAGGTACATTCACCATGAGGCTTGCTAAGGTGGAACTTTGGCCTGCCCATTCTAGGGGCCCAGGGTATCACACAGCCACTGAGGCCACTTGGGGTTACTGGGGGTTATCAGGGATCTGACCTCCTGAGTGAAGGGACCTGATCAGCCCCCTAAGGCAGAACCTCCCAGAAATTCTGGCATCTTTATCCCTCTGCCCTTCAGCTTGAGAAAGTGGTTTGATGCCTACCAGACAACTAGACATGAGTTTTTACTTCTCTGAATCCGGACACCAGCCAAACAGACATTTGGGGAGGTGATGTGCAGTTACTAATATTTACCGAAAGAGCACGTGTGGAGAAGACTCCCGAGAAAGATAGTGCTCAGGGGGGCTGGCTGACCCTGACCCGCTCGGGGGGCGGGCAGCCCTCCTCTGAGCCCGCCGGCGTCTCTATGATGCAATATGCCGCGTTTTCCCCAGCCTGACGTGTGCTGCGCTTGGGCGGTGGACACTTCCTCAACGGCCCGATGCCATCCCCGGCCGCGGCCCGGGTCTCGGTGAGCATGCCCACCGCGGCCAGCCCAGCGCCGGAAGTCACCGTAGCCCGCGTCTCCGCCTCTACTCCGACCTGGTCCAGCCGCCGCAACCCCGCCGAAATCCCGGACGCCAGGTGGAGCCCGAAGGCGGAGAAGGCCACGAGTCCCCGCAAAGGAGCGACCGCCGAAAGGGTCGCGGGGCCGCGCGAAGGCGCCACTGCTGCCAAGCCAGCCGCAGCCACCACAACCATGCGCCCGACTCCGGCCCCTAGCTCCATCAGTACCGGCCCCGGCATGAGCCCCCAGACGGCTGCAGTGAAGGCTCCACCCGCGGATCCGACAGATCGCTGAACCCAGACACCCATCCACACGCGGTTCCCGAGAACGCGGACAGCGGCCGGCACAAATTGCAATGAAGGAAGTCACCCGCTGCGCTGCTCTAATCTGTCCGCTCGCGAGGGAGGGGGGTGGTGAAGCCGGCGGGAAGGGACAGCTCGCAGATTGGGTCCAGGCCGGGCAGGCACAACCCGGGAACCAGCTCACCCCACGGAGGAGCCTTGTTGCCAGGTGCTAACAAAGGACTACATTTCCCGGGACCCAACACGAGGCTCCCAGCATCCCTGCAGCCAATGACTGCGACGGGCGTGGTGAGCCCGTGCGGAGGGGTTCCGGCAGGGTCGCCAGGATCCTTGCGGAGTGTCAACACCACAGGGTGGGAATTGGGGAAGCCAGCTGGACGGTCGAATGGACGCTTTCTCTCTGCAGACATGCTCCTCCTGCGAGCACAGTCTGGGATCCGAGGCAGCAGTTAGGTCCAAATGTAACTAGATGCTGGGTGGGAAGGGCGAGGTCTCTATGGAGGCCCTTGGGGGTTCCTGTGCCAGCCAGGGCAGCGATGGGAAAAGTGTAGCAGCTAAAACCTGGGACCACATTTAGGGCAGGAAGCCTGGCTACTCAGCGTGTAGGCTGAGGGTTGGACGTTTATTCATAACAATTAACAGCCTGTACAAGACATCTCTAGAGCAGGGCCTGCAGGTCTGAATGGACCCTTGCACCTGTCAGCAGCTCCACCTTCCAGGGCCCTGCCTGCTGCCTTCACATCCCATGGGCGTTTGCTTGGGCAGGCAGCACAGGGAGCATCATGGGGACAGGCTCAGTCACAGGGTGTTAGATGAAGCTCCTCTACCTGGAATGATTGGAAGTTGGCCCAGCCACTAGTCTGTCCCTTCCCCTCCTGGGAAATTCCGCCTCCACTGCAGTTAAGGCCATCAAGATGAAAGGAGGGTCAGGCTGGGGACCCAGTGGAGTCTTGGGAAGCATGGGACGGGGGCAGGTAAGTGTGGGTTTGGAAAAGAAACCGAGATGGTGTGGGGGAGGCTGATTAGAATAGAAACTGATGATCTTGGTTCAGCACTCCTGAGATGAGGGGAAGGTGACCGCAGCAGCCAAAATTCCCCCAAAAAAGAGGACAGTGACCCCCACCCAGGGGGTACCTCCTTAGGCCCTTAGCGTAAGAGCCAGACCAAAGAGCCCAGGGGACTCCACAGGAGGGAAGCCCCACCCAAGCGTGGAAAGTCTCCCTGGGCCCTAGAGTTTAGGGATTGGGGAAAATGGCCCACCCTTGGTCCTCACTTGTGGGTAAGCAGGTAGTGAATGAACATTCTCTTGGGTAGGAGGTCACAGCCTGGGGGATCGCACCCTTTGGACTAGGATGGGCCCATGGAGACAGCGGACTAGGAGTCAGCCTGTGGAGAAGGGCTAGGGCCAGCTTCCAGGAAGCTCAGGTGAGTGCTCCAGGCTCCGCAAGCTGCTCACAGCAGACCCCTCCTGCAGGGCAGCTGCGCCCCAGGCTACATCTCTGACTGTGGGGAGAAGACAGAACGGAACGTGACAGATCTTACTCCCACCAGCATGCACTGGGACCCCCAAACCAATGAGGTGGAGAGGGGCTGGGCCCACAGGGTCTGGAATGGAGCATAGGGGCCACTGAACGTGGGGTAGGGAGGGACTGGAGGCACAGCCCCCGGGTCCGTGGGTGTTCCGAAGTCCCCTGAGTTGAGGGTTCAGCTGATGTAGACGCGGTGGAAGTCATGGGCACCGAAGGCTGCGTTGCACTTGGGGCACTTCCTCTGGCGGGCCTCATAGCGGCCCCGCACACACTCGAAGCAGAAGACGTGGAAGCACTTGGTAAGGACCGCGTCCTTCTTGCGGGTGTTACAGCAGGGGCAGGTCAGCCGCGCCTAGGCCGGGCAAAGGCAGCAGCTCAGGCCCAGTCCTGATGGCACCCAGACCCCGAGCTGAGGGCAGGAGGTGGTCCAGGCCACACCCATCACATACAGACTCCTTCTAACTCTCCCCAGAACCAAGAGGGGCAGAGCGCTCTCTGGATAAGGACTGAGCAAGCTCTCAAAACTTGACAAAAGCAGAGTTCTACCCTGCTCACTGGTACCCATGAACAACATGTCCCCTCTCAAGACTGACAATCTACAGGCTCAGCCTGGGATCCTCTGCCCTGGGGCTGGATCATCACTCCTCTGGCCTTCTCTGGCAAAACCCCAGTCTTAGCTGAAGCTTTCTGTCTACCTTCTCCTCATCTGCACCTGCTAAGTCACAGCTGGGCAGAGCAGTGCCACTAGAAATCTGCTGTCTCTACCCTTTACTGAGCGCACGCCTGGTGCCATCCAGAGATCTGGCTGGGTCCCTGGACTCACTCTTCTCTACGAAGGTTTTACAAATCTCCTCTCCTATCCTGAAACCTCTCATCGGCCACCAGATCTCACCTCTAAGTCCAGGAATTCCGTCAACTCAGCATTCCCCAACATTCTTCCTCTGCTCATCCTATTTGAAATCCCAGCCCAGCCTACTGCCCCAGCATCACATCTTCCCTAGCTCTCAAACCACACCCATGCAAGCGCTCTCATCTGGAGAAACCTTCCTCTCCCTCCCCATGGCTGTCCCCCAGCTGCCTCTGCTTCTTCAGGGCCAAACCAGAGGCTTCTCTTCCTCTATCACTGAAGCTTTGAGGCTCCTAAGGGAAAAGAATGGCCTGTCTCTTAGCCTGCCACAGACCCTCCCTGGGGGACCACAGTTGATGGAGTTCCCACCGCTGCCTCTACTCACGATCCCCCAAGCCCCTGTCGTCCAGACAGTCCTCCTGCTTCAAGTGCCTTCCCAGCCAGCTTCTGACAGGCACCTCATTTTCAACATCCTGGAGACACACTGTCCACCAAAACCTGCTTCTCCACAGTCTTCCTAATCCCATCATGTGCCACTTGTCACCCACCTCGTTTCTCAAATCAGGAATGCAAGTACTCTCAGTATCTCCCTCTTCCTCACTCCGCGCATCAATCCATCGCGGAGTCCAAGCACTTCTGCCTCCTGATCTCCTCTACTTGTCTCTAACATCCGGGCTAGCTCCCTGTCCATTTTTTGCCTCAGTGACTCCAACAGCTTAACAGACTTCTCTGCTTCTAGTCTTCACCTCCTCTCTGCTGAATCTAACAGCACATCAGACCACATCACTCTCTGGCTTAAAACCCTTTGATGTCTCCATGCGGCCTATAGGATAAGCCAAGCATCTCAGCCTGACTCACCACACCCTCCAGGATCTGACACTTCAGGTTTTCCTTGGATGACATTCATTCCAGGAAGCCTACTAACCCCCGGACCTGCCATGCGCCCTGGCCTCTGCCATCACAGTGCTCATCACTCAGAATACTCCGCCGCCTCCTCTTGGTCAGTTTCAAGAGGTCTGGCACTAGGGCTAGCTCCCAGCCCTCCCCCGCCCGGCCGTGCACCGCGCCTGGCACAAGCACACGCAGTACCTGGTCAGTTGCTCGAGTCTCCACAACCAACGTGCTGCCCACTTTTTGCTACTTATTTCTGGGGCCCCCAGACTATCCACTACAGCTCTCACCAACTCCCCATCTACGATTTCCTGGGTTGATGGGGCATAACTCAGCCCCATAGCCGCACCTTGTACTCCTTGATTTCCTCCTGGAGGATTTCATCAGCGTCCGCATACACCTCCACCTTCCGCTGCTTCTCCAGCTTGCGCCGCAGCCGTGAGATGTCCTCCTAGAGCAGGAGGAGGACTAGCTTAACTGCAAGGGTTCTCCTCTTGAACCACCCAGCCCCAGGCCATATCAGTGACCCTGAGCCACACTGCCCCTGCCCCACGCACACACCTGAGCCCTCTTGAGATTGAAGCTCTCCTTCTCACGAGCAGCCCGGCTCTCCGCCAGGCAAGGCTGGATCTCTCGCAGCCGTGTCTGCACATGCTCCAGCTGCACCTTCAAATCCTCGGCCAGCTGGGCCGCTTCCACAGCCTGAGAGAGGTGGGATGGGGGCGTCGGGGGGGCACCGATCACCTGAGCCTGGGGAGTCAGGTGTGTGGAGCCACGCTCCAGATGCCTGTGTCCAATGTTCCAGTGACTCTTGCTTTTGGAATCAAGTCCAGTATCTTCACTAGAATTAGTCCTGCCTCCTGACCTCCCCACTTTTCACCTCCTCCTGTTCTCCACAGCTCCTGACACACTCACTTCCACACCTGCATAATGCGCACACCCATCCTTCAACCTCCACGGGGCTGTTCTCTCTGCTCCCCTCAACTCCCACAGCACACATACTTCTTCCCAGTGGCCCCCTCAAGCCCCAGCTTACATTCAGCTCCCGAGTCAGGCTCCCCTATTTTTCTTTCACAGCACCTTAGTTTCCTTCACAAGACTTACTGGGATCAGCAATAGCCTATTTTACCTGTGGGATTATTGGCTGGTTATTTGCCCCTCAAGACCGGAGGTTCCCACCTCTGGTAGGGCCCTCTGGTTCCAGGTTCTCCCCAGCACTCAGTGCCGTGGGCTCAGAGCAAGGGCATGAGTACGACTGCTTTAATGAATGAATGAAATGGGGAAGGAAAAGCCCAATGAGGGAAAGAAAATGAAAACCAATATTGACCTTAAGCCTCTGCCGTGACCTAGATGCTCCTGAGGTTTCATACAACTCTGTGACAAGGACCAGCATGCCTACTTTACAGCTAACCAACACAGTGCTCAAAACGTGGGTTATGGGGGCGCCTGGGTGGCTCAGTGGGTTAAGCCTCTGCCTTCGGCTCAGGTCATGATCTCAGGGTCTTGGGATCAAGCCCCGCATTGGGCTCTCTGCTCGGCAGTGAGCCTGCTTCCTCCTCTCTCTGTCTCTCTACCTACTTGTGATCTCTCTCTCTCTCTCTGTCAAATAAATAAAATCTTAAAAAAACAAAAAACAAAAAAAAAAAAAAAAAAAAACAAAAACGTGGGTTATGGAGCCAAGGAGATCCAGGGCCCAATTCCAGGTCCACTCTTTCTTGAGCAAGTCAGCTGCCCGCCCTAAGCCTCAATTTCCTCACTGAGAAAAGCAAATAATAACAAACACCATCTCACGACTGTTATGAGACCAAAACGCAACTGGGCAGAGATAAGGCTCAGCACAGGGATGGGAACACAGTAAGCAGTCAAGATGTGAGCTGGGCTGGGAGCAGAGGCACAGCAAGGCTTCAGCTGTGAGCCACCATCTTAGGCTGCTTTCTCCCCTCGGGCCTAGCCTCACCTTCCTCCCCTCGGGCCTAGCCTCACCTTCCTCTTGTTGAGCTCCAGGGCCTGGCTGCGCAGCGTCAGCTCCTTCTCCACACCCCCAAGGCTGCCCTGCAAGGCCCGCTCTTTCTCCTCCAGCTTCTGCACGGTCAGCAGCTGGGCATCCACCTGAGGTCAGGGGTGCTGGCTCAGTGCTGGGGAGCCGCTGGCCCTTCCGGCTCCAGCCTGCAAGCCCCAAGCAGCCTTACCTGGGACTTCAGCCCCAGAACTTGCTCGCCCAGCTCGTCCTTCTCCTCCCGCAGCAGCTTGTGAATCTGGTTGGCCTTGATCCGCTCCGACATCAGCTTGAAGTTGGCGTCATCCTTCTCTCGAAGCTGCTGCAGCAGCCGCCCATTCTGCTCCTGCATGTCTTCAAAAGCCTGGCCGGTCACATCCATCTCGGACAGCAGAGCCTCCTCTTCCTGCGGCCAACGGGCAAAGATGACACCGAATACGGGCGATGATTGCAAGGAAACCATGGGAGAACAGGGCTGAAGAGCGTGGGCCCAGACCATCTGCTGGAAGCACTCAACAAGGAGTTAAGGGAATCCCAACATTCAGAAGCAAGGGGACCACAAGAGGCTCTCACCTGCTTGGTAGCACCCAGCTTGCGCTGCAGGTGCTCGATCTGCTCCTCTGCCTGCCGAATGCGCCGCAGGGCGTCCTCATCCGCGATTTTTTTGCTCTCCCGCCTGTCCCTCTCCTCCAGTTCCCGAATACGGTTCCGCAGTTCATCAACCTACAGCCACCAGAGTGAGCGCTGGCCAGAGCCTGCTGCTGACCTAGGGCTCTGCTCTGGTCAGAACTCCCCAGGGCAGCCTCTATGCAGGCCCCGCAGGCCCTACCTGTCCTCACCTCAGCCTTGGCCTTGCGTTCAGCTGCCATGAGCTGCACCTTATCCCGCTGTTCCTTGGGTGCTGACTTGTACATGTCCAGCAGCAGCTTCATTTCCTTCTGGCTTTCTTGGGCCTTCCTGGGGAGCCACAGGAGGAAGGCTTGGTGACTGGGGGTGGAGGCCACTTTGATAGGGGTGGGAGGGAAACAAGAACAGGGGCTCACTTGAGCTCTGCTCGGAGACCTTTGAGGAGCTCTGACTCCTTCCTCTTGGCCTCCTCCACCTTGGCCTTCTCCCGATCAGCCCTTGAGAGAGCCGAGGCTACAGATGGGGGTCCCAGGCCAGGCCCTTCCCGCTCCCGAAGCTCCCGCTTGGGCCTGGGCTCAGGTTCTCGGCCCCGAGAGGAGGAGCCCTGGGACCCAGGAGTTAGGGCCTGGGCATCCTCCTCAGAGGGGACCAGCTCCTCCTTCTTCACTGAGGAGGCAGTGGTGGTGGCACCAGGCACTGAAGCCATCTCCTTTCTGCCGTCGGGGGCAGTGACAGGGCCTGGCCCACCCTCTTCTTTCCCTGGGGCTGGGGCACTGAGGCTAGAGTCCTCTGGGTGGCCCAGGCTGGGGATGGAGTGGGTTGAGCCGCTGGCCTGGGCCCGGAGCTGCAAAGACAAGAGAACAGGGCTGAGGTGAGACAGTGCTCACCTAGGTCCAGTCAAGGGTTTTCCCAGGCAGCCCCCTCTCACCTTGCCAATCTCAGCCTGCACTTCCCGCAGCTTCCGTTTATACCGCTGGGCATCCCCCTTCAGCTGGTGGTTGTGGTTTTGGAGGCTGCTGATCAGGTGGCGCATCTCCCGGTTGATGGGCCCTAGGAGAGGGTTGGGAAGGAAGTAGTTTGACTGGCCTCTGCACAAAGGGCCCAAGCCCTCAGTGGGGAAGAAGAGGAGCCGCAGCCATCACTCCCATTGTGGACGACACGGAAACTGAGGCCTTATACATAGAGCATGATCACCTCAAAGTGATAACCCAGCCTCAAAGAAAACTCACCCAAAACTAAAATGAGACTGCCTACTTGGGTTATTTCTGTTAATGTAGATTTTTTTTTAGTATTTCCAAATTTCCTTTAAAGGAACATATGACTAATATTCACCAAAGTAAATTAGTCCACTTTCATTGTATTTTTAAACAAATGTCACCTTGTGAGTTTCACTTCTCTAGCCTCCAGATCCAAGACCACAACCCCTTTCTCCCCACACTTTCTTTCTTCCCTGTTTTCTTTTTCTGGACATATTTGCCACTATCTAAGATCTGGTTAGGCAAGTCTGTTTTTTACTTTGTTGTCTTCTTTCACTACAATACTATTCCATAGTACCAGGGATCATCGGTGTTTTGTTCATGGACATACTCCCAAAGCCTGGAAAAGAGCTCGGCTCATAGGTCGTGTTCAAAAATCTTCATAAAATGAATGAATACCTCTAAGAAAGAGAGACACCGTAAGGCCAGAGAACCACAGGCGGGGCCAAGAGCTCATGTTCTGGCTGTGCCTGCTCTGTCAGCCACCTCACCTGGTTGTGACCCTCACCGTGCCTTTGAGTCAGGTGGCAGGAGCCCCGTTTTGGCCAGGGAGAGGAGGCTCTGCGAAAGGAAGGGGTTTAACCCCCTTGCATCTGGATAAGCAGCAACCCCACACCAGGGACGAGCAATCCCAGATAAGGTCCCCCCTCCACCCTGTTCTCACCACATACCCGCCTGCTCGTTGGCCGCCAGGTTCTGTTCGAACTCGATGCGCAGCATCTCATACTCCTTGCGTACCTGGGCCAGCGTGTCCTCCAGCTGGATGACCTCCGTGCGCAGCTTCTTCTGCAGCCCCAGCTCATCGCTCTGTAGGTTGAAGCGTTAAGGACCCACACGACCCCTCAGCCCCCTAGCAGACTCCTCTCCTCGCATCCCCCCACCCCCCACCTCAGGCCTCTGTGGCTTGAGGCGAACTTATTCCCAAGGGACCCCTGGCAGCACACAGGGGCTGCAAAGGCCAGCGACACCTTGACCCTGAGGTCTGCTCCAAGGCCCTACCTCCATGTGCTCAATATGTCTCAGGTGGGAATTCTTGGTAGCCAGTAGCAGCCCCCGGGCCTCATCAAGCT
This sequence comes from Lutra lutra, assembly GCF_902655055.1. Classification (NCBI taxonomy): domain Eukaryota; kingdom Metazoa; phylum Chordata; class Mammalia; order Carnivora; family Mustelidae; genus Lutra; species Lutra lutra. Next base: position 23,563,848 of record NC_062295.1, on the reverse strand, counting down.
GCGTCTTCACTTGCAGAGACTCGTTGTAGAGCAGCGAGAACTGGGCCTGCAGCATTCGGTACTCCCCCGTTTCCCGCACCACCTCCTCGGGAAGGCTCCGCAGGGCCACCTAGGGCCAGGGTGCCCACAAGCGATCAGCAACAGGATTCAGGACCTGGCCACTACCTTGTAGGTTTAGGCCTCCCAGTCCCAAACAGAGCCCACCTTGAGGCGCTCGTTGGTCCGCACAGCCCCCTGAAGTTCGGCCTGCAGCTTCTCCAGCTCTGCCATCCGGCTATTGGCCAATTCCTGGTTCTCCTCCAACTCTGCATTCAGCATCTCGAACTGTGGAATGGGAGAAGCTGTGGGAGGCAGGGCCGGGCCAGGATGCATGCTTCCCTCACATCCCCACCCAAGGTGGGCAGTAAAGGATTCTGAAGCCCCAGGGACAAGCCAAACCCAAGCATTTTCCTAAGGGCTTCCAGATAAGTGGGAGAAAACACTACATGATCAGTGCTGCAAACCAAGGCTCATAACTGACAGGGAATCAGAAAAACCTTCTTGAAAGACCTGAAAAGGAACCTGAATTAAGGCTTAACAGGAAACAATGATCCTCACAGGACCAAAAAATATGTTCAATGAACAAGCGAGACAGCCCTCTCAGTGAGACCCCTCTTTCAGCCTGCCAGCTAAGAATGCCAGTCAACTCCAACATACTTCCATTTCCCTCTCCCCTTTTTCTGAAGTTTTATTTACTTTCATGTGTGAGAGAGACAGTGTGCACGTGCATGAGCGGGGTAGGGACAGAGGGAGAAGCAGACTATCCGCTGAGCAGGGAGCCTGACATGGGACTCGATCCCAGGACCTGGTGATCATGACTCGAGCCGAAGGCACACACTTAACCTAATAAGCCACCTAAGTGCCCTCATTTGTCTCTTTTCTATGCTTTTCCTTTGGGGGCACCTTTAACCACCTGATGAACTATCTTACTTCTTGTTTATTCCCCCAACTATTACCCAAGTTCCATGAAAGCTTTGCTTTTTGTCTCTTTTGTCCTCGCATGTGCCTGCTTCTAAGCACCATGCCTAGAATTTAATGTTAACAATCACTTACTAAATACACAAATCAATGAATAAAACAGAGCAGCATGAATGACAAGGAAGGGACTCAGAGCATGCAGATATCTGTCCTAAATTTGGAGGGGACTTTCATGGGTGGGGCAGAGAAAAGGGAGGGACTGGAAGAATGGTGCCTACTCACCTTCTGCATGCTAAGTGTGATCTGGCCCCCCTGGAAGCCGGAGGAGCTCCCAGACACATAGTAGCCAGAGTTGAGCTGTGGAGAGACAGACCCATGGGGGTGGAGGAGAGAAACAAGGGCTCCAAGTGCCTAGCCGTGGCTCCGTCTGACCCAGCACCCAAGCCCCACCTGCTCTAAGGCTTCCGCCAGGTGCTTATTGAGCTTCTGCTCACGCTTGCGCAGCTTCTCAATGTCCCACTGCAGGTCCTCCACTGTCGTCTCCATCTCCAGCACCTTGGTCTCTGCTGATGTCACTTTATCCTGGAGCTCAGAGTACTGGAGACAATGACAGGGTCAGATACTTAGAGCAGGGAACTTGGGTCCCCGAGAGCCTTCGTATGCGTCTAATCCAAACCCTGCCCTGGTTTTAATCCCACCTCCAACGAGATGCGGTGGTGCTTCTCTTGTAGCTGGGTGGCCAAGTCCTGCAGCCGCCGGTTCTCACGACCCAGCTCCCGGGTGCGTGCTCGAGCCACCTCACCGGGGGGCTCACTGTCCCCTGAGAAGGCAGGGCTCAGGTAAGAGCCAAATCCAGGGCCATGGGGCAAAGTACTAACTCATTCTGGAGTCTGCTATGTGCCCAGTGTGATCCACCAGCTGTCTTGCCAATTTCTCATGACAAAGCCCGGAGTCTTTTATCTCCACTGCACAAAGGAGGAAACCAGCTCAGAGAGGAGAACCATCTGCCCAGAATAACAGGCTAGGGCTGGGAGAACCTGTCAGCCTGCAAAGCCTGGACACTTGCTACTATGCCTTGTGGGTCAGCAACTGCAACTAAAATCTGTGCAAAGTGTTCCAAAGAGGTCTCCAGCTGGAAGGCAGTGGCCCCAGAAGCAACAAGAACTCCTCCCCCCTGGCTCTCTAGAGCTCAACCCCATGAACCAAAGGCAGAGCCCCATCTACTAACTACCACTTTCCCAAGAACGTGGCTAATTTATTCCCTGGAGAATTATGGCTGCCCCTGGACTCGGACATTGAGGGGACACAACCAGGACACAAACGGGGACAGATACCTCTGCGGTGGGACACAGAGAACTAACCTCGGCTGTATACTCGCTGACAGAGTTCCTCCACCCGGCGCTGCAGGCAGTCTGAGGCCTCTACGACGCGGGACACAGCTGCCTTGGAGAACTCCATCCGGCCCTGCAGCTGCAACTCCACCTCCTCACTACTGCTGGCGCCCAGCGCTACCACAAAAGCCAAGGCTGGCTCACTGAGCGGGGGCCGCAGCTGCATGGGCAGGGGCTCTGTGGGGGGTGGACAGACCCTCATGAGGATCTCATGAGGTTAAGAGCAGCAGTTACCGCCACTCCATACCAAGTTCCAGACTGAGCCCTTTGACACCCTGTGGCTCACTGATTCAACATACACCGTGCCCGTTAATACACTGGTGTCCCCATCATCAAAGTGAAACTATGGAGGCTCAGGAAACTAAAGTAATTTCAAGGCCACGGAGCTTCCAAATCATTCCTCAGGGAAGCCGCCTCTGCCTTCGCAATCTCAACGAGACCCACACACAAGTGCACATACACTAATTCCCTTTCATGGGCTCCTATTCTTTTTACTTGTGGTTTATAATCACTTCCTCCCCGATGGCAAAGGCGATATTTCTTTTTTGGTTTATCTTTGTCTCATCCAAGGCTGTTACAGTATGAATTCACAATTATCACTTGATATTAATATTTTCTGAATTAAATGAGTGTCAAACCTGACATGCACTATGAACCAAGTCACTCAGATTCCAGAGCCTGGGGCCTGAGTCCTTAACCACTACTTTTTGCTATCCAAACATGAAATCAAAGTGTGTGTCTGTGTGAAGGGTGGTGGGGAACTCAGGAGACTAATATAAAAGTTCCCTCTTCACCAGGACCGTTCCCAGGACTTAATTAAGCTCCCCAGATCCTAGGGCTCTGGCCCTACCCCTCAGGTCCGATGTCCCTGGCTCTGTGAGAGGGGTCTCATCACGTGTCGGCCCCTCCTGGGTTCCAGGCGACTCTGTCCCTCCAGACAGCTCCCCCTGGCTCTCATGGTGTCGGAGAAGGGCTTCCACAGTTTCATCCAGCTGAAGGGAGAAAGCACCAAAAATGTTATGAATCCCTCAGGTGCTTCCCAGCATGATACTCCTTTCCCAGTAGTCTGAGGACTGGCAGCTGGATCAAGGCCAGGTCTTGGAAAGCAGAGGGGCATCCACCTGGGCCCAGTAGCGATTGACAATGAGGAGCGTGGCATCATCTGTGGCCTGCCGCTTCTCCAGCTTCTCAATTCGTTCTCGGAGTTCATCTTCACAAGCTTGTCGCTGTTCCAACCGCTCTGCTAGTTTCTTGTTCTTGAACTGCAGAACCTTCAGGTCCATCTCCTCCTACCAAAGGAAAACAAAAGGGATGAGTAGAGGGTCAAGCAGGGCCCAAGAAACCAATCACAGAGAGAGACAAAAGAGAGCAACTGGAATGGAGAAGACAGTATCCCCACACTAACCACTAGCAGGATTTAAAGACATTTAGGCACCCACAGAGAGAGCATCTTAATTGTGCGGAGGGTCAAGTTCTGCTTTTCTCCCTCTTTCTAATTCTCAGGTCTTTGACAAGTCACAGGCCTTCTGGGAACCTGTTTTCCTATCTGTAAAAAGAAGGCAGATGTCATGTCCTCGGTTTCTTTCAACAGAGTGTTCTGTAAAGTGGATCCCGCTAAGCTTGGGGAACACGGAGTAAAGGCTCTGGATCATTCCGGCGAACAGAGATGGGAGTCTGGCAAGTTCTGAGTACTGGGGTAGAGGCCCACGAACCGTGGAAGAGATGCCCCCAAGACGAATGGGCTCTATAAGCGTGGTGGTGGTCTTCTCCTCGCGGCTCAGCTTCTTCTCTGGGGGCCCCGAGCCGCCGTCGCCTGCGGCGCGTTTGTTGCCGGGTCCAGACATGGCCGCGGCTGCGAGGAGCGGCGCAGGGTCTCCCGAGGGACGTCAGGAGGGCGTAGGCGGCACTTCCGTCACCTGTAGAAGACAGAGTGCAGAGGTGGAGAGGCAGCCAGTGCTCCGCAGCCCCAAGCCTTCCCCGCACACACCTGCTAGATCCCGCCCCCACCTGCCCGGGACCCTCACCCGCCGCGGACTCAGCCTAGCGCCATCTTGGACTTCACCGGACGTCACCGGCCTCCTCAGCTCACAGCGCAAGCGCCGCAGGCAATGCCGGATGTGGCGAAACTTCATTTCCTGTTTCTATTGGTCGCGCTTTGTCCCGCCTCTCGGGTCCGGTTTGATCTCTTCCCGAACACCTCCTCTTTTTCCCGGTGATTGGCCAGCAGACAGTTCCCGTGGCAACTGACACCACACTCACATCCTCCAGCCCTAAGGGCATCGCCTACCTCCTGTTAGCCACTTTGAAGCGAGGGCACGGGGGCGAAGCTTGAAACTTATTGCGCATGCGCTTTCTCTTCTCACTGATTGGTGAGCGTCCTACACTTGCTTCCCCCCCCCCCACGAACTCCCTTAGCAACGGTCGCCGTTGAGACAGAGGGAGACGCTCCCTGCGGATTGGCCGCACCCGGCCTCTCTGCGGCGTAGATTGGCTGAGGCGTCGCTGGAGGGAGGACTTGACAATCACTGCCTAAGAACCGGCGTTCCCAGGACCTGGGCGGGACACAGCCTGTGGTGACCCACACCTAGGAAGAGCGACGAGATGATCCGCCAGAAGTCCAGCCAATTCACGGTCCTGAAGATACAGCCGGAGCGTGAACAGCCCTCAGAGCTGCAGCGGGAACCCCAGAAGGACCTCAGCTCAGTGGATGGGTCCGTCACGCGGATGGTAACACGTGTGCGGACCGAGTCCAGAACCACGGCCTCGGTAGAAGCGGATGAGGATCCTGCAGCCAACTTGTTCCCGGTGAGGGCGGGACAGAGTGGTCCGCTCATGAATGCTTGTAAAAGGGCTCCCGGGCAGGGCGTCACCCGTCATGTTTATTAACGTTCCAGACGTTTTGTGGGTGCCTTGGTGAAGAGGCAGGGGTGCGTGACTCCGATTGTTTAATGTTCATGAATAGTACTTAGGGCCTACCGAAGCCTGGCCTGCCAGCGTTGCTCGTACACAATCCTTAAAATGAGAAGGCAAGTTAGCAGGTTCTTAGGCCCGCTGGAGATTCCAGATGGGTCAGGGACTGGGGCCAGGGACGGCAAAGCTCCGCCTGCCCAATCCGTTTTCTCTCCGCAGCCCCCGTTGCCCCAACCCCGGATCTGCATGTGGTGAGTGTGAAGAATCTTGGGGAAAGCTACACTTTACGCTTGCATTATTCCTCCCCAACAGTCCTGTCAGACAGCTGGGGCATTCCCCATTTGATAGATGAGGAAACTACAATTATCCAAGATGACTAGATCTCCAGCCTTCCTGCCTCCCCAGTCCAAAGAGGGAGGGTGGGAAGAAGACTACAGATGTAAATGCAATACCGACTGCTACGGAGCATTGTATAAATGGAGACACTGACGCTGTAGGGAGTGGCAGAGACAAGAACTCAAGTTACCTAATCCTCAGCTTTATAAATGAAGAGAATCCCAAGAGTTCCTTTACACCATATCCCTCATTTACAGATGGAGAAAGTTACAACCAGAGAGGAAGTGACTTGCCCAGTGAGAGTAGTAGAAGGGCAAACCCTCAAGCTGAGGTCTCCTGGTTCCCAGTCCAATGCTCTAGCCATCGCAGCCCTGTCATGAGACTAATGCTTGATGGCTACCAACACCTATTCTCCTCTTGTCTTACGACAGGAAGTACCTGGATATCCATTCCATGCACAGGCTGGAGAAGACAGCCAACACTGAGGAGATGAGGGAGTATGGGGATGGGACAGGGAAGAGCAGAAGAGCTGGCTCCTGGGGAAGGCTAAGAGGGCTGGGCTGGGAAGGCATGGGTGCTCAGCTCCAGAATACATGGTGCACCAGTGAAGGGTGGTGGAGGGGCTGCTCAATTCTTCTTTCCTGTCTCCCTCCCAAGGGTGCTAGCTGAGCTCTTGGGGCTAAGCTGTCCTGAGCAAAGCCTGAAGGAGGCCATCACCCTAGACCTCTTCTCCCACGCACTTATCTTCTGCCGTCAGCAGGGCTTCTCACTGGAACAGACATCGACAGCTTGTGCCCTGCTCCAAGATCTTCATAAGGCCTGTGTTGGTGAGAGGAGGCGGCTACCAAAGGGTTTGAGCCCAGGGGACAGTGAAGGCTGGGATGGCACAAGGGACCACGGGAAGCAGTAGTGGATTACCACCTGGAATCTTTGTTCTGTCATTACAAGCAGCATTATCATGCACAAGTTATTTCAGCTTTGAAACCATCCATTTCCTTATAGACAGCACCAACTTTATGAGACTGTTCTGAGGAATACTGTAGGTAATACACACAAATATAGAGACAATGCTTAGTAAATAGCTCCTCCTTCACTTCCCACTTTATTCTGGGAACTGATATCCCGTGGGATGTTTAACAAGAGCTGAAATTCCGTAGTTTTTGTTTTATTGTGGTTACTTAAGGGCAGGATCTCGTCTGTCTTGTTCAGTGCCTAGAACAGTGCATTGTGGGTGCTGTTGAGTGAATTAATGAAACAAGGACTTAACCTTAGAGCTGTTCACTTCCAAAGCTCATGCTCAGTAAGGTAGCTGGTGAGTGAGTGAAATGAATGACTATCCGGGAGGGCACTCACTTGTTACATCTTGTTTTCTCTCCCAGCAACCCCCTTGGGCAACGTGGAGGAATGTTACCGTTACTTCATCAGTGTCCTTTTTTGCCATGGAGTCAGGGTCAGTTCCCCTGAAACGAGATCTTTGGTCTCCCACAGATAAGGTCTAGCCCAGTCTCCTGTCCTCTCGCACACTCATCACCCTCCTCTTCCTCTGAAGGCTGCAGGGGGCTCTCCCTGCTCCTCCATGGCGGGGCACCAGGAGAAAAGGTCAGGGTTCCTGGAGGTGGTCAGTCCTCTCACTCCCAATCATCCCCACAGCGGCCCCCCTTCAGTATCAACCTCTTTAGGGAGGAACAGCTGCTGGCCCTGGCAGATTATGTGGTCAACACCTACTTTCGCCACTTTAAGCTCTACAAATATGTCTTCACGCCCCAGGTACGGAGGCCGCCCTTCACCGCCCCCTTTCACTCAGTGCAGATGTCCTCCTCTCAGCCTCTCTCCTCCTCCTTCCCAGGTGCGACTGGATCTGTCTTTGACTTACATGGGGCTACAGCCCCCCAAGCTCTTGCCAGAGGAGGAAACAGGTAAGAAAGAATGCTGGGGCTGGGGTTGGGGCTGGGGCTGAAGCTGAAGGCTCTTCCTGCTTCTGGCCTGCAGAGAAAGGCGGCGAGGAGGTGGAGCAGGGCATCAGCCCACAAGAGGAACCAGAAACAGGGGTCCAGCCAGAGCCGGAGCCAGAGCCAAGTGAGGATGGGTTAGGGTCCCCCGTGACTTTGGGCAGGTATAAAATGAAGGGTTTAGATCACATCAGGACTTCAGGTCTGTTTTAGGCACAGTGTCCTTTCTCCAAATACTTCCTTATGCAGAAGTCCAAGGTGACAAACAGGTAATAAGAGTGCAGCTGCTGGGGGTGAGGCAGGAGTTATCTGCTGATCGGCAACCCAGAGGATCCAGGCTGGCCAGCTCCCCCACCTCTCTCCGAGGAAGGGTTATAGCTGGCTTTCCCTGAAATAAAGCTACACTGCCACTGGTGCAGCAGCACAGCATCTCTGCTGACCTGCCCCTTCTTCCCTGTCCCGGCAGGCGAGGTCTCCAGCCTGCAAGCCTACATCAGGACCCAGATGAACAAGGAGCTGAGGCAGCTCCAACAGCTGATGGAGGAGCAGCTCCAGGCCAGCGAGGAACGGCTTAGCAGCAAGCTGACCACCCTAGAGCGGCCCTTCCAGCCACCTTCTGGCAAAGGCAAGAACAAGACCAAGTGACCCCCAGCATTTTCCCCAATAAAGGCCCAGGGCAGGGCAGCTCCATCCCCGCCCTGCTCCCGAGCACCTTCTGGGCTCCCGTGCCAAAGCCGGACACCAGACACTGGGCACCGGCTCCCTCTGGCGTGCAGATTTTATTGCAAATGCGGCAGAAGCAACACAGATGAGGCTAGGTGTGGTGTTGCGAGTGGCTGCCTTCCCCCTCTGCTCCGACCCCAAAGCCCCAGCTGGTGGGGGCAGGGGTACATGGCTGTTCTTCATGGTACTACAAGCAGTGGTGGGCCTGGCCAGCCTGAGGGGCAAGGCCCAAGGCCAAAGCCCAGAAGGGCTGGAATGATAAAAATCCTCCTCCTGGAGAGTCCTACACTCTGGGGTCCCTGGGGCCAAAGTGCTAGCCCAGCGCCAGCACAGCATCCTCCTCGGGGATAGCAGCAGAGTCCCCCTCCTCTTCAGGGCCTGAGATGGGAAAAGGCCCGGGGGGCTGGTGCTGGAAGAGGGCGGCGCGATTCTGTTGCTCCCCCTTCTTCACCCAGTGCCCATAGAGCCGGAAGGCACAGCTGTCGATGAGGCGCCGCACAGGCCGCAGGGCGTAAGGGTCCCTCAGCAGTGCACTCTTGGTCAGTGGCCGGACACGCTGGGTGCTTAAGGCCACGCGTCCCGCAGCAAGCACAGTCCACACTGCCACCTGGTGGGGAGGCGGGGGGGCCGTGTGAGCTCCAGTGCAGTAGCCACCATAGGAGAAAGATCACGGCACAGAGGAGCAGGTGCAACCCCGAAGCTCGCAGGCTTACCCGGAACCGCTGGCGGGGCGTGAGGTTCCAGGGCTGGCTGCCTTCACAGCGCTCAAAGAACGGGTGCTGCAGGGCCTGGTCCGCTGTCAGGCGCTCCTCAGGGTCCACCTGGAGCAGCCTAGAGATCTAGGGGGAACCCCAGAGCGTGAGAGGCAGTGCTTGGGCCTCCTCCCCAGCCCACTCACAGCCTTGGCTCACCAGGTCTTTGACTGTGTTGGAACGGTCATCCCACTCGGGCGAGCTGAACTGGTACTGGCCTTCCATGATCATGCGTAACATCAGGATCTGGCGGCGGTGCCAGAATGGTGGTGAGCCAGCCAGGAGTGTGAACAAGATCACGCCGCAGGCCCAGCTGGGGGGAGAGAGCGGAGTCAGGCAGAACGAGGTGCCAGGCCGGCGTGTGAACGATGGAACACAGAGGATCGGGGAGGCGGGGAGATCGGAAACTCACAGGTCGACCTCCTTTCCGTAGCCGGGGTGGGTCTCATCCATGGAGCATTTAAGGATCTCTGGTGCTAGGTACCCTGGGGTCCCACACAACTCTGGGGAGAGAAGGCTGAGATTGACGGATGCCACCAGCTCCTTCAAGGGTCCCGAACTCCAGACCTCTGCTTGAGCCCCCACACTGCCAGGGCCGAAAGGGTTCCCATTCTGCTCTTGCCCACCCTCCACTGAGGGCTCACCTAACCCCATCCATCCCTGCTGAACAACTCAAGTGACCACCAAGGTTCCTTGTGGTATTCCTGGGAAAATCTGATTTTTGGACTGACTTCAGTCACCATATCTCTTGGCGCCTCCATCCCACCCACCCACCCCTTACATAGCCTTTTATCACGTTCTTACATACATAATACACACGGAAAACAAATCTTCACTCTTTTCTATGTTCCTTTCTGCTCAAATTGATTCCTCCACCTATGATCGCTATTCTGTATAGTGGAATCAGCACTCAAACCCAAGGAGAACGAGTGGGCCTATGGGATTTCTTAAGGCACACACTAGGTAAGTCTCTCATTTCAAATCCTTCCCTGGCTGCCCCCACCCCCACCCCATACGGCCTTGGGTTCAAGTCTAGACTCCTCCAACACAGAGCCCTCCAGGACTTGATCCAAGCCTGTTATATGTAGCTGCTTCTGCTTCAGGCACCAAATCTTCCATCTTGGCAACTGCCCAACTGTGTTCTGTGCCATACTTCCAGGAGAGCTTAATAGGCCTGACTCTCTGGGTAATTCATTCCCACCAAAAGTATTGAAGAATGCCCACCATGTACCAGGCACCATACTAGACACTGGTGAAATTAGATGTGCCCTTACCAAGCTGTCTATCCAAAAGCAAACAAGAAATAATAGAGTAAGAGGTGTGTCCTGAAGGGAGAAGAGGAGAAAGCAGGGGATCTAACCTAACCTGGAGCTTTAAAGGGAAACCTGAGTTCCTAAAGCCAAGGGCAAGGGTGGTGTGGGGGAGGAGCAAAGATGGTTCCAGAATGGGGAAAAGTGTATGGGGAAGCCCAAAGGGAAACAAAGCACAGCATCCGCAAGACAAACATGTTAAGTCCATAGGTTATGAACATGAGCTCTGGAGTCAGACTGTTCAAGTTCAAGTCCCAGCTACCTGACTGTGGGCAAGTCCCCTCACCTCTTTAAGCCCATTTATCAAATGGTGATCCAGGCACTATCTCAAAGAGGGGTCAAGAGGATCTAGAGAACCCAGCCATATAAAGACTTAGTGCGGTGCCAGTGAGCGTCAGCTGTTAATAGCACAGCGCCAAGCCAATGAGGGACAGAAAGTACAATGTTAATAGCTCTAAGGAGTCTACAGTCAGACTTTGTGAAGTCTTCCATTTGCACTAAAAATATCTCTGTCACATGGGCGCCTGGGTGGCTCAGTGGGTTAAGCCGCTGCCTTCGGCTCAGGTCATGATCTCAGGGTCCTGGGATCGAGTCCCGCATCGGGCTCTCTGCTCAGCAAGAAGCCTGCTTCCCTCTCTCTCTCTGCCTGCCTCTCCATCTACTTGTGATCTCTCTCTGTCAAATAAATAAATAAAATCTTAAAAAAAAAAAAAATAAAAATAAAAAAATAAAAATATCTCTGTCACAATGGTGACACAATGGTGTCACACAGGGTGAGTCCCAGTGCACCAGTGGAGCAGCACAGTCTGGCCGCATGGGGCTCTTCCTAGCACCCAAGCAGCACACTGCCATCCTATCTGTACCAAAACCCAAACACGCAGCTGAGGCCTATTATCCACCCCCACCCCTCCACCACCTTCTTCCTCGGGACAGGCCCAGCTCTGGAGACCCCTCCTTCAGTAGGTCCCTCCAGCTGAATCAGGCGCTCCTCCATCCTGGCTTCCCCTGCATGGTCCCTTGCCTGGCTGTGTCCCACGACCTGCACACCTATCTCTGTCCCCTCCCCCGCGCAGACCGGGAAGCCCACTCAGATGCACACAAGGCTTTGCACACAGAAGGTACTTGGCAAGTGCTCACTCACTTCTCCCTTTTTCTTGATTCCTGGGTACTCGGTTGTCAGACCCAGCTAACCAGCCTCAGGCCTGGGTCCCCTTCCCTCCCAAGCCTCTTAGGGCGCCAGGCCCCCTCACCTCGGAGCTTCTCGCCAGGTTCCAAGTGGCAGGAGAACCCAAAATCTGAAAGTCGGATCTGCATATTGTCATCTAGGAGAATATTCTCAGGCTTCAGGTCTCGGTGCACAATGTTGTTGGCGTGGAGAAAGCTCACTGCTTCCAGCAGAGACCTCATGATGGACCTGGGGAAGGCACAGTCTCCTCGTCTGCTTCTCCCTACCCCGCCCTGCCCCCTGGTCACCCCACGGGCCACAGGCTGTCATTACCTGGTTTCCTTTTCGGAGAGGGCCACCTTCTCTGTGAGATAGTCAAACAGCTCTCCCTTCCGCATCCTAAGGGACAGGAGGGGTTGGGAGGTGGGTGTACCTTACATGAGGGCTGGGAAAAATAAGCCAGTGCTCATAGAAAATACCATGGAAGAGGCCAGGGGAGAGAGAGTCCTCTTTGGTTTTTTTTTGAGCGATCAGAGTGCCCCAAGAGTGAACTGGATGCCAGGGGCAGTTTGGCCCAGGGGTTGCCAGTCAAAATACATGCGCCATGCCATGGCTGCTGTGCTAGAAGAATAAGAACCTTCTTGCAGCCGCAATTTACGGGAGGTCCTCATTATATGAGACTCATTATATTCGAAGAGGACCCTCTAAAGTGAATCTATTTAGATCATGGACCAAAACTTCACAGGTAATAATGGCAAAAAAGATGGGAAGGATCTTATTTTTATCTTGTCTTTCAAAAACCAAGTTTCTAACTGCAACTCTGCGTCGACCCTCGAAGTCAGGGGTTGCCTGGGGGCATGCAACTGTTCTGCAAAGCTGCATGGCGAGGGGACAGACACTTCCTACCTCCCCCGCCCCTTTTGCAGAGGGTCATTTCTGTATGAAGACTTTGTGAAATTTTTCCAGGGGTCTCTCTTAATTACTTGCTATTCAAACCACTCTTCTGAAGTGCCTTTGCACTGGTTTACACTATATTGTAGAACATCTCACACTTGGATTCAGACTACCCAGGAAATGAACCAATGGGCAGAGACAAACACCAAGTAGGGTGTTCACAGCAACAGATAGGGGAGCAAGAATCTGTCAAGAAGTATTCAGCTCTTCAGTCTTCCCTGCTGATCTTATAACCATGGGGGACTGGGACAGTGTGCCTGGGGGTCATGGAAACCCTTTTTAACTGGCTGGTCATGAGCACTCTGGAAGAACTTGTCTCCTCAGGGCACCCAGGGAGAGGGGCCTGGGCCACGGGCCCATGGGAAGTGTGAGCAGGGTAATCTTAGCCCACTGTGTTGTCAGGCTGGGGCCATGCATGGAGGGGAGGAGGATGCTTCTCAGATCAGGGCAGGGAGATACTCACAGGTCAAACACCAGGAACATGAAGCTAGAAGACTCGTAGGAATCGATGAGAGTGACTGGGAAAGAGGCAGAAAGGCAGAGATACGGAGATGGAAAGGAGCAGGTGCAAGTTAAAGGGGCATTCCACCCCGAGGTGCAGTGGGCTGTTACTGGGAAGGAAGGAGAACCAAAAGGAGGCAGTAGGGACCCAAAGGCTGGCCACACTGTGAGGTGGAACGGAGCCATGATGAAGGGAGCAGAGGTGTGGAGGCAGTGCTGGGGGAAATGGGCTGTGGGCAGGGCCGGCAGGAGGTGGCTGTCGGCTAATGGGAGCGGGGAACGCAGCCTCACTGATGTGGGGGTGGCCGGCGACCTGGCGAAGGATGTGCGTCTCTCGCCGCGTGGCTTCTCGCACCTCCTCTAGCTGTTCAGGACTCAGCCGCTCAGCTGTCACCTCCATGATCTTCACCGCAAACTCGTGGCCAGTGGCTCGATGAACACAACGGCGCACCACGGAGCTCACTCCTCTGCCAGAGTCAGACCGCACACGCGTCAGGGCCTCCTGCTCTCTCATTTCCACACAGTGTGGAGCCTCGCCATCCTTGTACCCGCTGCACCGTATTCTGAAGCCCCATCGGGACAATAAGGCAGCCTGCCGCGGTTCACCCTGGCCTACAGCAGCTTCACAGTAGCCTCAGCAAGCCATGTGAGTACCCAGCAAGATGCAACACAAAGCTCACAGGGAAGGCAGGCGGGGTGCTGGGTTCGAATCCAGCCTCAGCCACTCCCTGCATGGAGAAGCTTAGGGAGGTCCTTTCCACACTGAGCCCCAGAACCTGCCCCTTCTCCCGGAACCCCACAAGGAGAAAGCAAGAAGAAATGATCTAAAGCTCCCTCCAAATTTTACTCACACTTCCCTTGATTACCCCTTCCAAATCCCAAAGTTCTCCTACAATACCTCAAGTGTAAGAGGTTCCAAATAAACAGCAGACCATTGACTGGAGAACAAAGTTGTGAATCAGGAGACCTTGGTGTAGGTCCCAAATGTGCCACTAACTAACCTCCAAGTGACCCACTGACATCAGGTCTCTGGACTTCCATTTTGCGGGCTCTGAAGTGTGGACAACGTCAACTTGAAGAGGTGTCAAATGCCATGAGGTAGAAGAAGAAAAATCCATTTGGCATGGTGAAGAGAAAGTCCTAGACATGTATTTCCTGGCTTGGAATCTGTCGCCAATTCCTTACGATCCTACAAGTACCTCAGGCTAAGTATGAATCTCTCTAAGATCGGACCTCACACCACATTTCCTGTGCTCATTCCCTGGCTGCCCTTCACGGCTTCCTTTGCTCTTACATAATGCCTTTTGCTTAGAATGCCTGTCACCCACATCTCTGTTTCCATCAAGAGATCTAAACCACTGACCCTCCAGCCAAACACAGCCCACAGATGTGTTATGTTTGGTCAGTGAGCTGCTCTTTTCAAATCTGAATTCCCATCTTAAGTGGGACAAGAACCTTCTAGCTGCTACAGTGCTCACCACTTCCTACTATCTTACTCTTTGCCACTTGACAGTTTTAATTCCCCCATTAACAGTAATGACATTCAATCAGACTCCCGAACTAGAAATCTTAGTAGAGTTCGTGGTATTCCCCTTTCTTTCACAATCTACCACATCCAACCAGTCCACTCCCTCTGGTGTGTTTCTCAAATCTGCTTCCTAGTACTCCACCCCCATAGCCATAACGGCCTCCTCACTAATCTCCCCGCTGCCAACCTCGGCCACGCAACCCATCCACCACACTGCTTCCAGAATGACCGCCCCAGTTATGTCATTCCTGCTTAAAACCTTTCCAGCTTAAATTCTCAACTAAGTTCTAAGCATACCCTCATTCCTCAGCGGGACCCCTAGAGCAACTGTGCTCTTTTTAAGTGAGCCCTAATAATTTCAACCTTATACAGTTAACTATGGAGGACACTCAACACTGTATTCTTTCCATACTGCCTCCCTATTACCTGCAAGATAGAAGTAAAATCCCAGTTCCTTCGCCAGTCATTCAAGGCCTTCACCAAATGGTCTCAGTTTCTTTGCAGCCTCATTTTTGGCAATGTCCCTGCTATTCAATCTTTGCTTCAGTGACTTAGAACTTATCACCAATTTCTAGAATGCAGCAAGCTCTTTTAAAGCTTCAGACATGAAGACTTCAGACATGAAGATTTCATACATGAAGAAACTGGCACTCTGGGAACTCATTTAGTGAGAGTGTACAGGTAATTCACTGTGCAGTAGAAACACAGGGAAAAGACAGAGACCAGGGATGCTGCTGCTACAGTAATGCTGGAATGAGAGGCTAACGAACCCTACTCCCTGACCTGCTTTCTCCGAAACTGATCTCTCTGCACCCCATGGCAGTGGAACCATTGTTCTTCCCTAAGGGCTCTCCTAGCCTCAATGAATCCTCCTTTACCTGGTCCTGAAACCCCGCATCAGTTTAGGACTTGGATGTCAGCTCTCTTCTTTTCCAGATACCCTTTCCCCCTGATGACCGTCCTGTTCTGGGCGATTTAAGTACCAATTGTGCAAATGGCTCCCACTGCACTGCCTCAAGTTTTGATTCCTTTCCAGAATTCCTGATCCCAAAGGCCTCTTTAACATCTGCATGTGATATCTGAAAGGAGTCTGAACAAATCTAATAGTCAGTCCTTTCTGCTTTCCTGGCTTCAGAAGCACTGATCATGGCAGACCATGCCAGCTTTCTAGAAGCACATTCTATTCCTGTTTTTATTTCTAACTCAAAGATGCTATCTCCTTAGTCTCCCTTGCTGACTCCTCCTTTTCTAACTCCTTAATGGTGACATGCCCCAGGGCCTGAGCTTGGCCCCTTTCACTTCTTTCCATATATTTTCTCGCCAGCTACTATGCATATGCTACTGCCTCCCAAACTGATTGCTCTATCACAGCTGTCTTGAGCTGCAGGGGCATGTACCCACTTGACAGCTCCAGCTGGATATCTCAAACTTCACATTTCCAAAGCTGAACTCTTGACTTGCTCGGCCCTCCCGGCAATCCGATCCTCCTTGGCCTTCCTCATTTCAGAAAATGGTACTCAGGCACTCAAACCCAAACCTTAGACATTATTCCTATTTCCTTTTCTTCTTCTTATGGCCCATATCTGGTCTCTCAGGAAACTGTATCAGTCTCTCTTCAAATCATCACCTCAATCTACCCACTTCTGTGGGAGGCCACGATAAGGCTTGAGACAAGAACCAAACCAGGCCCTGACTTGTGCCTCCTTTAATGGTTGAATAGCCGAACAAAAGGCTTAGGTCGATAAAGTCGAGTAGCACTGAGAAAGGGTCTGTGCTATGTGTTGTGCGCTCGCCTACGTGACTTCCCACATGTTTGCTAGTCAGAGACGATTTGGTCAGGGTCAGAAATTCTTGGCTGGTCCTTGCTGTCCTTGCACGGGCTATAGACTACACCATTGTAAGACTGTGCTGTGCTTACATAAACTATGTCTTGAGTAGCCTTGAAGTCAGTACATCTGGCGCTGGAGGGTCTGCTATTGGTGCTTGGGAAACAGATAATGGGAAAGCTTGAAGGATTTTCTGTGCATGTTGCAAACTCTTTAGTAATCAACTAAAAATAGATACTTTCTTATGATTGTTTCTGTTAGCTATATAATGCCTTGCTGCCTTGAATAAACTTGGCACTATTGGACATCCTCCTTGGTGCTCCTCCTACCCCCATCTCTTTGTCTCTTAATTTCTTTTCAGCATCCTCTTACCCTCTCGACCCTGGTCGATTTGTCGTGCCGGCCGCGACACACTTCTCCCCATCTCTACCACCACCATTCAAATCTAAACCACCACCATCTCTTGCCTGAATCAATCGACAGCTTCCTAACTGGTCTCCACACATCCATTCTTGTCCCCCTCCTATCCATTTTATACACAAGAGTCAGAATGATCTTTTTAAAATGTAGTAACATACTCATGTTGAGCACTTACTATGTGCCAGAAGTGTTCCAAGACTATCATATTAATTCTTCCCATCCTCACAGCAACCTACAAGGTAGGGTCTATTTTTATTCCCAATCTAAATGGCAAACTGAGGCACAGAAAGGCTGAGTTCCTATAGCCCCCAGATCACAGAAATATAAATGAGACCATGTTAATTTAACTACCCTGTTTGAAACCATCAGTTTCACTAGAATAAAATAGAAATTCTTTATCATGGCATAAGGCCTCTATTTACCTCTCCAACTTCATCTCCTCCACCTTGTCCCACTTACTACATCCCAGTCACCATGATCATCTGCCTATTGCTTTAGAATAGGCCTTTTTTTGCCTGTGCCTTTGTATGTGCTGTTCCCTCTGCCCCAAATATATCCTCCTGTTCATGCCCATCCTTCAAGCATCAGCGCCGTTAATTACTCTCATCCCCTCACCTGAGCAGATGATGACTGTTGTCTTGTTTTTGTGTTTACTGTCTCTCTCTACCACTGGAATACAAACTCCAGGAGAACAGAAAACATGTGAGACTTGTATCCCCAGTGCCTCACACAGTGCGCCTAGCACACTGTACATGCTTAGGAAACCTTGGATGAATAAGTGTACCTGTCACTGTCTCTACAGGTGAGGCCTTCCTTCTATTTTCTGCATGCAGAACCACTACTCATCCTTCAAGACCCAAAGATCACCCCTTGTGGAAAGCTGTGGTTTTGAGCCCCATCCCACAACCTGATACCACTTGAATGCTCATGTGTCTCTTTCAGTTACTTCTTCTCCAAGGCATAAATCTCTTCTATGCTCCCTGTGTTTAGCTTTGTGTCTGGCAGACCTTCGTTGCTTTAACTACGTCTGTTGAACACATAAATGAGTGAATGTGAAAGAAATGGGGATTGACCCAGACAAAGACTTAAGTCCCCAAATGGTCCTCCACTAACCACTGTTCGTTCCCATTTAGAACTATCCAGGGGCGCCTGGGTAGCTCAGTGGGTTAAGCCTCTGCCTTAGGCTCAGGTCATGATCTCAGGGTCCGAAGATGGAGTCCCGCATTGGGCTCTCCACTTGGCGGGGAGCCTGCTCCCCCCCCCCCCCCACAGCCTACTTGTGATCTCTCTCTCTCTCTCTCTCTGTCAAATAAATAAATAAATAATCTCAAAAAAAAAAAAAAAAAAGAATTATCCCGCCCTCAGATGGAACCGTGTGTTCTGGCCAGGGCCCGACCTCTCCGGACCTCTGTTTTCCTGGCTTAAGCCTCACCTGCCAATGACGTCCTTAGGGTCGTACTTCTGGTAAAACTCCTTGGCCGCGGCCCAGTCGGGCAGCTCATCCTCCGGCCCCACGTCCAGTGTCATTCTGAAGGTGGTGGGGGCCTGTGTGGGGGAAACGGAAGGCAGTGAGGGCAGTGAGGCCCACAGGCTCTGGGAGGACGCACATCGCGGCTCGCGGAGGCGCAGCCCTTGCGGCTGGGGCGCCAGGATCTTCGGGGATGGGGACGGGGTGGGGGAAGGATCAGGGCTGGGGAGACCCCACGAAAGGGCCTGGGGGCGGGAGGGGTGTCAGGGCAGGGAGGGGGGCGGGGGAGGGAAGGGAAAAGGTGCGGAGGAAAAAGGGAAGGGGCACACTGGAAGGTGGCTGTTGCTGCGCAGGCGCACTTGGGCGGGCACTGGGAGGGGGCGCGGGGTCTCGCGCAGGCTCACCCGCGGGGGAGGAGAGAGAAGCCAGGGTCGACGTGAAGCCGCTCTATCGCGGGGTTCGCCTCTTGTCCCTTACCTTACACCCGGGCGGTGCCGGCAACGACCCCAAGCCCCGCCCCCATCCTGTCCGCCAATGGCCAGCGGCGCTTGAAAACTGTGGTTCAAAAACAATTCCGATTGGAAATTTGCAGTCCAATAGGAAGCGGAGAGTCTCGAGGTTGGCGCGGGCGTTAGAGCTCGGAGTTACCAAAGGCAGAGACGTTGGGGCGGGGATTCAGATGCAGCCAATTAGCGCACAGCATCTGCAAGGGACGACGGGGGCGGAGTGCTTGTTGTCTAGTGGGGTTGGAGGCCCGGAACGGGACCCGGAAGTTAGGTTTACCGGAAGGCGTGGCTTCTGGGTTTGTAGGACGCGGGAGTTGCTGCGCCTCACGTTCGCTGACTTGGGCATGACTCCCTCATTCCCTTCCTAGCATCACTGTCCAGATCCGCTCTTTTTAAAATTGGCCGCCTGGTCCAAAGTGTATGCTTTCAGGGGCCGCCTCCAGCTCTTAAAACTCTCGGAGCTCGCAGCTTGGATCCCCAACTTGCCACCTGGTGAGGACTTGGACGAACCACGGCACGTCAACCAGAAGTGGCTTCTTAGTCCTCCGGCCACTCGGATTCTTGAATACCTCCAAAGCTCTCATGCTCACCGTCTGGGGTTATACATTTTCCCAGTCTTCTACCACCGCCTCCCATAAGCCTTGGGGAGTATCACACTCTGTTCTAAAACTGGCGAGTTGAGATATTGCCAGGAGCGACTTACTTCTTAAGACTTTTCAGTGCACAGCTCAACCCTGGCATTCACCTACTCATTCAATAAATATTTGCCGAGCGTCTAAACGCTAAACTATCAGCGGCGGGACTGGGGCGAGGGGAGGAGGGGGAAGGCGGGGGCGGAGGGAGTCCTTACCCTGTGGAGATCCTGTTCCAGCAAAAGAGGCACAGAATGAATTCATTTACTTCTAACAACTATCTTAGAAATGTCACTTTGGGGTCACAACCATTTAAGAGAAAAACGAATCCAAGTAACTTTTTAACAGAGTACTTTGACTTTATACCACCAATCTAAAGACAAAATAATTGCAAAGAAAACTTGAGCTTTACTTAGTAGGCTTATTGTTTGTTATTATAATAGGATTATTCAGAAATTGAGCAAGTGAATATATTTTTATATTTATATATATTTGCAAATGAATAAACATATTGATGTATCTGGCAGCCAAGGTTCTTAATATGGGACTATGGAATTTGAGATGGGAAAAGGAGAGAAAGAATCTTATGACTGATTGAAATTGGAGGTATAATTTTATTTATTTATTTTTAAAGATTTTATTTATTTGACAGACAGAGATCACAAGTAGGCAGAGAGGTGGGCAGAGAGGAGGAAGCAGGCTCCCTGCCGAGCGGAGAGCCGGATGCGGGGCTCGATTCCAGGACCCTGGGATCATGACCTGAGCTGAAGGCAGAGGCTTAACCCACTGAGCCACCCAGGCGCCCCTGGAGGTATAATTTTAAACATAGATTTAAAAATAGATATTTTCTAGCTTTAACCTCTGAAAGGGCCTAGAAGCAGTCACATCTCAGGAGAATGAGCACCACTAGTCTAGATACTGATTTCAACGTGACAGGCCCCAGTTGAAGGAACCAGGATTCCTTGGGAGAAATGACCAATTCCCAGGCTGGAGCAGAGAAAGTGTAAGATGAGCCTGGAATAATTTGTGCCAGGAAGCAAGTGAAGAAATGTGGGGACTTATCAGGACAAAAGAACCAGGCTGATGCAATTTCCACTGGTCAAAATCAGAAACAAAAAGAATAATGAGACGGAGAGGGCCACGAGGGAGCCTTCTAATGTGCTAGAAATGTTCTATTCATCTAGGTGGTGATTATACAGATGGGTTTATATGAAACATTCACCAAGCCACACACTTAAGATCTGTGCACTTTACTTCATGTAAATTATACCCCAACCTAGTATTTTAAGAAGGATGACAGTAATGGATAAAACAAATTGAACTAAAAAACAATCTGAGACCATACTGACACTAAAAACTGTAAATAAGAATTTAGGAATGGGGCACGCCTGGGTGGCTCAGTGGGTTAAGGCCTCTGCCTTCGGCTCGGGTCATGATCTCAGGGTCCTGGGATTGAGCCCCGCGTCGGGCTCTCTGCTTGGCAGGGAGCCTGCTTCCCTTCCTCTCTCTCTGCCTGCTTGTGATCTGTCAAATAAGTAAAATTTAAAAAAAAAGAAGAATAATTTAGGAATGAAGGGCCTTCCGCTTATTCTCAAATGGCTCCGCAATAACAACATGTGTTTTTATTTTTTTAAAAGATTTTATTTATTTATTCGACAGACAGAGATCACAAGTAGGCAGAGGAGACAGGCAGAGAGGGTGGGGAGCAGGCTCCCTGCTGAGCAGAGAGCCTGATTCGGGGCTCGATCCCAGAACCCTGGAATCATGACCTGAGCCGAAGGCAGAGGCTTTAACCCACTGAGCCACCCAGGCGCCCCAACAATATGTGTATTTAGAAAGATCTTAAAACAAATGTGGTGAAACACGTGGTAAATGTGAAACATGGTAAAACAAACGTGAAAAATTTTAAACCTAGGTGAAGAGCACACATGAGTTCATTGTACTATTCTTTTATTGTTCAGTAGGTTTGAAATTTTTTCAAAATTGAGTTTAAAAATAGAAAGACCTAAAAATAAATAAATAAATAAATAAATCTCTCTAAAATGTGCCCAGGCAGGCAGCATTTTACACCGATTCCATCGACATCTATAGGGCTGAAGTCCAGGCATAAGTACTTTTTAAAGCTCCCCAAGTGGTTCTACTATGAAGCTGATTGAGAGCCACTGCCCTAGGTATGGCTTCTACCCAGTGTTGTAACTCTAACCTCTGGGACCAGCAATGGATACTCTTCACTTTTCTTTCCTGGAGCACTTTGGAACATTGAAGACAACCATCTTCCCCTTTAAACCTCTCTCTTTAGTGTGCAACAAATACCTTTAATTCCTTTAGGTGCTCTGCTGGTCTCTGAATTATGGTGAAATAGCCCAAAAATTCAGTTCCCAGGGCACATGTACTCCAAGAGACATGTGTAAGAATGTCCACAGTAGCAAGATTCATAATATCCCCCAAATGGAATCATCCCAAAAGTTCACCAACAGATAATGGCTAAGCCGTTAACAAAGTCATATAATGGAATACTCTACAGTATGATGTCAACTACAGCTACACCAAATATTGATGAATCTCACCAACAATATTAAGTCATAGAAGTCAAACATAAAAAGAATACATAGGATTCCATTTATATAGTATTCAAATGCAGGCAAAACTAAACTCCACTGTTAGAAGTCAGAATGCTAGGTATCTGTGGGAAGAAAGGAAGGAGTAGTGATTGGGAGGGTCTAAAGGAGGCTTTGGAGTATCTCAATGTTCAATTTCTTGACTGAATGATGGTTTTCAGATGTTGGCTTTGTGTTAACTTAAAAGCTATGTATTCCTTTTGGATATTTTCCTACATTTATGATATGCTTCACAATTTGAAATATGTTTAATCGTTTCTCGGCCTTTTGGCTAAGATCAGGTGTAAAATGTGTTTAAAATATTACCGGGAGGGCCCAAGATAAAGGATATAAAAATTCATGATAATCCTACAGAGTTTCACATCCAGGGCAGAAATTCACCTGCTGCCGCCATCCCTTTCATTCCTCTCTCAACTCTGGAACCAAAGCCTCTGAGTTCAATGCCAGCTCAGAATCTCACTAGCTGTATGACCTTGGGTGCCGGCTTCCTCAACTATAAAATGAAAAGAGTGAAAACACTCTTACTGAGTGGCTGTGAGGGGTGAAGGAGTTAAGTAACAGAAAGTGCTTAAGAACACAGCTTGGAATATAGGAAGCACTCCATAAATACAGGAGCAGCTGCTCCTCGTCTTATCTGGCCACAGGGGCTCTCTGTTGATGTGCAAGGGAGAAGCTGGGGTCTTTCCAAGAAGGGAAACTTCCAGAAGAAGGAAAAAAGAAGAAAAACCCTCTTGCAGCTCGTAAGTAAGGGAAAATGCAGACTTTTGCCATCAGTCAGATGTCGGTCCGGCTCTTGCCAAGGGCCAGGGGAAGTAGGGGAACAACAATTAGACAGGAGCATTTCACCACTAAAAAAGATTTTTATTACAAAACAAACTCTAATAAAATCAGGCCTGGTCTTCAACCCCACCTCTGGGTCGAGGCCCCTAGGATGTAGCAGGCTGGGGGAAATAGGGGATGGTGGGCACTGAAAGAACAGAGCAGGCTGGCCTCCCCTCAACAGTTTTAAGCTGCTGCCCCCTTTTAGAAAGGTCTAGAAGAGCTCTTCCAAAGCCTTTTGAGAGAGGCATCATCCTTCCAGCCAGGAAGGACCACTGCTGGCCTCAGACGCTAGCAATGCCGCACTGCAGGATCCAGGAGGTCTTGCTGACTCTCAGCAGAGGCCACCCAGGGTCACTCAGCCTGGGCGATGGCATAGGAGAGCAGCCACAGAAGCAGGGGGCCCAGAATGAGGACAGCAAACCAGACAGTAAAGCTGGCCAGGATGAAGTTCTGGGCCCGGGCCCCCCAGTGCACTGCCTCCTCCAACCGGCCTGCCTTATGCCGCTCTTCCGCCTGCGGGGGCAGGTTTTTGGTTAGGTTCTTCCCCTGCTTCTTCCCCAAAGTGCCCACTGCCCCACACCAATCCTCCATCCTTGTAATGGCTCAAAACCTGACACCCAAACCCCCTGAAATAAAATGTCTTTTTCCTTTCCAATGTCTATTTCTCATGCCTCATCTACAAAATAAGGTTTCTACTCAGCTCTGTGTACTTTTCCAAGTAGCCATTGTTAGCTCACAAGATCACATATGGGAAAGTACTTTTCAAACCTTTTATCCCTAATACTTTTCTACTCATCCAACATTCATTCAGAATTTGGAATCCTTGGCAAGAAACCGAGAGATATCTTGAGTCTTTCCCTCCCGTCCAGCCAAACACCACCCCCTTCTCATTAGCCCAATGGGCCTCATCGTTTTATTAAGAATTCTTTTTATGATTTTGATCTGATGAAGCCAGAAAGTCTCAAGATCATAAGAATACAGTTTCTGATTATTAAAATAAAACCAGGATTGAGAAAATTCCCATGTGACATTTAAGTTAGTCTGTGTGGCCTTTCAAAAGGTGCATGTGGGGGCGCCTGGATGACTCAGTTGTTAAGCGCCTGCCTTTGGCTCAGGTCATGATCCCAGAGTCCTGGGATCCAGCCCCACCTCGGGCTCCCTGCTCAGTGGGAAGCCTGCTTCTCCCTCTCCCACTCCCCCTGCTTGTATTCCCTCTCTTGCTGTCTCTGTCAAATAAATAAATAAAATCTTAAAAAAAAAAAAAAAGGTAAACATGCAGTTTCGGTCAGGTGTTTGGAAATGGTGGAGCCCTCTCAAAAACCCCACAGCTTCTCCCCAACTGCTACAGACTGCTCTAATCACTGCTCAGCTGCCTCCAGTCCTGCCCCTTCCAACCCAATCTCCATGCAGGCCTTAGAACACAAACCTGACCATGTCACTCTCCTCTGCAAAAACTCTTTAAAGTACTCCCCAGTACTTTCTTTTTAAAAATATTTTATTTATTTATTTGACAGAGATCGTAAGTAGGCAGAGAGGCAGGCAGAGAGAGAGGAGGAAACAGGCTCCCCGCTGAGCAGAGAGCCCAATTCAGGGCTTGATCCCAGGACCCTGAGATCATGACCTGAGCGGAAGGCAGAGGCTTAACCCACTGAGCCACCCAGGTGCACCGCCCCCTGTCCGCCCAGTACTTTCAAGATAAAGTTTAAATTTGAAGCACAGCATTGGGAGACCCTTGGGAATCTGGGCCCTTGGGCTTCATCTGTCACCATTCCTCACTGGTCCAGTCATGGGGAACGAAGAGCCCAGGCCTTTGTACACACTGCTCCCTTTACCTGGAATGCCCTTTCAACCTTTAGTCACTCATCCTTCAAGGTTACTTTCCTGTCACCTACTCTACATACACAGGTATGTAATCACACATATATATCCTCCCTTGCTTTCAGAATACCTTGTGTTTCCTCCATCACAATACTGATGAGCCACACTGCATTAATTACCCATGTTCACAGCGCTCTCTTTCATTAGACTGTGGGCACTCTGAGGGCCAGAAGCATGTCTTATTTCTGACACCAGGCCCAGAGCCAAGCTGTGACAAGTACTTAGCAGCTGTGTGATCAGTGTACATAGATCAAATACACTAATCTATCACCTAACTACAGCCACCCCTCTGCTCCCACGGGAATCGCGCTCCTCACCTTGATGGCAAACACCAGGGCCACGACTCCCAGGCAAGAGCAGCCACAGATAATGCTAGCAGCCGCCAAGCAGCGGAGGCGGAGCCGGCAGCAGCGGACGGGGGGTGCAGGATGAGCAGCTTCCGTGTTGCTCACCAAGGTGTCCACTGCCTTCTCCTCGTCCTCCATCACCTGTGGGCGACAGTCAAGGTACTTGTAAGCCCAACAACTGAGCCATTGGCCTGGGTCGGTCAGACTCCGCCCCTCTCTCTGATGTGTCCTTGTGACCTAGCCCAACTCTCAGGAATGCTGCCTTACTGGGGAATTCCTCTCATGACTCACAGACCAAGAGAGGAAACGTTCGGCCGGAATCCTTTATTCTCAGCCTAAGATTCTGAGTGTTTAAAGGCAAGCCGGCACAAACGTAGCATTATCTGTATTACTTAACTGTTTTGACAAGTAGGGAAAAACGCAATGACAGGTGCACACTGACAAGCAGGAGAAACACAGAATCTCAAAAGCTGGCAGGAATCAGACTCCACGAATGAGTGATTTTAAACTGTATTTCAAAGGGTCTTAACATTCTCTGAAGTCCCTCAAAAGCTGCTCGTGAATATTAAGGAGGGCTCATGAAATGGCACCCTGAGCCCTGCTACCCCACTTCAAGCACAGCAGCTGTCTCATGTGAAAACAGAGTGGATGAGAACACAGAGATGGGAGAATGCAGAGGGAAAGGACCCATTTAAGCTCTCTTCTTAGCTGAGGAAGCTGAACATCAGTAAAACCATACCTCCCCAAATTGGGCCTCCTTTGCTATGCTGACTCCCTGCTACCTCTTTTCTCCATTTTAACCCAGGCCACCCAATATATTCAGAGTAACAACATGACCTCATAACCCACACAGAAACCTGCATAATGATGCCCTGCTTAATCATCTCTCATCTCCCTAACTTCTCAACTCCTCTGAGCTGTGGCATCAAACCGCCTTTCCACCCTCATCTCCAACCATCCCCCTACATGCTATACAAAATGGAGCCATTTGCAGTTCTCTGAACACAAGCAACAAGGGTTGGAGTGACAGGAAGCAAGATAAGCAGAGCGCGAAGACTCTCTGCCACAAAGCTGCAGGACAGGGGATATGAGGCAAGAACTGGTGATGTGGTGAACATAGACACAGTCATTAGGGGGAGAATGCAAGGAGAGGGTTTAGGGAGTTGAGACCAAAGAAAATATAAAAAACAAACAGGGGCTCTTACCTGGCTATGGGCCTCGAGGGACTGCGAGTTTCGGCTCCTGACTCTGGTTTGATTTGGCTTGGGTGGAGATGGAGCTGACTCAGGTCTCCAAGCCAAGCCCGGGGGTGGGGTTGGGTGGCCAGCCACCACCCAAAAGGCCCCAGGAGCTCAGAAAGGGGTGTGGCTGACTCAAACTAGTTTGGCTAGGTGGAGGAAAGCAAAGAGGGGGGAATGGAGCCACTGAAGGTAGGATGCCTGCCTTCTGGAAAAGGAGTGAAAGCACCTGAACAAGAGGGGTGAAAGCAGGGAAAAGTATGAGGCATCAGAGAGCTCTGAGTGAAAGTCCAGGAACTAAGGGAATAGGAGGAGAGAAAAAGTATGAGTTGGAGTGACTTAAAACTGAAAATTTAGGGAAAGGCACCCTACCAGATCAGATTTGCCAATCTTTCCTCCTCTTGCAGGATTTCTGCCTCAAAGACACATAATTCTGGGTTAGATATCAGGTACTAGGGTTTTGGCAAGAACGAGAGGAAGAAAACGATGCCCAAGTTCCCACCCAACCCTCCACCAGACCAGAAAATCAGAAGCCTCCTTACGCGGATGCTCATACAGAAACTAAGTTTATTATTTTTTCTTCTTAAAAAAAAAAGAAAAAAAAAAACTCATGGTAGAGAGAAGCCCCTCTCCCTTCCCCTAAGGGCGGGGGGCTGTGAAAGATAGCTGGGGAATCAAGTACAAGGGGGTGGGGACAGAGACTATCTTGCCACCCTTAACACTGCCCAGCCATGTGGGGTGGAAGGGAAGGGGGTATGTGAAGAGCCCCATTTCCATGACAACCAGTTGCCTACCCCCTACTTTGGTGGAAAGAAGGGAGAGGGCCCCTATGACTCCCAGGAGGCTTTCCCCCTCAAGACTTCAAGTAGTGGTTAACAGAGTCAGGCCTGGTTGTGGAGGGAGAGGGGCCATGGCGGAAAGCCTAGGTGGAGGGGCAGCCCACTCACGTCTTGGCCTTGCGGCCTCTGTGACTAATGGTAGGGCCAGCCAGATGGGGAGGGGCACTGCTACGCAGAATGCGCTGGTCCCCTTGGTTGGTGGCCCCACCAAGTCGGCGGGGGCCAGGCCGGCGTCGTGGGGTCCCATCCCCTTCCTCCTCCTCACCTGAGGCTTCAGCCTCAGACTCCTCTACTGAACCCTCAGGTCCCAGGGGGCTTGGAGGCTGTAGGCGGCCCCGCTTTGCCAGCCCAGGACCCCCTCCAACTGGGGCCCCTGCCCGTTTGCGAGGCACCTTCTCAGTCTCTAGTGGGGGGACTAGAGACCCTGGACGCAGGCGGGTGGAGCGCAGTTTTGGAGCTAGCGAGACCACAGGAGGTGTCAATTCTAACCCGCCTGGCCCACTATCTGCTAAATCCAGGTCATCCTGAATTACAGCCACCACCATGGACCCTTCGCTCTTTCGTCCCCGCATTCCCTCCGCTTCAAGCCGCAAGCGGGCCAGGCGGGTGAGGGGGCGGCTTCCGTCCTCGTCAGAGGAACTGCCCTCACTCTCCCCCTGGCCCTGGGGTTGCCGCCGCCTCCCCAATCCACAGCTCTCAAGGACAGAAGAGCTGTCACGGTCCAAGACAGGGAGCTGGCTGGGCCGAGGTGATGGTGGATTCTTGGGAGGTCGGCCCCGCTTCCGCTTGGGTGGGGATGTTGAAATGGTGAGATTGGTGACAGTGTTGGCGACAGTAGCAGTGGGACAGGCTAGGAGTGGTGGGAGTGGTGGCAGGGGAGGTGGTAGCGGGAGTGGCTGTGTCCGGCTCTCTAAGTTGCCATCCCCTGGAGAGGAAATGGTCCCAGGAATGGGCAAATCTCGTGCCTTAGGGGGCCGCCCACGCCTTCTTTTCTCCACAGGTGATAGGATGATGGGCTCTGGTCTGTGAATTGGCTGGGCTCCAAGAGGCTGGGGCCCAGGACTAAGCTGGGGTCCCAGGACAGGCTCCGCCACAATAAGGGTCTCAGCCCCAGGGACTGGGTCAGCCCCGTTGGTTTTTCCCTTAGAGGTGGATGAAGGTACCTCATCCACCCCTCGCCCAACATCTGCTGGAGACCTGTTCTTCTTGGGGGGCCTCCCCCTCCGACGTTTCACAGCTGGAGGGGTGATGGCAAGCAGTGCCCCGTCTCCATTCTCTGGGCTGCCCCCACCAGTCACCCCCAGCTCAATGCGACGGCGAGCTATGAAGGGCTGCTGGGTTGGGGTGGGCAGTGTGGATGGGGGAGCAGCTTCACAGGGCCCACTGGCGGGAGGTGAAGATTCTGGCCCCGACATGCTGCGGGCAGATGGGCTTCCCGGGCTGGCACCAGTCTCAGACACCCCAGGCACTAGGGTGCTGGCAGTTCCCCGCTGCTGTCGCCGTCGCCT
Source organism: Lutra lutra (assembly GCF_902655055.1). NCBI lineage: Eukaryota > Metazoa > Chordata > Mammalia > Carnivora > Mustelidae > Lutra > Lutra lutra. The sequence continues at coordinate 23,535,270 of NC_062295.1, read as the reverse complement.
CACCAATTCCTTCTCCTCAACCACGGTCACCAGCCGTCCCGGCAGCTTGCGGAGCACTTTGGGGCCTGGAGGCTGCCCTGGCCGACCAGCCCCCTGACCCCTAATTTCTACATCGGCACTGGTGCGACGCCGAGGGGGCCGGGCAGGTGAAGGACTCTCAGGTGAGGAGGTGGCAGAGGATGAGGTTGATGGGGCTGCGACCTCTGGTGAAACAAGTTCCTGTGGCTTCTCTGGGCTGGAGGTTGGGGTCTGGGCCTCCATCAGCTCTTCTGAGCTCTTGTCAGCCTCCACTGGCTCCGGAAGTAGCTCATCAGATGCTCCTGAAGGTGGGAGATCCAGCCCATTGCTCTCACTCAGACACGAGGGCACCTCCTCACCGTCAGGCAGCACTGTGAGGACGGTCCCCTCAGCAGGCTCTGGCACTTCCTGCTCTTGACCGTTGGGGACGCTGTCAGCCTCCAGGGTTGGGCTAGGTGCAGAAGAGGCGAGAGAAAGGTTCTTCTCTGATATAGGCAGGATCTCAACAGCAACTGGCAACAGATCCTTAGGGGGCACAAGAGTAAGCGGGGACGTCTCGGAACTGGCCAAATCAGCCAGCTCCGGGGACTCGGTAGATGCCAATGCTTGTGCACACAGCTCTGTCTCAGGCCCCAAGCCCAAGGAGAGGTTGGTGACTGGGGGGGAAACGGGCACAGAAGGTAGACCAAGCAGGAGAGGGGAGGAAGGAGTTGAGAGAGAAGTTTGGGTGGGAGGTGGCGTATGAGCTGGTGGAGGGGTACAGGCAGGAGGAGGGGTACAGGCAGAAGAACAAGAGGGAGGAATCTGTGAAGGAGGCAGTGGGGGAGAAGGCAAGATATGAACAGGAAGCATGGTTATTGGATTTGGGGCTGAAATGGGGATCGGGGCAGGAATTGGAACAGGGATTGGGGCAGGAATTACAGCAGGAGCTGAAGCTGGAGTGGGTCGAGGCCTAGGTGCTGGCCTGGGAACTCTCTCCCTGGCAGGGCTGCAGCGTGGGGTTGTGGAAGTGCTGCGGGTATGATGGGTGGATGTGACAGGAGTGTGGTTTGCCCCTTGAGTCTCAGCCCGGGCTCCACGAAGACGCTCACTGACGCGAGTCCCTGGCCTTTCAGGGGCCTTGGCCTTCTTACTGCGCCGGTGACTGCCTCCACCAGTCCCACAGGAAACCTCATCCCCAGCCCCTGGCCCCTCCTCCTCCTCTTGGGGTAGGCGGAACACCTCCTCCTTGGCTTGGTCCAGATCCTTGCGGGCAGCTTCCACTTGTTCCTACCAACAAGAGAGCCCAAATGGTAGGCAGTCAGAGGGAGGCAAGCAGGGTCGGGAGTGGGTAGAAAGCAGACACTTCTCACTTCCATCCCCACCTCCTCGATATACTCACTTCTGCTTGCTTGAGCTCCTCTCGGCTCACCTCCTCCAGTGAAGCTTCCAGGAATTTCATGGCGTAGCGCTCAATGGGGGTCAGCTGTGGGAAGGAACAGTGGTAATCAACAACATAGGGACTTGATAACCGGGGCCCAATATCCTTATTTTCACCAGAGAAGACAGGAGGAGGATCATAAGGCCCAGAGGAAGAAGCTGTGAAGGGTGAGGTTGAGAACTAGTGGGTCCAACACTGACCTGTTCTACAAGGGCAGCGATTTCTTGCTCAGCTCGGGACATCTCTTCATCCTCAGCCCCAGGCCGGCTGGCCTCCTCTCCCTCACCAGCAGGAAACCCATCATTCTCATTGAATTCTGCAAGCTCAGCCACCTGCTCGGCCTTGGCCTGGGTGGCTGCACGGATATCCTCTTCATCCTCTGCTCGACACAGTGCCTGCAAAGGTGTGGGAAGAAAAACCAGGAGAATTAAAGAATTCTACACCCTGTGGTTTGATTCAGACAAAAATCTGAGGCCACATTTATACCAAACCAGGTATATAACTGAACTCAACTCTCTTCTGAGCCCTCGAAGTTATCAAAGCAATGCAGTATTCCACATAGGATAAACTAGATCTCACTTGGAAGCCCACTAGTGAGAAAGCATCTGTTTTAAAAACCTCTAGCTCCGCTTCCTTTTCCATTCAAGTCCGCCTTCTGTCTCCTTAAGAGAGCAGTCCCAGAAAGCTGTAATTACAAAAAATCCCTAACTCCCTTTTGCACTGATACCTCTTGACAACAGACTAACCACCTCTGGTTTTTTCCCCTGTGATGAATAGCCAGAAAGCACACACTGAAGTCACTGAGGGACACAACCTAGAGTGTGTGCAGGGAAAAGCACCTTCATACTGTACCTTATAGTTCCCAACATCTACCTCTGAAAAAATACAAATGCCCAGCCTTTGCCCCTGCCAAATCACAACTTAGTAGATTCTCAGATGGGCTCCCAGGAATCAATCCTTTAAAAAGCTCTTTAGGGTCACCTGGCTGGCTCAGTCAGTAGAGCACACGACTCTTAATCTCAAGGTCGTGTGTTTATCAAGCCCCACGTTGGCCATGCAGCCTACTTAAAACAAATTAAAATAAAAAGCCAAAATGTTCCCCAAATGATTCTATTATGTATTAATCAGTATCTGGAAAACAAGAGGTCACACCACACACAAAGCACTTCTTACTTCCACTATTCCATTTCATCCTCAGTTACTTCCTTCCCATTAGCAGTTTAGAAAGGTGAAAAGCAAGATTCCAGGCTCAGAAGATGAAGCAGACTTGGCTTAACAAACACAGCTAGTAAGAGGTACTATTAGAATTCAAACAAGTAACTGAGGATTCCAAATCCTTTCTTCTATGAAATCTTATGAGCCAATAAGCAATCTACTCACAACTCCTAAAGGCCAACAGTCATTTGAGAAGCAGCAGAAATGTTCTTTCACCCCAGACAGCCCACACCTTAACTATTAGCTCTACTCTAGAGAGTGCCTGCTCTTTTCTCACCTGCTCCAGAATATGGGTCTGCTTGCTGGCTACAGTCTCTTCCTCCTCTTCAGAGGCAGAGGGTACAGATGAGCCAGATGGCTCTTCCAGGGGCATATCAAACAGCTCTCGGATGGTCTGCTTTGGAGAGAAGAGAGGGAAGTGTCAGAGCCAATAGAATGCTGGACCCAAGTCTACTATGAAATAAAAGCTCTTAGAAATAATCAGGAATGCCACTAGTTGAAGAGGAAGATCTGTGGAGACCAAAGCATCTTATTTACTTATTTTTGTTAAAGATTTACTGTTTAACTGTTCTAATACATCCAGCATTTATCTCAGAGAAAAAGAAAAAGAGAGCGCAGGAACTTGAGGGGAGGGGCACAAGGAGAGACTCTTTCAAGCAGACTCCCTGCTGACTGCGGAGCCCAGCGCACAACTCAATCCCATGAGATCACAGCCTGAGCTGAAACCAAGAGTGGACGCTTAACAGCCTGAGCCACCCAGGTGCCCCAGAATCGACTTTAATGAGCAGGAGCAACCCCTACGGGCACAGCAGTTGTCTCCTGCATAGACGGGAAGATCTTAGTACCTGTTTAAAATAGGCTGTGGTGAAGTTGCCTCCCTCAATGGCCATGTCTCCCAACATTCTCTTCTGATTTGCCTTTTTTAGGATGTTCTCCTCCACTGTCCGTTCACTGATAAGTCTAGGGAGTGATGAAGGCGATGTGTAAACAGCCAAACAGATTAATAAAACCCTACCAGTAAAGAGGATGCAAAATGAGGGGAGTAGGCAATACCTGTAGATGTGGACATCTCGGGTCTGGCCAATTCGGTGACAGCGATCCTGGGCCTGAGCATCCATGGTGGGATTCCAGTCACTGTCATAAAAAACAACAGTATCTGCTCCTGTCAGGTTCACACCCACACCCCCACTCCGAGTTGAAAGGATGAAGCAGAATATGCGTTTGTCTGCATTGAATCGTTCCATCAAAGCCTAGAGAGAAAGAAAAAAGACTGTATCAGGAGACACGGCCACCCACACAGACCCAAGGCTTAGTGGGGCCCCTTCTGGACTGTGAGGTCTAGAAAATGGAGACAGTAGCTGAGGTGAGCCTCAAAGGTCTGCAGATGTCCGGGTTACCTGTCTCTGTTCAACTCTAGTAGACCCATCCAGACGCAAGTAGAGGTGGCCATGGTAGGTGAGAAACTGTTCTAATACATCCAACATCCGGGTCATCTGGGTGAATATGAGCACCCGGTGGCCCTCCGCCTTGAGCTGTCGCAACAGCACTGCCAATGTTTGCAACTTTCCTGACGAAAAATGAAGGGTATGGGGAGCTTGTTATAAGCTGGAATAGGGAGAACACTTAGCACTGAAAGACTCTAGTTGAAAAATAATAAAAGTTTTTTTTAGCTGAGGGTTTCAATTAGCCTAAGAGATCAAAAATATTTAACTTTAGGGGTGCCTGGGTGGCTCACTGGGTTAAAGCCTCTGCCTTCGGCTCAGGTCATGATCTCAGGTCCTGGGATCAAGCCCCGCATCAAGCTCTCTATTCAGCAGGGAGCCTGCTTCCACCTCTCTCTCTGCCTGCCTCTGTCTACTTGTGATCTCTGTCAAATAAGTAAAAATATCTTAAAAAGAAAAATTAACTTTAGGAGCGCCTGGGTGGCTCAGTGTCTGACTCTTGGTTTCGGCTCAGGTTATGATCTCAGGGTTGTGAGACTGAGCCCCGTGTTGGGCTCTACGCTCAGTGCAGATTCTCTCTTCCTCTCCCTTCCCATCCCATCCCCATACACATGCTCTCTAAAATAAGTTAATTAATTTTTTTAAAGATTTTATTTATTTATTTGTCAGGGAAAGGGAGCACAAGCAGGCAAAGTGGCAGGCAGAGGCAGAGAGAGAAGCAGGCTCCCCACTGAGCAAGAAGCCCGATGTGGGACTTGATCCCAGGACCCTGGGATCATGACCTGCGCCGAAGGCAGCGGCTTAACCGACTGAGCCACCAGAGAATCCCTAATTAAATATTTTTTAAAAATATATTCAACTTTATTTTCTTCTTTTATGGGATCCCCCTCTTCAGTCTGCTCCTGTCTAGGATCTACCTTCTATGTCTAACTGGGGGGGGAATAACATATAGACCCTCAGGGGAAAAAAGGAAACCCTCAATGGTATATGAACAGGAAGGAAATCTTTAAGGAGCTACTCTGAGTTATGCCAGCTGAAACACACAACAGATTCACAGGACAGACATCAACAACATCCACTGGATGTTATGACTTACATACAAGGACTGAAGATCCCTAAGATCATAACCATGGAGAGAGGATCCTATGAGGTTATCTAATTCAATCTCCCATCAAACACAGAAATACCTTCTATAATGTTTCTGATGAATCAGTTTAAATGCTTTTAACAAAGACTTCAATTTGTCTACTTACTCTCAATGGCTTCAAATGTTACAAAATTGTTTTTTTTAACTAAAATATTTCTTAAACATACATTAATAAAAATTTTGCTGTCTTACATTCTAAGGCCATTTACAAAATCTCCAAACATGTTACTGAAGAAACATCTCTGCTGGGTTGTTGCAGAAACAATTCGCTACTGTCCAATAGATACTCTTGCATAATAGAACCTGATTTACACTGTAGACACCCTGGCAGAGATCCCTTGATCCAGGGATGATAAACCCCAATCCAACCCCAAAAGATAAATCATGACTGGTCTAAAAAAGCCATAGTTGGGGCGCTTGGGTGGCTCAGTCGGTTAAGCCTCTGCCTTTGGCTCAGGTCATGATCCCAGGGTCCTGGGATCGAGCCCCACATCTAGCTCCTTGTTCAGCGGGGAGCCTGCTCCCCCCTCCCCGCTTGCCTCTCTGCCTACTTGTGATTTCTGTCAAATAAATAAATAAAATCTTTAAAAAACAAAAACAAAAATAAAAATAAAAAAGCCATAGTTCCTCTTTGCCATTTCCCTTTGTCAGAGATTATTCTAGGGATGGGCATATGGCCCAAATTAAAGCAGTGAGCTATGAAGCATCGTCAATGAGGAGAACTTTCTTCCCACCCCCCAAAAAGAGAAACTTGCTGAGAATATTTTATCTCAAGCCCTGTTTCCTGCTCAGAGCACTGCTGCGCTCCCTGGAGTTGTGGCAGCCATGGTAGAACCATCAAGAAATAAACATGAGAATAAGAAGATAAAAGCTAAGGATGGGAGAAAGACCAGAAGGTCCTGGGTCCACGAAAACATCAGTAAACTGAATCAGTCATATACCACTATTCTCAGAATTTCTCATTAAGGAAACAATAAATGCTCTTGTGGTTCAAGCCACTATTCAGTTTTCCAATACTTGCAGCCAAATGTGTTCTAACCAAAAAGATTCTAACCAAAGACAGGAAGATCCTTGTGTTTTCCTAAAACACACTTACTATTTACTGTGCAGTCTTGTACCACCTTGCACCTTTCCCCATGAACCTGAAAACTCTCTGCTGTGCTAATTTGCCACCATATCCTAAGTGTAAAATACAACAGATACTCACAAAATAATTACCAAATGCATGAGTTAACACACATTTTCAACTTTCATCGAAGTCAAATCCATGAATGCCAAGAATCCATCATAAGGTCTACATTTCTCCATCCTGCCTATAAACATAGCCTGAAAAACTGGCTGATATTTAATGAAATTCACAAAAATCAAGCTACAGCATCCCTTTGATATTGTCTTTGCCTACTCACAGAGGGTGGGGGAAAAGGTCTAGGGATCCTTACTGACCAATGAACTTACCACAGTCATACTGGATGAGCCTCAAGTCAGGGAACTGGGTGCGCATGTTACACACAATACGGTGCAAAGGACGAGCCCGTGGCCAGAGCTCACAGGCCAATTGCTCTTGGAAGGCTGCCTGACGTGGGGCCAGCCAAGGAGGTGGGTGGCAGGCATGCAGGGAAGGGGGAGGTGCCTCCACAGGAGGCATGACAAAGATGAACCTGTAAAGGAAGAAGGCAAGCAGTATAAAAGATGGAACTCTAAAAAGGCCCCAAAAGTGCACCTTCACCAGCCCTAACCACTATATCCACTCAGAGGCCCCAAGACCCGGTTCCCATTAGCACTTAGCCCTGCCAACCTCTCAATGATTTCTGACAGCTGGTCTAGTCGTTGCTGGGGAAACAGTACAGCCTGGCGGGCAGCCTCGGTATAAGTCCAAAAGGTGGGGTGGCTGGGGCCAGGAGAACGAGGGCCGATGGGGCTGGCAACAGGTTGGGGCAGGGTACAGAAATCCAGGACTTCAGTCCCATACACAGGTGCCAGGGCCCCATGAGCCTCACTAAGTTGGAAAATCCGTTCCAGGCGTTCAGACCGCTGCCGCTTCCGCTTTTCCTCCAGAGAGTCCTGGGGATGAGAGGAAAACACACACACACACACACACACACACACACACACACAAAGTGATCAGTGTCCTCATAGAAAACCTGACCATTCATCCCAGAATTAAACATAACCTATGGAAACCACAGGATTCAAAACTACATTATGCTTTTAATGTTTTTTTCCAAGCTGTCAGTTATGAGTTACTCTTTTCATAATGTTATATGAAATAACTTCTCTGCAAAAAACCCCCGATCTTCCTTTATATGCTACCAAACAGAATGCCTGAATATTCAAAACTAAGATCTGTATATTTAATAAGCTTATAAAATGGATGATTTCTGGAAATTTTCTTAAATAACACTTAAACTCCACACCGTTCAAGTTAATTTGGCTTTTAGAAGTAGATCCGAAACAATTATTGAAAGCCTTCCTCCAATCACTGACCAGGACAGAGTGGCTAATCAAATCCATGGGAGGTTTCTGCCAAGGGTCTTACTAGAATGGGGTAGAATTGGGAAAAGCTAATCAGACATCTGGGTTTCATCACCCTAAGAGAGAAAAGGGGAGGGCCCTGGCAGACAGGAAATTTGTAGGACTTTGACCCAGTCCTTTCCCATCACTAGCACTTCAAGTTTCACAGGCTAAAAAACTACCTCTTTTTTTGCAGCACTCACCACATTGGTAGTTTTACATCTGTATGAGTCTTTGACTAACGTCTTCTATCCACAAAACTGCAACCATAACACAAACTGTATCTTACCTTGCTCACTATAATTACCCACTATCTAGCTCAGTTATCTGGCACCAAGCAGGCTCTCAATAAACAGCTGCTATGAGAATGAACAAATGAAGATGAACCCTAGGAGATGATCCTGAAAAAAAGCAATGTCCCAAATCTCCCTTCCTGTCTGCTCCCTTAAACTTGAGGCTCTTGGGGATCAAAGTGAAAAAGGAAAGCATCCTAGCAGAGCAGGTCACTCTCAAAAGTAGCAGCAAAGGAGAAAATATCTGCATATCATGTATCTGAAAAGGTATTCGTATCCAGAATGTATCTTTCAAATCAGTAAAATAACCCAATTAAAAAGGGTAGGCGTGCCTGGCTGGCTCAGTTGGTAGAGCACAGTTTTGAAGAGATTTTATTTATTTATTTATTTCTGAGAGAGAGAGAGAGAGAGAGCGCGCGTGCGCGCGAGCACTCGTGCGTGTGCGCGAGCACTCGTGCGTGTGCGCGCAAACACAGGCAGAGGCAGAGAGAGAAGCAGGCTCCCTGGGGAGCAAGAAGCCCGATGCAGGACTTGATCCCAGGACCCTGGGATCATGACCTGAGCAGAAGGCAGTGGCTTAACTGACTGAGCCACCCAGGTGTCCCTAGAGCATGGTTTTGATCTGATCTCAGAGTTGCAAATTCAAGCCCCACACTGGGCATAGGATTTACTTAGAAAAAATAATAATAAAAATAAATTTAAAAAAATTAAAAACACAAAGGATCTGAGTACCTAACATTTCTTCAAAGAAGATACACAAATGGCAAACCACCAAAAAGATGCTCAACATGACTGGCCATTAGGAAAACAAATCAAAACCACAAGATACCACTTCCCACCCACTAGCACAGCTATAAACATAAAGACATAACAGCAAGTGTTGGCAAAGATGTGGAGAACCTGGAATCCTTCTGTGCTGCCTGTGGGAATGTAAAGTGGTATCAATGGTTATCGCCACTTTGGAAAACAGTTTGGTAACTCCTCAGTTAAACATAGTTACTATCCGACTCAGTAATTCTGCTCCTAGGCATACATCCAATATAACTGAAAACATATGAAGACAAAAAAACTTACAAGTGACCTTCAGGGCAGCATTATTTATAAGAGCCAAAAAGTAGAAATATTCCAAATGTGTCCATCTACTGCTGAATAGATATATAAAATGTACTGCCACACAATGGAATGTTATTCAACAATAAAAAAAGCAAAATGCCAACATATGCTACAACGTGGATGAAACTCAAAGACATTACGCTAAATGAACAAAGCCAGTCACAAAAGACCATATGCCATGACTCCATGGCAAAATCTAAAGAAACAGAAAAATTAGTGCTTGTCTAAAGTTAGAAGAGATGGAAGAGTTGGAAGATGATGGCTAAGGGTGTGGGGTTTCTTTTCAGGACCATGAAAATGTTTTCAAGTCGACAGCAGTGATGGTTGCAACCTATGTGAATATACTAAAAGCCACTCTTTACATGGGTAAACTGTGAAGTATGTGATCTTTATGATAAACTGCTTAAACAAAAAAAGTGTTTTAAAAAAAAAGTGTTGAGAAGCTTCTACAGGGGGTCATTAAGCGTCTGCCTTCAGCTCAGGTGATGATCCCAGGGTCCTGGTAGGACCTGCTTGGTGGGAGGCCTGCTTCTTCGTCTCCCACTCCCCTTGCTTGTGTTCCCTCTCTTGCTGTGTCTCTGTCAAATAAACAAATAAAATCTTACAAAAAAAAAAAGCTTCCACATACTTGCAGAGCAACCAAAATTTAGCACAGACCATGCAGCCGCCACTCTTGGGCTAGGATCTAGCTCTCTTCTCCTTGCAGCAAGCCAGACCAACCTGGCAGCATTAGAAAAAGACTGAAAGGCGGAGTCAACGGCACTGATGGAGTGGGGGTCTGGGGCTGAGGAAAAAAATAAGAGGCAGCTCTGAATAAGCAGCAGCTCCCTTTATTTTAAAGGGACAGAAAGACACAGAGGACCTGGAACAATTCACTAGATCTTTCTTTCTATTAGTTCTTGAATTATTTACTCTAATTTGAGCTGTAAGTTTAACTTAACCAAAAACATATATGGAACCATACACGTAACAAAGAAAAATGGTTACCACAAAATTCATGGAAGGACAAGAAACATAGCTCCTTCTACACCGTGGAGGTAAAACAAAAACAAAAACAAAAACAAACCAACAGGGGAGCCTGGGTGGCTCAGTGGGTTGGACCCTCTGCCTTTGGCTCAGGTCATGATCTCGGCTTGGGATCGAGCCCCACGTCGGGCTCTCTGCTCAGCGGGGGGCCTGCTTCCCTCTCTCTCTCTGCCTGCCTCTCTGTCTACCTGTGATCTCTGTCTGTCAAATAAATAAATAAAATCTTTAAAAAAAAAAAAAAACCAACAAACCTACAAGAGAAAGCCATCAGTCAGAGGCTTGTGATCTTTAGGGAACTGTATTCCATGGTGCCACCCCCTTCCCACAGAAGCTCAAATACTTGACAACTGCGATGGTTTTAGCAACTGAAAAAAGTTTTCCTATCTCTGAGGAATGCCTTTTGCGTGGAAGAGGAGAAAGCAATGGAGTCAACACATCTGAGTTCTCACAAGTTGTGCCACATTTATAACATCACTTAGTGAGCTAGTTTTTCCATCTGTAAAATGAGGCCATCAGATGCTAACACTGACTCAAGAATAAGCAAGTACCAAACAGACCAACAGTAACAAGGCAGCCTTGAATGTATCAGTAATTCTTCATAGTTTTAAAAAGCACATTAGGTCCTCAATTTCTCCTCTGAGAAAAGCGGAATACAGATTATCATTCCCATTACACAGAAAAAAGGAAAGGGCCAGGAAAGAGAAGGGACTTGGCCAACTGCACACTCTATCAGGTCCACAAAACTAGGCTGTGTAATCTACCAGGATAAAATATAACATCATTGTTCCATTCACTCTACCAGAACTCCAAAGAAACCCCAAGTTCCTGTTCCCTCTCTCTGAGGGAGTAAAACTTACCAGATAGAAAGGGGAACGAGGTGGTGGTGGGGGCTGGCGTCGAGGCCGGGGACCACTGAACGAGGTAGCAGTGGAGGGAGGGCTGGGGGGACCAGGGCGCAATGTCAGTGTCTCAGGCTCATCCTTGGAAACAGGCAGCCGGGATACCATGGTGACGGGCAAGGGAGCAGCGCCAGATGCCGAAACCACAAGGGAGGATGTCTGGGAAGCTGGGGCCTGTGTTGAGATTGGGGCCAGCGCCAGAGTCTGGGCTGCAGCTGGACCCAAGGTGGACACCGGAACTGGGGCAGGGCTCAAGGTCAATGTTTGCACTGAAGCTGGGGTCAGGAGTGAAGCAGATGACGATACTGGAGCCAAAGTCAGCGTGTGAGCTGGGGCTGGGCCCATCGGAGAAGCTGGAGTCAAAGGGGGTGCTGGAGCCAGAGACAGCGTCTGCGATGGACCCAGTGGTGGTCCTGGCGCCAAAGACAATGTCTGGGCTGGAGCTGGTACTAGGGATGACGCTGGAGTCAATGACAATGTCTGAGCTGAAAAAGGCCCCTGAGGGTTCCCCGTTCCCAAAGAGAGGGTTTGAGATGGAGACGAGCCACCAAGAGTGGATGGTAAAACTGGGGCTAAGGCCAGTGTCTGTGTAGAAGCTGGACTTGGAAGAGGTGATGGAACCGGGGCTGGTACCATGGTCTGAGTTGATGATGGAGCCAACACAGGAGCTGGGGCTGGCACCATTGAAGAAGCTGAAGCTAAAGAGGTTCCTGGAGTAGATGACGAAGCCAGAACTGGAACCGGAGTCTGCGATGGAGCCAGGAGGGGAGCAGGACCTGGCGATGGAGCCAGGACTGGAAGAGGAGCCAGAGAAGGAGCTGGAGAAGGAGCCAGGATTGCTGTCTGTGGAGCCACCATGGGAGCCAGAGAGGTGGCTAGAGCCTGAGATGCAGAAGGTGCTGGAGCCAGAAGGGAAGCCTGAGCTGGAGCTGGATTTGGTGCTGCCGGAAAAGGATTGGCCAGAGCAGAAGCTGGTACCAGGACAGGTGAACATGCTGGGGCCACAGCTGAGTTCAAGCCTGGAACATGTGAAGAGGCTGGAGCCAACAACAGAGGGTGGCCAGGTGCCTGAGATGAAGACAGGGATGGAGTTGTGGCCAAACCTAGAGTCAAGGCTGACGCTGATGGGGAAGCCCCAGCTGGTGCCAAAGAGGGAGGTCCAGGAGCCGCTGAGACAACAGGTGCCAGTGCTGGAGTCACATTGGTCAACAGAGCTGGGCCGGAAGCCGAAACAGGCAGGGGGGCTGAGATAGGGATGGTGAGTGGAGCTGACACTGGGGCAGGAGGCGTGGTGGAGACAGAGATGGGAAGTGAAGATGACACTGGAACAGAGACTGTAGAGGACACGGGACTAGCAAGGGGGGAGGAGTTGGGAATTGGCATTGGAGAAGAGGCTGGCCCAGGGAGTGAGGACTGCACAGGGAGAGGAGAAGAGATGGTCAAGGGAGCAGCTCCGGGTGCTGAAGCTGTGGAGACAGAGGATGAGTTAGCCCTAGAATTCTTTTCTTGCTCTATTACCCTGTCCCACCCTTTCCCTTACCCCCCACACTTCATCCCTTTCCCAGAAAACCTTCACTCCCACCCCATGACATGAAAGATTCAAGGACTTTGACAATTTAACATTTCCTTTCCCTCCCAAGATTCTAAGAAGTATATTCTAAAATAAGGCAAGACCTCAGCAGCCTAGTTCTGGGGCCCACTACAAAGCAAGTCAGTATGCTGATAAATAAGAAACCTATGCGACTAAGAAATCCTCTGGGCCACCCTATGTCTATTCCTGGAAAAAACATCTGCTCTTAGCCACCTGGACTCACCACTGACTTCGGGCGAAGGACTGTGGACCAGCTTGAGAAGGGGCCTCACCAGAGCGGACGTGGGAATGGGGGCCCGGGCAGTACCCAGAGTAGGCGTGGGTAGCCGGCCAGGGGCTAATGTGGGGCGTGGAGTCAACACAGCTGGAAGCCCAGAACTCGGAGGCCGGGGTGCTGGGGCCAATGGAGGAACAGGAGTCAGTCCATCCCGAGGGGCCTGTCGCACTACAATCTTCACCACGCCTGTATTATTCACCATGGCTGGTGGCACTGCAAGAGGAAGCTACATTGAGGGAAGGTAGAAAAGAAACAAGAGACCCAAAGGATGGAAATAGTCCAGGGGCACGAGAGGGTAGCAGACAGATACTGGAGATACTGGCAAGGGAAAACAACACTGAGGGAAGGCTGGACAGACAGTAACCCAGGGCATGCCTGAAGGGACCAAGGCCAGCAAGGGCTAAGTAAGTAGGAAGGCCAGGAGCCTCACCCTGGTTAGCAGCAAGCGGAAGGCTGAGGCCAGTGGGGGCAAGGGTGGTGCTGGGGGTCGAAGAAGGCAGCACAGAGACAGGGGTGGGGCCAGGGGTCGGGGCCACGGCCTGGATGAGAGCCACATGGGCAGGCTGGCTGATGAGGTGGTGCTGCCCCCCTGCTGACACCAGGTGCACCACATTCCCTGGGTTAAGGGAAGAGAGAGAGAAAGAGAAGCAGCTATCAGCCGGAGGAGGACAGAGGCAAGGGCAAGAGGAAATGGAAAGAACAGAGAGGGGATAACTTCTCTAGAATGATGTCAACCCTATCTTTTTCAAAAGACCCTCTCAAACGTTCCCTTTGGCCCCACCCACCAAAAGCTAGGGAAAGAAACATTAAGACTGACGTCTGAAAAGAGCAACAAAAACAAAGAGACAAAGAAGAGGAGAAAAAAGGCAGGACAGGGGGTGGGTTTTACCTACTTTGCAGCGGGCGGGGCTGCCCCACAGCAAGCTGGCGCACCTGCGCACCAGTCAGAGTCAGCTTGTTGCCCTGGATCTGGAAGGTGAGAGGTTTGCTCCCCCCTGCGCTAGCCACTGGACGTTGTGCCAGTGAGGCCAATTGCCCGATGCTGACCACTTCACCTGCTGGGAACAAAGAAAGGGACGAATATACCCAGGGATGACTCGAACACCACTTTGCCCCACGAAGCACAGGTCTCCACTTCCTCCAACCCTCCCCCTCAATTTACCAAATTCCAGTAAACTCAGCCTTTGAGCCTTCAATGTGCTGCTACTTTCAATCCCACTTGTTTGCCTAACAATCTCCTTTATATCTTCTAATGGGCTGCCATCATACTGAGCTAATCACCACCCCCAACTCCATGCTGCCCTTTAACCCCAAATAAACTTTCCACTGCTCGGTTTACCATTATTCACTCCTCTCTGGGTCATCTCCCACACTAGCCCGAGAACTCCTTGACAGCTCTTGATTATGAATTTCCAGCATACAGCAAGATACTTCACATACATTAGCTACCTAGAATTTTACACTTTTATACTCCTGAGCTTTTCTCCAGCCCTGTAGCATGTAAACCTTCTTCTCATCTCAAAGCCTTCACTCACAGACCACTGAGAACTTACAAGGCAGGCGAGCCTGCATATCAGGAGACAAGATGAGGCGCTGCGGTGCAGGAGTAGAAGCTGGTGCTGCCGTGGTGGAAGCAGGAGCCGTGGTGGTAGAGGCGGTGGTGGCAGCAGCGGAAGGGAAAGTGTAGCCTGGTGGCACAGTCAGGGGCTTCAACAGGCTGGAGGAGCCTGGAGGCGGGACAGGGCTTAGGCGAACAGGAGCAGGTGGGGCCGGTTTCAGGGACAGGGTTGGCGTAGGAGGCCGTGAGGTCCCACTAAGGACCCCCAGGGGGGATGGCAACACTGCAGACACAAAGCAAACATCTGTCAGATATACTGACTGGAGCCTTAGCCTGCTCCCAGCAATCTCCACACACACTCCCAAGCCAGAAACCACCACAACTCTGTCTCCAACTTAGCTCCCTCAACACTAATTTCATTACTCCTTCCCAGACCTGAACAATCTGCCTGAGGTAAACCCCCAGCAGGTTGGCCCCCCTGTAACTCACCCTGGGGCAGAGGCCCACTGTTTGGCTGCAGTGGGGGCAATAGAACAGGGCCAGGAGGCCTGGATGCCGGAATAAGCGGGGGCCCAACAGGTGAGGCCGACACCATCAGCGGTGCTGGCAGCACTGGGGGTGCTGGGCCAGGGGTGGGCTGGGTGGAGAGCTCAGGGCCTGGAGGGGGTCGGACAGGGACAGGGCCCATGGGGGTCCGTGGGCTGTTCACCACCACCACCGTACGGCCTTCCTGCTTGGGCACTGGCTGCAGCATCCTATAAAGACAAAATCAAAAGGGTGGGTAGGGAGGGAAGGAGAATAGGAACAGGAAAAGAAAGGAATAAGGAAGATGAAGCAAAAACATAAGACAAACATTACAAAAGCAAAGGAGATAAAGACAAAGAACACAAAGGAAAAGAGGGAAAGAAATCCAAGATAACCAAAAAAGCACCAAGCAGAAAAAGGGGGCAACAGATCGGTGACAAACACAAGGGCACCTCCCAGGACTCTCTTCTCTCCCCAACTTCCTCCAGTACTTTCATCCGTCCCATACAAACATTTAGCCTAGCCTCCAACTCTCTCCTTTCCACCCCAATTTCTGCCCCCAGCCAGTGTAGCCACTTTTTCTAGGAACCCATTCCTTTATCCCTCAGCCCTGGTACCTGTTGACCTTCATCTTGACTGGTTTGGGCCGGGGTGGGGGATCAGGAGCAGTGGCCACCTCTAGCAGTAGCCGGCGGGAGAGGCGGTGCCGGGGTAGAAATGTGTCAGCTTCATATCTAGAGACACGACCCTCCAGGCCAATAAGATCGAACCGACCCATGTCTATCCGCTGGTAGAAGAAACACAAAAGCATGATGTCAGATGGACCAATAAGGCAATGATTTCCTGGATATGACACCAATAGCACAGGCAACAAAAGAAAAAAACTGATCATGGGACTGCATCAAAGGCTACTACCAACAAAATGAAAAGGTAAGCCATAGAATGGGACAAAAATATTTGCAAATCATGTATCTGATAAGAGGATAATATCCAGAACATATAAAGACCTCCTACAACTCAACAACAAAGCCACCCAATTAAAAAAATCAGGCAGATATGCCAAATAAACATTTCTCCAAAAGAAATACACAAAGCACAAGAAAAGATGCTCTGCATCACTAAGCATTAGGGAAATGCAAATCAAAATCACAATGAGGTACTGCCACCTCACACCTGTTAAGACGGCTATGATAATAAAACAAAAAAACACCAAGTGCTGGCAATGATGTGGAGAAATCAGAACCCTTGTGCATCGCTGGTGGCAATGTGAAATGCAGCAGCCACTATGGAAAATACTACAGCAGTTTACCTCTAAAAATTAAAAATCAAACTACTATATGATCTAGCAATTTTGTGTCCCCAAAAGAATTGAGAGCAGGGACTCAAACTGGTATTTGTACACCCATGTTCACTGTAGCATTATTTATAATAGCCAGAAAATGAAAATAACCCAAAGTGTCCAATGATGGGTAAACAGATAAACAAAATGCAGGACATATACGTGTGTAAGCGTGGATGTATACAGACATGTAGACACATGTATGAAATGGCATCACCCACTTAACAAGGAAATTCTGGCACATGCTACAACATGGATGAGCCTGGAAGACAATCTGCTAATGAGCCAGTCACAAAAGGACAAATACATATGATCCTATTTATATGAGGACCCAGAAGAGTCAAACTTAGAAAAAGCAATGGTGGCGGCCAAGGGCTGGGGGAAAGGGGACCATGAGGAGTTATTATTTCGTGTGCATGGAATTTCAATTTGGAAAGATGAAAAAAGTTTTGGAGATGCGTGGTGGTGGTGGTCGCACAACATGAATATACTCATGCCACTAAAATACACACTTAAAAGGGGTTAACGTGGTAAACTTTGTGTATTTTACCACAACAAAATTAAAAGTTTGGGGCGGGGGGGGGTGTCCAAAAAGAGGGAAGGAACAGGAAAAAACAAAATAGTATTTAAGTATCACTAACATGTCAGGCACTTTCAAAAATATTAACACAGTTTTCACAAACATATTGCAGATAATAGGCCTTTATAATCCCTACTTTCAAGGGCAACCAAACTTAGTGTTAGAGATCAATTAAAAATTAGCTTGCCCTAAGTCACACAGATAGAAAACGATGAAACTAGGGGAAGAGTGCTCAATTTATAAGGGAAGGATGCAATAACTGGACTCTAGCCTAAAAAAAAGGATACAGGGTTGGGCTAGGGCCAATAACTTTGGGAACGACTTACCTGGAGGGGGTGGACATCAGTGGCCCTTAGCACCAGAGAGGCGGTGCTGAAGCAGATTCCTGGGGTGATGAAGGGGGAGGTAACAGGTCGAGGGTCAAACAGGTTTGGATGATTGCAGACTTTTCGCAGCTGCATCAAAATGTTGATGACACTCATGAAATGGCCTGTGGCTAGTGTCTCCTTAGTTCTGGGAGAGAGGAAAAATAAATGGGGCATCCTGACAATCACATCTGTTCCAACATAGGGCCGAAGGGCCTACCCTCTGTCCTCCCTTACGTGGTCTGTGCCATGAAGTCATCATAGAGACAGCGCTGACGTTTGGAGAGCCGGCAGCGGATAACATGCTCGTATTTTTTAGGCATCTGCTTCTCAACATCCACCTTAACCCGGCGCAGCAAAAAAGGCCGCAAAACCTAAAAGCAAATAAGCAGGAGGCTAATAGGAGAACGATGGGCACTGAGCCCCAGCCTAGCCCCTCTAGCTGGGTCTTGGCCTAATGACCAGCAGAACCCTAGCTTAGCCCTTCTGTAAATACTCGTAAAGCCATAAAGTATGCCAGGAATCAATCACACACAGAGGAGTCAAATGTAAGCTCTCCTCTCAGGACTTTACGGTCTGTTGAAGGAGATCTATATAAAGATGATAATACCACTCCTTAAGAAATGCTTAAAAAAAAAAAAAAGAGAGAGAGAGAAAGACACCGAGGGCAGAGTAACTATGCAGAAGGGATGGCTTAAATTACATTTCAAAAAGGAACTGTAAATTTATAATATTATGAAAGTAAATCCAGGAAAGAAGCTGAGAACAAAAATTGTGGCAGTGACAGCAGAAAAAACAAAAGGCGAATCTGAAATCCAAAGAGGTAAAATCTGATAGGATAGTCTTTAAATAGACATGGAAGAAACGAAAAATATAAATATAATGAAGAAAAGAGACAGAGCTAAAAAAGCTTCTGGTTTCTAGTTTGATTTACCGAAGTGACAGTGTGAACAAAACGGAGTAGAAACAGTAGGCTATAAAATTTGAGATGTTTGGCTTAAATACAGTGTATTCAAGACTCAAATTCAGTAACTCTGAATTAAAGATACCAAGTCAGAAATTTAAATACAGATTGGTTGGGAGAGTAAAAATACAAATCAGAAAGTCTTTAAAGCCTTAAGACATATAAACTGAGACAAAAGAGTTGTCTCACCAGAATGCTGAGAGATGTTACTTAGAAGCTGGACAAAGCAGTAGAGCATCCGACTCTTGATTTTGGCTTGGGTCATGATCTCAGCTTTGTGGGATGGAGCCCCACATCATGCTCTGCACTCACTGTGGAGTCTGCTTGTCCCTCTCCCTCTGCTCCTCCCCCTCCCCTTCTCTAAAATAAATAAAATCTTTAAATTAAAAAAAAAAAAAAAAAAAGCTGGACAAAAGGAGCCAGAGAAAACAAAAGGAAAAAAAAAAAAAAAAAAAAAGAAAGAGAGAGAGAGAGAGAGAGAGAAGGGGGGAAAAAAAAAAACCCATAGAAAAAGAGAAAGAACCCAAAAGTTGAGGAAAGCCTGGTAAGAAGAAATCTAAGCAAGGACCAATCAGCAGTACCATTCTACTCAGAGAATAAAGACAAGTGTCACTAGTTGGGGTGGGGGTGGGGACAAGTAAAATGATGACTAAGATGAGGTCACTCAATTTGGCAATGGGTCAGTCACCAGAACACTGCCACCTGACAACTGAGCAAATTCAGCCCAGCATTGATTTCCCTCTCCCTAAAGGTCTTCCAGGTACTACCCTTAGTTTGCCACTCCCAAGACCCTGCCAAACTGTTTCAGGCCCTACCTTGTGCAGGCGTTTGACCAGACCTTCATTGTACTCTTGGCTGCCCTCAATCATGCCAGTTAGGGGGTTAGAGAACCATTCTTTAAACTCGCGATGAGACTGGAAGACATGGGGCATCAGAAAGTGCATCAAGGACCACAGCTCCATGAGGCTGTTCTGCAATGGAGTTCCTGTGAGGAGCAGGCGTCTCTGGCTGCAAAGAAACACAGGGAATTGGAAGGATGATCAGCAGGGTCCCAACCTTCTGAGCATCCCACTCTTCAAGTCAAGTCAACCCTCTTCCAAATGCCCATTTGCATCCCCACCTGTTGAAGTTGAGCAGGGACTGCCAGCGCTGGGACTTGAAGTTCTTGATGTTCTGAGCCTCATCCAGAATGAGATAACGCCAGTTCTTGCGACGGAAGGCCTGGTGGTCCTGCAGCACCAGCTTGTAAGACGTGATACACACGTGGAAGGCATTGGGCTTGGTCCAGCCCTGAGGAATCAGGAGAAAGCAGCAGATGGTGGGGTGAAAAGAAAAGAAAGGATAAAGAAAAGGTATGCTAAGGTCCTCAAAGGACATAAGTCAGGTCTGGAGAAAACAGCCAAGTCCCAGAAGAAGAAGGCAGCAACAGAAAGGGGAGGAAAAGGAACTTCTTTGAGAAAAGGGCCTAAGAGTAAAAGAGGCATCATTGTGGGGCAAAGGAGGCGCGGGAGTGATCAATCACACAGAGAGCGAACCTGCCGCTTGAGCTTCCTCTCTTTCTGGGCTCCATAGTAAGTGAGGATTTTAAAGCTGGGACACCACCGCTTCAGCTCCATCTCCCAGTTCAGCATCACACTGGTGGGGACAATGATCAAATGGGGACCCCAGTTACCTGTTTAGCAAAAGAATGAGACGTGTACAGCATGATGACTATAGTTAATAATACTGGACTGCATATTCAAAAGCCATTAAAGGAGATGTTAAAAATTCTCAGTACAATAGAAAAAAAGTTTTTCCAACTGTGTGGTAGTGTACGTTAATTAAACCTGCTGTGCTAATCATTTCGCAACACATACTAGTATCAGAACGTCATACTAGACACCTAAAAGTCGTATAATGTTATATACCAACTATATCTCAACTTAAACAAAATAGAAAGATTTTAAGCAGAATTAAAAAGAGAGATAGTAAGGAAATACAAACTTTAGGGCTCTGTTCTGGTTCCTCAGGTATAACCTTGATCACTCTACCTAATGGCCTCTCCTAAGAATCCTACGCTGGCATCTCCAGTTACTGACCAAAGTCAATAAAGCTACCAAGACAGCACAAAACAGGGAGTGGTTCACCATCCTGCGGTTAGTCCCCATTAAACAGTCTTTGCAGGGGACTGGCCAAGGAGACCCAAATGGGAGGGCCCTGCCTCGTTACCTTTTTCACAGGCCAAGTGAGCAAGCAGGGAGATGGTCTGGATTGTCTTGCCTAGCCCCATTTCATCAGCAAGAATACCATTAAGTTTCTTCTCATACATAGTAACCAGCCAGTCCAGCCCAATGTGTTGGTACTCCCGGAGCTGGCCCCGCAGGAGCAGGGGGATGGGCGTCTTCACCTGGTAGGGAAAAAGAGAGGTAGCACAGTAGAAATGAGGCACGAGTCACTGGGAAACAGAAAAGTCAAGATATGAGAAAGTAGAAGCTGGGCTTTGGGTTTACCTGCGTGGTGGCCAAGGTATAACCCTTGGGCTGAAGACTTTCAGCTGCTGCAGCGATGTCAGTAATTTCCTTCTTAGGGCCTAGAGTAGTGGCAGGTCCTGGGGTGGGAGGTCCGCTCCCCCCATCTGCCTCACTCTGCTCCTCATCCCTGGCAAGCAAGTACTCCACCCCAAAGTCGTCATCATCTTCCTCCTCCTCCTCCTCCTCCTCCTCCTCTGCCTGGCTCTGTGATGGAGACTCCTCAGACTCGTCAGACTCAGATTCCTCTGATTCGGAACTGCCGCTCGTTTCTTCCTCCTCTGAATGCTCATCTTCCTCTTCCTCGCTCTGCTCCTCAGCAGATTCTAAAGCACAAGACCAAGGCTTAGTGCTCACCATACCTACTCCTCTAGTATCTCCCCTCCAGGGTGCCTGTGGCCCACACAGTCACCTGACTGACTGCTACTATCCTCTTGAGGAGCCTCTTCGGCTTCTGTGGCCCCCTCTGGTTCACAGTCAGAGCTGTTAGCCTCAACCTCATCTTCGTCTTCCTCTTCACTACTCCCAGAGCCTGGGACAGAGGCGTCAGAAGCATAAGCTCCTGCGTACTGCTGCAATAGCTCCTCCATTGAGAGCTCACCTGGAAAAGAAACAACAGCTAAGCTTCCGGGTGCTTTGAGGGAAAAGGGGTAAAGACAAAAGAGAGGTCTGAGTGGTGCCCATTCATTTTATCTGGGTTTCTACACACACTACTGGGCTCAGGTCTGAAGGGAGACAGAAGAGTGTGCTTTCAGCACCAGCTACAAAGCCAAGCCCCACAACCTGGGCTAGAACTATAGATGCTGCTGCCTTCCACTGGGAAGGACAGCATCAAACTAAACCTCTCTTTAAGGTTCAGGTCAAATGTGGCCAACATGCTCTTACATTAGCTCCACTAAGTGGTCATGTCACTTTGTTCAAACTTCCATCATAACTGGTCGTCATACTCTATTTATAATTATTTGTTTACATCTCTCTGTCATTAGACCTGTAGTTCCTCCAAGGGGGATAAAAAGTGTCTTTCTTATTCATCTCTTTATCCCTCGCATCCTACACAGAAGAGACACCAAGCGGATGCTCATGAAACGTCTGGTGAATGTCACCTTCTCGAGCCAACTCGCTCAGCTCCATGGCATGGTCCACATCCCCTTCCAACTGCTCCTCAGCTGCTATGGTATCCTCTTCATCCTCCGCTGAGAGAGAGAATGAACCAAAATCAATGGGAACAGAATCATAGGACCCAGTCCAAGTTGAAGAGAGGAGAAAGCATGAAATGTTAGGTCCAGATAATTCAAAGGGCAAGGGGCAATAAGATAAAGAGAACATGCCTGACCTTCATCCTCATTGGCAGTAAACTCTTCATCATCCTCATCTGGATGCCAAGGCTGTTTGTTGCGCTGTGTGACAGAGGGTGGGGGCTTCACCTGAATGGCAAAGCATGAAAAGGGACAAGACCTAAGGTTAGAACAGCAGGAGAAAGGTGCAATGTTGAATATGACGTCACAGAACAGTCTCTCTGTCCCACTGAGTAACAGCTGCCACTGGCACAGTCCCAGAGCAAGGATGCAATCAAGGGTTTTCTTTCAGCACCAGCTACCAAATCCTGGCCCCACTGTCCAGAGGAGGATCTGTGAAAGTGCTAGATAAGAAACACAGGCCCCCAGCACCAACCCCACACACTCAGACTTATAAGAAAGAGACAGCTTAGGTCCAGAAAGACTTCAGGATTATCATCCTAGCTCCAAACCTACAAACCAATAGGGAGTATTAGGACCATTTCACAAAAGTGGCAAGAACTAGATTAAGTATTTTTTTTCAAGGTCACATAACAGTTGTAGAGTACAGTACTCTTCCACTACAGCATTGGAAACTTCCCATCTCAGAATGCAACTTGCCCCAAACCCGGATTCTTCCCTATCCATCCCTCAATGAGAGCCAAATGCCCTTAACCAGGGAGAACTCCTAAAAACCACAACGACTTTATAAACCAGAACTCAGTCCTTGAACCTCTAGCTCTGCTCCCACTGAGTCCTCCCTCTACCCATTCTCCCCATACCTGTAACACCCGAGAGGGCTCTTCTTCACCACCTTCTTCAGGCCCATCGCGGGTGTCACTGTCACGAGATGAGGGGGTTCTTGAGGGGCTGGAAGGCCCTCCTAGCAGCTGAGGGGGTAGGGAACGGAGCAGCTCTTCCAATGGTAATTCTCCCTCACGTCGAAGCAGCTCAATCTCACGCCTCTGGGTCTCTGCATCATTGCCTTCCTGTTGTTCTTCAACCTCAATCGTCTCCTCATCATCCTCTTCCTCCTCCTCTTGGGGTTGGAAGTCCCCATCTATAGCAGGAGAACAAGGTCACAAAGTCCACGGGGCCCTGCAAGCCACAGGGTGGGTTTTCAGCTCTGGAAAGGGTACATGAGGAAGAGTAACAGAGCCAAAGAGGACACACACCTTCATCATCCAGCCGGGAAACCGGGGGTGGAGGACTAGAGGCAGCTGAGGAAGAGCCAAGGCAAGGGGAAGAGCCAGCTTTGCTGGATGCTAGTGGCTGGTTGAGGCTCTGAGATAAAAGGTCTGAGTACTTTTCAGTTTGCCCCACAATGAAGTCCAGGTGCAGATCCAGAGCTTTTTTACGTTTTTCCTCAAGCCGGGACTGTTGCTTGAATTGCACCACCTGCCACAGCATGAAATGGACAGGTCACTAATAGAATCTTTTATTCATGTAATCTTTAACCCAACATTTAGGGAAACTTCCTCTGTGCTAGTCTTTGGACTTGCTTTTCAAGAGGGAAAAACCAAATGTCCTTGAAAGTGCTTCTGATGAAAACAAAACAAAACAAAAAAGTGCTTTTGAAAAAATCAAAAAGGAAGCACAGGAAAGAGAAAAGCCAATTTAGCTTCAGGCAGCAGAGAAAGATTTACAAATGTATCTGGGGCTGAATCTTAAAAACTAAGTAGGGGTTCCCTAAGTGTGCATGAGAAGAAAGGCATTCCTGGCAGCAGAAAGAACATGGGTAAGTTACCAGGGATGTGCAAAAAAAGAATATTTGAAGTAGAAAAGAAAAGGAACTGGCAGGAGACAAGACTGAATATACAGACAGAAACCAGGCAGTACTTGAGAAACAAAACTTCGTATGTGAGAACAATTTGATTACTGAGAACTTCAATGATGTTTAAACAGGTAAATGGCATTAAGAGGCTTTAGGAAAAGCATGCTGAATGCCCTGCAGATGGACAAATGGCCTAGAGGGATCCAGGAATCTTATTAACAATCCCCAAAAGCAGGACCATATTTTTCCACATTATTTCTTTCTTCCTCACAGCACTCAATACTAGAGCGATCCAATGCGCAACAGAAATGTCACCAGAGTTGCCTGAAGTTAGAATATTCACTCTCTCAAGAAGTTTTTTTTTTTTTTTTTAAAGATTTTTCTTTATTTATTCAACAGAGAGAGATCACAAGTAGGCAGAGAGGCAGACAGAGAGAGAGATGGGGAAGCAGGCTCCCCGCTGTGCAGAGAGCCTGATGCGGGGTTCGATCCCAGGATCCCGAGATCATGACTCGAGCTGAAGGCAGAGGCTTAACCCACTGAGCCACCCAGGCGCCCCTCTCTCAGGAAGTTTTGATCATTCCTGCTACCATGCTACCACTAAGCAAACCTCCGGCATTTCCCTTTCCTAATCCCTGTTGCCTACCTTCTCCACATTGCTCCAGAACTGCCTGACATCCTTAGCCATGGTGGAGGCAATTCGGCGTAGCTTGGCTTGCTCTTCTCTCCGAGCTCGTTCCTCTTTCTGCCGTTGCTCCTCGTGGTGCCGGATGACCATGCGCACAACCTGTGGGAATAAGGAACCAGAGTGAAAACACTCCAAGGCCAGTCTCCTATTCCCTCCTCAAACCAACAGCAATGAGAATAATCAAGGCCAAGAAATCTGGGAAGTCAGAGCCTGCCTCCTGAAACTATGGGCATTAATAAGCACCCTATACTGTTTATTCTGTTTGGTTCCCTTCAAACCAACCCACTTATCAAGGAAAAGGAAATCTGGAAAAGAAATGATGGAAGGTACGCCCAGCTGATGACCTACCTTACGGGCCACACCCCGTTTCCAACGACGCTCCTGAGCAAAGTCAGCAGAGAGCCACTGCATCTCCTCACAAAGATAGTCCCAGTGCCCTTTGGGGCGGGGAGGCTCAGGCACCTTAGGCAGCCTCTTCAATGACCAGAAACCCTCCTTCCGCAGCTCAGCAATCCGAGTCTCAATCTCAGCCTCCTAACAAGGAAGAGCTAGGTCAGTCAAGTTACTGCACACACATGCTACCTCATGAAGACAACTGAATTCCTGGGCACTGATTAAATATAGGCACTGTCTGGACTGAATGTTTTATGTGTCTTAAAGTCCGCATACCAATCCTGCAAGTAACTAGGTATTATAACTTTTTCAAGTGAGAGGGAGAAAAAGATGAGTTTAGATTAAGTGATTTACTTGAGATCACACAACCAGGAAGTGGTAAGAGCTGGGAATTAAAAATAGGTCTAATGACTCCAGACACAGATTTCATGTTCTTTCCATTATTTCACTCAATCTCCATGCCCCACGAACATAGGAAAGACTGAGGAAAACAGATTTCAAGGGAAGCCTCCAGGGAAGCAGGGGGTGTACCCTCCCTTATAGATTGGATACAAAGGATCTTCATCGCTGTCGAATTCCACTTAAGAGTAGGTTCATGCTTAGATATATAAAGCCCAACATATACAATCTGACTTGTTTTTATAAAAATATACATTTTGGTGAAAATACTGAAAAATTATACGTAGAAGATTAAACAATAGTATGATAAAAAGATAACATGTTTCTACAATGGTTAAATTTCACACGCAAAAAAGTGAAAGCATTTGAAATCTACAAAAGTGACTTAAAAACTCAAGACAACTGGGAGCCCTAGTGGCTCAGTCAGTTGAGCACTGGACTATTGATTTCAGCTCAGGTCATGATCTCAGGCTTGTAGGATCCAGCAACCTTGTCAGACTCCCCTCTCAGCTTTTCTCCCTGTCCCTATCCTTCTGCCTCCCCCTGAACAACTTACTCTCTAAAATAAAGAAATAAATCTTTAAAAACAAACTCAAGACAACTGCTTTCATTATTCTTGTCTTCTCCTGACAAAAACTAAATCATAGGAAATAACAGCCAGAGAGGACAGAGAACAAATGGCCTGATGGTAAAGAAAAAAATCAAGAAAGACAAGGGTATTATTAGACCATAGCTCTTGTATTTAAGCATGCATCAGAATCACGTGGAGTGCTTTTTAAGACAGACTGCTGGGCCCCCACCCTCGAGCTTTAAATGGATAGATGTAAGAGGAGTACCAACAAACTTGAATTTCTAACAAATCTGTCAGGTGATGCCAATGCCGCTGGTCTAGGGACCACACTTACCACTGGGTGAAGCAGCAGAGGCTAGAGAATAGAAATGAGCAGTAGAAACCAGTAAATCTTAAGAACCTCACAGTTTAAAAAGCATTCCAGGTCTATTCTCTCCTTTAACTTAGAGCTCACAACAGTTTATAGACTACTACACCACCTCTAACTTACAGAAAAGGAGGTTCAGAGACCAAGCAACTTGCTCAAGATTTGCAATTTAAGGCAGAGCCCATACTCTAAATCCACAAGGAAAGAAATGTAAAATGTTCATGGGACATAGAAATTGAGGAAAGAAGAATCCTCATGGGCCTTCCCAATACGTACATGCTTGGCCTGCTCTGCAATCTCAGCATGGCTCTTCTCCCACTTTGGGCCCTTGTTAGCCAGGTCAGCAGCCTGGGGTAAGTTGAGCCCCTCCAGGGGCACTGTGGCACCATCTGGGGGTCCTGGAGGTCCATCCAGAGAGGAATCTTGAGCTATATGCTGGGGGGAGATGCCGCCTGCCCCACTAGAGGCTGGGGAACTGGATGAGGCAGGGGACACAGGATTGCTGCCTGTCATGCCGTCCGACACCATCTAAAAATAAACAGAAAATGATAGATAAAATGAATGCTTAGCAAGATATTGGAAGTTCTCATCATTCTATCTTACAAGAAAAAACTCGAGTAAATAACCAACCTCGTTTTTATCAACATAAATATACAAAATAATGTTTTGGTAAGGTGTTCAAGATAGCAGACCCAAGTTTATAGATGCCTGGCATACAAAAGGAGTTATAGCCAGACATTTACAATTCCCAAATTCAAGAATAATACCATAGTATATAATTTCAAACTCTAATGATCCTTTCAGAACCTAAAGAATTTCATTCACATACACAACTCCCTATTTTTTCTTCCTTTACACAGAATGGCAGATTCACCTATTAGAATAAATCTGAGTTACCACCAAATTCAAAAAGCAACAATGACCACCTCCAAGATTACTTAAACTTCTTTATGTTCTTCATCAATCTTGGTAGTTTCCTTTACTAGGAAGGTGGAAGGGAAGGCGAGGGGGGCTGGTCACTGCTCTCAAACACTCACCTACTACTTCATAAAGTAGTGCACAAAAAATAGTAAGTAGAGAACAAAGTCTCACTTAAATGTGGATGTGAGCAAACAAATCACTCCAGCACACTAGCCTAACAAGTGTGCCACTGAAATTCCTACCTCAGTTAAATGACAAAAGACTGTGTATCACAAAATTCCCCAGCTGCTCAGGAAAATTTTAAGTATCAAATCCATACCCATCAAAAGCCTACTCTATGCAAACCTATGTATGTCTACTCTCAAAAGCCACATTTTTCCTACTCTTACATTTCCTTAGTATGAGAAAAGTATAAACACTACACACCATCCATAATACTTATGTTTTTCCAGTTCCTAAGGAAACTGAGCTATTCTCAAAGCTCAGTCTTAGGAAGCATGTTGTCCCAACCTCCATTTCAAACCTGGCCTAATTCTACCCTTTTCAGGTAACAATGAGTTTCTTCACTCTTAGCAATCAATATCATATTATTGTCAAAAAGTGTGTGAATATCTAATCACATTGATGGTGAACCTGAGCACCAAAAATTTTCCATATACAGATAGCTAGGATCATGGAAATGTGGCTAAAACTTGCCACATTTCTTCTGCCTCAGATCCAACAGCCCACAAAGCAGAACCAGAGAAGGAACCCTCCCCACGTTCAAACCTGTGTCTGCAGGATTGGGAGCTGAGGGTGAGCAGGGGAGGGGCTGCTCTGCATGGTCCCACTCCCAGGCTCCTCTTTGGACGCCTGAAGAATGACTGGGTCGTTATCACCACTGCTGCTGGCCGAGGGGCTGGCGTCCGGCTGCAGGGCATGCTGGGAGCTGGCCTCATTCTGGGCCACCGGCCACCGGGACCCGCCTTCCAGGGCCCGGGGCCCACTAGGGCGTCCCAGCCTCCGCTCAGGTCCACCGGCCTCTGGAGCACCTAAAATAGGGCAAAAAGAGTAAAAATGGGATTTAAAAACATTAACGAATCTTAAAAAAACAAACACAAACAAAAACCAAGAACAACGTTAAAGAATAAAGATAATGGGGGCGCCTGGGTGGCTCAGTGGGTTAAGCCTCTGCCTTCAAGCCAGGTCATGATCTCAGGGTTCTGGATTCCAGCCCCACATTGGGCTCTCTGCTCAGCAGGGAGCCTGCTTCCCCCTCTCTCTCTGCCTGCTGCTCTGCCTACTTGTGATCTCTCTCCCTGTCAAATAAATAAGTATCTTTTGAAAAAAAGAAGAAGAATAAAGATAATGAACAATGATTATAGCCTATGTTTCCCGAGCTTCCACTACGTGTCATACTTTACTAAGCACCAACTTGATATGTTCTATAATCCTCACACCTACCTTGCAAGCCAGGTACCTTTCACACCTTGGTAAAAGTTTAGTTCCTTCTATGTACTAAAGATAGAGACACAGAGAGAATATCCCTGACCTCAATGAAGCATGCATTCTAATGCTTTCCCTATTTTAAGTTAGGAAGTCATCACACACAGAGACATAAATGGAATTGACAGGAAGACTGAAACTGAGGTAGTTTCATGCCAAAACCATGGAGAATGTGCTACTCGCCTTGGGAAAACAAGGATGATCAGACCTTTCTCTAACCACATGTCCAGTTTGTTCTTGTACCACTATCATCAAACCGAAAACACTGACATAATTTTTCTCATTAATTATCTCAAACATCTCTCCCATTAGCATCAGTACAGAAAACGGTATCTGAACCCTCACCTGTGTGAGCTGAGACCACACCCCCTGTGAAAGTCTGTACTTCCACGGTGCCGCCGTACTGAGGGGAATCACGCCTGAAACAAACAGAAAGGATGGAAAACAACAGTGAGTAACCAATCCACATTTACCAACATCTATCAAAGCCTTTTTTCCAACAACTTCTGAGGTTTTTAAATATACCCAAATCAAAGGCTGAAAAGAGAGTTACAATAGTAAGAAAAGCTCACATTTCAGAAAAATAAAAGCAAATCATGTTTTGTGAAAAAGGAATTCCCTAAAGACCAAAGATTCTGGCTGGAAGAGAAGCCCTGAAGTGAAGCAAAAAAAAAAAGTTTAAAAAGCTTAAGTGCAAAAGGCTCCAACCACTGAATGGAGAGCATATAACAAAGTAAAAAGAGCTGTCACATCCAGAAGCTCAGAAAGATGTTGGCTCTCCTCTGCAGTGAGTGTTGAACAGAATCACAGGAGAATCCACCGTTCCTCAGGACAGGGCCCTGTAACTCCTCTACCTGCAGCATGAGACACTTCCCCAAACACAAGAACTGCAGCAGGAAACTGGAGAAGTCAGAAGCGAGGAAGACCGCTCGGCAAAGAACCATGCCCCGGAAACAGGTGGGGTAAACCCACCGAAGGCCCGGAAGTGTTTCCCCAGTGTTTAAGGAAATTCCTTCACCAGAGTGCAGCCTTTGATTCACTCCTTCCTCCACAACAGATTCGCAGGACCCGAGCTAACCAGAATCCAAGACGCCTGAACTCTTGACCCCCGGCTTCACTGCTCTCTCCCAACTCCTTCCAACAGACTGACCCGGCGTGACCCCTGACCTCTGCCCCCAGTTGCCACTAACCCTAAGATAGCCCCGCCCCCTCCTAGACTCCCACCCCACCCAACGTGCGCGACAGACTGGGGGAGGGGCCCGCGCGTGCGCGCCTGGAGGTGGAGAGAGCCGGCTGCGCGCACCGCCCGGGGGCTCCCGCCAGAGCCCAAACCCACGCACACAAGGGTCGCAGGCTGGAAAGTCTCTCATCCCTACCCGTCAGGGAGCCCCCCACCACCTGACCGCGAAGGGCTGACATAAGGGAGGGTTCGTGCCGCCAGGTCCTGGTTACTGACTGGATATGGTGGGCGCGCGCCCCGACTCCTCGTCCCACGCCCCCCTTCCTCTTCCCGCGCGCCCCTGGGGGGGGGCTGGGGTTGGTGGGCGGGCAGGAGCGCACCTGGGTCCGTCCTCTCAGGGCTCGCTCGCTCGCTCAGGCACGCGTGCGCAGACGGGCGGGAGGGGAGAGGAGATGCGCCCGGGCCCTGTGCTGGCCGGCCTGGCCCCCCTCAGCCTGTCTCTATGGGCGCGCGCCGACAGCCTCGCGCACCGGCCCCGGGGCCCCGGCCGAAGGTGCGCGCGCAGCACCCCGGGAAGGTGGGAGGAGAGGCGGTGGCGGAAAGATGCGCGCGCAGTCACCCGTCAGGGGAGGGGGAACTGTGGAGCGTCCGCCATCTTGTCTCCCTCTCCTTACCTGCGTCCTCGGGGGCGTGCGCTCCACCCCCCCTCCCGCCGAGGAGGGGGGAGGGCACCCTCTTGGCTGCCGCTTTCGCGGCCTTTAAATTCCCCTGGGGCCCGCGGCTACTTTCACCGCCTTGCTTCCACTGCCTCCTCTCGCGGCACAGAGATGCGGGCGGTGGGTGGGAAAAATGGAAGACGCTACTCTCAGCGAACCGCCGCCGCCGCTTCTGAGGCCCCACCAAAATGGCCGCCGCCGTCTCGGCCGCCACCACCACCACCAACACCACCACCACAGCTCACTATCGCTACCGCCGGCGCGGCCCGTCCTCTCGCGAGAGACAGTAACTGGAGGTTGGGGGAACGGGGAGGCTCGCGTGCTAGCGTAGGGCGCTGCCTGAAGCGCAAAGCAGGCTGGGTGATGTAGTCGTCCTGGAGACTCCGCGCTTGCCCCGCGGCAAAGCGTCTTTATCCTCCACCAGAGAAAGTCCCAGTGAAGCTGCATTGCGGCTGCCAATTCGGACCACTCCCCCGTTTTTTAATAGATCACCCAGAGAGCTGAAGCTGTTTGTCAGCAAGTTAGTAGTAGGGCCTGGGCCTCTGGATTCCCCACGGCAGTCCACTTTAACAGAGAACGGCTTCGTTTTACGCAAGGGTGTTATTCCCGGTAGCTCCTAATCACCTCCATGCCATTTGTTGGCCAACTTTCTAGGTTAAGAACTCCTTGGAGATGCCCTCACCCCAGAATAGAATAACAACAGTTACCTTCTACTGAGACCACTTTGTGCACTGATTCTCTCTTTTAATCCCAACAAACTCCATTTTACAAATGAACTGAAGCTCATAGATTAACCAGTGACAGAGCCCAAAGCCAGGATTCATAGCCAAGCAGTCTAAATCACAAGGATCCACATACAAAATTTACCGATTAAAGCCCACCTTGGGAGCCAGATTAGGGAGCCCTGATGAAGTTCTCGTTCAAAAACTCTTCACTCAGTTTAGTTCTTACCTATTTTACTCAGAGTTGATCCTTCTCTCTGTGTCACTTACTTGAAGATCTGTTTTTCTTACAGGAAAGATCAGGGGTTGAAAACTGAAAAACGTATGCCCGTGAAGCTAGCATAACATTGTATGCTAATTATACATCAATAAGAAAATAAATGTGAAAAAAAGATAGAAAGCTAAAATACCTAAAAGAGCCACGAAAGTAATATAAGTGAAGAAGGTCAGGTGAGGAATGTGAGGGACTGGAGACTATATGCTCTGTTTCGCAAGAATAGCCACTATTCAAACCACTATTTTCCAGTGGTCACCCAGCAGGCCAAAATACATCTAAGGGTCAAATTCAGCCACAGGTTGCCCATTTGCTACCTCTGGCCTATGCTGGAGCCTCAAGGCATAAAGAAGGACCCAGGACAGATTATTTGACTGATTGAAAAAGTGGATGAATGTCCATCCATTTAGGCCCAGGTCAGTGTGTTTTGTTTTGTTTTGTTTTTTCCATACCAAGCTTACATATTTCTGAGACCCCATCATAGAACCACACTGAGCTCCCAAGAGATCTCACATTTCTTGGCCTTCTCATAAACCATTTCATCCTTTTTCAGCTATTCTTCCTTCAAAATTCAGCTCAAGGGTGACAACCCCCAGTTGATCCCATTTGACCACACCTAGGCTGCTGTCCTTACTGTTGGCTCCCATAGCCTCCTGGGTTTCTTTCTCTTTTTTTTTTTTTTAAGATTTTATTTATTTGTTTATTTGACAGACAGAGACCACAAGCAGGCAGAGAGGCAGGCAGAGAGAGGGGGAAGCAGGCACCCTGCTGAGCAGAGAGCCCGATGCGGGGCTCGATCCCAGGACCCTGAGACCACGACATGAGCCGAAGGCAGAGGCTTTAACCCACTGAGCCACCCAGGCGCCCCCTTCCTGGGTTTCTTAAAGCACTGACTGCATTATATCTGGATTCGTGTCTGTCCACCCCACCCCAAAAAGTTTTAACCCCTTGAGGATAGGAACATGGTTTATACATGAAAATCCGCGAAGCCAGTCTCAGAAAGGTTATTCAGGAAACTTATTAGTGTGAACTACTTGTATTATAATACTTGGTTAAAAACAAAAATAACTGGTATTGGATTCATGAGCTCAAACTGAAAATAAACCCCAAATCTCTCTTCTGTTTCTATGACTATCACCCTAGAGCCAGCCACCATTATCTCTTGGTTGGATTACTCCTGACTGGCTTTCCCACATCCACTTCTGTTTCTCTTTACTCCATTCTCCACATAGCAACCAGAGTGACCTTTACATATAAATAAGATCATGTTGCTCTCATACTTATGACCCCCGAGTGGCATCTTAATTCACTTAAATTATGTATCTTAAAATCTCCATAGGACAGACATTATGTTGAGTTGAAGAAGCCAACACAAGAGAATTGACATATGATCCCATTTATATAAAGTTCAAGAGCAGACAAAACTAACTTGATGGTGGGGCGCCTGGGTAGCCCAGTTGTTAAGCTTCTACCTATGGCTTGAGTCATGTTCCCGGGGTCCTGGGATCGAGCTCTGCATTGGGCTCCCTACTCGGTGGGAGGCCTGCTTCTCCCTCTCCCACCCCGCCCCTCCTCTCACTGTGTCTCTCTCTGTCAAATAAATAAATAAAAATCTTTAAAAAAGGGGCACCTGGGTGGCTCAGTGGGTTAAGCCTCTGCCTTCGGCTCAGGTCATGATCCCAGGGTCCTGGGATCGAGCCCCCCATCAGGCTCTCTGCTCCGCAGGGAGACTGCTTCCTTTCTTCTCTCTCTTTTCTGCCTACTTGTGTTCTCCGTCTGTCAAATAAAATAAAATAAAATAAACTTTAAAAAAATCTTTAAAAAAAATAACTGATGGTGATAAAAATAATACCCATTGAGAGAGATAACTTTTACCTGGGAAGAGACACAAGGAGGATACTAGAAACGTGTATTAGGAGCTGGTAAATTATGGCCCAGAGGGCAAGTCTTGTACAGCCCCAGGTTTCATACAGCCTGCAAGCTAAGAGTGTTAACAAGTCTAAGTGACAAGTCTTACATTTACAGATGGTTGAGGAACAGTCAAAGGAAGAAAACTCTTGTGACACATGAAAAGCAAATGTAAATCAAATTTCACTGTAACTAAAGATTTCTTGGAATCCCACCATACCGACTGACTAACATGGCATCTATGTCTGCTTTCCTATTACGGTACTATAGCTGAGTAGTTGCAAGAAAGGCCCTCGGCCCACAAAGCCCAAGCAATTTTCTGTCTGGTGCTTTACCAAAAATGTCTGCTGACCTCTGTTCTCTATCTTGATCTGGAAGAGGTCATTTCCAGATCGAGACAGATGCGAACATTCATTGAACTGTGTACTTAACATTTGTATATTTTGTGCACTTGCATTTTATACTTTAATTTTAAGAATAAATATCCTACAGAATATGTCCCCTGTCTACTTATTTTTTAAAACTTCATTTACACCTTTTTCACTACACTGAAGCCACCATGTCCTCTAAACCATCAAGTTCATTTCTGCTTCCAGAGCCTTCATTTTTGTTGTTTCTTCTGTCTGAAAGTTTTTCTTCATGGCTAGCTCTCCCTTTTCATGAAAGTCTCAATTTAAATGTTGCCTCCTTAGAGAAGTTCCCTGACATTGGAACAGCCCTTTCACTGCCAGTCACTCCCTATTCCATGCTTTCTTCACAACACTTACTTGGAAATTACTAATTTATCTGATGCTTGTTTATTGTCTGCCCCCCTCCCATCTAAAAGATAAGCTTCCTGAGAGCAGGGACATTGTGCTAGGGATTACAGTACTCTGGATAACATTTCAGACAACCCTATAAAAAGGAGATTATTCCATTTGACAAATGAAATTTCAGTTGAATGGGAAGTCAGTGTTGAAGACCAAATATTGTCAAGATGTCCATTCTTTCCAACTTGATCTATAGATTTGGGGCGATCCCTATAAAAATCCCAGCAAGTTATTTTGTGAATATCAACAAACTGATTTTAAAAGTTTATACCTTAAACTTTAGAGGCAGAAGAGCCAGAATAGCCAAGATATTATTGAAGGAGAACAAAGTTGAAAGACTTCAAGACTTACTGTAAAGCTGCAGTAATCAAGAAAGCATGATATTGGCAAAAATATAGACAAATAGATCAAAAGAACAAATAGATCAATAGAGAGCCCAGAAGTAGACCCACATTGATATGGGCAACTGATCTTGATAAAGGAGTAAAGGTAATACAATGGAGCCAAAATACTCTTTTCAGCAAATGAAGCCAGAACAGCTGAACATGCATAAGCAAAAATATTAATCTAGATACAGACCTTACACCCTTCACAAAAATTAACTCAAAATGGATTGCAGACTTAAATGTACAGAGCAAAACTGTGAAACATCTAGAAGATAACATAGAAAATCTAGATGACCTTGACTGTGGTATTGATGCCTTTTAGAAACAATAAGAAAAGGATGATCCATATAAGAAATAATTGGTAATCTGGATTTCATTAAAATTAAAAACGTCCCTGTGAGTGCTCGCTTCGGCAGCACGTATACTAAAAATGTCCCTGTGAAAGTCAATGTGAAGAGAATGAGAAGACAAGCCACAGATTGGGAGAGAGTATTTACAAAAGACATCTGATAAAGGACTGTTACTCAAAATATTCAAAGAACTCTTAAAACTCAATAAGAAAACATTAAAAATGGGCCAAAGACCTTAGCAAAGAAGACATACAGACAGCAAATGAATGTATGAAAAGATGTTCCACATCATGTGGCATCAGGGAAATGCCAACTAAAACAACAGTGAGATACCACTACACATCTATCAGAATGACCCAAATTCGGAATATTGACAACGCCAAATGCCAACAAGAATGTGGAACAATGGGAACTCTCATTCATTGCTTTTGGGAATGGTATAGCCAGTTTGGAAGATGGTTTGGTGGTTTCTTACAAAAGTAAACATACTCTAACCATACAATCCAGCAATCAAACTCCTTTTAATTCCCAAAGGAATTTTTTTAAAAACCTATATCCACACAAAAAACTGCAAATGGATGTTTATAGTATTATTCATAATTGCCAGAACTTGGGAGCAACCAAACTAGCTTTCAGTAGATGAATGGATAAACCATGATACATCCAGAGAGTGGAATATTATTCAACACGAAAAGGAAGTGAGCTATTGAGACACACAGAAACATGGAAGAGGGGTGCCTGGTTGGCTTAGCCAGTTAAGCATCCAACTCTTGAGTTTGGCTCAGGTCATGATCTCAGGGTTATGAGATCAAGCCCTGCATTGGGCTCTGCCCTGGGCATGGAGCCTGCTTAAGATTCTTTCTCCCCCTCTCCTTCTGCTCCTTCTCCCCCATAATTCCCTCTCTAAAAATTAAAGAAAGAGAGAGAGAAAGAGAAACATGGAGGAAACTTAAATGCATGTTATCAAGTGAAAGAAGCCAATCTGAAAAGGCTACATACTGTATCATTCCAACTGTATGACATTCTGGAAAAGGCAGAACTATGGAGACTAAAATAATCAGTGATTGCCAGGGGTCAGTGGGGGAGGGATGAATAGGAGGCAAGAACAGAGGATTTTTAGGGAAGAAAATACTCTCTCTATGATACTGTAATGGTGGATACATGCCGTCATATATTTGTTTAAACTCACAAAATGTACAACACCAACAGTTAACTCTAAGGTAAATCATATACTTTGGGTGATTAGACTGTGTCAATGTTGGTTCATCAGTTGTAACAAATGTCCCACTATCATGAAGGATGTTGGCAATAGACTCTGCATGTGTGGGGACCGGGTGTATCTAAGAAGTCTCTGTGCCTTTCCCTCAATGCTATCAATGTAATATTGTTCTAAAAGTTAGCCTTAATTTTTATTTATTTTTTATTTTAAAAGATTTTATTTATTTGACAGAGAAAGGCGAGAGAGAGAATACAAGCAAGAGAGAGAATACAAGCAAGGGGAGTGGGAGTGAAAGAAGCAGGCTCTTTGCTGAGCGGAGAGCCCAATGCGGGGCTCGATCCCACGACCCTGGGATCATGACCTGAGCCAAAGGCAGATGCTTAACGACTGAGCCACCCAGGTGCCCCCTAAAATAGCCTTAATTTGAAAAAATTAAATGGTGCCCATCTTTTTAGACCCTCTTCCCATCACCTTCAGAAGACAGGAAGCCAGGCCAGAGTCCAAAAGGGTTGGACCTAGCCTTGTGCTACTAATTCCTTGCTATGTCATCTTAAGAAGCACCTCAGGTCTCTGAGCCTCACTTCTCCCACACATGTAAGGGAGATAGAGTTACTGATGTAAAATTGCTTTGAAAGCTCCAAAGAGAGGGATGTACTTTGGATCCATATTTCAGAGTCTCAAACTCATGACTCTTCAGGTCAAGTTAGCTTTAAGATATGATTTACAGGGTGTTTTAATGTTCCAAGTGTTATTAATACTTTAGGCAGAAGAATGAAAGCTCCTACTTGCCACATACCCCACCATTCCTAATTGTCTTACTCTGGGTAACTTCATGCACTTATCTTATCTGCCTGGCTCCTGAGGGTAGTTGAATCGCAACTTCTTGTTCCTACAGTTGGGTGGTAGTGGGTGTGCTCTCCTTACTAGCATTTTCTCTGCCCACTGAGTGTCAGGGCCTATACTGGTTAAATGGGAGAGACGGGAGAGATCATGACACAGTCTCTACTCCCAAGAACTTAGTCTCATTGGGGGTAATCTTTGAGCTTGGTGAAAATCAGGGCAGTGTTTTGCAGTCACAAGAGAAGGTGGTCAAGGGTCAGATCAGATCAAGTCGGTATCAGGGAGGGTTTTCTAGATAAGATGTCCTTGGAGACTGACCTTGAAAAATTTAGGCACGAAGGGTGGGCAATTCAAGAAGATGACACAGCTGCAACAAGGCTGAGGGATGTGGGGATGGCGAATAGATCAGCTTATCTTCTTTATGAGGGAGCAGATTGAGATAGACAAGTCACCTGGAACCAGGTGGCCAAAGGTCCAGCATTCTAGGCTAGGTAGTGGGATTAGTTTGGAGGTGACAGGGAGCTAGTGAAATTCGTGGAGGTGGGATGGGCATGGTCCAGGCTCCACTAGAGGCTGGAAATAGAGATACCAGAGCAGTCACCCAGTTGTAATGGGGGCTATTGACCAGGAGGTGGCAGTGGAGTTAGAGGGTGAGACATTGCAGAAGTTGCCTTAGCAGAACTTGGCACACGGTTGATTGCTAGTGATAATGATCCTCTAAACAGCCATTCTTCTTGCCTTCTGTGAAGCCTTTCCCAGTCTCCTCCTACCTCCTACCTCCCTGGACGCCCCTTCTCAGTCTCCCTCAAAGGCCGCTTCATCTGGTCCCGTCCATCAATTGTAGGCGTTCCTCAAGATTCTGCCCTCCATTGCTTTCTCTTATCCAATACATCCACAAGGGCAGAGGCAGATAGCCTGAAGCTAAGAAGTTTAAGCTTCTGGGCCCCTTCTTTACAGGGGCCCTCCATTGCTAGAAGTATCTGGGGGCTATAGAACAGTCTAGATGAAGTGGAGAAGCCCGTCTGCAACCAGAAAACATTTACATGTAAGCTTTTCTGATGGTAACTTACATTTACATGTAAGCCTAAAGAGGTCTCAGAAGAAAAAGCCATTTTGTCATGATTTCATTGTGCATTCCAATTACCATCTCTTAAGCCAGACATTTCCCCCAGCTCAGAATTTGTGTTCCTATCTGTATAACTCCTGGATTCCTCCAGGCCTCCCAGCTGAACCACAGAATCTGCTCTGAGGAGATGGCACCACCATCCCCCCCAGTTGCTTAAACTAGAAACGAAGACATCACCCTCCCTTTCCCTCATGTTCCACATCTGGCCACCAAGTCTTGTCCATTACATCCTAAAGATTTCTATATTCTTGGGGCACCTGGGCAGCTCAGTTGGTTGAGCATCTGCCTTCAGCTTGGGTCATGATCTCAGGATCCTGAGATCGAGGCCCGTCGGGCTTCCTGCTCATCGGGGAGTCTGCTTCTCCCTCTCCCTCTCACCTTCCCCTTGCTTGTTCTCTCTCTCTCTCTCTCTCTCTCTCTCTCTGTCAAATAAGTAAATAAAATCTTCTAAAAAGATTTTTAGAATGTATTTCTATATTCTCTTTTAAAAAAAGATTTTCTTTATTTATTTGACAGAAAGAACATGCGCAGGGGGAGCGGCAGGCAGTGGGAGAGGGAGAAGCAGGCTCCTTGCTGAGCAGAGAGCTTGATGGGGCTCCATCCCAGGGTCCTGGGATCATTACCAGAGCCAAAGGCAGAGGCTTAGCTGGCTGAGCCACTCAAGCGCCCCCAAATTTCTATATTCCATTTCTCTCCAGCCCCACACTTGATCCTTAGCCCTTGATGACTCACAATCCGTGACAGTACCAAGAACTGGCTTGTTGGGACTGCTGGCACTTTATGTACTGACTGAGCCAGCCAGGCGCCCTGAGACCACTGGGACTTTAGTTCCCCTTCCTTACTACCCTATCTCACCGCCTCCCCACTCCATTCTTTGATATGGACAATTGCTCTTTTCTCAGTCTGGTGTAAAGTGCTATGCAAACAAAGCTTCAAGCTGTCAAGTCCTCTAGCCTCCCGCTCTCTACCAGCCAGCCAGCTGCTCCTAACCCTCCTAGCAAATCAAAGCTCCAGAACTCTGGCCATCCACACCAACCTCCTAATCGGTCTTCCTGTGGCCAGACTCTCTCCCCATCCCCAAAGTCCCAGCTCTTTTGGAAGTTCCGTTTCAATGGGGGTGACATGAGAGCACGCATAAGAGAGAGTGATAGAGGCTGACTGGGTGACTCAAGTCCCGCATCGGGCTCCCTGCTGAGCGGTGAGCCTGCTTCTCCCCCTACTAAATAAATAAATAAATAAATAAATAAATAAATAAAATCTTAAATAAATAAAATCTTTGAAAAAGGAGAGAGTGATAGAATGTCAGGGCTCATGATATACTAAAGCAGGTGAAGAGGGGCAGGGATGGGGGGCAGGGGAAATGCCATTTTATTTATTTTACTTTTTAAAGATTTTATTTATTTATTTGATGGACAGAGAGAGAGAATACAAACAGGGGAAGTGGGAAAGGGAGAAGCAGGCTCTCTGCAAAGCAGGGAGACCTATGTGGGCCTCAATCCCAGGTCCCTGAGATCATGATCTGAGCCAAAGGCAGACAATGACTGAGCCACCCAGGCACTCTGGGAGATGCCATTTAAACGAGGTGGTCTCTAGTGGCTGTTGAACAGAGACCTAAAGCAACATCCGGGGAAGACTTGGCTAACTGCTAAGTGGACAGAGTCAGTCTCCAACTCTGAGTCCCTCCTTTCACGGCTCCTGTGGAAGTCTTTTCTGAGACCACCAAAGCCCCGCCTGGTGGTCCCTGCCAGACTCTCCCACCTCATCTCTCCCAGTCCCTGCACTTCCAGCCACACAGGCCGTCCCACTGTACAGGCTCTTTCTCCGCCCTGAGCTTTCTCACATGTAGGTCTCTCTTCCCTCTCCACCAGCTCGGAACTTACAGAAGTTTCCAGGACCTCTTGCTGACCCTCAGACTAAGTTATATCTCCTGAAAAATTTGGTGCTTTGTTGTCTCTCAACACTTTTAACTCTAGAAATAATTATTTGAGTTTCTGAAGACTCACAGTAAGAGAGGGGTCACAACTGTCTTGTTAATTTCTGTGTCCGTGTCTCTACCCGTTGTCTGGGGGAGTGACAGGCACATACCCATGGTCTGGGGGAGTGACAGGCGCATACACTGGTAGATCAGAGTTGGGTCACGTTTGCATGTATATATGTATGTGTGTGTGTGTGTGTGTGTATGTGTGTATAATAATAAGAACCCGTAGGTGTTTAACTCCCTCAAAAACTGTAATAGTGACAAACACCAGCCTATGTTTTCACGTGGATTAACTCATTTAGCTCTCAAAACAACCTAATGAGAGTAGATTATCATCTCTGTTTTATAGACGGTAGAAAGGATGGTTAAGTAACTTGCCCCAGTGACGCAGCTGGAAAGCAGCAAGAAGATCCGGGGCTTGAACCCAGAGAGACTGACTCACGGCTGTGCCCTCAACTGTGGTGCGGGACAGACGGTCAGATCCAGCTCTGAGAAGTGCCAGGCATTATCCTAGGCCCAGCGGAGATAATACTGGAAAAACAAACCAGTAAAATACTTGAAGTTCCAGCTTTTATCAAGCTTACATTCCTGGTGAGGGAAGACCAAGAACACACACACTAAGACACACTAAGTTGACGTATAAAATAATGACAGGTAATGTGTGTTAGGGAAATAGAAAGCAGGGTTCGGGCAGGGGAGGTACTGTTTTAGACAAAGGTGGCCTGGCAAGGTCTCTCTGGTGTGGTGACATTTGAGCAGAGAATGTTTGGGGGAGAGAGCATTCCAAGCAGAGGTAAATAAGTACAAAGACTCGGAGGCTGGCCCAGCTTATCCTAACAGGAAACATCCAGGAGGCCCAGGGGACTGCAGGGGACTGGGGAACTGTTGGCATTGAGATCGAGAGAATGGCTGGGCCTGGAATGGGCAGGGCTTTGAAGGCCAAGCTCAGGAGTTCAGATGGGATTCCAAGTGTAGCAGGAAGGCTGTGAGCAGAGGCTAGTGTTGAGAAGGACTGTAGGGGTGAGGCCCCGGGGGCAACTGCTGCAGTCTAGGTGAGAGGAGTAGAACGGGAACCTGGGAGTAGAGTTGCCA
Organism: Lutra lutra; assembly: GCF_902655055.1. Taxonomy (NCBI): domain Eukaryota; kingdom Metazoa; phylum Chordata; class Mammalia; order Carnivora; family Mustelidae; genus Lutra; species Lutra lutra. Next base: position 23,494,008 of record NC_062295.1, on the reverse strand, counting down.
GATTTAGCAAATAGCTCTTCCGGGGCGGGGGGGGGAACCTCTTGAGAGGAGCCTCCGAAAGGCAGCTGTCAAGTGGCTGAGATCCCAGGAGGCTAGGAGAGGGTGGTGAGCTACTAGAACCCCTCTCTCCTCTCTAGGAGGACTGGCAACTGTTTTTAAGATTTTATTTATTTGTCAGAGAGAGAGAGAGAGAGAGCACAAGCAGGGGAAGAGGCAGGCAGAGCGGGCAGAGGGAGAAGCAGGCTCCCCGCTGAGCAGAGAGCCCAGTGCAGGGCTCGATCCCAACCTGAGCCAAGGCAGATGCTTAACCAACTGGACCACCCAGGCATCCCTAGACTGGGAACTTCTGAGAACACAGACAACACAGTATCGGGACTTTGCAGGTGGAATCCAGTACTTCTTAAGCAGCACGCCAATCCAAAACATCTGCAGCCCTCCAAGAAGGCAACTAAAATCATGACGCTCTGTTCTGGGAAGGGTGTGGAAAGACAGGCACTCACACACTGCTGCAGGGGTGGGGTGGAGTGTGTACATGTACACAGTATTTTTTAATTTGGATTTTTAATGAGATTTTATGTATTTATTTGAGAGAGAGAGAACACAAGTGAGGGTGGCAGAGGGAGAAGGAGAAGCAGACTTCTCGCTGAGCAGGGAGCCCAACTTGGGGTTTGATCCCAGGATCCTGGGATCATGACCTGAGCCAAACGCAGACGCTTAACCTACAGAGCCACCCAGGTGCCCCTGATTTGGCTTTTTAAATGATTGTTTCTTAAAAAGAAAAAAAAAGTTGTAAATTTAAAATATATCCTTTGTCCCAGAGACCCCTGGGTGGCTCAGTACGTTAAGGATCTGCATCCGGCTCGGGTCATGATACCAGGGTCATAGGATCGATTCCCACACTGGGCTTCCTGCTCTTCAGGAACCTGCTTCTCCCTCTCCTCCCTGCGTGTGCTCTCTCTTGCTATCCCTGTCACTCGTTCTCTCTCTCTCTCAAATAAATAAAATTTTAAAAAATAAAATAAAATATGTCCTTTGTCCCAGACATTCCACTTTTAGAAACTTATCTAAGGAATGAATCAGAAAAATGAGCAAATGTGCAGGTGTGAAGATGTCCATCACAGGATTATTTATAAAAGCAAAACAATTTGGACATGCCATGGAAGTTTTTAACAACAGAAAAATAGGCAAAGAAGCAGCAGTTGGGAGGCAAGGAAACTCAAATGACCAGTAAGTATATTGAAAAGATGGTCTACCTCATGAATAATGGGAAAGGGGAGAGTGATAACTACTATTTCACAGAGCAAAGAGGACTTCACCTGTATCTGTAAAGTTGCATTTATTTTGACAATTCTGCATCCTAACAAAGCATCTTAGTGTTCAGATCATAGTCTTTAAAAGGAACTAGGTAGGGCTGGTTGCTGAAAAGGCTGAGTCTGTGACTACGGCTGAAAGGTACAAGGTAAGCCTGCAGTATCTCATTGAGCCCGGAAGCCAGGAGTTTTTCAAAGATTAATGAAGTCTTATTGGAAAGACACAAGAATCTTCCCTCAGGGCCAACACTAAGACTACGGAAACCTCAAAAGGAGAATATCAACCTGTCAATATTGGCCTTGGTCCATTGAAGTTTTCACAAGAGAGTAAACCTAAAGTACTGTATTCTAAAACAAGGTGTTAGGATAAAACACATTCTATTTTGTTGTCTTATTAACTAAAAACAAGGAAACAAAAAATTAACAGAACACGTGTTTATTAATTCTAGGATATAAGTACACAGGTGTTTGTTTTAGTTTTCTTATTTTTTTTAAATTTAAAAACAATTTTATTTTCTTTAAGTTTTTTTTTTTTTTAATTTATTTGTCAGAGAGAGAGGGTGCACAAGAAGGGGGAGAGGCGGGCGCCTGGGTGGCTCAGTGGGTTAAGCCGCTGCCTTCGGCTCAGGTCATGATCCCAGAGTCCTGGGATTGAGTCCCGCATTGGGCTCGCTGCTCAGCAGGAAGCCTGCTTCCCTTCCTCTCTCTCTGCCTGCCTCTCTGCCTACTTGTGATCTCTCTCTGTCAAATAAATAAATAAAATCTTAAAAAAAAAAAAAAAGAAGGGGGAGAGGCAAGCGGAGGAAGAAGCAGGGACCCCGCTGAGCAAGGAGCCCCAGGTGGGCTGAGATCATGACCTGAGCCGAAGGCAGCTACTTTTAACCAACTGAGCCACCAGGCGTCCCAAAAACAATTTTAAAATAATATTTCTAGGGTAGAGGTCACATAAATGTTTGCTTCATAATTATTTTTTAAAAAATACATGTACTTAGGGGTGCCTGGGTGACTCAATTTGTTAAGCGTCTGCCTTTGGCTCAGGTCACGATCCCAGGGTCCTGTGATCGAGCCCCAAATCGGGTTCCCTGCTCAGTGGGGAGTCTGTTTCTCCTTCTCCCCTCCCCCTGCTCATGCTCACTCTCTCTCTCTCTCTTTCTCAAATGAATAAACAAAATATTTAAAACAATACATGTACTTACACATTCTTCTAATGTGTGTTATACTTTACAATTAAAAAGTTTAAAAAAAAGGACAACAGCAAGGGATCGCATAATTAAATTATGGGATAGTTGCTATAATGGCAAAATGTGCAGTCATTACAATGACGTACTGATGTGCAACATATTGAAAACAGTGGGGCGTAGTGTAGCGTGTTCTATATGATTCCAGTTTATCAACTGAGAGGATGAGTATGTTTCTTTAGGTGGAGAAGGAAAGAAGTAAGAACATGCACTCATATGCTGACTGGGGTTATCTCTGAGTGGAAGGATTTGGGGATAATCTCAACTTTTTGTATGCTTGTCTGAATTTTCAAAAATTGTGATCACATGCATGTATCATTATGAAAACAACGCACTACAAAAATCCCAAACCCCCTCAATCCAATCTCCCATGTATAACTACTCTGAACAGAGTTTAGTGGCTATCCTCATAGACCATCTTTTCAGACCCTCACACACACATTTACTTTTTTCTTTCTTATTTAAACAAAAATGAGATAATACTGTACGTATGGTTCTACAACTTGCATTTCTTATTTAGCAACACAACTATAGAGATATTTTCTTTGTGAATCACACAGTCCAATCAGGAAAAAAAATGTAGTTATTTCTGGTTTTGGAAACAACCGATATTGTACCAACTGATATAATAGTAGTAGTAATAATAATAATTTTTAATTTATTTAACTGATATTTACCAACTGAGCCACCCAGATACCCTGATGATTTTATTTTGTAAAAAAAAAAATAAATGTATCTAGGGACATCTGGGTAGTTTAGTCTGTTAAGGGTCTGCCTTTGGCTCAGGTCATGGTTCCAGGGTCCTGGGATTGAACCCCACATTGGGCTCCCTGCTCAGCGGGAAGCCTGCTGCTCCCCCTGCTTGTTCTCTCTCTCTTTCTCTCTCTCTGATAAACAAATAAATAAATAAGAAAAATAATAAATATATCTAAATAAGCAAATAAAAAGATAGACAAAAATTTTTATTTAATTTAATTTATTTATTTGACAGACAGAGATCACAAGTAGGCAGAGAGGCAGGCAGAGAGAGGGGGAAGCAGGATCCCTGCTGAGCAGAAAGCCCGATGCAGGGCTAGATCCCAGGACCCTGAGACCAGGACCTGAGCCGAAGGCAGAGGCTTAACCCACTGAGCCACCCAGGCGCCCCAAGACAGACAAAATTTTTAAAAGAATATACCCTGAATTATTAAATACGACATTTTGTTAAGAGTAAGAAACCAAAAACTGTCATCTTTTCTTACTTATGTGCTTCTATATTTTCTTTAAAATTTTTTTTTGCAGTGAGCAAAAAATTGCTTCTTTTTACATTGCTTCTCTCTTTTTTTTTTAAAGATTTATTTATTTATCTGAGAGAGAGAGCATGAGTGGGAGGGACAGAGGGAGAGGGAGGGAGAATCTCAAGCAGACTTCCCCACTGAGTGCAAAGTCAAAGTGGGGCTTGATCTCTTGACCTTGAGATCACAACCTAAGCTGAAACCGAGAGCTGGATGTTCAACGGACTGTGGCCTCCAGGTGCCCATGGTGCTTCTTTTTTCAAAAAAGATTTTATTTATGGGGCACCTGGCGGTTAAGTCAGCTAAGGTTAAGCGTCTGCCTTCGGATCAGGTCATGATCTCAGTAGGGTCCTGAGATCAAGTCCTGCAGTGGGCGCGGGGAGTCCCCAGTTCAGCGGGGAGTTTGGTTCTCCCGTTACCCTTCCCCCTGCTCATGATCTCTCTTTCTTACTCTCTCCCTCTCCCTCTCTCAAATAAATGAATAAAATCTTTTTAAAAAATATTTTATTTTTTGAAGATTATTTGAAAGAGAAAGAGCATGCACAGACCTGCACCAGTGGGGGAAGGGCAGAGGAAGAGACTCTTCAAGCAGACTCCCCACTGAAAGCAGAGCCTGATTTGGGGGAGGTGGGGGTGGGGCTCGATCTCACAACCCATGAGATCATGACCTGAGCAAAAAAAACCAAGAGTCAGATGCTCAACTGACTGAGCCACCCAGGCGCCCCTTAGGATTTTATTTTAAGTAATCTCTACATCCGGGCACTTGGAAGACGTCTGCCTTTGGCTTAGGTCATGATCCATCAATCCTAGGACTGAGCCCCCCATTGGGCTCCTTGCTCTCAGGGGGCCTGCTTCTCCCTCTCCTCTTGGCTGGTGCCTTCTCTCTCTTACTATCCCACAATAAATAAATAAAATCTTTATTAAAAAAAAAGTAGGGGCGCCTGGGTGGCTCAGTGGGTTAAAGCCTCTGCCTTTGGCTCAGGTCATGATCCCAGGGCCCTGGGATCAAGCCCCGCATGGAGCTCTCCACTCAGCAGGAAGCCTGCTTCCTCCTCTCTCTCTCTGCCTGCCTCTCTGCCTACTTGTCATCTGTCTGTCAAATAAATAAATAAAAACTAAAAAAAAAAAGTAATCTCTATATCCAACATGGGGCTCAAACTCACAATCCCAAAATCAAGAGTCACAAGCTCTATGGACTGAGCCAGTCAGCCGCCCCACATTGCTTCTTTTTAATTTATGAACTACCCTCCAGCTTCACTAAGATGTAATTGACATGTAATACTTTGTTTTGAACTTCTAAAATACATTTTTAATTTAATTTTTTTCAAGTAAGCTCTATGCCCAGCATGGGGCTTGAACTCATGACCCTGAGATCAAGACCTGAGCTGAAATCAAGAGTCAGACACTTAACCAACTGAGCCACCCAGGCACCCCTAAAATAGATTTCTTTTATTACAGCAGTACTAAGTGTTTGCTCTTTATAAAAAAATAAAATCCAGTATTAAATATAAACCAGAAAGTATGTCCTTCCCTTTACCCTTTCAATTTCACTCCCGAGAAGTAACTGGTGTTAACAGCTGTCTGCATTTGCTCAGGAATTTTCCATGCATATGTGTATCTTTTATGCCTGCAAATGATATCATACTATATATATTGCTCTGCATTTGTCTTTTTACACTTAATGTATGTGTAACATCTTTCCAGGTTAATACATACAGACTTATCTCTTACTTTTATTATTTTTTTAAGATTTTATTTATTTGTCAGAGAGAGAGAGAGCACAAGCAGGCAGAGTGGCAGGCAGAGGCAGAGAGAGAAGCAGGCTCCCTGCTGAGCAAGGAGCCCAATGTGGGACTCGATCCCAGGACCCTGGGATCATGACCTGAGCCGAAGGCAGATGCTCAACCAACTGAGCCACCCAGGCATCCCTTACTTTTATTTTTTAATATTTTATTTATTTATTTGACAGAGATCACAAGTAGGCAGAGAGGCAGACAGAGAGAGAGGGGGAAACAGCTTCCCCGCAGAGCAGAGAGCCCCATGCGGGGCTCAATCCCAGGACCCTGGGATCATGACCTGAGCTGAAGGCAGAGGCTTTAACCCACTGAGCCACCCAGGTGCCCCAATCTCTTATGTTTAAATAGTGGCTGAGTACTCACTTGTGTGGCTACATCACAGTGGGTAGCTAATTTTGTGTTGTGCTGTGACGGCAATCTTATACACTTATATCTTGGGCAGTATGGTGAATCTATAAATTCTTTTTCCTTTTTTAAAAAAGTAATCCTTATGCCCATAGTGGGCCTCAGACTCATGGTCCTGAGATCAAGAATCTCATGCTCTGTTGAATAAGCCAGGCAGGCACCCTGTAAAGAAAATTCTTGAACTGGAAGAGACTTGCTGGAGCAGAATATGTGCATTTAAGATTTTCACAGATACTACTAACTATTGCCTTCCAGTAGCTGCACCAGTTTCTGCCACCAACAGAGTATGAGGGGTTTCTGCTCACCCCACCTCATCAATACCACTAATTAGCGAGTTCTTAAAACATCTGCGACAAAACATCAACTGTACTGAATTTAAAAACTCTGTTTTTGGGGTGCCTGGATGGCTCAGTGGGTTAAAGCCTCTGCCTTCGGCTCAGGTCAGGATCCTAGGGTGCTGGAATCAAGCCCCGCATCGGGCTCTCTGCTCAGCAGGGAGCCTGCTTCCCTTCCTCTCTCTCTGCGTGCCTCTCTGCCTAATTGTGATCTCTGTCTGTCAAATAAAACCTTAAAAAAAAAAACCCTCCGTTTTTATTCTAATTTCTTTTTTTAAAGGTTTCATTCATTTATTTGACAGAGAGATAGAGAATGGCAGAGAAAGTGGGAGAAGCAGGCTCCCCGCTGAGGAGGTAGCCCACTGTGGGGCTCAATCCCAGGCCCTTGGGATTATGACCTGAGCCAAAGGCAGATGCTTAACCGACTGAGCCACCCAAGCACCCGTATTTTAATTTCTTTTGATACTACTCTTGCTGAAAAGATAGTCTATGCACAGGGTAAAAAAATAAATAAAACAGGGATGTCTGGGTGGCTCAGTTGGTTAAGCCGCTGCCTTCGGCTCAGGTCATGATCCCAGCGTCCTGGGATTGAGTCCCACATCAGGCTCCTTGCTCGGCGAGGAGCCTGCTTCTCCCTCTGCCTCTGCCTACCAATCTGTCTGCCTGTGATCTCTCTCTCTCTCTCTCTAACAAATAAATAAATTTAAAAATAAATAAATAAATAAATAAAACAAAAATCCCAATACTACACAAGGTATAAAGTAAGAAGAAACTCTCCCTATCCATGACTTCCCATCCCACCCAATCCCTGATTACCTTGTGGGAAGACTGTTGTTCTATGAATAACATTTTATATGTATGGATAATGGATAGTCCCCCCACCTAATTTTTTTACACAAGTAGTAGCATATGGTACATGCTCATTTTTTTTTTTTAAAGAAAGGACTTCAGGTATAAAGAATTGGTTTAATTAAAATCCTTAACCTGTGACACACTATTACTTTCTGTTCATGACCCTCTTTTATTTATTTACTTGCTTTATATTTTTATTTGTTCATTTATTTATATACTTAGGTTTTTTGGAGCGAGAGAGTGTGTGTGTACATGCAGGGGTGAGAGAAGGGACAGAGGGAGAGAGAAACCCAAACAGCCTCCATACCTAGTGCAGAGCCTGACTAGGGCTCGATCTCATGACACTGAGATCATGACCTGAGCCGAAATCAAGAGTCGGATGCTTAACCGACTAAGCCACCCAGGTGCCCCTATATATTTACTTATTAATATTAAGATCATATTGACAATAATTCACATCTTCTGATGACTTCTACCTCTATCCTATTCAAGCTGCTTCTCCCCTGTACAAACCAGGAAGCCACTATCTTGAATTTAGTGTTTATTGGTTTTTGCCTTTAGTTTTGTAGCTTTGTCCCCAATGTGATGATTAAACAATATATTGTTTAGCTGTAGTGTTTCTGAATTTTAAAAAAAAGGATATCATGATGTAGGTAGTCCTTGGCTTCCTGTTTTCTTTTTTTACACTCAGTTTCATATTAATAAAAATCTTGGTTTTGGCTCAGGTCATAATCACAGGCTCATAATCTCATAATTTCAGGCTCTGCACTCAGCACGGAGTCTGCCTAAGATTCTCTCCCTCTCTCTCTCTGCCCCCCCTCTCCCTCTATATGCACTCTCACTCTCTCTCTCTCAAATAAATAAATAAGTTTTTAAAAATCATCCATATGGTATGTGTGGCTGCGATTCATTCAAATTTCACTCTGTAGTATTTCATTTGGTCTGTGTACCTTCATGTACTTATCCATTCTCCTGTTGAAGGGCAGTAGGAGTTCTTTCTGTTGTTGTCGGGATTTTCTTTTTGCCCTTTATTCACAGCTGTTATAAATATTCATATATTCATATGAATGTATCATGTTAATGTATTCATATATTCATAGGAGCACACATATAAGACTTGCTCCTGGATATTTGCCCAAGAGTGGAACTGCCATGTTTCAAGGTATGTGAGTGTTCAATTTTACAAGAAAATGATAAATTGCTTTCCAAAATGGCTTTATGGATATACAGTTCTGCCAGCTATGGACAGGAGACCTACGGCTCTTCTCCAGCACTTAGTGTTACCTGACTTCTTAACTGTCGCCACAGACTGCATATAAATCGATGTGGCATCTCACTGTTCTCTTGATTTGTATTTCCTTGATTACTGGCGATGTTGAGCATGGATCCCTTCATGAGATTTTCAGCCACGTTCCTTTCATGTGCATTTTCAAGTCTTTTACCTATTTTGTTTTACTGGTTTGTTGTTCTTTATTGATTTGCACATGTTTAGAGTATTTCGATGAGTATCCCTGAATGGTTATATGTGTTTGCATGTTTCTTCTGCAAATTTGTACCTTATCATTTCATTTTCTTTTCTTGTATATTAAAATATAACTCATGTATTAATATTTTCTTTTATGATTACTCTTTTGTGTTTTGTTTAATTAAGAGATTCTGGGGCACCTGGCTGTCTCAGTCATGTGACTCTTGATCTTGGGATCGAAAGTTTGAGCCCCATGTTGGGCGTAGAAATTACTTAAAAATAAAATCTTTGGGGCGCCTGGGTGGCTCAGTGGGTTAAGCCGCTGCCTTCGGCTCAGGTCATGATCTCAGGGTCCTGGGATCGAGTCCCACATCGGGTTCTCTGCTCAGCGGAGATCCTGCTTCCCTCTCTCTCTCTCTGCCTGCCTCTCCGTCTACTTGTGATCTCTCTCTGTCAAATAAATAAATAAAATCTTAAGAAAAAAAAATAAATAAAATCTTTAAGGGGCGTCTGGGTGGCTCAGTTGGTTGAACGTCTGACTCTTGAGTTTGGCTCAGATTGTGATATCAGGGTCGTAGGATCAAGCCCTGTGTTGGCTTCTGTGCTAAGCATGGAGTCTGCTTCAGAGTCTCTCTCCTCCTTCTGTCCCTCCCTGCTCACACACTCTCTCTCTCTGTAAAAACAAATACATAAATTTTTTAAAATTAAAAAATAAAATATTTAAAATAAGTAAATAAATAAATCTTTAAAAAGAGAGATTCTTTGTTACCCCAAGTCCAGAAAGGAATTCCCTTAGATTTTCTTCTAAAAGTTTTAAAGTTGTGCTTTTGATAATTAAGTTCTTACATCTGGAGCTGGGTTTTGTGGAGAGTGTGAGGCAATGATCTAATTTCATTTTTTCCCATATGGATGACAATTTTTGTTACAGTTCCATTTATCGAACAGTCCCTCCTTTGATGAGCTCTACCACCCCTGTCACGTATTAGAATTTTTTGTACTCATGAGCTGGTTTTGGGGATTCCTATCACTACTAACACCACCTAGACTTCATTACTACAGCCTTTAAACAATCCTGGTACAGCAAGCCTTTTCTCTTTATTCTTTCTCTTCTTGCCCCTTTACTTCTCCCTCTCTATATAAAAATAAATATATTATTTATTTGAGAGAGAGAGAGAGCATGAGCAGGGGGAGCAGCAGAGGGAGATGGAGAAGCAGACTTCTGACTGAGCAGGGAGACTGATGAGGGGTTCAATCCCAAGACCCCAGGATAGTGCCCTGAACCAAAGGCAGACACTTAACAGACTGAGCCACCCAGGCATGTGTGTGTGTGTGTGTGTGTGTGTGTGTGTAAAGTTTACTTCTTCAGGTAATCTCTACACCCAATATGGGACTTGAACTCATGACTCAGAGATCAAGAGTCATATGCTCTTCTGATTGAGCCAGCCAGGCACCCCCTCCCTATGTATTTCTTAATTGACTTGTTGAATTTCATTTAAAAAAATCCTTTTGTCCCATTTGCAGCACTGATTTTGTCTCCTTAATAAATTTTTAGTTATGAAAAAAAATCCTGTTGTGAGTTTGATTAGCATTGTATTGACTCTTACCAACCAATTTGGAGAAAATTGCATCTTTGCAATCCTGAGTCTCCCTCTCTATGAACATAAGATATCTCCACTTACTTATTAAAAATAAATCTTGAAGATTAGCCCAGATATTCATGTTAGATCTATCTTATACTTTAAAAAGCCATATTGGGAGATGCCTGGATGGCTCAGTGGGTTAAGTGTCTGCCTTTAGCTCAGGTCATGATCCTGGGGTCCTGGCATGGAGCCCAGCATTGGGCTCCCTGCTCAGCAGGGAGTCTGCTTCTCTCTCTCTCCCTCTGCCCTTTCCCCGGCTCCTGCTCTTTCTCTCTCTTTCAAATAAAAAAAAAAAAAACTTAAAAAAAAATCTTGGGGTGCCTGGGTGGCTCAGTCGCTTGGCATCTGCCTTCAGCTCGGGTCATGATCCCAGGGTCCTGGGATTGAGCCCCACATCAGGCTCCCTGCTCTGCAGGAAGTCTACTTCTCCCTTTCCCACTCCCCTGTTGTGTTTCCTCTCTCGCTGTGTCTCTCTCTGTCAAATAAATTAAAAAATCTTAAAAAATATATCTTTAAAAAGCCGTACTGGTCCATTCATTGCGTGAATGTCAAATGATGTATTTTCTCTGTCTCTTATTTTGGACACTGGAATTGTTTTCGTTCCCTTCGTTCTAGAAACAATGCTTCAGTGAATATCTTCACGTATATGAAAAACAGTATTTTTTTTTTCATCTCTCTCTATTGTGTACCTAACCAGCCTGCTCTGCAGCCAGCACAACAGGCCTAGGTGCCCTCATTCCTTATTCCTCACCGTGTTCCTCCCCCATGTCTTCCCCGGGAGACCAACAGTGGCTCCTTGATCCCCCAAAGGTTGTGGTCAGCGTCCTCCTGAAGTTAAGGTTGGGGTGGGGAGGTTTGGGGTAAACTAAACTGATTTCCTTAGACAAAAATTGCTTCGTTTCTAAGTGGTTCCTGGCTCTTCATACACATTTCATCAAAGTCCTCCTCCACCGCCCCCAGCCCTGACGGGTTAGCGTCTTTAGCCTGAAACACTATGAGGCTTCGGTTCACACAGAATTTTAGAGACCTCAACAGGGGTCCAACCTTGGGTTATCCCAGCAGGCCTTGGGAAATCTTTATTGACGAGTGGAGCCAGTGTGAGTACATAAACAAACACGTGTGAACCGATTTTTCTCCTTTCAAAGTTTTAAACATTTCCACTCCAGGTGTCAACGAGCTCATTGTTTTGTTAATGAAAAAAGTCAACATTCATTTGCATCACTGAGGGCCTCTCCTCCTCATTCACAGTGGGGCTCGGGAGGGCTGGAGCCCGTATTAGGGAAAGAGTTAGAGACCGCAAGACCTAGTCTATCATCTGACCTCAGCACCTAACACAGGCGACACCTCAGTCCATACATATTATCATGCAGAACCTTTCCAGAATAATTACCCTAATAGCAGCTATTTCCTGGACAGCTGCCGTGCTCCAAGCACTATGGGAGGCCTTTTCTTTTCCAGCAGCTTTGAATCCTTGAAGTCCTGTGAGGTCTGAGGCCTTGTCCCTTTTTTTTTTCCTTGTCCCTTTTTGATAGGTTGTGATTAACTCTTGGACTCAGAGAGCTAACTAGCCTAAAGTCACGAGGCGAAAAGGCTGCAAAGCACGGATTCAAACTCCTATTTTTGTACGACCCTAAACTCTGCCCATCTTGAATTTTACACCAAGTCTGAAAGCCCTTTTCATCTTCGTGCCTCACTATACTTACGTACAAAATGGGTGTAGTCGTACCAGCCTTGCCTGTCTCTCTGTATAATTGGGAGAATAATTATACTCTTTTTATTCAATAGGCAACCCAAGTAGTCAGTGCTGAAGGCAGACTAATATTCATGGTAATTCTAACTACTTTTATTTGTTTATTTTTAAAGATTTTATTTATTTGTTTGACAGAGAGAGACACAGAGAGAAAGGGAACACAAGCAGGGGGAGTGGGCGAGGGAGAAGCAGGCTCCCTGCTGAGCAGGAAGCCCAAGGTGGGGCTTGATCTTACGACCCTGGGATCGTGACCTGAGCTGAAGGCAGACGCTTAACAGCTGAGCCACCCAGGCGCCCCAATTCTAACTACTTTTTAGAACTCACGACAGTTCCACGGAGACAGGCTTATATCATTTTTCCCATTTTGCAGATGGGGAGACTAAGGCTCAGGAAGGTGAAGTCCTTTGCTTGAGAGTCATTGCGGACTCTGGACTTGATGGAGAAAGGGTGGGAAGGGGTGAAAGAAGGCAAGAGAGGACTCCCTCCGAGACCGAGGAGGAATTCTGGGAGTTGGGAGGAATTGGGAAAATACCTCAGTCTTACCCACCACCGCCCACAACAAAATGCCAAGCATGTAGAAAGTGCCCCACAGATGCTTGTCACAGTCTTCCCTTTGATCAGTAGCCAGCGACAGCCACACATGGCCTCTGGCTGATCCCCCAGTCCACCCAGCACATTCCCACCTCAGCCACTGGGCACTGCTGCTCCCTCTGCCAGAGGGAGCATTTCTCTCCCCAATTCTTGATTTTTGCATTTTTAAAATTCTTCTTGTGATATTTAAAATGTATGTTTGCATAAGAGTTACACATAAACATGTTTTTTAAAGATTTTATTTATTTATGTTATAGAGAGAGAGCACAAGTGCGGGAGCAGCAGGCAGAGGGAGAAGGAGAAGCAGGCTTCCTGCTGAGCAAGAAGCCCGATGCAGGGCTCGAGCCCAGTATCCTGAGATCATGACCCGATAGGAAGGCAGATGCCTAACCGACTGAGCCACCCAGCCACCCCAGCAGATGCGTTTCTTTTTTCTTTTTTCTATTTTTTTAAGATTTATCCATTTATTTGATAGAGAGAGAGATCACGTAGACAGAGCAGCAGGCAGAGAAAGAGGGAAAAGCAGGCTCTCTGCCAAGCAGAGAACCTGACTCTGGGCCTGATCCCAGGACCCTGAGATCATGACCTGAGCCAAAGGCAAAGGCTCAACCCACTGAGCCACCCAGGCGCCCCTCTCGCCTTCATTTTTGAAAATTTAACAATCCATCACAGAGAGCCTTCTCTGTCTCCCACATCTGCAAAGGCAGACACACCCCGTTCTTTTTGACATTTCCATGTTTACCCACTGATGATCCTACAAGTGTATTTAACAGATCCTTGTGGATAGATATTTGGGTTGTTTCCAGTCTCTGTGCTATGATGAACAGTGTTTCTGGGAACATCCCTTATCATTATTATTGTTATTGAATTACAATTCATGTACCATAAATTCCAACCCTTTATACAATCCAGGCATTTTTGGTATATTCACAAAGTTGTGCAGCTATTACCACCTACCTAATTCCGGGGAACATTCTTTTTTTTTTTTTTTTTAAAGATTTTATTTATTTATTTGACAGAGAGATCACAAGCAGGCAGAGAGGCAGGCAGAGAGAGAGGAGGAAGCCGGCTCCCCGCGGAGCAAGGAGCCCGATGCGGGGCTCGATCCCAGGACTCCGAGACCATGACCTAAGCCGAAGGCAGTGGCTCAACCCACTGAGCCACCCAGGCGCCCCTCCGGGGAACATTCTTGAACATGCATATTTATGGCTTTGTACAAAGGGGTCAACAGGAGGCAGTTCTAGGGTGTGGGTGCTGGGCTTTGGGGAGATGATTCCTTCCAATGGGAAAAAAAAGGTAGGCTTATTTGTCATCCATGAGCAAAATCTTTGGGATTAGGGGTTTGGGATCACCACATTAGCCCTGCCAAACTGAGCCCATGGCCGTAGCTTTGACTGCCCAGTCCATTAAAGAAAATCAGGTGCATCTGAAATTTCATACATTGGATTTGCTTAAAGCAGGCCTGGCTCCTAAACATTCCAGTTGAACAGGCTGATGATGGGAAATGCTCCCAGGGGCACATGTACTGTAATGTCTCAATTCCTAGACAGTGCTGTTGTTCGGTCCTTTTTTTTTTTTTTTAAGATTTTATTTATTTATGAGAGAGAGAGAGAATGTGTGTGTGTGTGTGTGTGTGTGTGTGTGTGTGTGTGTGTGTGTGTAGAGGCAGAGATAGGGAGAAGCAGACTCCTCACTAAGCAGAGACCCTGATGCGTGACTCGATCCCAGAACCCTGAGATCATGACCTGAGCCAAATGCAGACACCTAACCAACTAAGCCACCCAAGCACCCTGTATGGTCCTTTAAAAAGCTAAATTGAATAATGTCATTCCTCTGCTCCAAAACTCTCCAAAAAAATTATTTTTATACAGGTACAGCCGAAATAAACTTTGGAATGGCTAGCTAGCACCTCACTCAGAGAAGAGCCAGAGTCCTTACAAAGGCCTCCAAGGCCCAGTGTGATCTGGTCTCCACTTACCTCTAGAATCTCACCTCACTCAGAGAAGCAGCCAGAGTCCTTACAAAGGCCTCCAAGGCCCAGTGTGATCTGGTCTCCACTTACCTCTAGAATCTCACCTCCCACCCGCTCTGCCTCTTGCTCACTCTGCTCCAGCCACCTTGGCCCTCTGGCTGATCCCCCAGCTCACCAAGCACACTCCTACCTCAGGGCCTCTCTGCCGAAAGCATGCCTTTCCCAGATGATCGCATGTTTCCTTTTCTCACTGTATTCCCATCTCCGCTCCCTTGGCAACCCTCAGAGAAACCCTCTTGAATCCATCTACATAACATAGCACCCCAGAACTTTCTAGCCCAAACCCTATTTTCCCCCCAAATATTGCCAACCCACATGTATTTGTTCCCTTACTCTCTGTCTACCCCCTCTAGAATTTTAATCTCCCAGAACAGAATTACCTTTGCCTTCTCTGCTCACTGTCACATTGCTAAAACAGAGTCTGATATACAGTAGGTAAACAAATATTTGGTAATGGAAGAAATGAATGAGTAGCTTTCACTGAGGCACAAAACAAAGGTGATTAAAAAAAAAAAACAAAACCCAAAAAGGGCGCCTGGGTTGCTCAGTCAGTTAAGTGTCCACCTTCGGCTCAGGTCATGATCCCAGGGTTCTGGGATTGAGCCCCACATGGGGCTCCCTACTCAGCGGGGGACCTGCTTCTCTCCTGTGTGTGCGTGCTTTCTTTCTCTCCTCTCTCTCTCTCAAATAAATAAATAAATCTTGGGGCGCCTAGGTGGCTCAGTGGTTAAAGCCTCTGCTTTTGGCTCAGGTCATGGTCCCAGGGTTCTGGGCTCGAGCCTCGCATCGGGCTCTCTGCTCAGCAAGGAGCCTACTTCTCTCTCTCTCTCTCTCTGCCTGCCTCACTGTCAAATAAATAAAATCTTTAAAAATAAATAAATAAATAAATAAATTCTTAAAAAAAAAAAAAAAAAAGAAATGAAAAGCAGGGCCAGAGGGGAATGAGCAGCTGTTTAAAAAGGAAATTCACAGAAAACAAAGACACAAAGGACTTGCAAATGTCCAGCAAGATGCTCAGCTTCACTCAAATTTAAAAGAAACGCAGATTCAAACTTCTATGAGTCACCATCTATCACCTATGGGATTGGCAAAAATCAAAAAGCTTGTTAGCTCTCCGTGTTAGCAAGGGTGTGGGGAAACAGATCTTCTCTTACGATGTTGGTGAGAGTGAAAATTGGCAGTTGGTACAAGGTTTGGGCAGGACAATGTAGCAGCATCTAGATGTTGAAAGCATGTACTCTTCGACTCAGCAATTCTCTGCCTAGAAATTTATCCTGCAGATATATTTGCTCACCTATACAAAGAGGTGGATAGTCACTGCAGCACTCCTTGTTCTAGTAAGACTGGAAAGAACATAAATGTCCACTAATGGAGATTGGTTAAATATATTATGGTAGAGCCTTCCATAGGAAAGCTATAACCTGCAACAGATAGTTACTTTAGAAAAACAGCATACAGAACAGTATGTACTATATGTAAACACCTGTTTGAAAGAAGAAAAAAAAGAATTGTTCTGGAGAAACAAACAAGAAATTAACAAGGTATCTCTGGAAAGCTGAAATGGAGCAACAGGAATGATCAGGGGTAGGAAGGAAACTTTTTACTCTACCTTCTTTTTAAAAAATTTTTTAAAATATAAATAAAATATTTTAAAAAGTAAAAAATAAATACATTCTTAAAAATAATTTTTCTTTAAGTCATCTCAAACCCATGCCCCCAAGATCAAGAGTCACATGTTCTACCAAATGAGCCAGCCTGCCACCCCTCTTCTACCTTCTTTTATAAGCTACACAATTTTTATGTTAATTACACTGGCATTTTTTAATTTTTAAGAACAGATAATACATTCACATGAGACAAAAACTGAAAGATACAAAAGGATAAACATTAAAAAAAATCAGCTTCTGCTTAAAAAAAAAACAAACCCATAATGAAAGGGACACAGGAGCCAACTGAAAACTGGGGACTAATAAAATAGTACTGAGGTATAACATAAGTAGAAAAGAAATATCCCTGAATCCATCATAATATAAATAAATTATTGAATAAATAAGTAAAGGGAGAGGAGACAAATTTCCCATACCGAATTCCAACTAAGTAGGTAGATACTCTGTCCTCAAAGAGGTGGAGTGTAATTTCCCAACTCCCACAGTCTGGGCTGCGGAGGGACTTCCTTCTGAAGAGTAGAATAGGGAAAGAAGGGGGAAAGACTAATTTGGCAGCAGAAACTGACAAGTGCTGTCTCAGCCACAACAATGGATAGATGGTCTAGAAGGGGTGTACCACTGATTTGTTGTAATAAAAACAGCACTTCACCTCTGCTTCCTCCCCAAACCCAAACCTCTGTTCTCATCCCAAGAAAAACAACATACGAATCCCAAATAAGGGTCATTTTCTAAAATACCTGACCAATACTCCTCAAAACTCAAGATCATCATAAACAAGGAGAGTTTAGATAAGTCACGGTCCAAAGGAGCCTAAGGAGACATGATGACTGAACATAAGGTGGTGTTCTTGTGGGATCCTGGAACAGGCAAAGGACATTAGGTAAAACTAAGGAAGTCTGGACGCACCTGCGTGGTGCAGTCTGTTAAGCATCTAACTCTTGGTTTTTGGCTCTGGTCGTGATCTCTTCTTGGAGTGTCAAAGCAGAAAGGTATTACCAAGGTGCATCTGGGTGGCTCAGTCGGTTAAGTGTCTGCCTTAAATAAAATCTTTTTTTTTTTTTTTAAAGGCATCACTGATAACGAGAGCAACCATTGTTTGAGTACTTACTCTGTGCTAGGCACTGTTCTAAGAAGTCTGTGCTAATTAACTTAGCAAATTCATATAGTAATACGAGGACAACTATTACAAAACTCCATCTGGGGCGCCTGGATGGCTGAGTTGGTTGAGAGTCTGTCTGCCTTCAGCTTAGGTCATGGTCCTAGGTTCCTGCGGTCGAGACCCCTGTCTGGCTGACTGCTCAGGGGGAATCCTGCTTCTCCTTCTAATCTGCCTGTGCCCTGCCCCCCAGATTTGTGCACATGTGCACTCTCAAATAAATAATCTTTTTAAAAAAGGTTTTTATGTATTTATTTGAAATATATAGAGAGAGCACAGGCATGGGGAACAGCACGCAGAGGGAGAGGGAGATTTTAAGAATAAAAAAAAGATTTATTTATTTAAGAGAGATAGCATGCACAAGCAGGGAGGAGGGACGGAGGGAGAGAGGGAGAGGGAGAAGCAGAATCCCCACTAAGCAGGGAGCCCAATGCAGTGTTCAATCCCAGGAATCTGGGATCATGACCTGAGCCAGAGGCAGATGCTTAACCAACTGAGCCACCCAGGCGCCCCAAATAAATAAAATCTTTAAAAAAGTAGCACAACCACGTTGAAAACTAGTTTGGGGGCTTCCCAAAATGCTAAACATAAAAGTTACCATACAACATGACAATTCCAATCCAAGGTATATACCCAAGAGAATTAAGAACAAAAATTAGAATTAAAAAATTAGAATTAAAATTAAAAAATTAGAATTAAAGAATTAAAAACAAAAACTTGTTCCTGGATATTCACAGTGACCATAATGGTTAAAAGAAAGCACTGGGGTACCTGGGTGGCTCAGTCAGTTAAGCGTCTTGGTTTTGGCTCAGGTCATAATCTCAGGGTCCTGGGACCCAGCCCCTACCTCCAACCCTGAGTCTGCTTGCCCCCCTGCCTCCGCTCCTCCCCCATCTCACACACTCTCTCCCCGCTTCTCTCAAAATAAACAAATACTTTTTTTTTTTTTTTAAAGAAAACAACTTAAACGTCCATCAGCTGAAGAACAGGTAAACACCATGGGGTACATCCATATAATGGAGTATTGTTTGGCAATAAAAAGGAATGCAGGACTGATATGAGCTCCAACACAGATGCACCTTGAACACTTATCCTGCTAAATGAAAGAACCCAGTCATCAAAGACTGGGTGAATTATATGGTATGTGAATTATATCTCAATGAAGTTGTTTAAAAACCCTCCATTTGCTAGATGGGGTTCTGCCCAATCTATGAATCATTTAATAGAGCCAATTAGATATTCAAATTAAAAAACTCCCCTCCATTCTACATCAGCCATGGCCCAGAAATAAGCACATTGCTCAAGATTACATAGCTACACTTCTGAGTTCATTCAAAACAAACAAAAATGCATTTCCAAATAGCAGCCTTGTGATGCTGAAATGATTTTGGTTCTGTTTTGCTTTTCTCTGGCAGTCAGTCTTCCTGGAGTCCTCTTTTACCTCTGCCCGAGGAGCTCCTGAGTTCAGATCAGATCACGCAGAATCAGGTCAATGGAGCGTAGTGGTTCTGAGGAGAGGCCCCACGAAGGCAGCCCTGGGGATTCCTGCCCTTCACCCTCCTTTTCTTCTGGAAGCCTGTTCTGTTGCTCCTCCCAGGACCTGTGGGTAAGCTCCAGGAGAGCTGGGATTTTTGGTTTTGTTTACCTCTGTATCCCCAGCCATGAGTTTGGTGGCTGGGATGATGAAGAGAACAGTGGCAGAAAGAATAAAAGGCAGTACAGACTATGAATCAAGCGAGGTAATATGGCGCTTTCTGACTTGGGCGCTGCTAACAGAGATGGAAATGGGTCGGGCTTGGGGGCACAGCATCAGATCTAGGAGATGACTGGGTATCTAAGTTACTTTTGGGGGGATCTAGGAGAGGTTGGATTATACGTATCTAGGAAGTACTCTGAGAGTTCCACACCCAAATGTGTATGGGAAACAGGGAAGTACCTCAATAGTTACAAGGCTCCTACCTAAACAAGAATGGAGACAGTGGCAATCTGGAGAGATCGTGTCCCATCTCAAGTGGCAGCCATAGGAGAAAGCAGGTGTAGGGTAAAAGGATTTTTAGATTTCTCGAAAGAAGCTGAATGGAAGGACTGCCGTGTCCTTCTGGTCAACCGTTTCTGATTTCTCTTGCAACAGTCCAGGCTTGAGCTGTCCCTAGAGGCCTTGAGCATGTGCAGTGGTAGCAGAGAACGTTGGCTGCCATCTTTCCTAAGGTGATGGGTACAGCGAAACAAGACAATTCTGGATGGCTCGGGTAGGAGCCAGCCTCTCTAGCTCGGTTTAGTCACTTTGTTTAGTCACTTGGGTTTTTAATGATCATGTCAAAAAATAATATTGTGTCAAAAGGTAGCTGTGAAATTGGACATCTCACGGGATCTCATTTTTTTGCACAGTATTTGAAGCATACAGCTAGAAAAATAACTGGAGGAAGATACTCCTGACAATTAGTAGTGGTCAGCTCTGAGGGGTAAGATTATAAGGCATTTTCCCTTTATAGAATATATTTATGTTCATTTTAATTTTTAATTTATTTATTTGACAGGCAGAGATCACAAGTAGGCAGAGAGGCAGGCAGAGAGAGAGGAGGAAGCAGGCTCCCCGCTGAGCAGAGAGCCCGATGTGGGGCTCGATCCCAGGATCCCGGGATGATGACCTGAGCTGAAGGCAGAGGCTTTAACCCACTGAGCGACCCAGGCGCCCCTATTTATGTTCATTTTATAGCATTTTATAGTGACCATTTATAAAAGGAAAACCAATAATTTCTTAAAAAAAAATTGTGTATCTTTTCTAACAGAACAACACATATACATTAAGTGCAGATAAACACAAAGAAACAGGCCTGAAGAGCATAGACCAAATGACTGAAGGGTTACCTCAGGAAAGGAATGGGGCTGAGCATGGATTGGTAGGTAAATGGGAAATTCAGTTTTGCTATCCTTCTGTCTTGTTTGAATCTTGTAGAATAGGTACTCCTGGGTTGCAGAAAACGTGAAAAGCTTCAATGCCCAGTGCTCCAATCCATCAATCCACAAGCAAAAGGACAGCTCTCC
Organism: Lutra lutra; assembly: GCF_902655055.1. Taxonomy (NCBI): domain Eukaryota; kingdom Metazoa; phylum Chordata; class Mammalia; order Carnivora; family Mustelidae; genus Lutra; species Lutra lutra. Next base: position 23,473,452 of record NC_062295.1, on the reverse strand, counting down.
CAGGTGGGAGGGAAGGGGAACCTTCACTAGGACATGGATAGTGTTGTCCTCCCTCATCCCTCCCTGACCCAATCCTCCCCCTCCGCTCCCCGCCCCCACCAGATGACCCACACACACTCAAAGAGCAGCCAAGGGGCCTCATTGTAACACTCATTTTTATATAAATATCCGCAAGTCATGTTACAGAATAAGCCCCACCGGGGAAAAAAGTCAACGTTATGTTTTTGTTAAACGGACCCCTGCCTTCTAGGTTGGGCCCCAGCCTGGGGGCGCCTGCTGCTTTGGGAAGGCTGGGACTGCCTCCGAGAGGCTGCTGCAGAAGCTGCCTGTGTGGCCCACCCCCGGGCCGACCCCCTTCTTTGGTGTGTGGTACGTGGTGACCTTCTCTGCCCACCCCCGCCCCCAGCCTAGAGTAGGGTTCTGGGGAACAGGGTTCTGGAGGGCAGGGCCCAGGAGTCCTGGGGGCACTTGGAAATGGAGTTGGGGGATTGAGCCACTAAGAGGTGGAGTCTGAAGCTTAGAGATTGAGCCTTTTGGGGTGGCACACAGAGGTTAACAGGAACAAGTTGGGGGCGGGGGGGGGGGGGAGACCTGGGCTGTCAGCCAAGCAGGAAGCATTTGCCCTTCTTTCCAGCCTAGGTACCCAGGTCCCTTCCCCTGCTGCTCTGTCTCCTGCTGACTCCATGTTCCCAGGGATAAGCCCTGGGTTCCTGCCTTTCCCCTCCCAGCTCTTCCCTCTACAATCCCCCCTCCCCCCACAGAGAGGCCAGAGGCTAGGAACACAGCACCAGTCTGAGGATTTAATTAACCAGGAAGGGGGATTATTGGGAGGGGCACCCCTGTAAAAATGTACAAAAGGTCTGGGGGGCTATGTGGAAGGGGAGATAAATATGTACATGGAACCCCCCTTCCGTCAGCCCCTCCTCCCCCAGCCCTGAGAGGGCATGAGGACTTGGATGGCAGGTGAAGAGGAGGGGGGGGCACTTTGGCCTCTGGCTTACTGAGCCCTTGGGGAGGCAGGCCAAGGGCCTAGGGGCCCTCAGGGGGAGCGATGGTATACCTCAGGAGGTCATGAGCTATGACCTCTGACATGACCCCCACTCTCACCTCTCATATACACACACACAGACACATACACACACACTCACACACTCATACACACCCCTTTCTCTAGAGGCTTGTGACCTCTGCCCTCCCAGTGACCCCAAGGTCCATCTGATGCTTGATCTTGTGGGGGCTGGGGCTTCGGCTCCCAGGTTCGGTGACCTCAGAGGTGGCTGGTGAGGTCATGACCTTTGCCCTCCAGCCCTGCCTTCAAACCTCAGCTCTAGGACCTTGTCATTAGAAAGGGGGATGGAGCTGTGCCCCCGCCCCTCCCCTCCCCTCACCTGTCAGCCCGGGCTGGGCCAGGGGCCCTAGGTGGGGAACTGGGCCGGGGCGCGGGCACGAGCGGAGGCGGTGCCCCCAAAAGGGCTCCCGGGGGGGTCTTGCTGAGAAGGTGAGGGGTCCCCGGGGCTGCGGCGGGTGGTGGTGGTGGTGCCAGGCGGCTGTAGAGCAGGGGATGGGTGGGCTCCAGACCGTACAGGCGGGCGGCGGCCACAGCCCCAGGGCCAGTCAGCTCCTCACCAGCCTCATAGAAGCGGGGTGGCCTGGCCAGGCGAGGGGGCCCTGCCAACCAGGTCGGCTCCAGGAAGCCAGCGCAGCGCTCTGGGGGGCTAGGGCCCAGAAAGGGGGGTGGCCGGGGCCTCTCAAACAGCAGGTGAAGGCCCTGAGGCCCGGTGGTGGCGGCAGCAGCAGCAGCGGCAGCAGCGGCAGCAGCGGCAGCAGCGGCAGCAGCGGCGGCAGCGGCCTCCTCCTTCCGCTCCTCCTTCACCCGCACGGATTCCTTGGCTGGCCTGGCCCCTTCCTCGCCGGCCCGGGCCTTGGGAGTGGCAGGAGAAACTCGGAGCTGGGGCCGCGAGAAGGGGAGGTCCCTGGGGAGAGAAAGCAGGGCCTGCAGCGGTCCAAACAGCAGGCCGCCGGTGGCACCGAGGGCGGGCAGTGCGGGTGGTGGGGAGGCACACCTGTCTTTCTCCTCCTTGGTGAGAGAGGGCTCCCTCCGCTCCACAGGCCGCTCCTTGTCTGAGCCTGGTGTCCGGGCGGCCTCAGGGGGCCGGACCCAGGCAGGAAAGGCCAGAGGACTGCGGTGCAGGCGGCCCCATGGGTCTGGCGGGGAGGCGAAGGCTGGTGGGGCCCCTGGGCTTTCTTTCTGGGCAAAGACGGCGCCGGAGTCTAGACAGAGGGTGAAGCAGAGGGTGATAGGAGCCACGAGGAGGAGGAGAAGGCCCCACTAGGGGACCCCCCCCACCCCGGCCACCAGCTCATTGCCACAGCCACCCACCCACCCCGCCCAGCACTCACTGAATGTAGGGCTGCCCAGGCCTCCAAAGGCCCCGTTGGAGAGGGCAGCCAAGGAGGCGAAGCTTGTGGGACGCCCAAAGGGATCTGCAGGAGGAAAGGGCAATGGTCAGGGCATTGGGCAGCCAGCGCTGCACAGGCGCCAAGACTGGCAGGGAAGGCGCAGCTCAGCAAGCAGGCCCTGGAGCCCTCAGCCATTCCGACTCGGTTTTAACAACAGGGTGCTGTTCCTTGGGCCTCGCAAAATGCTGAGCTTTGACATGCATCGTGGTGTTTAACCTCACAAACGACAAGCCCCACGAGAGGCAGACAGGACCACTCCCACTTCAAGATGACGAAACAGGCTCAGAGAGGTGAAGTGACTTGCCAACGGTCAGTCATCTAGCCAATAAGTGGTACCCCCCCCCCCACCCCAGGGCCTCTCTGACTCCAGAGATCAGGCTCTAACCCCATAATCCCCCATACCGGCCACCCAGACCAGCTCTACAGCAAACCGTTTGCCTGGAGATCTCTGCCAGCTTCCTCCCACCTGACATGCAGGGCCCTTCCCGACCCGACCCTAATCTCATGCACATAGCCAGTCAGAACAACTAACCTATTCCACTATGGGAACACCTCACACCTTTCTCTTCCACGAACACGTTCCCCTGTGCCATCAAGCTCAATGCCCTCTCTACGCAGACCCAGCTGAAATCTTCCCACAAAGCCCGCCGAAACTGCTAGAGCCGGAGACAGTACCGCTGCCCTCCTCCAGCCTCCTCTCCCAGGTGGCACACTACCTCTACCACTGGCTATTTCAGAGACCGCATCTGAGCTGGCAGAGCCTGGCAGTCACTCTGCCCTGCCCTAGCCCACTGCATAGAGATGAGGAGGTCAAGGCTCAGAGGGGTTAGAGTAACTCGTCCAAGGTCACAAACCAAGTGGCACCAGGCCTATCCCCATTCCAGCTGCCTCTCAGGTCTAACTTCCATCCCCAGCTTGAGAACTCCTCAAAGTTAGGGACTGGGCTGGGGTTGCCCAACATGCCCTTAGCTCTTACCAATGTGGGTGCTGGGGCTCAGAAAGGGTCCGTGGGCCCCGGGAGCTGCCGTGAAAGGGTTGGCTGCAGCGTGGACGGCACCTGGGGCAGAGAGGTGGGAGATTCTGGTGAGGCTGAGTGGGCGCAAGGTGGGCCTCGGGCTATAGAAAGGGAACCTCCGGCCCTGAGAGGGCTGGCCAGACTCACCAGTCGCAGTGAAGAGGGAGGCGGCCGGGTGGGAGAGCTCCTGCCCAGGGGGCAGGGCCCCATAGGGCCCCGGAAGGCAGGGCAGGAGGTCGTTCCGAAAGTCAAGCTTGTGGGAGTCGCCCTGCGTGGGACAGGGAGAGGGGTGGTGAGTGAGGAGCCGGGTAAGATGTTGCTCTTGCTCTTCCACTCCTAAGGCCCCCCCAAGGGCTGGCGGGCGCCAAGATGGGGCTTGGGTGCCTAACTTCCACCTCTCTCAGAGCCCTCTCGGGCCACCCCCCTCTCCTCAGCCAGAGAAGCTAGTGCTGACTGTGAAAATGCTGAGGCAGCGACCGGGGACAGGAGGGGATGTTTCTGGCCAAGATGCGGCCAAGCTCTGCCAAAAGCAGATGCCCAGGGCTCAGGCCAGCCCACTTGCCCCAGCCCTCCAGCCCCAGTACCTTCATCTTTTCCTGGTGTCTCAGGATCATGTAAGCCACGCGCACGTGCATGGCACACCACTTCCCTGGTTTCTGCCGCCCCAGAAGGATAACCAGAGGGAAAGGGAAGGAAAGAATGTTCACTCATCACCCACTCCAGGCCTGGTCCTTGGCCCAGCCTTTCCACACAACATCCCCACTCGTCACCCCTACAACTGAGGGATGACTAGGTTCGCTTCATGGCCTAGGAAACTGAGGCTCAGAGAGATAAACTGTCTTGCCCAAGGTCCCACAGCCGGTTACATCGGAACCCAGGTCTGTGGCATATAAGCCTTTCGCCCTTTCTGCTGTTCCAAATCTGGCTGCCTCCACGTCTTGGGCTTCTCACTTATTCCCAAGCAAGACCCGCCCTCAGCCAAATGCCCTGACACCAGCCCCCAGCCTCATGCAGCCTGAGGTCCTCACCAAACTCACCCTCAAAGGTGGCCGGAAATGGTCGGGGATCTGGGGATGGCAAAGCAGAGGTTGGTGGCGATTCAGACCTGTTTACTGTCCTGGGCACCTCATCTCCACAGTCCCTAATCCCCACCCAAACACTGGAGACCTTGTGTGGCTCCCTCATGCCTTTCCCGCTCCTATGAAGACTCCTTTCCCCATCTCCCGCACTGGGCATCTCCCTTCCAGCACTAAGTTCCTGAACCGGGCCCCAAGGACGTGCTCTGCTTGGAAGACTGGGGACTGACTGGGTTAGTGGGCAGGCAAGACAAGTTTCTCAACCGGACAAGTCATTCTATTAACAGCTTTATGTCATGAGACTCCGTGTAAGATTTCCTTAGAAAAAAACCCTTACTGCTGCTAGAAAACACCGTAAGAGATCTGGTCTAGTCTCCCCCCTCGGAAACATATCCTGTGCTTTTCCCGATGTTCCCAGAGCCATGGGCTTGAAGGCTGCTCCCTGTGCCACTTCACAAAGGGGCAGCTTATCTTTTCCTTGTTTTATAGACAGGACTTCCTGGTATGATGTCATTTAAAAAAAAAAAGGATTTTGTAATTTAAAAAATTTGAAAACTCCTACAAAAACCACTGTCCTAGTGATCTTATTTCTGGGGCAACTTCATGAAATTCCTATTCCTCATGCCTAGGAAACTTTGTCATTTACAGAAATTTCCTCTTGTCAGATTCTCAGAGATAATCCCGATCGTACAGTAAAGGGAGGAATCAGGGGTTCACTCTCAATCAACCCTGCTCTCCCTCAACAGATACTCTAGTTCCTCAAGGACCTGCCTTGGCACCCCCCTCACCTGTGTCCCCTTTTGGGGAAGCCCGCTCGGCACTGGCCCCAGTCGTGGTGGCAGCTCGGGGTTCGTGCTCTGGGAAAGGGGAGTGGAGGGATCAGTCAGGAGAGCTGGCACCAGGCATAAAAGGGGTCCAGAACCAAGATGGGGGCTGGGACAGGCAGGGAGCATAGCTCTGAAGAAAGCTGGGTCCATGATGGGAGGGCAGGAGAAAGGGCATGGCTCTGGGGAATGGAAGAAGGTATGTGGACCCCGGGGTCGGGGGCAGGGGGCACAGTGGTGTCTGGGTTTGTAGGGGTGGGAGGTGGTGGCGTTTGGATTGGGAGCTCACCTTGGGCTGGAAGGCCCCCTGCAGGGAGCCAAAGGAGACAGCCGGCGGGAGGCCCGGAGGTAGGCCGGGCACTGCGGGAGGGAAGGCCGTGTACGGCTGCGGAGAGAAGGGGACTGGTCCAAGCTGGGGTTGGAGGTACGGCCCACGTCTGGTCTGCCCATCAGTCCTCAGGCCTCCACCCTAAAACCTCCCAGGGAGCTCTCCCAAGCTCAAGGCTCTCGCTTTTGAAGCTGAAGACTGGACCCCGACAGTCAGGGCCACACACACGGATGCCTCTGTGCCCACACACCACACCACACACACACACACTCACATTATGCCGGAAAAGGCCTTCCATCTTTCCTGGGTATTTCTCAAACTAGGGAAGAGAAGGGAAGAGTAAGCTGCCAGCCAGGGACCCAGGACCTTCCCCTGGAAGCCACACCCTCCCTCCAAGTCTCTGGGCCTCATCAGCGGCCCAATGAGGAGCTCACCATGTGGGGGCCGTGGGGTGGCAGCAGGCCCGGGGGATAAGGGGTGAAGTGCTGGTGGGTGTGCTGGTGGGTGTGCTGGTGCTGGTGGTTGTGCTGGTGGAACTGGAAGGCCAGGGGCCGGGCCGAGCCCCCTGCCCCCACCACCTCGGGGCCACCCTGGGCATTCAGGTAGCGAGAGTTCAGGTCCTGGCCGATCAGGTCCTGCTCTGTGGGAGGGGAGGGGGAGAAGGCTTTAATGTCTGTTGCCACCAGGACAGCCTCCTCGGGCCCGGGTGACTGGCCTTCCCTCCTGGCCTTGAGCCACTCCCTCCTCAAGCCCTGATGTCTGCTGAGGTCCAGGTGCCCCAAAGCCGGCTGGGCCCAAGCCCGGGGCCATGGTCCCCCACCCCCCACCCCGGCCAGGACCCCAAACTCACCAGAAAGGGCGTTAGCGGCTGAGGCCCCAGGGTGCCCTGGCACCTGCAGCAGGGGTGGGGGTGGGGGCAGGGTGGGGCCAGGGGAGAACAAGGAGGGGTGATGGGGTGGTGGGGGGGGCCGCAGCCCAGGGGGGGGAAAGCTGTGGGTGGACAAAGGCAGGGGCAGTGAGGGCGTCGGGGGCCGGTGGGTGAGCTGCGCGGACGAGGAGGAGGCAGATGAGGAGGAAGAGGACGAAGAGGATGATGAGGGGGGAGGCTGAGCCACGGGAGGGGCCGGGGCCTTGGGGGGCGGCCGTGAAGAGCTGGGGAGAGAAGTGGGGAGATGAGTGAGGGGTTGGGAGGTGCCAGCTCTGACGGGAGGGGGTCAGAAGCCTGGGCGATACCTTGACCCTGGTTCTCCAACATGGAAGGTGGTAGAACCCGGCCCCCAGGACCCCCCACCCCCACCCAGGGAGCCCATCCTCAGACTGAGGTAACCCCCACACCCGGCAACCCCCTCTCTCTCCCTCTCTAGGTCTCTTCCACACAGCTGCCTCGGACGTCTCCGGCCACGTGACTTGCCCTTTCCTGACTCAACCGCGGCACGAAACCCGTCATTCGCTGTGACACTTCCTTACGACAGGCCACCTGGGTTCCCACCCTAAGACAGTGGAAGCAGCATCTCGCTGGCCTGGCCTAGGAGTCAGGCGACCTGAATTCTAGGCCCATCTTGCCATGAACACCCTGGGTGACCTTGAGCAAGTCACTGCCCCTCTCTGAGCCTTAGTTTTCTCAAGAACAAGAAAAGAGAACGGTAACGAGGACAATAATAGAGACAGCACCGATAACAGGAACGGTATCAGTGACTCTTACCCTTCAGCGAGCACTCACTGGAGGCCAAGTGCTGGCACCTGCTTTACATGCTAATCCACATCTCTGCCATGTCACACCACCTTCCCAACGGCTGCCGCAGCCACGTACCCGCCTGCACCGTTTACTTTTTTTCACTTAACTCAGTTCCTTACTTTTGAACTTAGCCTCGCCCAGGCAATACATGTGACATCAAATGGTTGAGGTACTGATCGTGTTTTTCTAAAGCCCGTTAACAGCTAAAATAAAAGTTTTCCCCGGAACAGCTGAAGTTATACCGCATGCGGCTAGCGATGCACGGGCACACTTTGGGAAACACTGCACGACCTCATCGTTGATCCTCACAACAGCTTTACCAGGACAAAAGGACCATTACCAGTTCTTTTTGACCGAAACAGAAAATTGAGGCTCAGAGAGATGAAGTGACTTTTCAAAAATCACACAGCCATGACAAGCGGCAGAGCAAGAATTTGAACCAGGTCTGACTGACACCAAAGCCAGCACCCTGAATTAATCATGTCAGCATTTCCCAAAGTGTGTTCTGAAGAACACTATTCCTAGCAGATGTGCCTTACAAGAAGGCCTCAGCAGCGCATAAAGTTGGGAAACGGCACAGAGAGCACTTCCCTGCACAGGAATGTCCGGTGAAACGGTCCTAGGAAGCCCTGTAAGCGAGTAATCACTTTACATTTGCTTCACCCAGTGTCTCTCAAGCTTTTCAGCCTCAGAATCCTTTTTTCAAGCCACATCCCATAGGTACCATCCCATGTCCCAGCCACAGAATGCAGGGGTTGGCGCCGAAGAGACCAGGTCCTCCCAGACCAGACCAAACCCCTGGACCACTCACCTGCCAGTGCTGAGGTCCAGGCTGCTGCCATAGGGAGAAGTGCGGAGGCCGAAGGGCGAGACCCGAAGCTGCAGCTGGGGCTGGGGTGGGGGTGGCAGACTGGGGGCGGCCGGCAAGGGTGCAGGGGGTGAGACAGGAGGCCGAGGGGCCGGTGGAGGCGGTGGTTCCTTCGGGGGGAAAGGCACTAGCAGCGGGTCGGGCCCTGGGGGCTGTTCCTGGCTCCGCTCCAGGCCCGACACTTTAGGGACTACGGAGAGTTTTGCTTCACAGTTCCCATTGAAGGCGCCGTGGGGGCCCGAGGCTGCGAGGACAGGACAGCAGGTGTATTCAGTTGTGGCCCATATTCCCCCGAATTCCCTCCCTTGTGTCCAGCCCCAGCCCTTGAGACCAACCTTTGCTGGTTGAGACAGTAAAGGATGGGTCGAGGTCATCATCGGAGACCTGGGGAAGAAGGGCAGGGACAAGGTCAGGTTTTGGTCAGGCAAGGCCCTCACCCAGGAAAGCTAACAGCCCCCAGGGCCTGCTAGGAAGTGGCAGTGCTGCCAAGTCTATTCTATCTGCTTAGGTGAAATCCAGCAAAGACTGTGGGTTCCGGGGAGCCTATGCTTGAAGAAAGGGGTGGGATAGCTAAGCCTCAGAATTTGATAGGCCCGGAGGACTGAATTGAGGCAGCACTCATGTGTCAGAGAAGTAGGCACATCAAAGCCAAAAATGTCAGTTGTCACTAACTGCTGGCCCATGTGCCCACCTGACTTACAGATCTGTTTGGCCCACAAGTGTCAGCAAAAACCTTTGAAACTAATTGCTGATATTTACAAATTCAGGAATTCCTCATACAAACTCAGACTTGCAGGTTCTCTTAAGAATTGGTTCCTATTCTCGCATGGCAACAATTAGCTAGGACTAGACAGTGGTCACCTCCTTTAGACAGACAAGAACTCTGGTTCACCACAGTCCCTGTCCAGCCAATTTTTTAAACGAAAAAAAGACACCCATCAGGGAATACACTTTTTAGTTAGTTACAAGGATAGAGCGAGAGCAACTAAAACACATCATTTCAAAACAAGCAAATCCAAAATAAATAGAAACAGAACTTTGTAAGATATGTTCCTACACTAATCACAGGGGTTTGGTGTCCTCGCTGCCATAACCGTGGTCTCTGCTCGGATTCTGTGAGAGCAGACCAACAGCGAGCAGGAATGACCAGCTCAGCTCGACAGCCACCCTGAATTTCTGTGGAGAACCACTGGTATTCCAAAGTTTTAGGAAAAGATGGTACACCAAGGCATGGGCTTTCTATTCTTTAGAAACTGGCTCTAGTTACCAAAGAAAAAAAGTCGTTTACCCATTCAATCTGCCCGTACCCCTCCTTCCCCCATCCAGTCATGGCTCGATCTAACTTATGTTCCCCACTCAAGGGGGAGGCTCTCTCTCGCTGTACGTGGCAGACCTCTGAGCTGCACTTCACTTTACAAATTACAACACTGCCCACCGGACAAGTTCTAGCCCTACTCACCCTCTCGTCCAGATCGCTTTCTGCATCACACTGGGGAAAAGGAAAGACAGAGGTGTCACAAGAGGGAAGAAGAGTGGGGCCCAAGGGACAGAGGGGACTTTCAGAGAGGAATTGAGAGGGGAGGGGCCGGTACAGGTGGAAAGCACTTACTATGTATCCAGCTTCCAGAGAATGACGGGAGGAGGCCTGAGAAAGACCAGAGTCCAGAGGTAAGGAAGGCTGACTGGCGAGGCCTTTGGATAAAGTCTAAACTCCCCAGCAAGGAATTCAAGGCCCTTCACAACACACTCTCGTTCTCTCTCTAGCTGCTTCTCCTACTATGGCCCACCCCTGTTCCCAATGCTCTCGCCATTTTCTGAATACATTCTCACGTCTCTGTGCTTTTGCTCAAAACAACTTTGCCTGTTTCTTCTCTTAGCAAACTTATGACTATCCTTCAAGGCCTGACTAAGACATCCTAGGGGGCTTTCCCTAACCACAACCCTCCTCCCATCCCCCAGGCAGAATGAGTGGCTTCCTCATGTGGGTTTCTGCAGCATCTCTCCCAGATCTCTGCCTCCTGTAGCTTCTCAGGTTTTGATCAAGGTATTTGCTCAGATTGTTTCTTTCTTGCTAGACTGCTATTGCCTGGAGAGATCTGAGACTGTTCCTAATTCATTTAGGATTCCACGAAGTCTTTTTGATACATCTCTGAAAAACCAACTTATTTCAAATAGACAGGGCAAGCCAAAAGCAGAAAAGCCTGAGTGTGGACATGTCTCTGTCAGACCTGGATTGAGGAGTGAGGGCTCAAATTTGTTCTGCCATCTCCTCTGCCATTAGAGAATAAAATCACTGTTTATGATGAGAAGCAACACTGCTAATGGAAAACATTAATGTGAAGGGCATTCTGTCCAGAGTTTTAAAGGACAAGGATCCATGACAAGCTCACCTCTTTCCTTCTCCGCTTATTGGGCCATTTTCGGGCCCGATCCCCAGAGGGCCGGCCAGGCTCCCGATCAGAGCTGTCCCCTGGCTCCCCAGTGGCCCCACTGGAACCCCCCCTCTTCCGCTTCCCAGAATGCTTCAGCCGATGTTCCAGTCGCTCTGGGGGCTGAAGAGATGCATCCTTCTGTGGAGGAGGAGGTGGGACTAAAGTAGATGGAGAAAGGAAAGCTCCCGATCTCTCTAGGGGTGACCAGGCTACCAAAGTGGCTCTCAGGCCGGGTAACGAGGTTGGTCCCTGGAGACTAACTCTACCTCCTCCCACCCCAGGGTGGGGCAGAGGCCTGGCCAGAGGAGCCGGTTGCTCTGGTTTGGGGTGCCAGCATTCCCCCCTCAACTCCACCCACTCCAGGCACCATACCCTTCTCTCTGCCCCTCTGAAGCCCCCAAAGGTCCCCAGCTCCAACAGGCCCCACCTGCAAGGCCTCAAGGCTGGCGAAGCTGGCGATGGCGAAGCCATCGATCAAGTCCTCCTCCTCTTCTTCCTCCTCCTCAGGCTCCTCCTCAGCCTCCCCGTCGTCTGCGCCCCCCTCCTCCTCCTCCTCCTCTTCCTCCCCGCGGCTGCCCGAGCCGGCAGGCCGCTTCCGAGCTCGGGGTCGCGGGGGCCGAGGCCTGGGACGGGGCCGCCGTCGTCTCGGGCCTCCTGGCCGTTCTCCGGACGAAGCTGACGACCAAGGCCTGGCGGGCGGTGGCGGCGACGAGGAGGACGAGGAGCCGCGCGGGGCGGCCAACAGGGCCCGGGGCGCGTCGCCGCCGGGACCTCGGCGGCGCCGCTGCTCCCGGTCTCGGTCTCGGCGCGAGCAGCGCCGCCGCCGCCGCTCCCCCTCCGCGGCCCAGCCCGGGCCCGGAGCCGCGGCCGCTGCCGTCTCCATGGCGACCGCCCTCAGCGCCGCATCCGGAGGCGGCGGGGCCCGAAGCGGCCTGTCCGCAGGCCCGGGGTCGCAGGCGCGGCGCTGGCGGCTGCACAGGGACGGAAAGGCCACGGCTTCCCCTTTAAAGCAGGATCTGTTGGCTCCGAGCTTGCCCCAAGGCCAAGGCCCGGGGAGCCGGCGCCGCCCCCGGGGCGTCAAGCCCGAGGGCCCCCCCTGTGGGGCCGGCGGAGCCGAGACGGCGAAAACGGTGTGGCCGTCCCTTTAAGGCGAGGCCTCAAGTTGTCCAGCCCCTGACCCCTTTAAGACGACCCGATGGTGTCCAGCCGGCCTGGTGCGGTGGCCGCCCCCTGCCAGGGGTCGAGACAAGTCTCCCCGAGGAAGAGGAAGGGCCACCCCTTTAAAAGGGACCGAAAGCTCGCCCCGAAACGCAGACCTCCCCTTTAAAAGTGTCTCAAGTCCTCCGGCTAAAAGAGGCCACCCCTTTAAGGAGTCCAGGGTCCTCCAAACAGCAGGCCGCCCCTTTAAGGGCTCAGGAGTTAAGTTTCTGGTCCTCCACAAGCGGCCACTTCCCCTTTAAGCTGAGTTTAAAGAACTTCTTGCGTGGGGGAGAAAAGGAGGAGAGAATCCCCACTCGCTCCAGCTCGCCCAACAGCACAGTTCTCAGTTTGTCAGCTTCTGTTCGATGGCTTCCCCTTTAAGGTTGCCGATGTAGTATGCCGAGTTCAGCGGCCACCCCTTTAAGGAGATTTAAAGGGGCCTCCTCCAGGCCTGTCTCTTCCAGCCTCCGCCTCCGGTCGCCATGAAAGGCTAGGGGGGGGGCGGGGCCGCGGGGCCAGCCCTCCAAAGCCCCGGATGTGAGGCAACGGTGACGGGTAGAGCTTCTCTGTCTGCCGACATAAAAGTCTCTTCCTCCTTTCCTCCGTCTCTGCCTGACTTGCGCCGTAAGGGATCCGGAACGGCCGTTGGGAGGCGGGGGAGCTCCAGCGCACCCTCCTGTTGTCTCCTTTGGCGTCTTGGGCCTCTTCTCCGCCAGGACTTCCCTGCCCCTCCTCCCTCTTCCTCCTCAGCCTACGCCTCCTTCCTCTCTCGGCCTCCTCCCACTCTCCGCCCCCTTCCCCCTCACCCCTCCACAAGCTTAGTCGTTGATAGGTTGAGAAGAGTACGACAAGGCGAAGGGCGGAGTCAAGCTCCGGGAGTGGGTAATATGTAACCGCCCTCAAATCTTGGATTGGGTATACGTCAAATTAGCCCCGCCCTTCATCAGGTCTTGTGACTCGACTGGTTAGAAGTAGGCGCTTGGGGCGGTCCCCCAGATGACCCCGCCTCTTCCTGCTCTCTGTTCATTGGTCCGCCTTCAGACAGCGTCGAGACTGGAGTCGTGATGTACTGCGCGAGTCCTAAGGGGCGGTTGGCCGCTTGGCGGCGGGCGGCCGCGGAAGGTTCCTCTCCACTGCCGGATACGTCGTCTCTCTCTTTCCGCCGCTTGGCTTAGCCCACAGGCCGCCTGGCTTTTCGCGCACGCGCGTGGTGACACTGTCGAGCGGCTGGCAGCTCTGCGGGATCCCCCGCGGTGTGGGGTGGCCCGAGCACGCGGAGTGCTTTGCGAGCGCCAGACGCGCTGGGAAGGAAACCGCATCGCGTTATCGCTCCCTTCAGTGGGAGAGTGTTGGCTTGTGGTGTCCGCGTGCTAATAAGGAAAGGAAAAAAACCACCTTGCGTTCGAGTGTCCGCTGCTTTGCTCACGTTAACTCATTTGGCAGTTAAGAAGTCTTTCAGGGAGGTACTGTTCTTAGACCCATTTTACAGAGGGGGAGGGGAATTGATACACATTTAGTTTTCCTACACAGGTTTTGGATTCAAGCCTAACTCCACACACAGTCTGTGCTCTAAGTCACTGCTCTATTGTGCCTCTAAGTTTTGAAAGATGGAGAATGCCACTCCTGGCCTCTGGTTGCCTGGGTTACCGTTTTAATGAGGACATCACATTACACACTCAACTTTCTTTTTTTTTTTTTTTTTAAGTAATCTCTACACCCAACTTGGGGCTCGAACTCATGACACCCTGAGATCAAGAGCTGCATGCTCCACCAACTGAGCCAGCCAGATGCCCCTCAACCTGCTTTCCTATGTGTAAATGTGATAATTCCTTCTCACAGCACTATGTGCAAGTCAGGCACATACTACAAGTTGTTGTAGTGCTCAATTACAGGTGATTACTTTTATCTCTTGAATCCAGAAGCAAGTTCACACCTGCACGTTAGGAGGAATTCAGGGCCATCCTGATCAAGGCCTTCGTCCACTCTGGGTCCTCAGACTCCTCCTTGATGTAAGTGAATTTAGAGAACCCTGATCGGAGCCCGGGATCACGTATCTTCCGGAGCTGGTTCCAAAGTATCCCTCCACACAGGAAAATTTTCAAATCAAAGAAGTATCTCCCATGATACTCCCCCCACTTCCTCCCTGTATCCAACCCTCATTGCCTTCCCTGGCACCTCCCCCATTTCCCAGTCTTCCGGGGCCAAAGTAGAAACATGAGCCACAGGTAGAGACATACAAAAGGATCAGAAACATATCGAAAACTTTACTAGAAATATAGAGAAAAATATATAACTGCCTCAGATTCTTCAGGACGGATGGACAAACAGATGGAGCTCCTAGGTCCGATGGGGCTGCTCCCTATCCACTTCTTCCTCTTCCAGGAGTGAGGCATCCAGTTCCTCTAGCCGCTGCTGCAGCAGAGGTCCCACATCTGGGCTGGGGGGCAGGCTGGGGGTGAGGGTCCTGCCACCTGCAGCCCGCACCCCACGAGAAGGCCGCCGGGATCGAGGAAGGCTGCTGTCCCGAAATTCTACAGCCCGCCGAAGCTTCTTTGAGCTGGTGAAAATCAAAGTCCCATTGCGCTCCCGGGGTTCCTCAAAGATGGTCTCAAAGGTCCTGGACCAGGCAGGGAGGGGTGCTGGTTACCAGCATGGCCCGTGGCTCCAGCCTTCCCTCTATCACCCCCAAGCCTTCAAAGTGTCTCACCTCCTGGTTGTAGGCGACTGATAATTCTTGTTGGTATAAATTTCTTCTAAGCTGAACTCCTTCTTGTTCAACCTGGGAGCAAAGAGCAGAGGCCATTGAAAAACCCAGGGCCACTGTACCCTGGAAAAAGGATAAGCAAGGCCTGGTCTATGTTTCAGTTTCTGGGACACGCTAGGGCCAGGAATGCTGCCTAAGGCAGACAGATGGTTCTACCATCTACAGATGGTGCAAACCATGTCCAGACCAAATGGACTCCTCCAAGCTGGATTATGTTCTCAGAGGAGACAAAGCCACACTTCAGGGGATCTGAGCCTACACCTGTTTTGCAAAGGCAGCTCCACGTACAATAAGCCACTCACCTGATTGGTCGAGGCAGCCCCATTGGTGTAAGGTTTAGCTGAGCACGGGCTGGTGTCCTGCGTATTCTGAATCGAGAAACCTTTCCCATGGTCTGCGAAAACAGGGCAGAGGATAAGGGTGCAGCATGGCCTCAGGCTCCCACTTGTCTCCTCCCCTGATCTGTACTCCTACCTTGGTCTCCGGGTCTGAAAGCACCTGGTCCTCTGAGGCCCTTGGCTCCTTCCCTTTGGTTGAGCCCAACCTGCAGAGAAAGTGAAGGCTCATGGACAAATTTATAGCAATATCTCCATCTCCTGCCCACTGGATAATAGGGAAGGAGGCTGAGCCCAGACTGTGCCAGGGCTTTAAGAAGGGTTTATCGAAGGGCACCTGGCTGGCTCAGTCAGTTAAGTGTCTTACTCTGACTCAGGTCATGATCCTAGGGTCCTGGGATCGAGCTCCACATCAGGCTCCCTGTTCAAGGCAGAGTTTGCTTCTCCCTCTCCCTCTGCCCACCCCACCAACTTGTGCACGTACTCGCTCTCTCTCTTTCTCAAATGAATAAATCTTTCAAAAAAAAAAAAAAAAAAAAGAAAAGAAAAGAAGGGTTTATCGAGAGCACTACCTGGGTTCTGCAGGTTCAGAGAAGGAGGAGGAAGATGCGGTGGACGAGCAAGTTGTGACAAGGGTAGGAGAGCCTCCCACTCCTCCAAGAGGGAAGACCTCTTTCCGGAGACAGGGCCGAGGGGGTGGTGGGGGTCGGGCCGTCTCTCCACCACCCACGGTGTGCCGCCGGGGCCGTGATCGGCTTGGGTGATGGGGAGCAGGGGGCCAGCTGCAGGCATCTGGGCCAGGAGGTCCCAGATCAGGGCAGGAGTGGCTTCGGCCCAGAGAGGGCTTAGAGAGAGGTGCTGGGGGGTTGTGGTCTTGGGCTCGCCACTGGCGGATAGGGGGCCGGGGGCTGACAGACGCAGTGTCCTCAACAGCCCTGGACTGCTCAGCCTCTGAGATGGCAATCTTCAACTCCAACTTCATGGGGGGTGATGGGGGTGGGGGCCGTGGGACTTTGTTGGGCGTGAGGAAGATGTCAGCAAAGCTCTCCAGCTTGGAGCGGACGGAACGGAAGAGGGGGGCCAAGCCCCAGGGACTGAGGCGGGGGCGTAAAAGGCTGGACGGTGGTGGGATCGATGGGGGCTCCAGTACAGGATCCGGGGCTGAGGAGAAGGAGAGGCTCAGGTGGGCATTCCTCAGCTGCATGTGCCTAAGCTCTACTTTGGTAGCCTCAGCCCCTCCCCCAACCACTAAGCTTTCCTCACAAAGGTATAAGCCCACGCCT
This sequence comes from Lutra lutra, assembly GCF_902655055.1. Classification (NCBI taxonomy): domain Eukaryota; kingdom Metazoa; phylum Chordata; class Mammalia; order Carnivora; family Mustelidae; genus Lutra; species Lutra lutra. The sequence continues at coordinate 23,457,132 of NC_062295.1, read as the reverse complement.
AAAATACCAAGCCCTAAATTTAGGAGTTGAACGTCAGGCCTCTGAAGTCTATACCCCATCTTCACACACCAAACTCCCCTCAAGGAGGGAGATAAGCCTCTTCCCTTCACCCCCTACCTCTGCCCCGGATACTTTTAAGCTCAGCCAGGATTTTCCAGAGCCCTAAATCTCATCCCTTTGAGTCCTTACCTGGTGGTGGGGTCTCCGGAGGGTCCTCAGGCAGGGCAGATGGCTGGAATGGGGGATCCAGGTCCCTGGATGGAGGCATTGACTGGTGAACAATCGTCACGGGCTCGGCTCTGGGGTGAAGGGGGAAAGTAAAGGCTGAGGGAGCTTCCAGGTTCAGGTCCCACCCAAGCCAGCACCTCCCCAGTCCCTTAAGGCTTCTGAAGGTGCTACTGGACAAGCAAATTCTGATGCCCTTAGCTCTAGCCGCTGGGGTGATAACTGCTGCCTTGGACATTTCGATAATCCCTGCCCCAGCCCTCTCACCTTCTCGTGGGGATGAGGAAGTTGGGAGTCTCATCAGCAAAACCCTAGATGTAAACAAAGGATGTTTTGGGGGAGGCAGGGAAGCCCCCTATGGCCTCTCTAGCTCCCCACATTCTGACCCTCTCAAGCGTCCCGAAGCCTGCCAGGGTTCACACCAAAGACTTTTTCATATAGGTCTCTCCTCAGTGTCTTCCATATAGAATGCTGTTCTCCTTGCTCTGGGAAAAACCTATCCCAGCTGAACCCCTTACATCCTTACCCCCAAATTCTCATACCTCAGTTGAGGGTCTTGGGCTGGCAATGTCCTCTAGCATCACCACCAGAGTAGGCTGGGGGGCCCAGTCCACCTTTTGTGAAGGGCCCTCCTCTGGGCCAGGGGTTGTCCTTGATCGCCGCCTCAGGGTAGAAGAGGGCCGGTGGATGCGGCTCAAGGGCTCTCGGCATAAGTGCAGTGGGTCGGGAGGCCTAGAGAGGAAACAAGAAGATCAGAGGGGCTCAGGTAGGCTCCTAGCCTACCTTCCATCCCACCATGCTCACCTGGTCTGTGAGGACCACGTAGCCTCTTGGGGTGGCGAGGCAGGCGGCTGGCTGTGGATAGAATCCTGCCGGTTGCTGCGGTGCCGTGTGGTGGGGGTCTCTTCTTGGGACACCAGGGGAACCTAATTGAGGAGGAAGTGTCAAGGGCAAGGCAATGAAATGAGGTTGGACTGGACAGGGCCTTTCTGAGCCTAACTGGGCCATATGCCACAGAAGTGACAGAGTCTATGGCTAGAATTCGCTTAAAAACCCAAAGAAGTGCATTTAACTGAATCAGTTTCGGGGCCAGAGAGTAGATCTCCCGAGCTGTAGTAATCTCACACAGGCTGTTTGGAGAAATGGAAAGGAGTGACCTTGGGTGAGTCACTGCCCTGTTTTTCTAACCTGTGCAATGAAGCCAAAGACCTCAGCCTGCTTCCCAAGAATTGCCTAGACGTTGGGCTGGGAAGAAAGCAAGGATTTCTTATACTTAAGAGCACTTGTAGAGATGTGGTTCCAGCCCAGCAGGGTTTTTTTGTGGGGAATGGGCACTAAAGACCCTGCCCAGATCTAGGTTGGATTAAGTGAGAGCCAAGGAGATCTCTAGCATTAGGGAGGCTGCCTGGCAATGGGTGTGAGAATGAGGTATTTGCGTCTCAATTATCCTCACTAGTGATCTGGTCTGACTCTGGTTCTGAAGAGGGGTCCTGAGGGAGAAAGGGGCCTCTCAGTTCAGGGAGCTCACCATGTGGGCAGCCATAATATCTTCCAGCACCACAGCCAGAACCCTCCGAGAGGCCTTTTCCAGAGGTGAAGGGGCCGCTAGAGACTGCAGTCTCGGCCGTTTGGGGCTCCTGGCTCCCCATAATGCTCGAGCCAGGGGCTGGCGGCACAGACGTGACCGGCCAGGTGAACTGGAAGATGATAGAAGCAGAGGACGGTCGCCTGAGCCTGTCGTTGGCTCTGTGGTTTCCCCGGTACGGCCGCCAGGGTCCCGTTTCCCGTGCTCAAGACAGGCGGGCGGGGTGCGCTCTCACCTGGAGTCCCCGGGCAAGTCCATTGGGGAAGCGGCGGCTCCGGGGAGTCCCTGGGGGATCCCAGGTCGCAGCCTGGGGTGGGGGGAGCGGGGGAGCGGGGAGTGAGGGCCAGCCTTCCCCTGGGGCTCCGCCCTTCATGGTCCGCCCGCGGCTCCCGGTAGCCTAAAGGCCGAAGCCCTGGGGCGTGAAAGGGCGCCCCCGGCTGGCCGTCGAGAGCGGGTGTCTTCCCGCTGCCGTCGCCCGAGATCAGTGGATCCACCCGCGTCCTGACTAGCACTTGCTGGGAGAACCTGGCTTGCAGCGGCGCCAGTTCTCCCACGGCCCGAGCTTCTGGGGCCTTTGTCCCTACAGAATCCGCCCTGAGATCTCCCGGGATCAGCTGGGATCCCGGTCCTGGGAGTCTCACTTTCCGCCGGATCCCTCTGCAATCCTCATCCACTGCCACCGAGTGGCCAAGAACTCCGAAGCTATACTCCCACACACCGACGGTCCTCTCCCTTCCCCTGCCCCACCAGATCCCCTAGACTGGATCCCTGAGGAAAGAATCCTACAGCGCGGTTCCTCCAATGAGACGCCGCGGGGATCCTTTCTCCCTGTGAGTTTGGGCTCCGCAAAGCTCCACTCAGATAGGAGTGGCCCGAGCTTGAGCATCACGAACTCAGTCCGGATCCCCGGGGATCTACTGTCAAGCAGATACCCCCTTCACGCCAATCCCGGGAGGTCCCGCCCACAGACCCCCTCTCTCCCCACCCCCCGGCTCCCCGCCCAGCGCTCTCCCCAGCCCGGGACCAGATGGTTCAAATGTTTGCTTCCCTCCCTCCCTCCTCCCGCCCTCTCTCCAGCCGCTCGGTGCCCTCCCCCGCGCGCCGCTCACCGCCGCCTCCCGCGGATCCCGGGTCTTCGACGGCTCCTACCTCCGGCTCCTTTAAACCAGCCTTACCCAGCACTGCCCAACCGCCAAGGGCCTTCTTCTCCGAGCCCTCGGGCACCGCCCAATCGCCGGTCCCCGTCTTCCGGGGTGGCGAGAAACTAAATGAAGCCACCTGGCAGCCATCTTCCCTAGGGGCAAGAAGCCAAATTGGGCACCGCCGCCATTATAGTTGAGGGCAGGTAGCTCTGTCCTCGATGAACCAAAGTGGACCGGATGGTGTCATTTTCTGAAGGCCAGGCAGTCAGCGGTTGAAGACCAGGCCAAGTTTCTTGAGCTACTGAGGTAGCTGTAGTGAATAGAGTGCCGCCACGTTTTTTAAGGGCACCTTCCGGTTCTTTAGTACTTAGGCCAATAAACGTGAACTGAATACTAACGACATGGGAAATTCCCAGTTTCCTAGAGAGGCCTCATTGAGGGCGGTTCCGGTACCCTCCGGGAATCCTCAAGCCGGTTCCTAAATCGCTGAGAAGATTTTGGGGCGGGACTAGGAACCAGAGCCTCTGGCTCCAGTGTTTGCACGACGTCCCGGAGAGACTGGGCTGAGCCAAAACTGGGAGGAGGCTGCGGCCGTTGACCTTCTTCTCGGAGGTGTGGGGGTTTGTGTGGCCCGCGTCGAGGGCTCGGTATAGGGGGACCGATAACCACCTTGGCGTGCTCAGTGGTGTCTGGCAGCTTTCCTTTCTGTTCCGGGCTCCCACGAGCGCTGTTTGAAGGGAAACAATCCTCAGTAATAGGAGTAGTAGCAGCAGCAGTAGTAGCAGTCGTAGTCTTTAGTGTTAAGGGATGAGCGTTGGTGGTATAGTGGTGAGCATAGCTGCCTTCCCTTTAGTGTTAAGGGATGAAATCCTGCTGCTTGAGAGGCTGTATCATGAAACCTTTACCTGGAGGTGGGCTACTGGTGGGCAGGAAGTGGGCCTGCACTAATTAACTTCTTGCACTGTGAAGGCATCCTCACCGCCAAACCAGTGCCTGTGTTTCCAGTAGTTCTCCTTCCCCAGAATTCTCTGATCCAAACCGGTACTTTTTTTCTTCAGGAAAAAGAAAGCCTGAAGACTAGAATCCTGGGTCTGAGATGAAGGTGCAGAGTTCCCTGCCCAGCATAATTCTTTCTTCTGGGGCTTAGTGATAAAAGTAATGACACAGAGAGGATGATATGGAAAGAGCAAAATCAGTGAGAGCTGGTGTGGAAAGTGACTCCCCAACCCTGTAACCAAGGGCTCATCCAGAGTCATCCAGATGTAAGCAAGGACACATCCAGGGCTCCCCCTCCAGACCAAGCCAACTCTTTGTAACCCAAGGCCTCCAGGGACCTCTGGAAATCCACGATGAGACTTCTGCTGAGGGTAGGCTGCACCTTTTCCAGCTAGAGGTGTTCTCTCTGCCCTGGATCCCTATTGGCTGTATGGTGCCTGAAGGGGTATAGAGGTTCCTTAGGGGTATGGCCATGCTTCCAGCTGTGACTGCTTGGAAAAGCTTCTCAGCCTTGGTGAGCTGAGAGCCCTTCTGCAGACTCTCACTTTTCTGCTTAAACAGGTGCTTCCTAAGCCCCAGGGCAAGAAAAACTTTCAAGGGCAGAGCATGCCTGATCAGAGTTTTGATTCTTTGGGTCTCCTGAAGAAGTCAACCTGAGGAAGTAGCTTGAGGAAAGGGTCAGGGCCTGGGCCTGAGAATCTGGTAGGGAGGCACAGCCCTAAGATCCTAAGTTGGTGTGCTGGCGTTCATCAAATTAAGTTTAATGTAGACTGGGGAGTCTTGACCCTAAGCCCAGGCTAGTAATGGTGAGTGGTTTCACCTCTGCCTTCCTTGTGACTACCATTTCAACAACTCTTTTTTTTTTTTTTTTTTTTTTAAGATTTTATTTATTTATTTGACAGAGAGATCACAAGCAGGCAGAGAGGCAGGCAGAGAGAGGAGGAAGCAGGCTCCCCGCTGAGCAGAGAGCCCGATGCGGGGCTCGATCCCAGGACTCTGAGATCATGACCTGAGCCGAAGGCAGCGGCTTAACCCACTGAGCCACCCAGGCGCCCCCATTTCAACAACTCTTATCACCGCCTGTGCACACACTCCAGGGCATGGCAGTGTGTGCTGATCCAGTAGCAAGAGGCCCCACATAGCTTCCGTTGGGGCAGGGGATGTGGCTGGAGGTTGACACATGGCTGTATCATTCTCCAGAAACTCTGGGCTCCTTTAGACTCGGCCTCACTTCTGCTTAACTGTTCTCAGCCTCAGTGGCCTCACTTGTAAAATGAGAACAATAAACTCTGTCATGCCTATCTCTAAATAGACTTGAAAAATGAAAATCAAATCAGAAGATACATCTGAATGTGCATGATAAATTAAGTCTTGGGCTACAGGTAAAATATGTAAAATATGGATGATAAAACCATCTCTCTTTTCTCTCAGAGTACCCTCTATCCCTTTTGGCCCTCAAGCTGACTCTGCTCAGTACCATTCCTGGAAAATGGCAGGAAACCTTGAGTTTGGGTTGCTCTTCTGGTTGGCATCAACCATTTAACAAGATTGCAACACCTCCTGCACGTGGTGCCTGGGGAGAGACAGGTGCTTACCCCCAGGAGGTTAGAGTTTACATTCCTGTATACAGAATAGCCATTGCTCAGCCCTCTCCCGCTTAAAGGACTTGTCCAAGCCAGGTGTCAGCAATTCGTGATCAATTTAATTCCCCAGGTGAGGAGCTTTTAAGAACCCCCTCCTGGGGCCTTTCCACTTTGGTCAGCGACTACGAGTTGCCGGAATTTGTTTTGGTCTGAGAAAGCTGCTCCTGCCTCTGGTCTAACTCTGCTTCCCCGATTAGAGAGCCACCTGCCACAAGTACTATATTTGGCTCCTTTTTTTTTTTTTTTTTTTTCTTTTCGGGGGGCGGAGATGATAGGAAGGTGTCAAGTTTAGAACTGAATTGTAAAGTGATAGGGCTTATGGTGAGGATGTCAGAGGCGGGGAGAGGTTGAGGAAAGTAGAGAATCAAGAAGGGTGAAGGGAGATGTCCATTAATATCTGAAACAATGGTATGTCTCTCTACCAGTTACGAGTTTATTACCTCACCTGCAAATTCATGCTTCTTGCCTCCTCTCTGAAAAGGGATCTGAGCCCTTTAAATATATTTTCTTTGCCAACCAGCATCATATTAAATTTGTCAGTAGGCAGCTACGGAGGGATTGCAGAAAAAAAGGGGTTTGCTTCCTGGTTGCAGTGAGCCCTATTGGCAGGCTCCTGGGGTATACAAGTGGGTTCCCCTGTTCCCAGATTCTGAAGTGTAGGCTGCTTCTCCAGTGCCAAGCTCCTGCCGGGCACACTGGCCAGAAGCTCCCCTGCTGTATCCCTTGGACGGTTCTCTGGTGCAATGCCTCTGAGGCACCTTCCTGTGAGCAGTTTTCCCTGGTGTCCCAGAGGGATTTCCAGCAAGTTCCACCAGAAGTGGCACCCCAGCAACTTCGGTGCTCTCTCCAAAAAGTTGTAGATCTCACCCCGGGGAGGCCCAGGTAGAGGCTATGCCTTGTGTGCTACATCCCCAGCTGGGGTAGTGACTTCTTTTATCTGCTATTCCTGCATTGTTGAGAATCTTTACTTCCTGTTATCTGTAATGGGCAGAATTGTGTTCCCCCGCCTCAAATATATGTTCAAGTCCTAACGTCCAGTTCCTATAATTGTGACCTTATTTGGAAATAGAATCTTTACAGATACAAGTGAGGTCATACTGGATCAGGGTGGATCCTGATCCGATGACTGGTGTCCTTGTATGAAAAAGGAAATTTGGATACAAATAGAAAGGAGAGCGCCTTGTGAAGACATGCACAGAGACACAGACATCTTGAAACCCAGGAATGCCTGAGATTGCTAACAATCGCCAAAAGCTAGAAAGAGGCATGGAAGGTTATTACCCAGGGTTTCAGAAGGCGTATGGCCCTCCCGATGCCTCGATTTCAGATTTCCAGTCTCCAGAACGATGAGAGAATGGATGTGTGTTGTCTTAAGCCACCTAGTTTGTGTAACTTGTTATGGCAGCCCCAGAAGCGAATACACATTCCAGTCCCTCATTTCTCTACTTCCCTGTTATAGTTGATAATTCTTTTTTTTTTTTAAGATTTTATTTTTAGGGGCACCTGGGTGGTTCAGTCGTTGAGCGTCTGCCTTCAGCTCAGGTCATGTTCCCAGAGTGCTGGGATCAAGCCCCACATCTGGCTGACTCCCTGCTCAGTGGGAAGCCTGCTTCTCCCTCTCCAACTCCCGCTGCTTGTGTTCTCTCTCTTGCTGTGTCTCTGTCAAATGAATGAATAAAATCTTAAAAAAAAAAAAAAAGATTTTAGGGACGCCTAGGTGGCTCAGTTGGTTAAGCGGCTGCCTTCGCCTGAGGTCATGATCCCGGCGTCCTGGGATCGAGTCCCACATCGGGCTCCTTGCTCAGCGGGGAGCCTGCTTGTCTCTCTGCCTCTGCCTGCCACCCTGTCTGCCTGTGCTCTCTCTCCCTCTCTCTCTCTGACTAATAAATAAATAAAACCTTTAAAAAAAAAAAAGATTTTTAAGTAATCTCCCCACCCGGTATGAGACTCGAACCCACAACCCTGAGATCAAGAGCTTCGTGTTCCACTGACTGAGCCAGCCAGGTGCCCCAAGAATTTTATTTATTTATTTGACATGGAGAACAAGACAGAGCATGAGTCAGGGGGAGGGGCAGAGGGAGAGGGAGAAGCAGACTCCCCACTGAGCAGGGAACCCAACATAGGGCTCAATCCCAGGACTCTGGGATCATGACCTGAGCAGAAGGCAGACGCTTCACTGACTGAGCCACCCAGGTGCCCCTGCCCCAGTAATTCTGTAGAATAAACTTGTCCTTGTTCAAATTACTGTGTACTTTCCCTCTCCTGATTGGACGTAGACTTAAACTGTCACCAACAAAAATACTAGCGTTTTCGCTTAAATAAAGCAGAATATCTGAAAGTCCCTGCTGTAATTACATGCAGATGTTTCAGAGAGTAGGCCATTTTCAAGAGAGGCTTAAAGGCTGCATCACGGACATATTCCATAAAGGCATTTCCAATGCTCCCTTCACACTTGAAGAGAAAAAAGAAGGAAAGAAAAGAAGAAAATGAGTGCAGATGGTGCCTGTGAGAACAGCTGGCTCAGCTAGAATGGGGGAGGTTGAGTTGGACAGCCGCCATGTTGTCTAAAGGCAATCCTTGGCATCCTCTGGTTTCGGGTGGAGGTCAGTTCTAGACAGCACTCAGAAAACAAGTCTAGGTAGAGGTTTCTGGAAATGCCTGTGCCTGGTGTTGCAGGCTGGGAAGGCAGAGGGGCAGTGGTACTCACAGCTAGAGTAACAGTGTTGGGGCAGGGAGGTCCGTAACACACACGCGCACACATACACACATCCATGATCTTTCCGTCAGCAAAAGAGACCTAGATGGGGCCTGGCTGGTGGAGAAGGCTCCAAATATGGGCTAAGGTGTCCATTTATTTGCTCAACACATTTGTTGAATTCCAAGCACATACCATCACAAACGCTACGATGGTGAATGAGACAGTGAGAGTCCTTTTCCCCAGAGAGACAAGTAAACAGACACAGTGCATAGTGAGATAAATGCTAAACTCAGCTTGTGTACAGGTTCCTGAAAGAGCACAGAAGCAGAGCTGGAGAAAGAGACTTCTCTGAGAAAGTGATGAATCATCTTGAGAATTGAAGGAAAAGGGGGTCAGGAAGGGAGACCGTGCCTGGGTTACCTCAACTGTGCAGAGGGCCAGAGGGCAAACTCGGGAGGCTGCAAACAATTTGGTGGCAGCCTATCAGAACTATGGCACGCCTTTTAGAATTATTTTTAATCCTCCTTTTGCTACGAACAAATGAATGAATAGAGAAGTAACACATTTACAGTGCTACTTTTATTTTCATTTATTTTAAAAGATTTTATTTATTTGAGAGAAAAGAGGAGGGAGAAGGAGAAGCAGACTCCAGGCTGAGCAGGGACCCTGACTCAGGGCTCAATCTCAGGACCCTGGGATCGTGACCTGAGCCGAAGGCAGGTGCTTAGCCAGCTGAGGCAGCAGGGCATCCCTACTGTGCTACTTTTAAAAACTCAATATAACCCTCAGTATAAAAGACAAAGTCTTTTATTTTAAAATGTGTATCCAATAGTATAATAGTGTGCCTTACATAATTTAGAATAAAAGTTACAATTACAGGGCAAGGATATGAATTTTAGAACGAAAAGAATCCAGACATGAAAGAGTATATCTGTGCATATATATGTATATGTAGTATGATTCCATTTGTATTACATTAAAAAGAGGCAAAACTAGGGGTACCCAGCTGGCTCAGTCAGAGGAGCTTGCAACTCTTAACCTTGGGGTGGTAGAGATTAATAAAAAAAATAATAAACTTAAAAATATATATTTAAGGGCTGCCTGGGTGTTTCAGCTGGTTAAAGTGTGCGTGCGACTCTTGGTATCGGCTTAGGTCATGATCTCAGTGTCCTGGGATCGAGTCCCATGTTGGGCTTTGGGCTCAGCATGGAGTCTTCTTATCCCTCTCTCTCCCTCACTGCTCCTTCTCTTGCTTGTGGCTCACTCGTGCTCTCTCCCTCTCTCTTTCTCAAATAAGTCTTTAAATATATATATACACACATATATATATGTGCATATATATATATTTATGTGGGGCTCAGAGATCACAAGCAGGCAGAGAGGCAGGTGGAGGGGGGAAGCAGGCTCCCTGCTGAGAAGGGAACCCCATGTGGGGCTCGATCCCAGGACCCTGGGACCCTGACCTGAGCCGAAGACAGAGGATTTAACCACTGAGCCATCCAGGCGCCCCTATTTACTTATTTTTATTTTTATTTTTTTAAACATTTTTTGAATTTTATTTATTTGACAGACAGAGATCACAAGTAGGCAGAAAGGCAGGCAGAGAGAGAGGAAGGGAAGCAGGCTCCCTGCTGAGCAGAGAGCCCAATGTGGGGCTTGATCCCAGGACCCTGAGATCATGACCTGAGCTGAAGGCAGAGGCTTAACCCACTGAGCCACCCAGGTGCCCCTATTTACTTATTTTTAAAGATTGTATTTATTTGAGAAAGAGTGCATGCACAAGCAAGGGGAGGAACAGAGGGAGTGGGAGAAGCTGGATCCTTGCAGGGCAGGGAGCCCAACGTGGGACTTGATCCCAGGACCCTGAGATCATGACCTGAGCGGTAGGCAGATTTAACCAACTGAGCCACCCAGGTGCCCCAAGAAGTAAATTTTAAAAGTCAATAGTTTTTTGTCTGCAAGCTTCCACTCATTTGTCCTCCAACTCACTTACCACATTGTTATGATTCAAGCCTGTTAGTCCCCTCCTTTCTCCCCCCACTGCATTTCTCCTCCAACTAAGCTGACTTTCACTGGGCTCTAAATAATTTTTTCACCTCCCACTTCTTTGAGCATCCCTCTTTATGCCCTAAATCTGTGGCCCTAAACCAGTGGCTCTCAATAAGGGACATGCTACCCCCTAGGGAGTGTTCTGTGAATTTGTGGGGACATTTTTTTGGTCACATTGGCATTTAATGGGTGAACCCGGGGATATCAGTTGTCTTACACAGCAGCAGACAGCCTTGCTCAATGACATGTCCTTTGTCCTCCACCAGTTTTGGAACGGCCCATGGACATTCATGTAGGTCAAAACACATTTATAATTATCCAAGTACTGAACCTAAATCCATTTTATATATAAACACACATTTATAAATACAGTTATAAACCTGGGGTACCTGGCTGGCTCAGTCAGAAGATCATGTAACTCTTGATATTAGGGTCAAGAGTTTAAGCCCCACATGGGGTATAGCGATTACTTACACAAAAGTTTTAAAAAATTGTTTAAAAAAAGAGTACAGTTTTTCCCCCCAAATTTTGTTTGTTTATTTGAGAGAGAGAGGATGAGCAGGGTGAGGTGCAGAGGGAGAAGCAGGCTCCTCGCTGAGCAGGGAGCCCGATGTGGGGCTCGATCCCAGGACTCTGGGATCATGACCAGAGCTGAAGGCAGATGCTTAACCAACTGAGCCACCCAGGCGCCCCAAAAAGAGTAGTTTTAATCCTCACTTTTCCAGAGAGACAGACACCTGTATATATCAAGGAAAGACTGTATTTTGTTTTGTTTGGAATTTCACCAAGAATTGTTTGCCACTTTGGAAAATCATGGCACAGAGGGGCACACTTGAATTTGAGTCACCAATGCAACCCATCTGTGACAGTCTAAGCTTGTAGCTGCTGAATTATAGAAATCCTGTATGTAGATCCAAGCGTATGATGACTTCATTATGACCACTTCACTAAGTCTTTGACTAAGTCCTCCCTAAGCATTTACATATTGAGATATACATTATTTAATTTTTTAAAGAATAATATGATACAGAAAAATATGCAATTCTTAAGTGTAAGCTCAGTGAATTTTCACAAAGTGAATACACCCATATAACCAGTACCCGGATCAAGAAACCAAAACATAGGAGTGCCTGGGTGGCTCAGTGGGTTAAGCCTCTGCCTTCAGCTCAGGTCATGATCTCACAGTCCTGGGATCATGCCCGCATTGGGCTCTCTGCTCAGCGGGGAGACTGCTTTCCCCTCTCTTTCTGCCTATTGCTCTGCCTACTTGTGATCTCTCTCTCTGTCAAATAAATAAATGAAATCTTTAAAAAAATAACTAAATACAATTCACTTCTTTTTATTTTTTTAAAGATTTTATTTACTTATTTGATAGAGAGAGAGAGAGCAAGCTAGGGGGGTGCTTGACCGACTGAGCCACCCAGGCGCCCCTAAAATCACTTCTTAATAAGTAGTATATTCACACGGTTCATATTTTAAAATAATTTTGTAGTCAGTCCTGGCCCCCTCCCTTAGGAAATCATTCTTATTAGGTTCTTATCTATCCTCCAGAATTTCTTGGTGTATATAAAAGCAAATATACTCTTCTGCCCCTGCCTTGTTTACACTTAAGAGGTAGCGTACTACACACACTGTTCTGCTCTTCACCCATACCTACATCCAGAAGCTTTTTCCTTGGCGGTGCATAGAGCACTTCTGTGTTATTTTCAACAGCTGCCTAGTTGGTCATTGTGTGAATATACCACAGTGTCTTTGATCACTCTCCTGTTGATCAGATTTAAGTTGTTTTTTACGTTTCAGTACTAGAAACAATGCTTCAGTGATAACATTTATATATATGTCACTTAGCACCTGTATTTTATAGTGGAGAGTTTTGAGGAAGGACAAGACAAAATTAAGATGATGTTTTAGGGAGATATAGCAACTCTTGTGCAAGGTGAGTTTGGGCGTAAGGTATATATGGGGGTGAGTTATTAAAATAGGCTAGATATAATAGGGAGGGAAGTGTGATGATTTTACAAGTATATCCACTGATTCTTAGAATCTTCTCCCCTCAGAGTTAGAGCCTAATTTCCTAATCTTGAGTATGACCTATTGCCTCGAACCCAATAAATAGGGGAAAGCAGAACTGACAGTGTGTGACTCTGGGGACCAGGTCATAAAAAGATACCCTCTTTTGCTCTTTCTATCCTGGATCACTTGTTCTGCAGGAAGCCAGCTGACATGTTGTAAGTGGCTCTATGGAATCCTATAAAGAGGCTCACATGGGGGAAACTGAGGCCTCCTGCCAACAGCCACGTCAGTGAACTTGGAAGCAAATCCTTCAGGCTCCATCAAGCCTTGAAATGGCTACAGATCTGGCCAACATCTTGCCTGCCACCTCACGAAGCTCCTTGAGGAGAGGAACTTTGCCTATTTTTTTTTCTTTTTATTTATCTTTTTTTTTCTTCAGATTTTATTTATTTTTTTTCTTTAGTTTTTTTTTTTTTTTAATTTGAGAGAGAGAGAGTGAGCACAAGCAGAGGGAGGGGCAGATGGAGAAGGAGTGAGAGAATCTCAAGCAGATGCCATATTGAACATGAAACACGAAGTAGGGCTCGATCTCACAACCCTGAGATCAGGACCTGAGCCGAGACCAAGAGTCAAACGTTCAACCAACTGAGCCACCCCAGCGCCCCTTTACTGATTTATCTTAAGCTCCTAGTATATAACAGGCTTTCAGGATTGGCAGCAGAAAACCATGAAAAAGAAGGGGTCAGATAAAGGAGCAGTAGGTCTAATACACCAGTAATAGGAGTGAAGTGTGGTTGAATAGTGAATTATCTAGAAAAAGTAACAAGCAGCCAGTTAGATGTGGAGGCCTAGAGGAGGGTTTCTCAACCTCAACAACTCTTAATAGTTTAGACCAGATTGTTCTTTGTGAGGAATGGGGTAAGATGTTTAGCAGAAGTAAGCCTACCTGCTACCCACTAGATGTCAGTAGCACACACATCCCTTCCCTGTCCTCCTCTCCCTGTCACCACCCTCCCTCCTCCAAACCAAAAAAATGTCTCTAGACATTGCCAAGTATTCCGGGGGAAGGGAGATCAGCCCCCCACCCCTAGCTGGAGATCACTGGCCTAGAGGATAGAATGACAATTGAAACCAAGGGAAAGGGGTTGGATGCCTGAATCTTGGGGAAATGCACTTTTAAAATGAGGATTGTCAGGGCACCTGACTGGGAGAGCCTGTGAGTCTGGATCTTTGGGCCATGAGTTCAAGCCCCATGTTGGTGCGGAGATTACTTAATAAATAAATAAATAAATAAGCTTTATAATTTTAAAAATATATAAATAAAGATGAGGGCTGTGGGGTTCCTGGAGGCTTAGTTAGTTAAGCATCGGACTCTTGGTCTCAGCTCAGGTCATGATCTCAGGGTCCTGGGACCAAGCCCCACATCAGGCTCTCTGCTCAGTGGGGAGCCTGCTTCCCCCTCTCTCTCTGCCTGCCTCTCTGCCTACTTGTGATCTCTGTCTGTCAAATGAATAAATAAAATCTTAAAAAAGAAAGAAAGACTGTGACAAAAGACAGAAGAGCCAGAAAAGTAAAACCAACAAAATGAAAAGGGATTCAGAAGCCAATGAAATCAAGTGGCAGTGTTTTAATGAGGAAGTTGGCAGGACTTGGGAGAGAATTGTTTTAATGGAATCAAATGACAAAACCCTGTTGCGGGGCGTTTGTGTGTGCTTGTGTCCAATTATGCATCCTAGGTGAGATAGGTGATGAAAAAGTAGGCGCATTGTGGTAGCTAGCAACAAGAAAGCGACCGCACAAATATGGAACAACATGGTCAAAAGCAGAAAGAAAGAATCAGAGAAGGTGAGACTGCAGGGAGACTGGGAAGAGAGAAAGCAAAGGTGTATCCCACCGCCATTCTTCATCCCTGGAGGGTCGTGGAAAGGACAGAATATTAATCTCTCCCCTTCTCAAGAGGGAAAGAAGTTGTTTGTTAAAGGAAAGAAGAAGGGAGCAGAGCTTTAAACAAATTAAGTTAGAGAAAAGCATGAAATGGGATCTCCATCCAACCCTTAGCTTCCTCAGACTAATTTCAAGAGATTGGCTTTCTGGATTGGGAGCCATAAGAATTTTCTCTTGTGGCACCTGACTGGCTCAACCATAAAGAGCATGAGACCCTTGATCTCCAGGTCACGAATTCAAGCCCCATGTGGGACATAGAGATGATGTAAATAAATAAAACTTAAAAATTAAAAAGTAAATTTAAAAAGAGAATTTTCTGGGACTAGAACAGTATGAAACCATGCCATTCTTTTAGAACATAGTAGACCACAGAAGTCTCTGGAAAGGACACTTTTGTGCATTTATACTCCTCTTCCATGAGTTAAGACCCCTGTGTACTCTGATGTGGATGAACTAAAGCAAAAGTCTTTTCTCAACTCCAGGTTCTCCTCTTCCAAATCTTTTTTTAAAAAAAGATTATTTATTTATTTGGGAGACAGAGATCACAAGTAGGCAGAGAGGCAGGTGGGGGTGGGGGAGCAGGCTCCCTGCGGAGCAGAGTCTGATGTGGGGCTCCATCCCAGGACCCTGAGATCATGACCTAAGCCGAAGGCAGAGGCTTAACCCACTGAGCCACCCAGGCGTCCTCCTCTTCCAAATCTTAAAGCCATATAACTCCCTTGCTCAAGAACATTTACTACCTCCCTGCCACCTACAGTGTAAGGTGAAAAAATTCTTGTTTTGTGTTCAGGGAAAGGGAGGAAACTAACACTTATCAATGCCTACTATAGGCTAAGTGCATTCATTTCCTAGGGCTACTGCAACAAATCACCGTAAACTCGGTGCCTTCAAACAACAGCAATTATTCTCTCACAGTTCTAGAAGCTAGAGGTCCAAAAGCGATAGATCTGGGGGGCCATGTTCCTTCTGAGACCCTGAGCAGAATGCTTCTTTGCTTCTTCCTGGCTTCTGATGGAGGCCACCAATCCTTGACATTCCTTGGACAAGCAGTTGTGTCCTTATAATCTCTGTCCTGTCGTCACATGGCTTTCTCCTGGAGTCTGTCGTTCAATGTCCATTTTACCTTCTTATGAAGACACCAGTCACTGGGACACTTGGCTGGCTCAGTCGGTAGAGCATGTCTCTTTTGATCTTGGGGTCATGAATTCAAGCCCCAAGTTGGGCATAGAGCCACTGGTCCATCCTTGAAGGCCCAGATCAAAATGCCACGTCTTCGCTGAAGCCTTCTTCAAGTGTCTTCCTCTGATCTTCTAGGGCATTTCTCATGTCCCTTCTGTCCTGCAATTATTTGTGTTCCCTTCTAAAATGCTGCTCAATTCAAAAAAATTAGATGGAGGACAAATTAGACAATGTGGGAGGAGTTTTGGAATACTAGAGTGCCCCCAAATTTTAGTGAAGTGATGAAAAACGTTCACACACTTTAAAAGAGCTTTTCTGAGGAAGAGCTCACTTACCACATAACTCACCTCTTCAAAGAGTGCAATTCAAAGGCGTTTTGTCTATTAGCATCACTACTACCTAATTTTAGAACATTATCACCCCCCAAAGAAACTTCATACCCATCTACTGTCACTTTCTATTCCCCAACCTCCTCCCCAGCCCTTCTACAGATCTGTTCTAGACATTTCATATAAACCTTCACACATTTTTATTTGACTTCCGTAAGGACTTCTTTCGTGGGATTTTTTTTTTTTTTTCAATGATCTTTGCGGATCAACACCATTATTTTACAGGAGAAAACTGACCGGTGTTGAGGCTGTGTAAAACCTAAACTCGCACACGGATTTCGGATTCCCTGCATAGAGGAGCTGCTGTCTTGAGCTCCGGAGTGGGAAGTCCGCGGGGCTCCATCCAGCAGCCCTGCTGGAATCGAAGCCGCGCCGGGAGAAGCCAACCCAGAACTCCGGGGGAAGAGCCGCCTGGGTTCTTGCCCCTCATTCTGGCCGCTGCATTGCAAGTGAGAGCGGCCTTACGCCGCCTTTTCCTCCAGGTACCGTGGTCACTCGCCCGCCTAGGATCCAGAGCGGCGCGGCGGCAGGTCACTCCACGCAAGCGCAGTTCAAACCTCCCGCCCTCCCCGAGGCCCAGTCACCGCGCCGCTAGTCTTGGCGTTCTGCTGGAGATGGCCTATCAACGAGCGCGATCGCGGGACAGCCCCCAGCGGCAGGGGCTCCGGGAGCCCAGTGCCCCAACGCCCTCCGCGGCAAGGAGCCTGGAGCCCCAGCGGTGCTTGCTTCAACAAGGAAAGGTCATCACACGGCTTTGTCTCCCAAAGCTGGCGTCGTCCGGTTTTCTATGGGACTTTCTCAGGAAACGGATCAAAAGTTGAGAGGTCCTCCAGGGGCTCATAAACTTAAGGGGCGGCCTGGGGTTCCGAGTGGGGAGGATCTCTGGGCGGAAAGGAGGCGTCCTGGGAGCGATGCCCCAGGCCGACATGGGTCTAATTAAAAAGTCGCAAAAGTCCTAGCCCTCCATACCCACCCCCTGCCAAGCTGCTGTATTTTTAAAATGGGGGTGGGGTGGGGAGGGAGGGGGGAGAGACTAAAAACCAAAACATACAGTGGCTGTGGTGTATCTTAAATGCATTTAGCATACTGATGCTTTTAATACAAAAATACACTTCAATGTGGGGCACGTGTGGCTCAGTTAGTTAAGCACCTGCCTTCGGCTCAGGTCATAATCTTAGGGTCCTGAGACTGAGCCCCAAATCAGGCTCCCTGCTTGGCGGGGAGTCTGCTTCTCCCTTTCCCTCTGCTCCTCCCCCCACTCGTGCTTTCTCTTCTCCCAAATAAATAAATAAATAAAATCCTTAAAAAACAAAACAAAACAAAACTCTGCGGGCACCTGGCTGGCTCAGTGGGTTAAAGCCTCTGCCTTCAGCTCAGGTCATGATCTCAGGGTCGTGGAATCGAGCCCCACATCGGGCTCTCTGCTCAGCAGGGAGCTGGCTTCCCCTTCTCTCTCTGTCTGCCTCTCTGCCTATATCTGATCTCTGCCTGTTAAATAAATAAAATCTTAAAAAAATACTCTGCAGTGTAATTGTTCTATTTACAAAATAACTGTAAGAGAAAAATAATACATAGGGTAAGGTCTAGTAATAGTTTCTGGGTCCAGACTACTTGTTTGAATACAAAATCAAAAGTTTACATTTCAGGGAGGCCTGGGTGGGTCAGTCAGTTAAGCAGCTACCTTCAGCTCAGGTCATGATCCCAGAAACCTGGGATCAGCACCGCATTGGGAGCCCCTTCTCAGCGGGGCATCTGTTTCCTCTCCTTCTGCCCCTGCCCCTACCCGGCTCTCTTCTCTCGCTCACTCTCTCTCAAATAAATAAATAAGATCTTAAAAAAAAAAAAAAAAAAAGGGATGCCTGGGTGGCTCAGTTGGTTAAGCAGCTGCCTTCGGCTCAGGTCATGATCCCAGCGTCCTGGGATCGAGTCCCACATCGGGCTCCTTGCTTGGCAGTGAGCCTGCTTCTCCCTCTGCCTCTGCCTGCCACTCTGTCTGCCTGTGCTCACTCTCGCTTCTCTCTCTATGACAAATAAATAAATAAAATCTTAAAAAAAAAAAAAAGGTTTGCATTTCAGAGTTTCCTGAAAATGAGGCCTGGGGCTAAAGACCTTCTGCCTCCCATCCCCCTTGGCTCTGCTTCTGAGTCCCTAAAGCTGTGGGTCACAGAGGCAGCATATTCAGAACCCCCAAGTGGCTAAGTGCTTCTGCACTGATATCAGACAAACCTGAATTCTGATCCGGATTCTTTTTCTTACATGTGGTGTGGGCTTGGGCAAACCAGTTAATTTCTCTAAGCCTCCAGATTTTTTTAAGGCTAAAATGGTCCCAATAATGCCTAAAAGGCCTCGCAGGAGTTGTATCCCCCCAACACACACACACACACACACACACACACACACACACACACACATTTCTTCTTCCCTAGGATCTGAGAGAAGCTTTTGTTTCTTGGGGGGAACAAAAAGTTGAGGTCTGCGGTCCTCTGGAGCTCCAGATCCTAAAGAGAAGGTACATCCCAGAGAAGTCTGTTGAGTTGGGGGGATCAGTGTACGTCTCAAGTCAGACTTCTTGGAAAGTCTCAAGGACACATCCCTCACAAAGATCTTCTCAAGGAACCATCTGGTGCAATTTCAGTACCTATTCTAGGCTAGTTCCATTTTCTCAGATTGCAAGTGGTACCAAGCTCCTTCTAGGTTCGGGGAAATAATAAGTTTCTAAAAAGAACCCTTGACTATTCTTTCTCCACACATCTTTTCTCCAATGAATGCTATAGAGAGAGGGGGTCCTGATGTGGAACTGGGGAAGAGAAATAAATTTTGTTCAGCACTTACTGAGCTCGGGTCCTGAACCTCAGTGCTCCTAAAGAGGATCTTTAATTACATTACCTCATTTAATCCTCACAACATCCAGAAGAAAAAGAAAGGATTATCCATGTTTAACAGGTAAGAAAATTAAGGCAGAGAATTCTGGCCCCTTGTTAATGGGAACATAGGATAAGAGTGCTTTATAAATGGGAATTCAAAAGGAAACATGAACTCTTTGGAAAGGGTCCCAAAGACGAATTAAGTATTGGAGCTCAGGGTACATTTTCTTTCATTAGGATGGGAGTGTTGTAAGAGCTTAGTTGACGCTCATGATCACTTCAAGTTTTAGTATGCCACTCATTAAAAAGAGGTTAAAATATAGTGAGTTTTTTTTAAGGTGTCCAGTTACACTTTCTGAATACTCATCTTGGGCCTTTGAAAACTTAAAATATAAAGGATATCAAAGTAGTTTCTCAATAGAGTGACGATCTCAGGACTCTTGTCTTTAGCTGAGCTAATTCTAGAGGGTCCCTAGAGGGTTCCTGTTATTGGAAAGGAATGTTGGGGGGAGTCACAGGTGGAGAATAATATCTCGACTGAGACATTCGATCAATCGTCCTTGACAAGATGGGCTCTTGGTTTCAACGATTTTATTTATTTGACAGAGAGAGAAAGACAGTGAGAGGGGGAACTCAAGCAGGGGAGTGTGAGAGGGAGAAGCAGGCTTCCTGTTGAGCAGGGAGACCAATGGGGGCTTGATCCCAGGACCCTGGGACCATGCCCTGAGCTGAAGGCAGATGCTTAACTAACTGAGCCACCCAAGCGCCCCATGACGAGCTCTTGGTGAGGGATTAATGAATGGCCCCAGGATTCTATAAGACTGTGCCAACTGTGGGGACTTGGGCACCTCTCTTAATCAACTCTCCAGGAGGGCTCTGACTCAAGCCTTTAAATTTGCCCACTGCCTTTATGAGCCAAAAGTGGTTACAGACTAAGTTCTGAGATTCTGCCTATTTTCCAGTAGAAAATAAGAGGAAGAAGAAGCAGAAGGAAGGGACCAAAAGCCAAGAAAACTTGGGAGATAGAAACATCAGGGCCAGAGCAGATGCCTCACCCCAAGACTTAGGACCAGGGCCTGGCATTCATGATGCCCTGACATCTTAGGACCCACAGTCTGCATCCAAGTCTGTGTTAATCCCCCAGTATAAACCCTGTAACCAGATATGTTACCTTGACTGTAACTGGGCCTTCTGAAAAGTCCCTACCTTGGATTTGCACCAAGATGCATGGCCTTGCCTCTTTCCTGAGTGTGACTGTCGCTTCTCAAAGGCCCAGGAACTGATTAGCTACAGAAGCAGTTCGCAGAATTTATCTCACTACTGGTACAGGAAGTGCTGGGCCCTTGTCGGCTCTTACAAGGACATCACCTGAATGAGTAAGCGGGAAGTGACCTCACACCTTTTCCAAAGACCTGAAGTATTTTCCCATCTATTAGCTCTGATTGAGCATCAACAGAATGATCCTCAGTAGTAGAAAAAAAAAAATCCAGAAACATGTCAAGAAATAGCAAAAAGAACAGGGGTCTCAGTTCTTAGATCTGGACTCACCTGAGGACACTAAGCACTATCCAGATACTTTCCAGAAGTCTAGGTTAGTTGAGTCTGGGAGAGTGAGGGGGACACCAAGAATACGGGTTTGGTACATACTTGAATAGCTAAGGGATGGGACTCTGGAGAAGATGGGGCAAAGACCACACCCCCAACCTTCAAGGCTTCTCCAAGAATTAAAAATATAAACTTACAGCATTTCTCACTGCTTCAAGATAGTAGAACACGGTAGGAAGCCTCTCACTTGTTGGCAAGTTTCATCTCCCTCAGATAATAACTCTCTTGAATTAACTGCCTCACGGGCCCCAAACTTTACACACTCATTTAAATTCCAGTGACATGTCTGTGAGACAGATGGTATGAGCTTAGTTTCAACAGAAGAAGCAGAGGTAGAATCGGGCAGAGCACGCTCGGTGCGGGTTCACTCCACAGTAACGGCGCCTGGTCCAGCGCGTATGAACCCGCCCCCTGTCAGGCGTTACCTAGCAACAGCGTCCTAGAGCCCCAGGGACCAACCAGCGCAGACCTAGTTATTTCAGTGATGGAGTGGTCCAATCACTGAGCACTGCCAGTCCTCTAGCCAATCTCCGCCAGCTCCACTACCGGCTTAGGAATTATATTAGCTGGAGCTGAGCGTTCGCAGCTGACTCCTGCCAGTTAAGGTCAACCGGAACGAGTGACAAGCTTCCCAGTGCATCAGAATGACGGTTGTGAAGGCAGCTCGCCGCCATATTCTCATGGGGCATTTTCCGGTCTCATTGTACCAGAATGACCCAAGATGTCGTGATTCCTCCTTTCCGGTCGGAGCTTGGCCCCACGCGAAGCCGGATCCGGACCAGCTCAGAGGCCGGGCCCAGTGGGGTACTGTCTCCTCAGCCCGGAAAATACAGTGACCCTGGGGTTGGAGCATGCAGGATCTGGGGGCTGGAAGAGTCCAAAGCGCCGCCTCCAGCCCCGCTCCCTATCTGGAGCGCAGAACCTGAACCCGAGCCGAGGAGGCTCGCCGCCGTGGTCGTGTATTTTCTCTTGGGGGAATGGAGAAATCTGAGGCTCGGAAGGCCTTGTGCCGGATGGGATGCAGGAGACCTAAAGGCCACGTGGGGGCGCTCGCTCTGCCCATTTTTTGCTGCTCACTCATTTCATTTTTCACAATGTAAACCAGTTCTTGGTTGAAAGCTGCAACCACGGAAACCACCCAGGCGTGCAAAATGCCTAGAGGGGACAGAGGAGGTAAAGTGGTGGGGCTGAGACTTAGGGAGGTACTGTTCTAGAATGCCTCCTGGAAGCCTTGGGTTTTTTGTTTCATTTTCTAAATAATTTACACAACCATCTTTCCCTGTCTAATAAGACTACAACATAGTTGGTTTTTTAAAAATTAATTATTTATTTTTAAATGTTTTATTTTATTCATTAATGGGAGACACAGAAAGAGAGGCAGAAGCAGAGGGAGAATCAGGCTCCCCGAGGAGCAGGGAGCCCGATGTGTGACACGATCCCGGGACTACTGGATCGTGACCTGAGCTGAAGGGAGACGCTTAACCCACTGAGCCACGCAGACACCCAAGTAGAGTTTTTTTTAAAAACAGTTTTATTGAGATATAATTAATTCGCCATAAACTTTGTCCCTTTAAAGTATACAATTCGGTGATTTTTAGTATATTCAGAGGGTTGTACAACCATCACCACAATCTAACTCCAGAATATTTTCATCACCCTGGAAAGAAACCCTTTAGCCATCACAACCCCGTTGTCCCTTCCTTCAGCTCTTGGAAACCACTAATCTATTTTCTGTCTACTGATTTGCCATTCTGAACATTTCTTATCATTGTAATCATAAGATATGTGGTCTTTTGTGTCTGGCTCTTTTCACCTGACATACTGTATTGAAGGTTCATCCGTGTTGTACAATGAATCATTATTTTTTAAACAGTTTAATAGATTTTATTTTTTGAAGTAATTTAGGGTTAGGCTGAAAGTACCAAAAGTTCCCGTATCTCTCTACCCCCATCTCAGCCTCCCTACTATCAACATCGCATACCAGATTGGTACATTTGTTAAAGCCTATGAGTCTACATTGATATATCTTTATCATCCAAAGCCCACAATTTACATTAGGGTTCCCTTTTGTCTTTGTACATTCTATGGGTTTTGGGAGAGGCATAAGGACATGTATCCACCAATTATTATAGTATCATTACCCTAAAAACGTCCATGCTCCACCTTTTCATTCCTTCTCCCCAAATCCTGACAACCACTCATCTTTTTTTACTGTTTCCATGGTTTTGCCATTTCCAGAATGTAATATAGTTGGAATCATACAGTATATAGCCTTTCCAGATTGCCTTCTTTCTCTTAGTAATACTCATTTAAGGCTACTACATGTCTTTTCATGGCTTAATAGCTCACGTCTTTTTAGGGCTAATATTTCATGTATGAATGTACCATCGGTTATTTATCTATTCACCTACTGAAGGAGGTGCTTCCAGGCTTTGGCAGTTATGAATAAAGTTGCCATATGCATCTGTGTGCAGGTTTCTATGTGTACTTATGTTATTAACTTATTTGGGTAAATACCAAGGAGCATAATTGCTGGGTCATATAGTTAGAGTATGTTTAGTTTTGTAAGAAATTGACAACCTTATAAAATGGCTGTACTAATGGCCTTTTCTCCTTTTCCTTTATCAAAGTGAGCTCTACACCCAATGTGGGGCTTGAACTCATGACTTCGAGATAAAGTCATATGCTCTACTGACTGAGCTGGCCAGGCGCCCCAGTACTAATGGCTTTTTCGGTGAATTCCTCAAGAGTTTATATGTCATGTCATCCACAGATAGTTTTACATCTTTCTTTCTAATCTGGATGCTTTTATTTTCTTGCCTAATTGCTCTGGCTAGAACAATGCAATGTAATAGAATAGAAGTGTTGAGGATAACAGTGGTGAGTAGAATAGAATAGAAATGGTGAGAGTGGACTTCCTTGTCTTGTTCCTGACCTTAGGGGGAAAGCATTCAGTCTTTCATCAGGTGGAGGACATTTTCTTTGAGTCCAATTTTTGAGTTGTTTAATCATGAAGGGGTGTTGGATATTATCACTTGATATATATCAAGTGCTTGTTGCACTTCTATTAAGATGATCGTGGGGTGCCTGGGTGGTTCAGTGGGCTAAGCCTCTGCCTTCAGCTCAGGTCATGGTTTCAGGATCCTGGGATGGAGACCCAGAGCATCTGGCTCTCTGCTCAGCGGGGAGCCTGCTTCCACCCTCTCTCTGTCTGCCTTTCAGACTACTTGTGCTGTCTGTCAAATAAATACATAAAATCTTTTAAAAATGATTGTGTGGGTTTTGTCTTTATTTTATTGATATATAATGTATTATATTTATTGATTTTCAGATGTTAAACCAACTTTACATTTCTGGGTTAGTTCTGTGCAATTCTGGTATATAATCTTTTTAATACATTGCTGGATTTGGTCTACTAGTGTATTTGGGTAAGTATTTTTATTTTTATTTGTGGCAAAATACACACAACATAAAATTTACCATCTTAACCATTTTTTAAGTGTACACTCTCTTAGTTGTTGGGCAACTAATCTCCAGACCTTTCTCCTCTTGCAAACCTGAAACTCTCTACTCATTAAATAAACCCTCCCTAGTCCCTTCCACCACTCAGCCACTATCACAATCACCCAACCTCCTGCTTCTATGAATTTGATACTATAGACACCTCATATAAGTGATATCATACACTATGGCTTATTTCACTTATTATAATGTCCTCAGGTTTAATCCAAGTTGTAGCATGTATCTGACATTCCTTCCTTTTTCAGCTGGATGGTATTCCATAGCATGTTATCAACCACATTTTGTTTCCCCATTCATTGATCTACAGACACCTGGGTTCCTTCTATCTCTTGACTGTTGTGAATTTGCTGCTATAAACATGTGTAGACAAATAGCTCTTCAAGGCCATACTTTGAATTCTTGGGACACATACCTGAAGTGGAATTGCTAGGTCATAAACTAATTCTATTTTTAATTTTTTTAGAACCCATCATACAGTTTTCCAAAGTGGCTGCACCATTTTACATTTCCACCCACTGTGCACGGGAACCTAGTTAGTCCACATCCTGGCCAGCACTTACTCTTTTCTCTTTTTCTTTTCTGTTCTTCTCTTTTTTTAAAAAAATTTACATATAATGAATTATTTGCTGCAGGGGTACAGGTATGTGAATCATCAGGCTTACACATTTCACAGCACTCACCGTAGCACATACCCTCCCCAATGACCATAAGCCAGCCCCCCTATCCCTACCCCTCCACCCCCCAGCAACCCTGTTTGTTTCCTGAGATTAAGAGTTTCTTATGGTTTTTCTCCCTCCTGATCCCATCTTGTTTCATTTTTTCCTTCTTCTTTTCTTTCCTTCCTTCCTTCGTCCCTCCCTCTTTTTTCTTTCTTTCTTTCTTTCTTTCTTTCTTTCTTTCTTTCTTTCTTTCATAGTAGGCCTCCCAATGGTTTGGAGAACAACATAGCTTTTTGAATATTGAACAGGTATATCTAATCATCCCTGTTTTAAACAACTGCTTTATTTTTTTAAAAAAGATTTTATTTGACAGAAACACACAGAGAGAGGGAACACAAGAGGAGGGAATGGGAGAAGGAGAAGCAGGCTTCCCACCAAGCAGGCAGCCTGATTCGGAGCTCGAACCCAGGACCCTGGGATCATGACCTGAGCCAAAGGCAGACGCTTAACGACTGAGCCACCCAGGTGTCCCTAAACAACTGCTTTAAAAAAAGATTTATTCATTTTAGAGGGAGAGCGCCAGAGCATGTGCAGGAGCAGGATGAGGGGCAGAGGGCGAGAAGCAGATTCCCTAGAGGGAACCCCACATGGGACTCAGTCCCACCACCCTGGGATCAAGACCTGAGCTGAAACCAGGAGTCAGACAGAGCCACACAGGCGCCTCTAAAAAACTGGTTTTTTTTTGTTATTTTTTTTTTTTTAATTTGACAGACAGAGATCCCAAGTCGGCAGAGAGGCAGTAGAGAGAGAGGAGGAAGCAAGCTCCCTGCTGAGCAGAGAGCCCAATGTGGGACTCGATCCCAGGACCCTGGGATCATGACCTGAGCCAAAGGCGGACACTTAACTGACTGAGCTACCCAGGTGTCCCTAAACAACTAGCTCTTTCTCCAGGTTTCAGTCAGTGAGGAGCTATTGGCCTTTTTGCTTGCTTGCTTGCTTTTTCCAAATTGATTCACAATGCCTGTCTTTTCCCATCTTTCTGTTTTCCTCAGCTCTGTCCAGAGGTGGTCTTATAATTCCCTGGTGTATGTCCGTGCTAACACTGTAGCTTTCTCATGGTAGGTCCTGTGTGAATCTTCACAGGTTTACCAAAATGTTGGAAAAGGGGTGTCGCCTGAGGTGAAATACGCAAGAGGCCGACTGGTCCGCCTTCCGATGCTGATGTAAGTCATACTAAGCTAGGAGTGAAGTCTGCGTGCATTATGATGTATTTATGATCTCGGGACTGGGGCTTTTCCAGCCCTGGAGGCACCCAGACCTTTGTATATTTGTGTGTCTACCTCGAGAGGTTGTAAGCATCACCGAGAGCAGCCACCTTACTGCGACCTCTTTCCAGCCCCCAGCGTTGTGTTTGGAGATGCCACGTTTAATCGTGATCAGACACGGAGACCTGCAGGTGCTCTGGGACTAAACCTTGGGTCCGACCCAGCGGAGACCTGAGAATCCGGAAGGCTGTGGAGAGCCTTGTGTAACCTCCATGGACGAGGACGCTTTGTTTAGCGCCCTGCTCTATACCCAGCTCCTAGTGCTGAGCTCAACACAGGCGCGCTCAATGCAAGTTGCAGCGTCGTTCAAGTCTCAGTGCAAAGGCGGCAGGGAGCCCCCAACAGCGACGCAGACGGCTCTGGTGAGACTGGGGCTGAGCCCGGCCGGGAGGACCAGAGGTGCTGTGGGCCCTGGGGGCAGCCGGGCTGCGCGGCCGTCGCTTCGCACGCGCGGCCCGATACCGCGCGGGGCACGCAGCAGGTGCTCGGCCGCTGAGCTCCGGGGTTGGCTGGGGCTCCAGGAAGAAGGCGGGCTCGCAGGGTGATTCGCCGAGACCCAATCAGAACGCGTCCTCCTGCCCCGCGTCACCCAATGACCGTGCAGGGGAGGGAGAAGGGCGTGAAGCCCAGCGGTGCCATTACCCTTGCGGGCGAAGGGCTTCTAACCCGGGTGCAGCGGAGGGGTGGGTGAGCATCTCCGGTGCTTCCACTGTGGCGACTGGCATCCTCCAGTGCTCTAACCCAAGTCCTTGCAGGACCCGTAAGATAACTCCGGAGGGGTCTGCACTGGCCCCACGAGACGCAGGTCCCGGGGCCCTTCGGGCCTCCTGTGAGGCGCTCTGAGCCTGAGCACCGGCCGGGTTCCGCCCCGCGGCGTCTAGAACCCGGGGACTGGGCGGGGGGCTCTGGACCCATGGCGCCGCGTCGGACTCCGCGCCTCGCCGGCGGTCAGGGGAACACCGAGTCTGGGCGAGAGAGGCCGGGCGCCGTGAGTTTCGCGGACGTGGCCGTGTACTTCTCCCCGGAGGAATGGGGATGTCTGCGGCCAGCGCAGAGGGCCCTGTACCGGGACGTGATGCGGGAGACGTACGGCCACCTGGGCGCGCTCGGTGAGGCCCGGCCTGCCCTTTCTGTCCCTTTTTGTGACACGGAGTTTTTTAGACTTCGGGCCTGGACGCGCCCTAGTGTCTTGTTGTTGGGGAGGGTCTTCTCCGCTTGGGTTCAGAAGGCTGTATACCTACCCCTGTGGAGGGAGCGCCTTATCGAGGCTCCATCCTCTCACCCTGTCCGCTGTTGGCCTCTTCTCGCCTAGGATTCGCAGGCTCCAAACCGGCCCTCATCTCCTGGCTGGAGAGAAAGAAGGAGGTGTGGAGCCCCGAGGCCGAGGATCCTGAGGACGGGGCGAGGCACCCAGGATCTGGGCTAGGTGAGGAAAGTGGGGCTGAGCTGGACGGCCCAGAGCAAGCCCAGGGCAGGGGCTTTCTTCCCACAGCTTCCTCCCCACACACGGGCTCTCTTACAGACCCCAGTTGGTAAGAGAGACTCCTCCGAGCCTTCTCTTCCAAAGTTCCTTTACCAGACCTGGTGCCTTACTTGGGTCAAGGACACCTAGGTTGGGGGACGAGAAGTTGGGGGTAGAATTTACTGAGCCTTCCTCTCTGTGTCCCAGAGTATTTGCGTGCCTCCAAAAGGGGCCAGAAGTTCATTTAGGGACACTGGTCATTTACACACCAACCTGCAGTCCATTCCAGTGTCTGGAGAAATCTCAGTCCCTGTTGAAATGCCCGTTTCAACACAGCAAGCGATTGCTTATTTCCAACAGCAGTACGATCTCTCGTCTTCTGACAAGCTGCAATTTTACAAGCCCTACATGATGGGGGAAAAAAGGGCCCGTGGGCCATGGAATGGGGAGCTGCTGCCTGAGATGAGTCCTGGGGGCTCTGAAACAGGGTCTAGAACAGAAAAACTGTTTAGAGAAACTAGAACAGAGAAATGCCCCTGTGAGGGAAAACACAGGCATGATCTCACAAGCACTCAACAATTCCGTTTCAATTCTCTTGTCTCTCTAGAAAGCAAGCAAAAGAACGAACCCAGCAGCAAAATCAGGCCCAAGGAGCCTGAGGATGCCCTTGTGAAGAACGTGCCATCAGTGAGGGCCAGGCTGGTTCCTAGTTTCAGGGACTGCAGCCGACCGTTGCCTCAGCTGTCCACAGACACGGGACAGCCGTGCTCCGAGACTCTCAAGAGGCCCTACGCCTGCCTGGAATGCAGCCGTTCTTTTAGCTATCCCTCCCTCCTAGCCAGCCACCAGCGGGTCCACTCAGGGGAGCGACCCTTTCCCTGTGACCGTTGCGGACGTTGCTTCCGCCAAAGAGGCAACCTGGCTGTCCACATGCGTGTACATACAGGGGAGAAGCCCTTCCCCTGCCCAGACTGTGGGAGGCTCTTTGCCTACCCCTCGATGCTGGTCAGGCATCGGCGAATCCACTCCGGAGACCGTCCATATGTCTGTGGGCCTTGTGGGGTCCAGTTCTCCCAGAGGGCTCACCTCGTCCAGCACCAGCTGCTTCATACAGGGGACAAGCCTTATTCGTGTCCAGATTGCGGCCGCTGCTTCCGCCAGACGGGGGCCCTGGCTATCCATAGACACAGACATGGTGGGGAGAAGCCATACGTGTGCACCGAGTGTGGACGCCACTTTACACACCCTTCCCTCTTGGCTATACACCAGCACACCCATACTAGGAAGAAGCCCCATATCTGTTCTGACTGTGGTCAGGGCTTCGCCTACCCCTCCCTCTTGACCAATCACCAGCGAGTCCACTCTGGTGAGCGTCCCTACCCTTGTGCCCACTGCAGCGCCCGCTTTGCCCAGCAAAATAACCTGCTCCAGCATCAGCTCATTCACACCGGGGAAAAGCCCCATGTGTGCCCTGATTGTGGCCGCTCCTTCCGGCAAGGTGGCTCTCTGGCTATCCACAGACGCACACATACAGGGGAGAAGCCCTACTCCTGCCCTGAGTGTGGGCACCGATTTACCTCTTCCTGTGTCCTCAACAGCCACAGGCGCATCCATTCTGTCGAGAGGCCCTTCCCTTGTTTCCAGTGTGGGAAAACCTTTAAACGAAAGAGTGCCCTGGAAGCCCACCAATGGATCCATCGTCCAGGCGGGGCAAGTCAGAGGGGTGACAGACCTCTGTTACCACCCCCAACCCAGGCCTCCATTCCTGAGGGTCAGGAACCATCAGTACACTTCCGCCATTTTCCCGATGTGTTCAAGTAGTGCAAGTGTCTGAGTAAAAGCAGTGTAAAGGAACAAAAGTTTTAAGGTTCTCTCTCACCAAGTGTTGGGAAGGAGGTGCACAGAGGGCAAGGGGTAGGAGAGGGGAGAAAAAGGGAATCAGGCAACATGGAGATGGCAGGGGCTCAGCCATGTCTGGAATCTAGGAGAGACCTGGGAGCCGAGAGGTAGGACATCCGGAGTGAAGAACCTTCCAGAAGAAGTGTGAGACTCCTCCAGTCAGCCCCCAGCCCCGACCTCTGACCTTCAGCTCCGGGTTTCCCCTCACTCTAGATCTCAGGAGAACAGATCTCAGCTGGGGCCAGGAGCCATAATGTAAAAGGAGAATCATGGGCTTTGAACCAGTTTGTCCCCTGCCCAATCTTGGCTCATCCCCCGCATCATCAGCATCTCTCTGACTATAAAATGAATACATTAATACTACCCCCAGGTGGTTGTGAGGATTAAATAATATATATTCAGTTGAAACAGTCTAGTACAATACTTCTCACTTGTGTATATCCTTCTGAGCTTTGCACATTACAGTAGAGCTGTTTGAATATTGAGGACAGCCTTACCTAATGACCCCTGCTGAAAACAACCACTTTTAATGTAAATTTTCTAGCTCTTTTACATGTCTTAGCAAGTTGGAAACCATTATTGCCTTTTTTTTTTTCCCTTAAGCGATTCACAATGCTTATCCTGTGCTCAACTTAGAGATGAGAGACTGTCTCATAATTCCCTGGACTGTGTCACTGTGGCTTAGGCACCCAGACCCTTGCTTATATATGTAATATATAATATATATTAGGTGTCTCTCTCACCAGGTTGTAAGCACCACCGAGAGAGCAGGCACCTTAATGCCACCTCTTTCCAGACCCCAGCATTGTGTTCGAAGATGCCTCGTTTAATCGTCAACAGACACGGAGACCTGCAGGTGCTCTGGGACTAAACCTTGGGTCCGACCCAGCGGAGACCTGAGAATCCGGAAGGCTGTGGAGAGCCTTGTGTAACCTCCATGGACGAGGACGCTTTGTTTAGCGCCCTGCTCTGTACCCAGCTCCTAGAGCTGAGCTCAACACAGGCGCGCTCAATGCAAGTTGCAGCGTCGTTCAAATCTCAGTGCAAAGGCGGCAGGGAGCCCCCAACAGCGACGCAGACGGGGCTCTAGTGAGACTGGGGCCGAGCCCGGCCGGGAGGACCAGAGGTGCTGTGGGCCCTGGGGGCAGCCGGGCTGCGCGGCCGTCGCTTCGCACGCGCGGCCCGATACCGCGCGGGGCACGCAGCAAGTGCTCGGCCGCTGAGCTCCGGGGTTGGCTGGGGCTCCAGGAAGAAGGCGGGCTCGCAGGCTGCGGCCGGCTTCCTTCCAACCGAGTGATTCGCCGAGACCCAATCAGAACGCGGCTCCTGGCCTCCTGCCCCGCGTCACCCAATGACCGTGCAGGGGAGGGAGAAGGGCGTGAAGCCCAGCGGTGCCATTACCCTTGCGGGCGAAGGGCTTCGAACCCCTGGTGCTAAGCCCTGGGCCCTCGGCCGGGATTTGATGAGGCCGGCCCCAGACCATCTGGGAGTGATCGAAGCGTCCCAGCTCTCCCCTTCTCCGCTTTTTAGCGAAAAGGGGTACCACTCGGTATCGGTCCGGATGCGCTTGTGTGTCTGTTGTTGGGGAGGGTCTTTGCTCGGGTTTGGGAGGCTATACTCACCCCTGCCCAGAAAACGCCTTATCTAGGTTCCATCCTCGAACCACGCCTTGTTTTTGGCCTCATCTCCTTAGGATTCGCAGGCCCCAAGCTCCCCTTTGTCTCCTGGAAATGGAAGAAGGAGGCTTGGAGCCCGGAGGGCAAACGTCCGGAGGCGGCGGCGAGGCACCGAGGATCTGGGCTAGGTGAGGAAAGTGGGGCTGAGCTGGACGGCATCCTCTCTTGGAAGCCAGCCCAGGGCAGGCTCTTTCTTCCCGCAGCCACACCTACACTGCACCCTTCTCTTTAAAGACCCCAATTCCTGAGAATCCGATGAACCTTCTAAAGTTTTTTCCCAGACCTGGGTGCGTCCTTGCATTTAAGGGTAGCCCCAACTGGCAGTTGGGGCGAGACAACAGTTGGGGTTTGAGGTCTTTTGCCTTCTTTCCTCTTAGTACTTTGATTATTGCTTTCAATAGAGCTTTACTCAGTTACGGGAATGTTCTGTCTGTGAGGTCGAACACAGAAGCCATTAGCCACATGTGGCCATTTAGCACTTGAAATGTGGCTCATGTGTCCCAGGAAGTGAGCTTTTTCATTTTAATTAATTTTAAAATAGGCATGGTGTATTTCTGACGGGACTTGGAAGGGGGCCTGTTTTGGTTTGTTGGACTGCCCCTGTTTCTCAGGGCATATCCTGCCGTATGAAGCTGCCTGGAACCCTCTACAGAATTTAATGACTTGCCACCTTTCATTTAGGTTGAAGACAGCTGTTTTTGTGTGCGCCACAGGCACTGAGGTGTGGTTTGTTTAGCTTTTTGTTTTTTGGTGTTTTTTGTTTTTTTTTTTAAGAAATGTTTCCACGGAAATGTCCATATGTAAGGTCTTTAACTAGGGAGAGGTGCCAGCTTCCCTCTGAAAAAAATCCAGCCCTTCTTTTTAAGAACCCTCTACACTTCTGGAGGCCTGCGGTGAGAAGGGATGGTGCTCTTTCTGAAAATAGGAAACTGCCAGAGGCTGGTGGATCATGGCCAGGTGAGGGCTTCACCCTTAGATCCTTCTGCCCTGGTTGAACCGGGGTGAATCTGGGATGGGTCAGAGCACCCCACAATCTTTAGTTCCGATTCTCTTTTCTGTGCAGAAAGCAATGGGGGTGAAGGAACTGAATGCAGCCTAGGCGAGAGGGGCCACCCTGTCTGGACTGTACTCTTCCTCCTGGCCAGCCCCCAGCAGGCCTTCTGTGCTGAGCAGCGTCTCGCTGTGACAGTATGGAGGCTGCTTTCGTGGTGCAAGGAGCTGTTCCACCGTCAGCTCCTCCGCCCAGGCGAGACAGTCTTCCGCTGCCCCTCCCTCCCCAGGTGTGGCTGCTGTTTTTGAAAAAATAGGGTGCTGGCCACCTCCATAAGGAAGAAGTTTTGTACACGTCTAGGCCGTGGGCAGCTCTTTGCGATCCCCTCGCTGTTAGACACTGGTGGATCCACTCTCATGACTGTCCCCGTGTGTGTGCGTGTGTGTGTGTGTTAAGGGGTGGGCGTTGTGCAGTGTCCACTTTTCCCAGAGGGTGCACGTGGTCTAGCATAGCTGCTCCACACATGGCACACCTGTGTGCTGACTGCAGCTGCCGCTTGCTCCCGAGCCAGGCCCAACGCAGGTCCAGACTGTGGGTGTGCCCTCGCACGCCCCGCCCTCCTGGCCCACCACCTGCGCGTGCGCGGGAGGAAGCGCCGCCATCATTGTCTGGAGTGTGGGGCTCACAGTGCTCACCCGCACGGGGAAGAGGCGCTACGGGTGCTGCGGCTGTAGGTGGTGCTTCAGCCACAGGCGCCCTTGGCCATTCACAGATATGCACTCACACCGGGGAAACTACCCCTGCCCAGAGTGTGGCCATCTTCTGCTCCCCCTTGCTAAGCCATGGGTACTTCCACTCTGATGAGAGGCCCTTTCTCAGCCCTGAGCATTGGGAAAAGCTCCAAGAGGAAGTTAACCCTGCAAGCCCATCAGTGAATCCATTGGGCAAACATGGAGAAGTCAAGGAGCATCTATCTGGGTGGCTCACTCAGTTAACTGACTGACCCTTGATCTTGGCCCAGGTCTTGATCTCAGTATTGCGAGATCCAACCCCGCACTGGGAGTGGAGCCTGCCTTAGATTCTCTCTTCCTCTGTCTCTCAACACACCCTGCGCCATGCTCGCTCGCTGTCTCTAAACAAACAAACAACAACAACAACAAAAAAAACCAAACATGGAGAGACCAAGGTGTGGGAGACCTGTGCCCTAGCCTCCTCCCTTGGAGATCAGGAGCCCTCAGTTCATGTCTACTATTAGCTAAATTCCAGAAGTGTGGGTGCTGTGAAGAAGCTTATGATGGAAGATATCCCTTTTGATCAAGTGGTAGCCACGCAGAGTGAAGAGGCAGAAGAGAGAGGGGAAAAGGTGGTGGTGGGGTTGATGTACAAAGTGAAAAGGTCTATAGTGCCTTTACGTCCTCCTTCAGAGAACAGAATATAGAGGTAATCAGAAATGTTCCAGTGAGTTACCTCACCCAGAGATGGACAGGCCAGAACTGGACTACGAGACTCTGCTAAGAAAAGGTCAGGTTTGGGGTGCCTGGGTGGCTCAGTCGGTTAAACGCCTGCCTTCCACTCAGATCCTGATCTTAGTCTGGTCTTGATCTGGTCTTGGGATTTAGCTCCATGTCGGGCTCCCTGCTCAGTGGGGAGTCTGCTTCTCCCCCTCTCTCTGTGCTTTCTCTCTCATATAAATAAAATCTTTTAAAAAGAATTTTTATTTATTTGACACAGAGAGCACAAGCAGGCAGAGTAGCAGGGAGAGGGAGAAGCAAGCTCCCTGCTGAACAAGGAGCTAGATGTGGGGCTCTATCCCAGGACCCTGGGAACATGACCTGAGCTGAAGGAATTCGCTTAACCAACTGAGCCACCTACGTGCCCCTCATACAAATAAAATCTTAAAAAACAAGAGAAAATATAAGTTTCCTTCATTATTCATGACATGACTTTCTCCCAGGACTAACATGGCTTGCTGGAGTCTGGGTTTATGCTACAGTGACATTTGAGGCAAAGGTAGGGTTCCAGTTAGTGCATAAGGTGAAGTCCATGTGTGCTATCATCAAAGGTTGCACTGCCAGTTACTTCCCTCTAATTGAGGATGAACCAAGGAGAAATTAACCTCAAAGCCTTGCACCCAGTTTAAGCTGCCAGTGGAATGCCGAGGACATTCTAGGTTCAGATCTCATCCCTGTCTTTAATAACAGGTTTTGGATAAGCTTCTCAACTGTCTGATAACTGTCTTCATAAGGACTCTGAAAGGTGTGTTTCTTTTTTCTTTAAGTTTTTATTTATGGAAGTAATCTCTACACCCAGCATGGGGCTTGAACTCATGACACTGAGATCAAGCATCTTCTCTTCCTCCAAATGAGCAAGCCAGTTGCCCCTGGAAGATGAGTTTCAATTGAGATCATCTATATCCATGTGCCTACAAGGTGGCAGCTGGTACTTAGTTGGCCCTCAACACCATTTCCCTTTTTCCAAAACAGTGTATCTTTGGTCTTTATGTGGCCTCTTGGTGTGTAGATTCCCTAGATCTTCTCCATCCTTCTCTACAGTGGGCAGCCTTCAAGAGGAGCCCTGCTGGGCACCTGGGTGGCTCAGTGGTTAAGCCTCTGCCTTCAGCTCAGGTCATGATCTCAGGGTCCTGGGATCGAGTCCCACATCGGGCTCTCTGCTCTGAAGGGAGCCTGCTTCCTCCTCTCTCTCTCTCTGCTTGCCTGTCTGCCCACTTGTGATCTCTCTCTGTCAGATAAATAAAATCTTTAAAAAAAAAAAAAAAAGAGGAGCCCTGCTTGTCCCTATGCTCAAGATGGATCCAGGAATTTATACAGAAAAGGAGCAAGAACCTCTGCTCTCACATTAAGTCCTGAGTGCTTCTCTCTCCAGAATGTTTCCCCGTAGTTAAGAGCCTCCATCTCTGCCTGATTCCTAGGTCCTACATTAGGAGCTCCCACCAAGATGATGGCAAGCCAGGACTTTACAGCCCAGGGCCAAATGGGGCCTTTCCAGCCAGGGCTAAAGGGCTAGGCTGCTCCTCAGCCCAGCCTGCTCTCCCCTTTCCTGCATGTGGGAAGAGGGCTAAGCACCTTTTCATCTTAATAGTAAATCATCCTTCCTGTTCAATGTCAGCATCATTGACAGCACATCATTACCATTCAGGCAAAATGTCTGCAGATTTCTTTCCAGTCTTCTTGGAACTTTCTTCCAAATTAAATGGTTTGCTCTCCATTGGCCTTTGTATTCCCTTAGCAGCCTAAGTTTACCATCTTATTTCTCCAAACTGAATTATGTATAGGCAGAAAGCTTAGACACAAAGCTATCAGTTTGCCCTGCAAACAAACTACCAGAGTAATTTTCCAAAAACATTATCGGGAGGTAAATCACTCCTCTGGACTGATTTGGAGCTCCCCAGTGATGGCAGGATGAAGCCGTCCAATATCTGGTGCCAACCTATCTGATCAATCCTTCAGTTTTACTCTAACAGTATTTTGTGCTGCACAGAAAGTGTCCTCATTCCCACCACAGTCAGAGCTTTCCTGAATTCCTGGCTTTGTACCAGAGATCTTTATGGCTGTGGAATTCAGCTGTTTATTCAACAGATGTACATTGAGCGCTACTGCCCTCTCCAAACCCTACCCATTCATAGACCAAACTCATTTTCCACCTGATGTATCAATCTGGAAAGTCATTCAGAGGGGACTCTATCTTACTCATTTTGACAAGCTTGACATTCCACCTCCTCCCCCAGTAGTTTGTTCAATAAACCATCACTATGCTTGGGACAGAGTAGAACTCAATGTTTACTGCAGTTGTGTGTGTGTGTTTCCTACTTCCTCTGTTCAAAAACAATCTTCCTTGGAATCTCTTACTACCTATGTTATCTTGTGAATTCCTGACATGTTGTCTTTACTCCTTGCAGGCTTTGGGATAGTGTTTTTGTTTTTGTTTTTTGAGAGAGAGAGAACAGAGCAAGCAGGGAGGAGGGTCGGCGGGCGGGGGGTGGTGGTGGTGGTGGAGCAGACTCTCCGCTGAGCAGGGAGCCCAATGTCCAGCTTGATCCCAGGACCCTGAGATCACGACTAAGACCCTGAGATCACGACTGAAGCAGAAGACAGATGTCCAGCCGACTGAGCCACCCAGGCTCTCCGTGGTGTAATGTTTTGCCCATAGTAGGTGCTTTGAAAAAAAATTTAATGGGTTGGAGAGAGATGTGTGTCACCAGCTGAAGTATATAGTAAATGGCATATTGCTAACCCTCAAATCCCCTGGGAGATGACCCTGAGCTGGTAAAACCCTGCACACTTACACAGGAGCCAGGGGCTGATGGAGCCGGGGCTGACTGGTTCCATCAGCAATTTTCTTAAGCCTTTCACGTACATGCTTGCAGCACTGTTATTAGTTGTAAATGCATATGCCTCAGTCAACTAGAAACTCCATTCAGAGTATGGTGCATGACTTATTTCCAAACTGCCTAGAGCTACGCTTTGTACATTGGACAGATGTTATGTAAACAGAGTATGGGGAGATGTGCAGAAGATTGAACCTGAGAAGAGGCCAGGAGCTCAGACTGTTGAGTTGACAAGCGAATTCGGATAGCAGGGGGAAGGGAGCCGAGTTCAGCGGTTTGGATAAAGGCCGGGTCAGTCCCGGGTTTAAATTCTTGTTCCTTCTCTTTACTAACAGTATCCCTCTGAGATTTTTCTTATCAGTAGAACCGGATGATGACCATAACTTAACACAATGGTAGCAAAGGAAAAAAAAAAAAAAAAAAAAAAAAAGACGAAATGTGTAACAGGGGAACAGTGCCTGCGCGCGGGAAACGCCAACGTTAATTTCCCTCCCAAAAGGGCAACAAGGAAATTGTCCAATTCTCAGAAAGCCACCCGGGGTAATCTCAGCCCCAGGTTGGCTGGAGTGGCTCCGTCACTCAAATCATTCCGTCCCTCAGCGGGGCAGCGCCTGCCAGAGAACGGAGGCCTGTCACTGACGCCGGGCGAGCTCCCCGCCGCCCGCCTCGGATCTGGCTCTAGGCACCGGCGCGGAAGGTCGGCTTCCTGCCCTTACGCTTCCGTTGGCTTCGTTCAAACAGGCCGCTTTCGCCATCAGCCAATCAGAACGCTCGATCTTCGGTCGCCGCCCAATGAGCGCGCGGAATGGGGGAAAAAAGGGCGTGAAGCCCAATCGCAGCGCCATCACACTTGAGGGCAAAGAGGTTAGGAAGCCGGCATGGCGCTCCGGTCAATAAAATCGATAGCTGGAAGCTGCCTGTGTTCCAGGCTAAGGCGGTGCGGTAGCAGCGCCGCCATCTTCCCCGAAGGCATCTTCCGGTGCCTTTTCCCCAAGTTCGGGCAGGAGTTGCCTGAATAACAGCAAAAGATTTCCGTTAGCCCAGCAGGGCGGCCGATTCCGATTCCCTCAGGGCCTCCCCAGGCACGCTCAGCCCCGGTGCGGCGGGGGCTCCCAAATCCCGGGGTCTGCCAGGGGTCCGGGCCGGGGAAGGCCGTGGCGCCGGCTTCTGGGGTCCAATGGCGCCACCTTCGGCTCCGCTCTCCGCGCGGGGACCAGGAGAGTCCGTTCCCGGCCGGAGAAGGGGAAGGAGGCCGAGGGCGGTGAAGTTCGCAGACGTGGCCGTGTACTTCTCCCCGGAGGAGTGGGGCTGTCTGCGGCCCGCGCAGAGGGCCCTGTACCGGGACGTGATGCGGGAGACCTACGGCCACCTGAGCGCGCTCGGTGAGGCCCGGCCCAGTTCGCTTCCGCGGGGCTCGAAGGGTTGGAGGAGCTTAGGTAGGGCGGTGGGTGAAGGCGTGGGGGTGGGGGTGACGGCAGGGAGTTCAGAGTGTCCAGGGATCTGGCCCGTGACCAGGTTGTGTCAGGGGAGGAGGACCGGGGCTTGGCAGGAGATGCCACCGGGTAGATCTTTACCCAGTCTTATCTAGGAGCTGGACGTCTGACTGGTTCTCCTTCCCCAGGGTGCTCAGGTCCCAAACCAGCCCTCATCTCCTGGTTGGAACGAAATACCGATGATTGGGAACCGGCTGCCTTGGATCCGCAGGAGTGCCCAAGGGGGTTAACAGTCCAAAGAAGTGAGTGAAAAATGCCCGTGAAGGGCCTGCAGCCTCTAAACTTGTCTAGAATGTTAGTGGCCAAGGGTACCCATGCCACTGATTGTTTTCACAGCTTCAGGGTCTTGTCTCTCTGAGGGTGTTGGGTGGGTCCCACCATAGGGTGATTTACATGTCAGTTTGCAAACTAAGGGTCCGCAGTTCTCTATTGCGTGAATGAATCCGTTAGCCTTTAAAAGGAGCTACCCTCTGGCCTCCTTCTCAGGATCCCTGAACCCAGTCTGTTCTGTACTGTGCTCTGAGACACAAGATACCTCCCTGAGTTTCTGGATTTTGGTTGAAGGGATCTCGTGGGGAACAGCGGTCTGGGAGTGCAGAGCCCTCTTTTCTGCCCTTTTGGCGGGGTGACTCCTAATCAGTGCAGGAATCTACGCTCTCCTGGGGATCAAGCAAGGCTCTCCTTAATGCCAGTCAGGGAGAAGGGCCCCGGATCCACCCGTGGGGCTGGATGTAAGCATCTGGACTGACATTTCTGTGCTAGATTCTCTGAGACCAGGACTCTCTTTCCAAGATAGTTCCTTACTAAGTGATACTTCCTTACTAAAATGATACTTCCTTACTAAAAACCTTTCCATTTTTCCACAGTATGTTGTCAAATGGTTGTCAGTTATCTGAGTCACTTGGGGAACTCGGTAAAAAAAAAAAAAAAAAATACAGATTCCTAGGGGCGCCTGGGTGGCTCAGTCGGTTAAGCATTGGCCTTTGGCTCAGGTCTCGATCCTGGAGTCCTGGGATCGAGCCCCACATCAGGGTTTCTGCTCTGTGGGAGCCTGCTTCTCCCTTTCCCTTTGCCTGCAGCTCCCTCTGCTTGTGCTCTCTCTCCCTGTCTGTCAAATAAATGAATAAAATCTTTTTTAAAAAAATAGAGATTCCTGGACCCAGAACTATTGATTTACTCCAATGGACGTCTAGGACTTTGTATTTCTCTTTTAACAGCCCCAGCAGATTGGCACGCATGTTTAAGTTTGAGAACCATTGCATAAAATAGAGTTCACAGTCCTGAATGGCAGTGGTTCTGAGGATGTAGTTCTCAGACCAGCTGCAGCATTACCTGGAAAAGAATCAGATACAAATTCTTGGGCCCCATCCCAGAGCTGCTGAACCCAAAATTGTTTCAATGAGCCATCCAAATGATTCTGATCACCATAAAATTTGAGAGCCACTGGCTTAGAGGGCCTTATGACCTAGTCCCTGCCAGCCCGTACCTCATGTTCCCACTTCCTGCCTTATACTTACTGCTTCAAAAACTTAATTTCTCAAGCCCGCAGAACCTGCAAGAAACACTTCCCGACTTCTCCAGATGGAGCTGGGGACTCCTGGAATATCCTCCCCGTTTCTGTAGTGGTTGTGTCACAGTGGGATGTCTGTGGTACTAACACTCCCTGAAGACAGGTTGAGTGTCTTCGCCTTCTAACCTATAACACTGCCATAGGCAAGGGCAGGGGCCCCGGATTTGTTAAATTAATGTCTCCCTGTGTGTCCGTAGAAACCAGAACCAGAAAGAAGAATGGAGAGAAGGAAGTGTTCCCACCTAAGGAGGCCCCCCGAAAGGGCAAGCGAGGCCGGCGGCCCAGCAAACCCCGACTAATCCCCAGGCAGACCTCTGGGGGCCCCATCTGCCCGGACTGTGGTTGCACCTTCCCTGACCGGCCGACCCTGGAGAGCCACAAGTGTGCCCAGAATCTGAAAAAGCCTTACCCTTGCCCGGACTGCGGGCGCCGCTTCTCCTACCCCTCCCTGCTAGTCAGTCACCGGCGGGCACACTCTGGTGAGTGTCCCTACGTTTGTGACCAGTGTGGCAAGCGCTTCTCCCAGCGCAAGAACCTCTCGCAGCACCAGGTCATCCACACGGGCGAGAAGCCCTACCACTGCCCTGACTGCGGCCGCTGCTTCCGGAGGAGCCGGTCCCTAGCCAATCACCGGACCACGCATACCGGCGAGAAACCCCACCAGTGCCCCAGCTGTGGCCGGCGCTTTGCCTACCCCTCCCTGCTGGCCATCCACCAGCGCACGCACACCGGCGAGAAGCCCTACACCTGCCTGGAATGCAGCCGCCGCTTCCGACAGCGCACCGCGCTCGTCATCCACCAGCGCATCCACACGGGCGAGAAGCCCTACCCGTGCCCGGACTGCGAGCGGCGCTTCTCCTCGTCCTCCCGCCTGGTCAGCCACCGGCGGGTGCACTCCGGCGAGCGCCCCTACGCCTGCGAGCACTGCGAGGCCCGCTTCTCCCAGCGCAGCACGCTGCTCCAGCACCAGCTCTTGCACACGGGGGAGAAGCCCTACCCCTGCCCGGACTGCGGCCGCGCCTTCCGGCGGAGCGGCTCCCTGGCCATCCACCGCAGCACGCACACCGAGGAGAAGCTGCATGCCTGCGAGGACTGCGGCCGTCGCTTCGCCTACCCCTCACTCCTGGCCAGCCACCGGCGCGTGCACTCCGGTGAGCGGCCGTACGCGTGCGACCTGTGCTCCAAGCGCTTCGCCCAGTGGAGCCACCTGGCACAGCACCAGCTCCTGCACACCGGGGAGAAGCCCTTCCCCTGCCTCGAGTGCGGCCGTTGCTTCCGCCAGAGGTGGTCTCTGGCCGTCCACAAGTGTAGCCCTAGAGCCCCGAACTGCGGCCCCAGAGCTGCTGCAGGGGGGGCCGCCCAGAAGGGCAGTGCCCTTTAGTACAGGAAGGACAGTAGATTTTCATTTCATTTCATGGAGGGGCTCAGGGAAGGGAAGGTGAAGCCCCGGGTCACACAAGGCAGAGGCAGAAGGAACACCCAGGTCTCCTGCTATGGCGACCTAAACTTGAGTCTGTCTCACCACACTGGCTGCCTTACCGGATGTGTGTAGAACAGTCCTGTTAGGAGAGCTTACATCACATGTTTTCCAGGCTACCCTATCCCAAAAGAATTTGTGTGTGTGGATGTCAGGGCTAAAAGTTCTCCCATCCATTTTAGGGGCTGTTTGCTTTTCTAGTTCGTGCATACAGTTGGTGGGGGGCAGTATCTTGCCCTCCTTTGCCCCTTCCTCCATACCAGGTTTAAACAAACCTGGTTTAGCCCCCTTTCTTCAACACTCCTGCCAAGTGGTTTCTTTTTCTTTCTTTCTTTTTTTTTTTTACCCTTGCTTTAAAACCTCCCTTGACAGGGAGCTCACTACCTCACAAGGCAGGTAATTTAGTTTTGGGATAGCTCTGATCTTTAGAATGCGGTTAAGTACCACCTTCTCCTTCCCTAGAAGCCTAGCCCAGAATATGTAATATTTCATCTACATGACAGCATTTCAGATAACTTAACCACAACTGCTTTGCCCACGTTTTCAGGTTAAACAGCATGATTTGGTCAACTGACAGGGTTTAAATTCCCACACGTGATCTCTCTCCAAACAGGTGTTGGTTTTTCAGTGTCCCTTTTAAAGGGTCATCCAAAAATAAGCCAGCACCACAGTGTACAGTGCACACCTCCTTGGTCTCTACTTATTTTAACAGCTCTAGATTGCACTGAATTTGGGGGTGGTGACATTGGAGCAGGGCTTCATTGGGTTACGAAGACATAAATACCTAAGCTTTTTTTTTTTTTTTTTAAACCACATACTGTGAAGCTAAGTCTTCTACCCTCTGTGTTTGGAAAATTGATTCAAGTTGGGTCTGGGACATAGATAAAGTGAGTTTTGAGAGAAGACTGATTTTAAGGAGAAGCAGGGGAGCTGTGGTCTAGCAGCAAGAGGTAAAACTGGGACCAGCCTGCACTTCTTCCAGGGGATTTGGATTAGTTTCAGGCAGCCAGTGGCTAGAAAATCCTTGAGAACTGGGTCTCACTCCTCCCTGATTCTCAACCGAATAAGGAGACATCAGCACAGAACCTTCTGTCAGTCCTCAGTCAACATTTTTCATAAAGTGAGGTGAGGCCATTCAAGGAGGGCAGAAAGCCAAGTACTTGAATACAGGGCAGGAGTCTACAGCCATGGAGTTGTGTTTATGCCTGCCTTCCTCACAGAAGCTCCCCAAAGCAGCAGCAGCAACGTGTCTTAATCTCTGATATGCCTCCTTGGCACCTGCCCCTGAGTAGATGCTCAATAAAGCTTTACCGCATTAAAATGAACAAGGCCTACCACTTTGCCTTGGGTAGCTGCACCAAATTGGGATTTCCAAACATGACTTCTCTCCTATTCAACAGCTGGAGTGAATCATGTTCCTACCCTTGTTGCTTGTTCCTTCAGTTCTCCTAATCTCAGCCCTAAAGTGGGAGAGCCGCTGGGGGACGCAGTGTTTGTAATTACCTCTGTTCTGGTATTTAGCAAGATGCATTGTAACTATTTGTCTGTTTCTCCTTGGATGAATGGATGAGCTGCCCCACGACAGGGGTCATACCAGATTGGGTCTCATTAAAATGTCAATAAATGATGTTCCTTGTGGAATCCCTGTTTATAAACTGTAAGTCTAGGTCCTTGACTGGGTAAAAATTTTTACTCTACAGAGACCTGCCCTGCCCTAACAGAGAGCTATTCGAACGTCTGCCTAGCTCTGTATTAGAGGTGGCTGTTCTACTCTTATCACCAGGCTGACCCAACCCTACCTAGGAATTTTGTAACTTTTCTCTGGGCCTGGACTGTGACTCATAAGGCTTGAAAGTCCAAGTTCCAGGGTGTGTGCGGTCAGTGGAGGGCCAAGATGAGTGACAATTTCCTAGGTTCCCTAAGGCACTTCAGTCCCAGCGTCCATTCCTGACCAGCTGTGATCCTGGCCCTGTTTTCAGTGGGAGATCCCAGTATCCTTCTAATTCATTCCCCTTCTGTTTCAGGTAGTTTGAGTTTCTGTTACTTGCAACCCAAAGAATGAACTAATCCACCCTCCCAATATTGATTTATCACCCATGAGCTGCAAAGAGGGGAAAATTGCAGTGCTACCTACAGGGGCCAGCACACCTTTCCTGATCTCCAATCTCAGTGAGCCTTCAGTATGACTTAAGTCTTCCCTACATCCTTAACCAGTGAATACCTTCTCTTTCACTAAGAAACCTAAGGTTTCAGATAGGAGCTCTTAACACTGCATTCCCCACTTTGACCAGTATTTTCACTTGGGCGCCAAGCTCACCAACATAGCTGTGCTCATGATTTCCCCTACTGCCCTCTCAGGGACTTTGCTCCATCTATTATTCTTCCTCTCCTCTTAGTTTTATGGTTTCAGAGCCCCTCTCTTTTCCAGAACACACACATGCCAGTCTAAAATCTGTCTTTTAAGATTTTATTTTTTTAAAGATTTTATTTATTTGACAGAGAAAGAGAGATCAAAAGTAGACAGACAGAGAGGGTAGCAGGCTCCCCGCCGAGCAGAAATCCTGATGCGGGGCTTGATCCCAGGACCTGATATCACGACCCGAGCTGAAGGGAGAAGCTTAACCCTCTGAGCCACCCAGGCACCCCTAAGATTTTATTTTTAAGTAATCCCTACACCCCACATGGGGCTTGAACTCACAGCCCCAACATCAA
The DNA here is from genome assembly GCF_902655055.1 of Lutra lutra. Lineage (NCBI taxonomy): Eukaryota > Metazoa > Chordata > Mammalia > Carnivora > Mustelidae > Lutra > Lutra lutra. The sequence continues at coordinate 23,413,669 of NC_062295.1, read as the reverse complement.
GAATCACATGGTTTACCGACTGAGGCCGCCAGGCACCCCTCAGCTAAATTTCTTGAAACGGTAGCCTGCATTCACTGTGTTCTTTGGCCTATTGCAACAGTGTTATAGCCACCAGGTTGAGCATTTACCATGGGCCAGGTACTGTGTAAAGCACTTTACATACATTCCCATGTAATGTGTATGAGAACCACACAAAGTAATTGTGCTTCCATGTGTCTCTCGCACCGCCCCATATCTTACTGTTTTTGCCAAAAATGCAAGGCCTTGCCTTCAACAAATGGTCAGATGAGCGGATTCCAGACCTAGAGGCTCCTGAATGAGACATGCTGTATTACGTTCCTTCTAGCCTTTTCCAAATGCACCTGCAGCCACGTCCCTGGGTGGCAGGGCACGGGAAAAGGAGAAGTAACTAGAGTTTTCAGGGCTTACTGGACGTTGGATCTAGACACATCCTAATTCTTGGAGATCCAAAACATCACTGTAGTTCACCAGGCAGTGGACTCATGAAGATCAGGCATGTGCAGAAAAGGACTAACTCAGCAGGCCCAGGCTGCTCAAACCCTGCACATTCCAAAGAAAGCTCACCTTCAGGACTAGCACCTGGCTCCTTCCTGGGAGGTAAATTCTGAGCCCTTGTACTATTTTGCCTGATGAGGGTGTTCCTGTACACTGGAGGCCTCGACTCATGCGGTACCAGTCTGACCAGATGAGTTTATCCTAACGATGTGGTTTATGATGAATGCCTGTCTTTGCTCTGGGAGACAGAGTCTGAGCAGCTGAGGTCAGTCATGTGAGTCTCCATGTCTGTGTAACTGACTCCCCAATAAAAACCCTAGACACCAAGGCTTGGGTGAGTTTCTCCGCTTGGTCACAGTTCACACATATTGTCACAAGTCGTTGGGAGAATAAAGGGCAACTCCATGGGACAAGGACACCTGCAAGTTTGTAAGTTCGTGTCTGGTTTCTCCTAGACTTTGCCCCATGCACATTTATCCTTTGCTGATTTTAATCTGTATCCTTTTCCTTTAGTAAGCTATAACCTAGAGTATATGGGGGGAAAAAAAAGACAAAGGCCCTGACAACTCGTTTACTCTTCCCCCAGCCATTTCTTCGGGTTGTGTTTGCATTAAGCAACTGTGAGGGAGAAGGAGTGTCTCTATGTGGGACAAAGAGCAGCTTGCTTACTACTTACCATAAAGCACCAGGTTCCCCAAGTTCATTGTTCCTCCCCCACAGTGCCACTCACTGTGTGCCTGGCATGCATCGGGCCCCTCCATGTTGCCTGTGGGGCTTGGGAGGCAAAAGAGCCGATACATACATGATGCTCACTTGGCTTGTACCATGAATAAGGCCTTTTGTCCATGACGTTGGCATCTCTTGTCTTCTGCCAGCATCCATGAAACAATAGGTAACCTTAAACTGCACACCTGACAGTAGGTATTATTTCCCTTTAATAGAGGAGGGAACTGAGGCTCACTGGTAATATTAAATAACTTGTCCAGGATCACGTATCTGGTAAACCTAAGAGCCAGGATTCCAAGCCAGGTCTGCCTCCAATGCTGGCTGCTCTACAAGGTACTACTCCACAGAAACTGTCCTTTAAGACACCTCAGGACTTAGTTAGCAAATCAGTAATTTAATTTTTATCTTATTTATCTTAGTTTTTCTACTGAAGCGCTCTCATAACTTGGCTTTCATGCTCCATTTTCTTCTAGTGTTCCTGGTGCCTCTTGTGGTTCCTTCTAGTGTGCACACGTAGGAATTCCTTCTCAGCATTTCTTGGGAAATGTATTCATTTTCCCAAGTTCCGAGGGCAACTGGTCAAGAAGCCAGGAAAATGCAAAAAAAAAAAAAAAAAAAAAAAAAAAAAACTATCATGGGGGCGCCTGGGTGGCTCAGTGGGTTAAGCCGCTGCCTTCGGCTCAGGTCATGATCTCAGGGTCCTGGGATCGAGTCCCGCATTGGGTTCTCTGCTCGGCAGAGATCCTGCTTCCCTCTCTCTCTCTCTCTGCCTGCCTCTCCATCTACTTGTGATCTCTCTCTGTCAAAATAAATAAATAAATAATCTTAAAAAAAAAAAAAAACTATCATGATTGTCCTGCGAATTAAAGCTTAACAGCAAACACAGAGAAGGGGTGCCTAGGTGGCTCAGTCAGTTAAGCATCTGCCTTCAGCTTGGTCATGGTCCCAGGGTCATGGGATTGAGCCCTGCATCCAGCTCGTTTCTTGGAGGAGAGCCTGCTTCTCCCACTCCCTCTCTCACTGTCAAATAAATAAATAAAATCTTTTAAAAAAACAAATAGGTTACTGGTTTAGGGGTCATCAAAAGCAAGACCAGGAAACACTCCTACAGAGTTGAAAGTGAAAGGCAACATACCTGTGAAAGGGACAGAAGCACCCAGAATAAAAGATGTCACCACAGGATCGGGTCATCTTACCTGTAGCTGTGGCCATGTGGCAAGTCTGCATTCCTGGGCCTGCCAGCTGCTATCCAGGAGTCAGTCTTACAAATAAAATATTCCATTCACAGCCTACTTTGTACAAATTTCCTACAAATGGTGTTTAAGAAGTGAATTTTGGAAGTAAAAAAAGTTGATCTCTTACATTGCTGTGGCAGTTCCAAAACTGCGGGTTTTTTTGTGGTAAAATATAAAATTTACTATGCAGTTCAGTGGCATTAAGTACATTCACAATGTTGTACAACCCGTCACTATGTCCAGAACTTTTTCATCAATTTCAATAGTTATTACCAAATTGCTTTCCAAGGAGGTGGTATGAATTTACACTCCCATCAGCAGTATATGTGACTGCCTCTGCCTCCTGAAACACGGCGCATCGTTCATCCCTTCATTCAACAAGTATCTTGGGCAACAGCCACAGGCCATACAATGTTCTAGGAGATGGAAATGCAACAGTGACAATATTGTCTTTGCCCTCATGGAGATTCCAGGCTAAAGAAAAAGATAAACCATATGAGGCAGTGCTCAGTGCAGGATGAGGGGATGAGTGACGAGGGGGACTATTTTGGGACAGGAGTGTCAGAAAACTTTTTTCCCCTGCCAACCCTCTTCAGCAAACCTTTCCCCGCAATCAGTAAACTTTTTGATCCTTCCTCCTCTGAAAGCTGAAAAATACCATCATGCAATTCTATGTTGCATTCCCGTTACAAGTGATTATATTTTCAAATGCTTTAAGATGTTGGATTTTCTTTTATGTGAATTGCCATTTATATTGTTTACCTATATTTCCGTTGTTAGCATTTGTAGTTCTTTAATAAGAAATGAGTCCTTTGGAATATAATTTGCAAATAAATTTCTCAATTTGTCATTGTATATTGACTTAATGATTTTTTGTTATGTATTCTTCCTTTATGCAGGTTTTCACCCCTTGTTCTTTGAAAGTTATACATTCTTTTGGAAGTTACTCATAAATTTCCAACACTTATTTAAGTCTAACATTTCTCATTATCTGTATGCCTCTTTTTATTTTATTTTTAGTATTTTTCTAGCAAAATGCCATAATTTTCATTATTCAGTGCCGCATGTTGTGCTTTGACTCCTATCATTTCCTCCAAGTTCATCCGGAAAGCGTGGCCATTTGGTGGGGGGACTGCACAAAATATGGAACACTTCATGAATTTGCGGGTCATCCGTGAGCAGCAGCCATGCTAATCTTCTCTGTATCATTCTCATTTTAGTATATGTGCTGCTGAAGCAAGCTCTGTAATATGCCTGCCTATTTTTAATTTTATTTTTTATTTTTTCTAGAGAGAGTGAGAAGTGGGGGAGGGGCAGAGGGGGAGAGAGAGAAAATCCCAAGCAGGCTCCACACCCAGCATGAGCCCCATGCAGGACTTGATCTCACCATCCCAAGATCCTGAGATCCTGACTTGAGCAAAAATGAAAAGTGGGTCACTTAACTGATTGAGCCACCCAGGTGCCCCTATTTTTAATCTAAAATGAAAAATACTGGGGCACCTGGGTGGCTCAGTCAGTTAAGCATCGGATACTAGGTACTCACCTTTCACTTTTATTGTACACAGTATAGTATTTTCACAGGGACTTGCTAAAGGATTTAAAAGGATTTGGCTTTTGAAGGAAAAAAAATCTAATGAACAAAATCTCCAAACTATAAGCAAAACATAAGAACCTTACAACATTTTCACTTAAGTCATTATACTCCCAGTTAGGTCACAGCGGACACTCCTGTGCAACTGAAGGATGGAAGGATTACATGACAGGAATTCATTAAATGAGAGAAAATGTCCTTCCAAGAAATAAACCCTTGTATTTATGATCAAGTGATTTTCTTTTCTTTTTTTTTTTTCCTTTTAAGATTTTATTAGAGACAGAGAGAGCATGAATAGGGGGAGGAGCAGAAGGAGAGGGAGAAGCAGACTTCTCACTGAACAGGAAACTGGATGTGGGGCTGCTCCCAGGATCCTGGCATCATGACCTCAGCAGAAGGCAGACACTTGAGTGACTGAGCCACCCAGGCCCCCGCTTCTTTCTTTTCCCGTAGGCTCCATGCCCAACGTGAGGCTTGAACTCATGACCCTCAGATCAAGAGTCCCATGCTCTACCAACTGAGCCAGCCAGGCACCCCTGTGATCAACTAATTTTCAACAAAAATTGCCAAGACAATTCAAAAAGTGAAACGGTCTTTTCAACAAATGGTGTGGAGACTAGATATACACATACAAAAGAATGAAGCTGGATCCCTTCCTTCAACCATATATAAAAATTAATTTGGGGCACCTGGCTGGCTCTGTTGGTTAAGTGTCTGCCTTTGGCTCAGGTCATGATCTCAGGGTCCTGGAATCAAACCCCACATCAGGCTCCCCACTCAGCAAGGAGTCTGCTCATCCTTCTGCCCCTCCACCCACTTGTGCTCTCTCTCTCAAATAAATAAATAAAATCTTTAAAAAAATATTAACTCAATGTGGACAAACGATAGACCTAAATGTAAGAGCTAAAACTATAAAACTCTTTGTGACTTGGATCAGATAATGGTTTCTTAGCTTTGACAAAAAAAGCACAAATGATGAAAGATAAAAATAGATCCACTGATTTCATCAAAATTAAAACTTGTGCTTCAAAAGATATCCTGAAGAAAATTAAAAGACAGTCTACTGAATGGGAGAAAGTTCTTTCCAACAGATATATCTGAAAAGGGGTTTGAGTCTAGAATATATTTTAAAAACTCTTACACTGATACCAGAGCTAGACAAAGATATTATAAGAAAATTATAGACCACTATTCCATACAAAAATTGATAGAAAAATCCTCAAAAAAATACTAACAAACCAAAGCAGCATATTAGAAGGGTTGTACACTATGACCAAGTGGGATATATTCCTGGAATACAAGAAGGCTTCAACAGATGAAAGTCAGTCAATGTACTATGCCACAATAATAGGACAAGGGGGAAAAATGATCATCTCAATGCAGAAAAAGAATTTGACAAAACTAAACATGACAAAAACATGAAAAAAACCCCAACTCTTGATACATTCGATATAGAAGAAAACTTCCTCAACTTGATAAAGGCCACAGATGAACAACCCACACCTAACATCACACTCAATGGGGAAAGATGGAAAACTTTTCCCCCTAGAATCAGGAACAAGACAAAGATGCCCTGGATTTTGTTCTTGTTTTTTAAAATATTTTATTTATTTTTTTAAAGTCAGCTCCTCACCCAAAGTGGGCTCGAACCCATGACCCCAAGATCAAGAGTCGTATACTCTATCAACTGAGCCAGCCAGGAGCCCCAAGGATGTCAACTTTTGCCACCTCTTTTCAATACTGTATCGTAAGTTCTAGCTAGAGCAGTGAGGCAATATAAAGAAACAGAAGGTATTCAAAGTGGAAAGGAAGAGGTAAAATGATCTCTATTCACAGATGACAGGATCTTATATCTAAAAACCCTAGAGAGTCCACACACATGAACTGTCGGAGCTAAGAAATAAACTTAGCAAAGTGGCAAGATGCAAAACCAACACACAAAAAGCAGTTGCATTTCTATAGATCAGCAATGAACAATCCAGAAGAGTAATTAGGAAAGTAATTCCATTTACAGTAGCATTAAACAGAGTAAAATACTTAGGAATGAATTTTACTAAGGAGGCAAAAGACTTGTATACTGGAAACTACAACATTCTGCTGAAAGAAATTAAAGACTTACATACATGGAAAGACACCTTGCGTTCATGGAATTAGAAGGCTTACTATTGTTAAGATGGCCACAATACCGAAAGAAATCTATGGATTCAATGTAACCAAATCAAAATCACAAAGGTGACAAAGTTTTGAAAGACGGGTGGCAGTTGCCAAATATTGTGAACGCACTAAATGCCACTTAATTGTACGTTTTTAAAAATGGTTATTCATGCCTTGTCTGGACAATATCCAGCTTGCTTCTCTTTTCTTTTTCCCCATTTTATTTTGAAAGTTTTCAAATGTAAAGCTGAAGGAATTTCACAGTGACTACCCCCATACGCACCACCTCGTTCTAGCGTTAACATTTTACTGTACTTACTTCATTGCATTAACTATCCACCTCTCTTCTAGTCCACTTTATTTTTTTGGATGCAATTCAAAGAAATTGTCAACATCAGTACACGTTACCCTGAACATTTCAGCATGCACATCATTAACTAGAGCTCAGTATTTGCTTTATGTTTTTTTTTTTTTTTTTTTTTTTTTTTTTTTAGTTAAACTGACATAGCGGGGCGCCTGGGTGCCTCAGTTGATTAAGCGTTTGCCTTTGGCTCAGGTCATGATCCCAGGGGTCCTGGAATCAAGTTCTGGTTCAGGCTTTGTGCTCAGCTGTGAGTCTGCTTCTCCCTCTGCCTCTGAGTCCTCTCGTGCTCTTTCTTTCAAGTAAATAAATAAAATCTTAAAAAAAAAAACTGCCATAGAAAAAGCAAACAAATTTCAAGTGTGTATCTGCTGAGTGTTGACAATGCTTACACCCAGAACCTTGGTCAAGATATAGAACATTACCATCATCCTACAAAGTTCCCTTCCTGATTAAACCCATCCGCATCCCGCCAGAGTAGTCCTACAGTGTGTATTCTCCTGTTCACGGCTTCTTTCATTCAGCATAATCTCTTTGAGTAATGCTTTTTGCAGACCTTCAGGTCTTGTATTCAGAGCTGGGAGAATGCTCCCACACCCGATACAGTGCTTGACAAAGCTCAGAAACAGCTCCTCAGTAATGTTACCTGGATTAGTTTCCAATTGCTACTATAAGAAATTACCAAACCAGGTGCTTTAAAATAACACTATCTTACAATCTTACTATCTTACAATTCTGTAGGTCAAAAGTCTGAAAATAGGTCTTACAGGACTAAAATCAAAGTGTTAGCAAGGTTGCATTTGGCCATCTCTAGAGGAGAATCCTTTCCTTGCCTTTTTCAGCCTCTAGAGGCTGCCCAAAGCCCTTGGTTTGTGTCCCCTTTCCAGAAATCCATCACTCCCACCTGTTTTGTTGTCACATCTTCTTCGGCTTTGATCTTCCTGCCTCCTCCCTCTCTTCTTTTGTTTATATAAATTAACTCAATGAAAAAAGTTCCTTCAGTCATCTGATGGCAGACTTCACTGTAACAACAGAAGTGGGCTTGTAGGTCCAGAAACTACCATTTTCATGCAGGAACCACAACGCCAGATGATCATGGCTCATGTTTTCATCTTTGGTCTGCCACAGAAGGAGCGAAAGTGTACCTGGAGTGCTGGCTTCTTTCGATTTTTTTAAAAAAGATTTTATTTATTTGAAAGAGTAAATGAGAGAGAGAAAAGAGAGAGAGCATGAGTGGGGGAAGGAGCAGAGGGAAAGGGAGAAGCAGACTTCCCGTGGAGCAGGGAGCCTGATGTGGGGCTCGATCCCAGGACTCTGGGACCATGACCTGAGCTGAAGGCAGATGCTTAACCGGTTGAGTTACCCAAGAGCCCTTTATTTCGATTTTCTTCATCATTTTCTTGAGGGAGGCATCATAATGGGTCCTGCATTTAATGACAGTTCTGACCTTCTTGGTACATTTTAGCCATGTTGCTGCAAACCAGCTCCAAGCCCAGAAGAGCCTCCTGTCTCCCTTTTATAAGGATCATTGTGATTACATTAGATCCACTGGGACAATTCAAGATATTCTCATCTGAAAATCTTTAGCTTGATCATATCTGCAAAGTTCTATTTGCCAATATAACATATTCACAGGTTTCAGGGATTAGAACATGGACATCTTTGGTGTCCCTTACTCGGTTTGCCAGGCCACCTGAATAAATAAAAGACGTTAAGCCATGCTTCTCAAAATGGAGCAGCTTGAAGATACAAAATAAATATCATATATCTTCTGGATATATCAATGCTTCTTGTGGATCTGGGAGAAAATCTTTTTTTTTTAAGATTTTATTTATTTATTTATTTGACAGAGATCACAAGTAGGCAGAGAGGCAGGCAGAGAGAGAGGGAGGGAAGCAGGCTCCCTGCTGAGCAGAAAGCCCGATGCGGGGCTCGATCCCAGGACCCTGGGATCATGACCCGAGCCGAAGACAGGCTTTAACCCACTGAGCCACCCAGGCACCCTGGGAGAAAATCTTAATTAATAAATGGCTTAAAACACTAGCCTTCCCTTAGAATCAGCAATTCTGCTTCTAGAATTTCATTGTACAGACACGCTCATATATGTGCCTAAAGAAATATATCTAAGGATGTGACTTACGTATTTTATGGTAGTAAGATGGGAAACCAACTAATAGCTCATCAACGGAAAATGAACGAAATAAACTGTTTTCATCCATACAGTGGAACACTAGGTATGCAGCCATTAAAAAAAGCGATCTATATGTGCTGAAATTAAACAATCTACAAGATGTATCAAGTGAGAAAAGAAAGCAAAGTGAACAGTGTGTTTATTATGCTACTTACAAAAAAAAAAAAGTGTATGTTTTTAAAAAGTGTATGTTTTTACGTACCTAAATTATCTCCAGAAGGACACAAGAAGCTGGTAACAGAGGTCGCTTCTAGGAAGGGGAAGGAAGACTAGAGGGAGGAGACTTTTTTTTTAAGATTTTATTTATTTATTTGACAGACAGAGATCACAGGTAGGCAGAGGCAGGCAGAAGAGAGATAGAGGGAGGCAGGCTCCCTGCTGAGCAGAGAGCCCAATTCGGGGCTCTATCCCAGGACCCTGGGATCATGACCTGAGTCGAAGGTTGAGGCTTTAACCCACAGAGCCACCCAGGCGCCCCAACTTTTTGTTTTTTTAATTGAAGCATAACACACATACGTAAGTGTGCAGGTCAATTCTCACAAATAGAACACATCTGTGTAACCAGTGCCTAGATCAAGAAACAGAATATTGGGGTGCCTGGGTGGCTCTGTTAGTTAAATGTCTGCCTTTGGCTCAGGTCATGATCCCAGGGTCCTGGGATTGAGCCCCGCATTGGGCTCTCTGCTCAGCAAGGAGCCTGCTTCTCACTCTCCCTCTGCATGCTGTTCCCTCTACTTTTGTTCTCTGTCAGATAAATAAAATCTTTAAAAAAAAAAAAAAAAAAAAAGAGGGCGCCTGGGTGGCTCAGTGGGTTAAGCCGCTGCCTTCGGCTCAGGTCATGATCTCAGGGTCCTGGGATCGAGTTCCGCATCGGGCTCTCTGCTCAGCAGGGAGCCTGCTTCCCTTCCCCTCTCTCTGCCTGCCTCTCTGTCTACTTGTGATCTCTCTCTCTGTCAAATAAATAAATAAAATCTTAAAAAAAAAATTTAAAAAAAAATTAAAAAAAATATTATCAGTACTTTACAAACAAAAAACTTGGATTAGCAATAACTTGGAGAGTTTTGCCAGATTTTATATTTTATATAAGTGGAATCGCATATTACATATCATTTTGTGTCTGGTTTCTTTTGCTCAACAGCGTGTCTGCAGGATTCATCCATACTATGCATGTAGTTCTAGATCACTCATTCTCATTTCTGAATAGTATTCTGTGAATAGCATTCCCACGAATATTCCACAATATTTTTATTCATTTTCCTACTGTTGTGGGTAGCTTCCTGATTTTGGCTACTGCAGCTAGTGTTGTTGTGACCGTTTGAGCACATATTTCAGTAAATATACCTATGCACTTCTGTTGGGTATACAGGGAGGAGTGGAATTGCTGGGTCATAGGTATGCATATATTCAGCTTTAGTAGATACTGCCAGTTTTCCAAAGTAGTTGTACCAACTTACGCTCCCCCCCATAGAGTAACAGCGTTCAACACTTGCAAATCTATGCATTCTACTGAATGTGGTTATATTATGAAATAGAATGCATAGCCACATAAACTGAAAAGCTGTACTATGTCTTCAAAGTGGTTTCACTGGAGGGATGGAGAGCTTTTGTGTTACAGCTCTAGAACTTTCCTTCGCTGCTCCTATAAATATTGCTTAGATGGAAAAGTCTGGAAAACAGATTAAGAGATGATCTGATTCGTTTCCCAGTTTTATTAGTATTTATGAGCTGTAATTTAAACACAAGTTTTCCGACGGAGACAGGGTACAGTAAGCACTTAGCGAAGCACTTAGCTGAACCCGGTAGCCAGTGAGTAACGTTGAATCTGGCTCTGGTGCCGGTGAGCAGTGACCTGGGCCTTCCGTTTCTCAGCTTCTGCAACTGTGAAAGCCAAGACATCTGTGACGTCGGGGCATGGGCCAAATCAAATACCGGTAGGCACAGGGGCTAGCCTTGCCCTAAGCACCCACAGCAGGCGGGGACCGGTCATCCCTCACTTCCATCATCTCCAGAATCGTTTGCCCGTGGGCTTTTACTCACCTACAAGCCCGGGACATCTGCATCTGCTCGCAAGAGGTCTCACGGAGTAGCAGAAGGGAGTAGCTCCAACCCGTCAAAACATCTTTTTTAGGTCCCGTTCGGGTAAAGCAGGTGAAAACAGAGCCTCCTAACCCCTCAGCGCCTTCCACCTTCGGACCAGCCGCTCCCTTCCCTTCAGTCTTTCAAATAGGCCGCTCCAGCATAACCAATTACAACCTTCCTTCTTCACCGGTCCGCTAGGCGCTGTCCAATCAGCGCACGTCACCTACGATTTGCTGCGCTACGGAGCCAATCACCTTTCTGGTTTTCCCCTTGGTACGTAAGAGGCGACCGGAAAGGAAAGGGAGGTTGAGGCTGGAGAGACGCCATGTTGGTCAAGGGCAGTGCTACGGCCCTGAAGGAATTTTTTCAGAGGATAGGAAGCCTCTCTTGGCGTAAAACTAGAGGGCTTTCCCATGGCCCCGCCCCTGGCGGATGTACCCCGGGAGGCCGGGAGCGGGCTGACCGGAGAAAGCAGCCCCGGAGCCGTGAGCTTCGCGGACGTGGCCGTGTACTTCTCCCGGGAGGAATGGAGGTGTCTGCGGCCCGCGCAGAGGGCCCTGTACCGGGACGTGATGCGGGAAACTTATGGCTACCTGGGCGCGCTCGGTGAGGCCCGGCCGTCCAGCCAGGACCCAGTAATCCATGGGAAGGAGGAACTAATGTCCTCAGAAACAAGTGGGCTGGAAGTGTGGGAACTGAGCACCCTCACCCTCCCCTCTCGGGTCCTCAGCCGAACCCAATGTTTCCTCTCCGCAGGATTTTCAGGCCCCAAACCCGCTTTTATTTCTTGGGTGGAAGGAGAGGTGGAGGCGTGGAGCCCGGAGGCCCAGGATCTGGAGGGTGAGACCCCAGCAGCTGTCATCAGAGACAGGGGAAAGATAACAGGTACTTCACTTCAAACCCAGGATGGGACCTTTGAGAAGCCCCTGCCCCAACTCGGATCCACAGTACACACCGCCCCCTCCAAAGCCCCATCGTGTCTCTCTATACTTCATCCCCAGAAAGTTCCAGTCTCACTGCAAAATGGCTCGTAGAACCGCTAAATTGGGACTTACAGCACCACTTAGTTATACAGGGAAACCCCAGTTTAGTGCAAAATAGCGCCTGAGTTGCCAGGGCAGCCAAGCGAAAGGAGAAACACAACTGTAATTTGTTTTTTGTTGTGTAATGAAATGTTCTTGTTGGGTATGATGTGAGTCACACTGTAATGATGCTATCACTCATCAGAGATTTTAACATCAAAAAGCGTGTTTTCTCTGCAGCCGTGTCATAATAAATGCTTGTTCCCAGGTCTTCCCATGGAACCTGGAGTATAGCCCAAGTGTAGACATTTTGGCCATGGCCTTGAATGCACCAAGGAAGATCATTTAATGGCTATTTTGGGAAGGGATCATAAACAGGTTCTGGACAGTAAACTCTATGAAGGCTGGGTGCATCACCACCCTCATTGCCTGACAGAGGAGGGAGGGGTTCAATATTGTTGACACCTCCATTTATCTCCCATTTTCAAAGCTTTCGTGTTAACACCAGTCAGATGATGAATTTTGCCTTTACTCCAGGATGGACTTCTGGCCTGATGAGGCCCCAGTCTCGAACACTGCCATATGCTCAGACAATTCATGCTGCCTCCCAGGGCAGGCCACTGTCTGGAATGTGCTACTGAGTTTCAACTTTTATCTTTCCCCCTGTCTCAGGATCCAGGGATGAGCGTGAAGAGAAAGAACTGATGAAGAGTCCAAAGCAAAAAGAGATGGAGCGTGAGGAAGTGTCTCTCGAGGAGTGGTCACCATCCAGCAGGCCACCAGGTGCTGGTCACAGAGCCACCTGCTCAGAGCTCTGCTGGAACTCTGGGCAGAGCCCAGTCAAGCCTTGGTTCAAGGACACTACAACCCGCACATCACCCTTCTCCTGCTCAGACTGTGGCCGCAACTTCAGCTACCCCTCCCTCCTGACCACCCACAGGCGGGTCCACTCCGGGGAGCGGCCCTTCCCCTGTGACCAGTGCCAGGCCTGTTTCTCCCAGCGCAAGTACCTGCTCCAGCATCAGCTCATCCACACAGGGGAAAGGCCCTACTCGTGCCCTGATTGTGGGCGACGTTTCCGCCAGAGGGGCTCCCTGGCCATCCACAGACGGGCTCACACCAGGGAGAAGCCCTATCCATGCCCAAACTGCAAAAGTCGCTTCACTTACCCCTACCTGCTAGCCATCCACCAGCGCAAACACACAGGCGAGAAGCCCTACAGCTGTCCCAGCTGCGGCCTCTGTTTCGCCTACAGCTCCCTGCTGGCCATCCATAGGCGCACCCATACAGGCGAGAAGCCCTACCCCTGTCCAGACTGTGGCCGCCGGTTCACCTACTCCTCTCTCCTCCTCAGTCACCAGCGCATTCACTCTGACAACCGGCCCTTCCCCTGCCCACAGTGTGGGAAGGGCTTTAAGCGCAAGTATGCCTTGGAAGCCCACCAGTGGATCCATCAGTCTGGCAAGAGGCCGAGGTGGCAGCGGCCTGTGGTAGGGCTCTCGGAGCCAGTCCTTGTTTTGGGAGGCCAGGATCCCCCAGTTCATTTCCGGTGCTTTCCAGATATATTTCAAGAATGTGGGTGATAGAGCTCGCAAGAGATGGCCTGTTTTCTTTGGAAGGGAAAAGGCAAAGTTTATGTATTTGGAGCAAAGGAATGAATGTAAAGGAAGTAAGCATTTAAGGAAAACAAAGCTCTGAGTTAAGGGAGCACAAAGCTGGTCCTTCGGAAGGAGGAGGGAATCTGAAAGGCCACCTGAAGGCTGAACCCATTTTCTGAGGCTCTCGCTCCCACTTCTTCCAGTCGGCGATGGGAGAAGAATTAGGCACAAACAAGTCAGCTGCAAGAGATTGGGAGCAGAGGACAACAGTCAAAGCCACGAGCAACTCCACAGTCTCACTTTTATTAGATAGAAACAATAGCCAACAGAAGGACCGATGAAAGTCAAACATTAGTCACGTCTTGTGGACAAGCAAGGAGGACAAAGTTTATAGTTAACCAAGCACATTCAAAGGACACATCTAAAAAAACAACGGCGCTTCTGGGAAGAGAAAGGAGCGATAACGGAAAAGGGAAGCAGGCAATATTTCGTTCCACCCTGAGCTGACTGGGCATTCCCGGCTGCCTGGCTTCTGTGAAGGGGCGGCCTTCCGCCCTGGGTGGGCCATGCATCCCCAGCTGCCCAGCTTCACGGTCGTGTATCGTCTTTCTCCCCAAAGACCTGTTGCCAGTGTATGTTTTTCTTAAGGCCGTATCTAAATATGCTTGGCAACTAGTAAAATCCTCCAGGTTATAGTTTAAGTAACAAATTGTTCCGAGGGGCAGTAGCAACTTCCAAGTCCCACTTGGGAGTTTCTTTTTTTTTTTTTTTAAGACTTTATTTATTTTATTTGACAGACAGAGATCACAAGTAGGCAGAGAGGCAGGCAGAGAGAGAGAGGAAGGGAAGCAGGCTCCCTACTGAGCAGAGAGCCCGACGCGGGGCTCGATCCCAGGACCCCGGGATCACGACCTGAGCCGAAGGCAGCGGCTTTAACCCACTGAGCCACCCAGGCGCCCCGCCACTTGGGAGTTTCTTCGCAGGAAATCATTCACCTACCTGGCTTTTCTCCCTGGACTGTTCTCTCCCTCAGAGCATTCTGCTTTCTGGTCTGTGTCTCTCCTGTTCATCAGAGATGGGGCCCCTTAGTGCAAGAACCCATTAAAGGAGCCCATATACATTCTGAATATCCCCTGGAACAGAAGGGACACCTTGGGCCTATCCTCAGTGGGGGAAGTTCACCCAAGGATTCTTTTAGCCAGTGTCGATGAGACATCTGGCAAGGAAACACGTGCAGCGTCAAGCCACTGTTGGCACTCTTGGTCTTAAAGTCCTGAAGATGACCACAGGGAGGAGAACAATGGCTTCAGGTGGGGAATTGTCCTGCCCCATGCTCACATGGCACAGAGTGCACAGAAGTGTCAAGCTTAGCTTAAAGGTTTTTTTCCTCCAACTTTTATGAATCAGTGATTGCAGTGTTTTTCTCTTCAGATACTTGCATGTTGTCGGGATTTTACAGCTTCTGAATGAAGATGCGTTCTTGGGCCAGAGCAGCTGGAAACATAATGCTGGCATTTTTGTTTAAGAGAGTAAATTACCTGCCATTAGTCTTGAAATCAAGGCCAAGTATCTCCAGTCAAGTTTCTAGTGTATGCTTATATGTGTCAGTAGTTAAGAGGGTCTTTCTGACCCACTCTGACCTGCTAGCCGTACTTTTGATCAGACTGTTGAAGGAATAAGGACTTGGGTGGGACTAAGCAGAGCTGCATGCCAGGAGCGGTCCTGGGGGACACAAGTATCTCTGTGAACAAAGGACTGCTCTTGGAACCTCTGGGTTCCAAAGATGATTAGGAATGGGAACTGGGTGTTATTTTACTGAACCACATAGCCTCTCCTGAACTAGTAGATCTGGATTCCGGGTTTGGCTCAGTTCCCACTAGCTGTGGGACCGTAAGCCTGTCATTCAACCTTTCGAAGCCTTCACAGTCTCGCTTGGCTCCTCCACAGGGTTGTCTGAGAAAAAACCTGAAAGTACCTCACACGTCGTCGTGGCCTGAAGAACAAGTGGCTGAGTGCCCCCACGACATCTATACTTAATTTAGATTCTACAATTATGCTACATTTGCTTTATCACATGCCAATCAGTCAGTCCATCCCCTATCTGCTTATTTATACATCTTATTTTATTTCACAGTAAGTTGCAGGCATCATTATTCTTCCCTCCTAAACACTTCAACAGAAGGCTGAGATTTATGCAAGAAACAGCAGCTCTCAAAATTCAAATGTACTGGGCGCCTGGGTGGCTCAGTGGGTTAAAGCCTCTGCCTTCGGCTCAGGTCATGATCCTGGGGTCCTGGGATCGAGCCCTGCATTGGGATCTCTGCTCAGCAGGGAGCCTGCTTCCCTTCCTCTCTCCCTACCTGTGATTCTGTCAAATAAATAAAATCTTAAAAAAAAAAAAATTCAAATGCACTGGGGCGCCTGGGTGGCTCAGTCGGTTGAGCCTTGAACCCTTGGTTTCAGCCTGGGTTGCAATCTCAGGGTTGTGAGACTGAGCCCCATGTGAGACTCTGCGCTCAGTGTGGAGGCGGCTTGAGATTCTCTCCCTCCCTGTGCCCCTTCCTCTGCTCGCCCTATCTCTCTCTCTCGAATAAATAAAATCTTAAAAAAAAGAAAAATTCAAATGCAGCTTGTTATAGACTAGTAAAATTTATGAACTGTAATTATCTTTGTCTGTTTTATAACTTCTTATAATTATATCTGATTAAGATTCTGGAACAAACATATACAATTTGGTGGGCAATAAAACAATTTGAAAGCAAGAGCATCTTTGTATTTTTATGTTTGGCAGGAAAAACAACATGACATCAGACACTTAGGATGGGGCAGTTTTAGTCCTAAGTTTGTTTCAATCTCCTTAGTTAACTCCCAGGCTAATTATTTGGTTCCATCTCCTTCAGTTTTCTCCATCCCTGGTACAAAAAGAAGTGATTTATAACATAGTACCTGAGTAAACAAAGGCAATTTTTGGTCCAGGTGAAATCCTTTGTGGTTTCTTTTTAGGTAAAGTTGATTCTCTGTTTAGAAAGAGACTCCTATCTGAAGATCGATTTTTTTTTTCTTTTTTTAAGATTTTATTTATTTATTTGACAGAGACAGCGAGAGTGGGAGCACAGGCAGGGGGAGCGGGAGAGGGAGAAGCAGGCCTCCCACTGAGCAGGGAGCCCGAGGTAGGGCTCATGGGGGGCTCGATCCCTGGACCCTGGGATCATGACCTGAGCCAAAGGCAGAGGCTTAATCCACTGAGCCACCCAGGCACCCCTGACGATACATTTTTCTTTATTCCACTTCTACACTATTCACCACAATGAGTGCAGTGAGGCCTCATCAGGACTCAAGTTTAAAAAGTTATAAAATAAGCAAGTAATTGTTGAGGTGAAATCATAAGAAGTCATCCCAAAAGCCGTAAGTATTCCGGGTGAAAAATCGCAAGGGTGGGGCAAGAAAATATGAAGATGGAGAAGGCACTAACTTACAGCCATGAAGAACATTTGTGAACACAAAGGAGAGAAGAGTGTGTGCTACGGCAGGTAGGAGAGCCAAGCAAGGAGTTTCAAGGTTCCGAGACCAGACAGTGGACTGCTGTCAACAGAGACCTAGGTTTTGTTCATTAACCCAACGACTAGCCCCATGCTCCTGGCATCCTGCCTAGTTGCAGGAATATTCCCAACAGGACAAATCTATCCAGTATCTATAGTCCAATGCCACAAGCCATTAAGATGATCCATCCCCACTTAAAAAAAAAAAGGAACATACTGAATGTAGGAAGCAGAGGCTACATACAATCCTGGACAGTAGGGAAGTCAGACCTGGGATGACAGATGAGGCTCAGGCAAGTCTGGAGAGAGAAGACAGAGGGGTCAAAGAAGGAGGTTTCCCAGGGGAAAAAATGGTAATTTGAGATCTGATGCTATCCCCAGTAATTTAGAACAACTTAAAGAAGCAGAGGGGAGCCCAGGTGGCCTAGTCAGGGAGTCTGCTTTTCTCTTCACCCGTGACCCCGATCATGCTCGTTGTCTTTCTCTCTCTCAAATGAATAGATAAAATATTAAAAACAAAAACAAAATGGGGGCATCTGGGTGGCTCAGTCAGTTCAGCATCTGCCTTCAGCTCAGGTTATGATTTCAGGGTCCTAGGATGGAGCTCTGCATTGGGCTCTCTGCTCAGAGGCGAGTCTGCTTCTCCCTCTCCCTCTGTGATCTCCCCCAATTTCACTCTCTCTCAAATAAATCAATAAAATCTCACAAAAAACCCAAAAATTTTTAAAAAGCAGAAAGCACAGATAATGCAAGGAGAAAGGGAATACAACTGGAAATTTTTAAAAGGCAAACAATGACAATGGCAATCGTTACAATATATAAATTTATCAAAACGTGTCATACACCTTACATTTACATGTTCGATGTCAAATATGTTTCAGTAAAAAAGAGCAAATAGTTGGTAAGCAAGGAAACATAATTACAGCATATACAGGAAATTTTTTTTTTAAAAGATTTTATTTATTTATTTGACAGAGAGAAATCACAAGTAGGCAGAGAGGCAGGCAGAGAAAGAGGAGGAAGCAGGCTCCCTGCTGAGCAGAAAGCCCGATGTGGGGCTCGAACCCAGGACCTGGGATCATGACCTGAGCCGAAGGCAGCGGCTTAACCCACTGAGCCACCCAGGCGCCCCTACAGGAAATTTTTTCAGAGATTTTATTTGTCTATCTATTGATCTATCTATCTATCTACTTATTTTAGATAGAACTTGTACGTATGAGCAGAGAGGGCAGAGGGGAAGAGGACAAGCCAACTTTGCACTGAGCACAGAGCCCAATGTGGGGCTGTATCTCACAACCCTGAGACCATGACCTGAGCGGAACTCTAAGAGTCGGATGTTCAACTGACTGAGCCACCCAGGCGCCCCAGGACATCTTAGAGTAATTTATTGCATTATGTTGGGAAAGAGCTGAGGGAGATGGGGCTAGAAACTAAGTAAGTATCATAGCCGGATGCCCACAAATAATTTCTAAAATGGATATATCAAGGAATGCCTCCTGCTTCTCCCTCTGCCTGTCACTCCCACTGCTTGCATGTGCACACTCTGACAAGTAAATCAATTCTTTTTTAAAAAATAAAAATAAGGGGTGCGTGGGTGGCTCAGTCAGTTAAGTGGCTGCCTTTGGGTCTAGTCATGGTCCCGGGGTCCTGGGATCGAGTTCTACATTGGGCTCCTTGCTCAGTGGGGGGCCTGCTTCTCCCTCTGCCTGCTGTTCCCTCTTCTTGTGCCCTCTCTGTGTCAAATAAATAAATAAAATCTTTAAAAATAGATAAATAAAAATCAAATGAATATATCAAGCGACAACAGTAAAAGCATACTTTTTTAAAGTGTTTTTTTAGAAGAGAGAGCAAGAGAGAAAGGGCGTGCGCATGCGTGCAAAGGAGTGGGCACAAGCGGGGGTGTTGGGGGGTGGGCAGAGGGAGAGAATCTAAAGCATATTTAAAAAAACAAAAACAAAAACAAAAAAAAACCTCCAGAAGAAAGGCTGAGTGTTAAAAGTGTATTGATCCGGTTTGTTTTTTTTTTTTAAGATTTTTTTTTTTTAAATTTATTTATTTGACAGAGAGAAATCACAAGTAGGCAGAGAGGCAGGCAGAGAGAGAGAGGAGGAAGCAGGCTTCCTGCCGAGCAGAAAGCCCGACGTGGGGCTCGAACCCAGGACTTGGGATCATGACCTGAGCCGAAGGCAGCGGCTCAACCCACCGAGCCACCCAGGCGCCCCTACTGATCCGGTTTGTAAAGATGAAGAAATTTTAGAGAGGATGGTGGTGATGTTTGCACAGCAATGTGAATGTCCTTAATACCACTGAGCAGTACATTTAAAAATGGTTAAGATGAAAGTGAAGTAAGTCAGACACCAACAACAGGTGTTACACAGTTCCACTTACATGAGGTAGGTACCTAGAATAGGGAAATTCACAGGCACATAAAGCAGGTTGGAAATTACCAGGAGCTGGGGAAAAGTATGAGCAGCGACCACCTTGTGGAGTCTCAGTTTCCTTCTGCAGTGGTGAAAATGTTTTGGAAATAGTGGTGACAGATGCACGGCACTGTGAATGTAATTAATGCCACTAAACGGTAAACTTAAAAATGATTAAAAAATGATTAAAATCGGGGCACCTGGGTGGCTCAGTGGGTTAAGCCTCTGCCTCCAGCTCAGGTCATGATCTCAGGGTCCTGGGATCGAGCCCCGCATCGGGCTCTCTGCTTAGCAGGGAGCCTGCTTCCTCCTCTCTCTCTCTCTGCCTGCCTCTCTGCCTACTTGTGAACTCTGTCAAATAAATAAATAAAATCTTTAAAAAAAAAAAAAGATTAAAATGGCAAATTTTGCCTTGTGTAATTTTACTGCAATTTAAAAAAATAACATATATATCCAAACCCACTGAACTGTACAATTTAAATATGTGAGTTATCTAATGAGTGAATTTTATCTCAAAGCGGATAAACAAAATGCCTTACACGAATGTTTACAGCAACATGAAAGGTAAAAACGACTCCAATTTCCATCAACTGACAAATGGATAAATAAAATAAAGCATACAGGTGTCCCCTTACTTTTTAAAAAAATATTTATTTATTTCAGAGAGAGAGGGAAAGAGCACAGGGGGCAAGGGCAGAGGCGGAGAGAGAGAAACACAAGCAGACTGAGCACGGGGCTGGACGACACAGGGCTCGATCCCACAACCCGGAGATCAGACCTGAGCCAAACCAAGATTCAGATGCTCTCAACCGACTGCATCACCCAGGCGCCCCAGGTGTCCCCTCGTTTTTCGAAAGTTCCCATTAGGCTACTTTCCTTTAAGGAAAACCTACATTAGTACCTGTTTCACTAACCAAAATAAACCTGAAGAGGATTTTTGCTTTTAGATACAGCTCACAGGCAGAGCAACAGGAGTGGCCCTATCAAGGTCCTTCCCAGGGACCTAAACTCAGCCTTTCAGCATCAAGCTACTAAGCTTTGAACTATGTGAGCATCTGTGTTTATTCTACATTTATTTTGTGCATCTATAAGCAAGATGTGTCCTTTTTTTTTTTTTTAAAGATTTTATTTATTTACTTGACAGAAATCACAAGTAGGCAGAGAGACAGGCGGAGAGAGAGGAGGAAGCAGGCTCCCCGCTGAGCAGAGAGCCTGATGCAGGGCTCGATCCCAGGACCCTGAGATCATGACCTGAGCCGAAGGCAGAGGCTTAACCCATTGAGCCACCCAGGCGCCCCAGCAAGATGTGTTCTAAGGCATCAGTAGAGCCTAAGAGAGCTTAGTTATAGGGTCTGGGAATGCTCAAAAAATTTTCCCTATAAATTAATGGTAACTGCCTTCTTGCTTTACATCATTTCAGCTTATGAAAGTTTTCATAGAAATGTTCTACTTTGGGATAGCAGGGGAAACCTGTATCTGTACAATGGAATATTACTCAAACATAATTAAAAAAGTAGTAAGGTAATGCTTACCTTACCTGTAATGATACATCGATGAACCTTGAAAATATTTTGCTGTCAGGAACCAGACACAAAAGGCCACATATTGCAAGATTCCATTTATGGGAAATATCCAGAAAAAGTAAATTCACAGAGACAGAAAGCTTGCGATTGTCAAGGGAGGGAGGGAGGGAGGCACGGGAGAATGGGGGAGTGGCTGTTCCAAGGGTAGGGGATTTCCTTTAGGGGCGATGAAAGTAGGGATGATGGTTGCATATTGTTAATGTCCTAAATGCCACTGAACTGTAAGATATAAAATGGTTAATTTTTGTTACCTGTATTTTACCACAGTCAAAAATTGTGTAATGACTTAAAAGTGTGCACAACGAAACATGCAGGGGTCATCGCAGGGGTCATCAATGCTCTATATTTTGTTTTGGGGGATGGTTAACACGGTTGTATGCGTTCATCAAAATTCAGCCAATTTTGCACTGAAGAACTGTGCATTTTACTGTTTGTATGGTGTAACTCGGATTCATAAAACGAGTTCAACAAAGTGGTCTCTAGGGAACAAAGGTGAAGGGTACAGGGGGCTGCCTTTTTCATTATAAACCTTTGTACTCCTTTTTAAAAACCATGCAGGGGCGCCTGGGTGGCTCAGTGGGTTAAAGCCTCTGCCTTCAGCTCAGGTCATGATCCCAGGGTCCTGGGATCGAGCCCCGCATCGCGCTCTCTGCTCAGCGGGGAGCCTGCTTCCTCCTCTCTCTCTGCCTGCCTCTCTGCCTACTTGTGATCTCTGTCTGTCAAATAAATAAAATCTTTAAAACAAACAAACAAACAAACAAACCCATGCATATTAACTTGCAGAAAATTAAAATATAAGATATAATTTCCCCACTCCGATTCTAACCGCATGAACCAAAGTTCCTCCCCATAAGCTCCAGTCCAGAGACTGAGAGCTGTCCCGCGGGTGCAAGGAGTTGGGCGCGCTCCTCAGCCGTGGTCCCAACGGTAAACGTGTACCTGGTTTCTACCTCAGCTGTCCCCAGGGTTTGGAGAGCGTCTGTGCTTCTCTCGCAGGGGTGGGAGCCCGATTCCAGATCCTACCGTGGGGAGGCAGAGAGGGAGATCGTCGACGGCACAATGCTGAGTTCCACAGATGAAGAGGATCTCCAGGGACTCCAGAGCCAGGTGACCAAGGTGAGCTTTCCGACTGCCCGCCCACCCGGGGGCCTGGCGGTGCAGCCTCTTCCTGCTCTGTGGGCCAATCACCGGCCGCCGGGCAGCGCGGGCAAAGAGCGGTACTGGAAGCCACAGCTTGTCCATCTTTCTTGAAGGCAGGAACGTTCCGCCCCCCAGTCCACTTCTCTGTGTTCCGTCTCCGCCTCACCTAAAACCCCCACCTGCAGCGGCCATTGTAGTTGAGGGCAAGCGGCTGCTGAGGCTAGAGAAGGCAGGCAGGCGCCATGTTTGTTATGATCAAGGAATGGCGCCCTTAAGAGCATCCATTGACAACTGAAGCCAGGATGTCGCCATATTTTCTGAAGACACCTTCCGGGTCCCTTAACCCGGCTAAATCCAAGGTGCCATGAAGTGAATAAACACCGAGGGATTTTGTTTGTCCCCATCACAACCCCCGAATCCCTAGCTACCAGCTACCTCGGTGCCCTCGACTGCGTTCGGACGCCAAGGCTGGGCGGGGCCCCGACCTCCGGAGCCCTTCCTGCGGACGACGAAAGCTGAGGCCGCGCGCAGGGAGGCGGTGGCCTCGGGGACAGGACGGCCACTGCTCGGGGCCGGGAGGCCCCATGGCGCCGCCCCCAGCCCCGCTTCTGGCGCTGAGACCGGGGGAGACCGGGCATGGTTACAAGAAGCCCGGGGCCGTGAGCTTCGCGGACGTGGCCGTGTACTTCTCCCCGGAGGAGTGGGGCTGTCTGCGGCCCGCGCAGAGGGCCCTGTACCGGGACGTGATGCGGGAGACCTACGGCCACCTGGGCGCGCTCGGTGAGGCCCCGGGTCAGAGCCCCCCTCCTCCTTCACTGGGGTTCACAGGGGAGATGACATGAGGACCGAGAGGATTGTGAGCCCTAATCCCACACTATCCCACCAACAGCACCAGCCACCTCCACTCCCAGGGCTTCAGGTTAGGGAGTGCTTCCACCCAGCATCCGCTTCCTTAAGGCAGGAGCATTGCAGACCCTGTCCACGTTGAGCCCAAGTTCTGAGGAGGTGTCCTTACCCTGGCAGGGGGATGCCATCTGCCCAGGACAGCCTCTCAAGCCAGCACTGTGATCCCTGTTCTCTCCCAGGATTCCCAGGCCCCAAACCAGCCCTCATCTCTTGGATGGAACAGGAGAGTGAGGCTTGGAGCCCCGCCGCCCAGGATCCTGAGGAGGGGGAAAGCCTGGGAGGAGCTCTGAGAGGTGAGGGATTGTCCCAAGTCTCCCCCCACTTGGCGCTCCAGGGCTTCCTGTCTCACGAAGTTTTCCTTTAGATCCCCACTTCCAGCAGCCCTAAAGGAATTAAAGACCCTCTCACCCCCGCCCCATGTTGGATACTAAAGGAGAAAGAAGGCAGACCTGGTACAAGGTTTCAGAACTTGAGACGTTACTCATTTTAGGACTAGAGTGGGAGAATCAGGACCCCAAGTCCCAGACTCAGGTTTCTAGGGCCCTTTTGGAGAAAACACCACTCATTCTCCCCTTTCAGGAACGATTAAAACCTAGGAATGCAAGGGGCTTCAGGTCTGCCTTTCACATTCCTCAAGCAAGGCAAAGTGGTACAAGAGGTGGTACAAGAGAAAATGCCCAGTAATCAACAACGTGGCTCTTCTCCCCTCACCATCCCTTAGCAGAGTGACCTTGAGCAAAGATGTTTCCTCATCTGTAAAAGTTTTATCCTATAAAAAAATTGAGCAAACACAATAGTAATGGCTATTGTTTTATTGAGCATTTACTAAATGCCTAACATGCTTCTCCTGATTTAATCCTCCCAACAACCCTGTGAAGTGAAGAAACCATTGATTCCCATTTGAAACATGAGAGGCAAGGCCCAGATAAGTCACTCTTAGGAGATGTGAAATTTGTTTATCATCCTTCAAAGCCTGTGTGTCAATCGCTGGGGATGACTTTTCTGCTGCTTCCCTAACTATAAGAACCCTATAACCTGAGAGGATGTAAGCAAATGTGTTTTTAAATGTATCTTGGGGGTGGGGGGCACCTGGGTGGCTCAGTCGTGAAGCATCTGCCTTCGGCTCAAGTCATGATCCCAGCCCCCCGGGATCCACCCCGTATCAGGCTCACAGGGAGCCTCCTTCTCCCTCTCCAGCTCCCCCATGCTTGTGTTCCCTCTCTCGCTCGCTCGCTCTCTCTGTCATAAATAAATAAAATCTTAAAAAGTAAATGAATGAAATGTATCTTGGGGCGCCTGGGTGGCTCAGTCAGCTGAGCTGCCCTTGGCTCAGGTCATGATCCAGAGGTCCTGGGATCGAGTCCCATATCAGTCTCCCTGCTCAGCAGGGAGCCTGCTTCTCCCTCTCCTTGCTGCTCCCCTCACTTGTGCTCTCTCTCTGTCAAATAAATAAGTAAAATCTTTAAAAAATAAAATAAAATGTATCTTACTTTCCATTTCCCAGGAGACACCCCAAACAAGAAGAAAGCAGCACGGGAGGAAGGGCGGGGAGCCAAGGGACCCAGAAAGACTCCCGGCAAGGAGCCTTCGAAAGAGCTGGTTAAACACAACCCTGACTGGGCCGTCAGAAAAGTTTCCAGCAGAGCACAGCCGGCCACCAGTGCTGCCTGGAACCAGAACACAGGCGTGCAGTCCTCAGCCCCAGCGCCCAGCGTGGACACTCAGGACAGCCAGCGGCGTCACGTGTGTGCAGACTGTGGCCGCCGCTTCACCTACCCCTCCCTTCTGGTCAGCCACCGGCGGATGCACTCAGGGGAGCGGCCCTTCCCCTGCCCCGAGTGCGGCATGCGCTTTAAGAGGAAGTTTGCTGTGGAGGCGCACCAGTGGATCCACCGCTCCTGCTCTGGGGGGCGGCGGGGCCGGAGGCCCGGCATTCGGGCTGTGCCTCGTGCTCCCGTGAGGGGTGACCGGGACCCACCTGTGCTGTTCCGACACTACCCAGACATCTTTGAGGAGTGCGGGTGAGCCCCTCGCGCAGGCTGGAGTTGAGCTTGAACTTGGACTGCCTGAGCCCTGAGGGGGGCTCTGGTGGCAGGGATTTGGGAACCGAAATTAATCCCTTGGGCTTCCCTCAAGGATCCCTCAAGTTCCAAAACTTGTAAAAAGAAAAGTGCCTGTAAAGATACAAATAGATTAAATTTGACCCTACTCGCCCCAGTCTTTCTAAAAAAAAAAAAAAAAAAAAGAATAGAGTGAGATGCTGGACCTTTCTCAAAGTGTTAATCTCACTGAGGTTTTACCGTTGTCTCAGAAACTTACCCCTTGCTGCTGCTCTACATCAGAGGCAAAGGCTGAGGGGACTAAGGCCTGGGGAGGGGGCCCCCGGGACCCAGGGCGTGGTCAAGCCCTGGCTAATTGACAGCAGCAGTGAGCCTGGGAAGTGACATGGGTAGAAAGAGTACCGAAGCACAGATCTAGTCTCCACAACTTGTCCCCAGGCACAGCTGGCAAGTCACATGCTGTCCCTGAGCCTCAGCTCCCTCATCTGTAAAATAAAGATTAAAAATAGCTACCTCAACGGGTTACTGTGAAGGCTGAAATTTTAACAAGATAGTATGTAGGACACAGTAAATGTGCAATAAACATTTGTTGAAAGAGTGAACTGTCGTTGACATTTTATGCTTCAGAAAATGTAAAAAAGCCTGCTAAGGAGACAGGGCGTGGACATCAAAGCCATATTTTGCAGATGAGTAAACTGAGGCTCTGAGGGACAAAGTGATTTTCTCAAAGTGTCATGACTATAAAGCAGCAAAGCTGGACAAAGCTGACACGGTGCCTAGTTATCTACCACTTTCTATGGAAGTTACATCTCGGCAGAAAACAAAGCAGGGGCTCCGATGAGGGTGAGGTGGAAACGGGGATCTGGGCAGGGGCCTAGCCCTGCCTTCCCAGGGGAGTCTTAGCAGGAGATGGAGAGTCCCACCAAGGCCAGTGACCTTGCACTTAGAAAGTGCTGTCATCATTCAGGGGCCATAGATTGTGTGGCTGCTCTGGGGGAGACGGCTAGGTGGTAAGGGAATTCCAGGGTGGGGCAGGCTGGTCCCGTTCATTCATTCATTCACTCAGCAAACACCATGTGAAGCCTCTGTGGGGTTCGTGCTGGGCTCCAGTGACACTCGGACTTGGGTCCCATGTTCCATGGTGATCGAGACTAGGTTGGAAGAAGTCCAGAGGGACCACCTAACCCATCCTGGCTGCTGATCCACCAGGAAATGTGGCTTGGAGAGGAGATGGTTGTGTTTCCCATATCATGAGTAGGAAGTCTAGTAGAAACAGAGGGAATAGCGGAGTAGGAATTGTTGTGGGGGTAGATTTTCAAGCACAGAGCCTTGTTTCATAGAAAGGATGAAAATGGGCACAGTGTGGAGTCGGTGCTTGCCCTGCCTCTCTGTGCCTTAGTTTCTTCATCTGTGAAACCTGCATAATAACAGCACCTACCTCCTAAGTGTGATGTATGGATTAAACGAGATAATACAGAAGAAGGCCTTGCATATTAGTGTTCAGTAAACACTGGTTACTGTTATTCCAAAATAGGATGGGAGGAAGACAAAGAGGAGACCTGGGAGGTTTCCTGGAGGAGGAAGTTCAAACTGGCCTTGAAGGATAGGAAAGATTTCAACTAGGTTGGTCCTATCTAGGGAATGGTCAGCAGTTCCACCTGAGTGAAACATAGACAACTAGGTAAAGGGTCCTAGAAGAACACACACAGCAATCTGGGAAGGCCACAGATCCCTGCAGGAGGGCTTGAGGTTTGCTGGGTAGGCACTGAGGAGCCATAGACAGGTCTCTAACAGAAGCAGGGGTATTTGACCAGCTCTGTCGGAAGATGTGACCCACGCAGGAGACTAGACTTGAGATCTGTTGGGCATCTGCTACCAGCTAGAGGTGAGCAGGAGCTGGGACCAGGCTAAAAAGCAAGATTTTTCTTGCAGCTGTGCTTGTTCACTGACCTGGGGACTGGGGAGAAAGATACCCAGGAGAGGTTTCTGCCACAGAATCTGCATGACTTAGTGACTGGTGATCGGAGCCGTGAACAAGTACATTCCAGGGGGTTCGAGCATGAAGAGCTGGAGCAAGGGAGCCTGAGGGCCTGGTGAGGGGCCATCAGTCAGGAGTGGGACAGTGTGGAGGACAAGGGATGACCAGTACTGGAGAGGGGTGAGGCGAAGAGAAGGTGGGACTGGAGAGAAGAGGCACCCCAGGGAGAGGGGAGTGGAACCTGGCACGGTGTATGAGGCACGGAGCAGCCCAGGTCAGCATATGGCACAGTGAGTGCTTTCTTTTCTTTTCTTCTGTTTATCCATTTAACAAATACATTCTAAGCATCTGCTGTGTACCAGGCACTATTCTGTGTATACAGCATGGAAAACATAATGAACTGTTGTGGAGCTTACGTTCGAGAAGGGTGGGGTAAAACAAGTGATAAGCCAGCACATGAGTAAGACAGACAAGTGGGGCGCCTGGGTGGATCAGTCTGTTAAATGTCTGCCTTTGGCTCAGGTCATGATCCCAGGCTCCTGGGATTGAGCCCCATGTAGGGCTCCCTGCTCAGTGGGGAGCCTGCTTCTCCCTCTCCCTGCTGCTCCTGGTCTCTCTTTCTCAAATAAATAAATAAAATACAAAAAAGTAAGACAGAAAAGTGATAAGCCAGTACAAGAGACAAGTTATTATAACTGTAAATAATGAGTACTACAAAGGTACTAAAACAGAAGATGTCCTCAAAGCATCTGTTGCAGACAGGTACTTAGGCTGGGTCTTGGTGTGGAACTGAGCTGAGACCCAGATGATGAGAAGGACCCAAGGGGAAACAGGTCAGGTGGCAGGTTGTGGGAGGGGGGCAGTGCAGGGTTTCAGAGGCTGGGAGTTAGGGTAGGGGGGCTGGGGGATGTTCCCAAACAGAGGAAGTAGCAGGTGCCCTGCTCTGAGGTAGGGATGAGTTTGGGTGAGGTGCAGAAGGGACCCTGGTGGCTGCACTGAGGAACTGAGTGGAGAAGAATCACAGATGAGCTCGGAGGGGAAAAGCAGCGGGTCCCAGAACTCTAGCTTGCCATGGTGCCAAATCTAGATTTGATTCTAAACATATTGGAAAACCACTGGGTTGTGTTTGTTTTTGCCTTGTGGTAAAATACAGCAAAATTTGCCATTTTAAATATATATATATATATATATATATATATATATGATTTTATTAAGTTATCTGATAGACAAAGATCACAGGTAGGCAGAGAGGCAGGCAGAGAGAGAGGGAAAAGCAGGCTCCCCGCTGAGCAGAGAGCCCAATGCGGGGCTTGATCCTAGGACCCCGGGATCATGACCTGAGTCGACGGCAGAGGCTTTAACCCACAGAGCCACTCAGGAGCCCCAATATTTTTTTAAAAGATTTTCTTTATTTGACAGAGAGACAGATAGTGAGAGAGGAAATACAAGCAGAGAGAGTGGGAGAGGGAGAAGCAGCCTTCTCACTGAGGAGGGAGCCTGATGTGGGGCTCGATCCCAGGACCCTGGGATCATGACCCGAGCTGAAGGCAGATGCTCAATGACTTAGCCACCCAGGCGCCCCTCAAATATTTTTAAGTATAGAGTTTAGTGGCATTAAGTACAATACATGTGTGCACCCATCACCACCAGCCCTCTCTAGAACTTTTCCATCTTCCCCAGCTGAAACCTGTACCTGTTAAACACTATGTCCCCACTACCCCCTCCCGCCACCACCATTCCATTTTCTCTCCCTCTGAGTCTGACTATTCTAGGGACCTCATAGGTAATGTGATTTGCAAACCCACTCTGGCTACTCTGAGAATGGACTGCAGTGGGGCAAGCAGAATGGAGATGGAGAGTCGCAGAAGGTCGGAGGGAAACACTGCGAGTGAAAGGGACAGGACCTGTCTGTGGGCTGGACGTGGGGGCTGAGAGCATCAGATAAGCCAGGAATGATGATAAGATTTTTGGCTGAGTGAGGAGGAGGATGGAGGGGCCGTTCCTGGGGTGACCCGGGGTTGGGAGGTGATGACAGCATTTTGGAACAGGAAGGGAGCTTTGGGGAGCTGCTGGGCTCAAAGGTTGAAGCAGGGTTTAGGAAGCTGTGGGTGGAATAGGTTTCTTTGCTGAGGAGACTCTCGGGGGGACATGGGGAAGAATGCTTGGTTCTTTCCACAGACTTTCATGTAAATACTGTTGCACAGAATACGCTCTGAGAAAGGCTGAGGCCCAGAGAGGGGAAGGACCTTACTTAAGATCACACAGTAGAAGTCCCCAAATTCTCAGGGGATGCTCTTGCTCTTTTCACTAAGCCAGGCTGTGGTGTTGGATGGGAAAGGCAAAAGGCAGGAGGCCCAGAGACCAGCCAGGCAACCCAGGGGTCACAGCAAGGGTCTGAGTGTGAGGAACCCAGTGGTGAGAGCAACAACAGGGTACCTTTTGTGAAGCCTGTCGTCACCCTCCCCCCGGGGCAATTTCACATACCTCCTAAACACCTGAATGACATTTTTTTTTTTTTTGCCATGACACTACCCTTAAATACAACCCTTTTACTTACTTTCAATACTTACCATAGCCCATCATTTAAGGTTTTTTTTTCTCTTTTCATTTACATAACAGCATGGAATTGCAGTGGCGACCAGAAGCCGCTCTTCTGACCTCCCAGGTTGCTGTTCCACATACTACTTCACATTTCAACTGCATCTTGGTAACCTGGCTTCAATCCTACCTCGCTCTGTGGTTGTTGACACTGTACCTTGAATTATTCGAAGCATTACAGCGTGGGTTTCTGGAGTTAGACTGTCTGGGTTTGAATCCTGGCTTCCTGACTTACAAGCTGGGTGGCCTGGGGCAAGGTCACCCCTCTGTGCTCGTTTCCTGATCCAGAAGGGCAGTTATCGCTGAGGGATGGTGAGAGTTCAGTGAGTTAACAGGCGCGAGCACTTTGAACAGTCTGGCATATACTAAGTAATCAAGTGAGGTAAACTAACATGATTGATGTCTTAGTCCTAGCACAGAACCAACTGCAGCCTGGCATAGTCCGCAATTGTTAGAGGAGCTTGGATTTGGGAAGTCTGGGGGCACCTTCACAGAGTGTTGAAACAAATGAGCCAGGTGATTCAGTAACTCCTCTACTTTCTACACAATCATCACTTACACGGAGAATGGAGTTCAGTAGGGGTCAGTACATTCAAAGTCTTCAGTTGCTTTCCTGGAACAGGCCTGGAGGAGGCAGCGCGAGATGGTGGAAAAGGCTCAAATTGAAGAGTCTGAAGCGGCTCAGGCACTAATGGGAGGCCCAACCTTGGTAACCACCAGGCTTCAGTTTCCTCTTCTGTCAAATAGCTGAACTCCAAGGCATTCAGAGGCCTTTGGCCCAGTGTCCTCGGTTAAAGAGCTAGCAAATGTATGGAAATAGGCTATATCTGGAGGGATGTTCAAGAAAGTGATAATAGAAGAAAAGGGTGGGGGGAGACGTCACAGAATATTACGATGTAACTTGTAAATGAAAAAAAGTTGAGAAATGAACTAGCTTGCCAAAATAAATTTTATTTTAAGACCAGGTCATTGAATGGGCTTTCTGAAGGGGCCTGGGAGAGAGTCACCAGGCCGAGGGCCCCCTGAATCCTGGCCCCTTTTCCCCTCTTTCGGACCCCTAGCCGTTGGCTGCCGTCACAGTCCGGAGCCTCCTCCCCTCTCCCCCGGAGGACCCGAGCACGGACGCCGAAGCGGCCGCGGCCATCTTAACTGTGGGCAAGTGGCGCTCCCAAGGCGGCTTGCGGAACAGAAAAGACAGCTCGAGAGCGTAATTAACCAGGTCATCAATACCAGGCCGACAGTGACTCTGCTAAATGCTTCTCCAAAATTGAAAAAGTACTGGAATGCCACCATCTTTTCTAAGGGCGCCTTCATTTTGTCTGTCGTGGAACCACCGAGTTCGCGGAACCGACTTTTTCTAGCTGTCCTAGAGCGGCCACATCCAGGTTACTTCCGGTCGCCTAGCTCGCTGGAGGCCGGATCCTGGGCGTCCCCTGCCCGGTGCGGGGCAGCAGTTGGGGAGGGGCGTTTGGGTCCCTTGTCTTGCTCCCGGCTGCGTGCTGAGGTGCCCGCGAAGGCCGGCCGGAAGGAGGAGGGGGAGAATACCTAGGGCCGTGAACTTCGTGAAGGTAGCCGAAGATTTCTTTCCCGAGGAATAGGGGTGTCTCCGGCCCGCGCTGAGGCCTACGTGCCTAGACGTGATGCGGGAGATCGATAGCCACCTGGGAGGTCCGGCCATCCCGGGTGTCTGAAAAGGGAGAGGGTCGGATGGGATGCGGAGTTCTGAGTGCCGGACTCGGCCTCACTCCTCCTCTCGGATGACTTCGTTTCCCGTGACCCCCGCCAGATCGGCCCAGCTGA
Source organism: Lutra lutra (assembly GCF_902655055.1). NCBI lineage: Eukaryota > Metazoa > Chordata > Mammalia > Carnivora > Mustelidae > Lutra > Lutra lutra. Next base: position 23,382,172 of record NC_062295.1, on the reverse strand, counting down.
AATTTGCAACTGAGCGACTTTGGCAGGCTCTTCCGTGGTTTCTCAGGACTTCTGCAAAAAGTTCAGAACCTGTGTACCACAGCGTGAAAGCCCATGCGTGGCTTGCTAACCTCCAGTTCAAACCCAGTCTCTCCCTACAGCCTAATGATTCCATTGGCTCTAGCTACAAGGAATCTTTGGGGGGGGGGGGGTTTGGGACACATATCTGGCTTAAGGAGCATAATCTAACATCTTTCAGTACCCTTTTCAAATGCGGTCTCTAAGAAATTCCTCTTGGAGCCCTTCTGTCCCAAGCAGGAAGTCTCAACTGCAGCTCTTTGTCTGGCTCTCTAACTGCCTGAAGGTCTCTTACCTTTGTCCGCATAGCTCTTAGGCGGCATCTCTCTCCGTTAGTGTAAATTTAGAGGTTAGTATAAACTTAGAGCAGGAACATTATCTTGGTTCACCAGTGCCTCCCAGCACCGAGAACGTCTGGAACAATGCCTGCCACACAAACGATGCCCAATATGTTTTCATTAGATGAATGAATTGTTTCTTGAGTGATTAGGGTTCTTCTCCAGGATTCCCAGACCCCAAACCAGCCCTCATCTCCTGGGCAGAGCAGATGGCCCAACTGTGGAGTGTAGATGCTCAGGATCCCCAGGTGGATGCCTGAGAGAAAGAAAGATGAGAACTAGGGGTTATGCTCCAGGTCCAGCAGGAAGGGAAGATGTTTATTGAACAAGAAATACCATCTAGGGGTGCCTGGGTGGCTCAGCTACTTAAGTGTCTCCCTTTGGTTTGGGTCATGATCTCCAGGTCCTGGGATTGAACCCCACATTGGGCTCCCTGCTCAGAGGGGGAGTCTGGTTCTCCCTCTCCATCTGCTTCTCCCCTCACCCTCCATTCATGCTCTCTCTCTCACACACATAAACAAATAAAATCTTAAGAAAAAAAGAGAGAGAGGGGCACCTGGGTGGTTCAGTGGGTTAAAACCTCTGCCTTCGGCTCATTCATGATCTCAAGGTCCTGGGATCAAGCCCCACATCTCTCTGATCAGCAGGGAGCCCTCTTCCCTTCCTCTCTCTCTGCTTGCATCTCTGCCTACTTGTGATCTCTGTCAAATAAATAAATAAAATCTTAAAAAAAAAAGAGAGAGAGAGAAAAAAGAACAAAAGAAAAAGAAAGATCATCTATATGTTCCTTACTATGTTCTGCTGGCTTAAATTTATGATACCCATTGGAGACTAGAATCTTGACCTTCTCTTTTTCACTAATTGACTGAGGCATCCAGGATTCCCAAGGTCAGGTCACACTGCACAAATTATCCAATCTCTAGGTCAGCAGCAGTGTATGAATTAAAGTTTAGGTTGGAAGCAGTTCACCTTTCTGTCTAAGTGCCTGTGCTTGTAACAGCTGTTCCTCTGGTTGAGGGTATCTCTTTCGGTTGGTCCTGAAGTGGGAATGTCCCTGACTTGCTGTGACCCCCTCAACTGGTCAACACAATCTAGGTGGGTGCTTCCAAGGGCTAAGCACCCATCTGCACTTGTGAAAGTTGATTCTGTCACCTGAACATTTAGTAGAGTTTGAACTGGACAAAAATTAAAATTTGAATCTGCTGTGTTTCAAAGGGCCACTCAGAAAAAATGATGTATTTGGAAGAAACCAGCAGAAGGAGTCTACTGGGGAGTTGTCATGAGCCTCCGGGGACATTAGCTTGGTGTCTGAGCCTGGGGTCAAAGCATCCCAGGTAGACAGGCCTTTCCCAAGCCCCAACTCTAGACCCAGCCTCAGGGACTTGTACTCACACAGCACCTGCCTGAGAGAAGGCACACTTTGCCGTGACCTTTCACCTGACTCAGTGCATTCTGGAGACAAGCCTTTGTCCGTGCCTAGTGTGGCACCTGTTTCTGCCACAGCTAGTACCTCTCATGCTACCTGCTGACTCACACAGGCAAGCTATCTTATTCCTGTCCACAGTGTGGAAGGTGCTTCAGGCAGAGGACCACCAGTAGACCCCAGTGCCAGCCTGGTGGACCTCAAGGGCTGACACATGGGTGTGAACTCTGCCCTGGGCTCTTCCTCAGGAGCATCCGGACCCATCTGTGAGTTTCCAGCACCATCCAGACCTCTTCCAGGCCTGTGTGTGAGAAGCATCACCGTGAAGGGTGGGCACTGACATGATAAAATGCCATTACTCTTACTGAAATTTTGTGTTTTTGTTTTGTTTTTTTCTCCTTGTGTCCTTCAGGGACCTGAGGCTAGGGGTAACTAGGGCTCAGTCAAATCCCTGGGCAAATCTGCATCCTTACCTTTTCCCAGGCTTTTTGTCTTTTCCTTTTCCCCCTTCTGCTTTGATCACCTCTACTTGCCCAGCTCCTCTAGTGTGGGGAGAAGCATCCACCAGATACAACGTGTTAGGCAGAAGCCTCAGGAAGACCTCTGGAAGAAGGCAAGCAGAGAGAAGCTCCAGACTAGACCCCAGACATGGTAAGGGGAGGTGCATTTCCAAGAGGTATGTGAAATGCAGTGGTTTAGGCAGCCAAAGGAAAATTATCAAGTCTTCTTAAGGTAGAGTATTTATGGGGCGCCTGGGTGGCTCAGTGGGTTAAGCCGCTGCCTTCAGCTCGGGTCATGATCTCAGAGTCCTGGGATTGAGCCCCGCATCCGGCTCTCTGCTCAGCAGGGAGTCTGCTCCCAGCCCCCCCTCTGCCTGCTTCTCTGCCTACTTGTGATCTCTGTCAAATAAAGAAAAAAAATTTTAAGAAAAAAGGTAGAGTATTTATGAAGGCATGTGGGGACCCAGAGAACGCCATCCATAAATGTGTGGAGTGAGAGAGGGAGGCTGGAGGTAGAAAGGATAGGGAGCGTTGATGCCATTTGTTCATAAGGTCCCCAGGAGGAGCAGGCAGGGAGAAGAGAGAGATGATGAGTTCAGCTGGAGCCCTGCCTAGTGCGAGGTGCTAGTGGGAATTCGTGCGGGGTGGGGGTGGGGGGAGGTGGCTCTGTGATCAGAACTTAGGATCGAGGCTTGAGCTAGAAGTAAACAAATGTTTGAGAGGCCTCCTGCAGGGCATGTGGGGAGAAAGTAAGCCTGCAGAAAGTGGGTCTTTCTTTTTACAGACCTTACCCAACCCCTTCCCAGCCGCCCCCACGATCTCCTGAAATAGAAGCTCCCAGAATTTCAGGCTCGAAGAAGCTTCCAGTAGAGAAGGTTCTCTTTTACCCACTCCGTTTTTCTCCTCTCAACATTGGGAAAAGTGCGCTGTCGCCCAAGGACAGGCCCAAAGCCGGAAACCCACTTAGGAACCTCACGGCGACAGGTCGCGTGAAATTCACAAGGGCAGAGCGGGCGGAGTCCGCCCGCACCTCCCGCCGCGCTCTTCCCGCCTCCAAACCCCGGCGGGGCTGAGGCTGCACCTCCCACCGCGGCGGTTGGTGCGGGCCCCTCGCGGCGCAAGGATGGCCCAAGGCCGCCCTCTCCCGCACTGGTAGCCGTCGCGGCCATTTTGGCTGAGGGCTCGAGGACAAAGACACCTGGAGACCCCGGGGGAGGCGTCATCGGGACACGGGTGCGTAGGAGCAACGTTCGCGCGGCGCGTTGCCGCCATTTCTGTCCGATGCTCTGTGTCCCTTCCGCCAGCGGCTCTCAGTGTTTGGCCGTGGGCCCTCGAGGGGCCGGCTGCTGCGGCTTCGGCCCGGCTGGCTCCGCGGACCCCGGCCCGGCCCTTGCCATGTCGCCGCTGCGGACCCCGCTCCCCGCGCGGGAACCGGTCGGCGCCGCGCGCGAGCGGAGAAGGCCGGGCGCCGTGAGCTTCGCGGACGTGGCCGTGTACTTTTCCCCGGAGGAGTGGGGCTGTCTGCGGCCCGCGCAGAGGGCCCTGTACCGGGACGTGATGCGGGAGATCTACTGCCACCTGGGCGCGCTCGGTGAGGCCCCGCCTGCTCGCCCGGGCCACATCCCCGCCCACTCTCCCGGGCGGGCGCCTGCACTGGGAGGCCCGAGAGCCCGGGATCCGGGCGGGGGGTGTCCTCCCGGCAGCGTGGGGTTTGCGTTCTCCTCCTCCAGGGTTCCGAGGCACCAAGCCAGCTCTCATCTCCTGGGTGGAGGAAGAGGCCGACCTGTGGGGCCCGGCTGCCCGGGATCCGGAGGTGGGAGAGTGTCTGCCAGAAGCAGACGCAGGTGAAGTATTGGGGACTGCGTCTCCTGGGACCGCTTCTGGGCCAGAGCCATCCAGCTGCCCTCGGCCAACACCCTCCCTGCTCCTCATTTTCTTCCCTGAATTGCTTTCCCCGGTGAGGTTTCCATGGCGGCCCCTGCCTCGCTGCAGGGTTCAGTCCAGAAAGTGTCTGGGAGTGTGGCCCTGGCCTCTGCTAGCGCGCAGGACCCCAGCTACCTGCCTCTCCAGCGAATCTGTGCCCCTCTCTTCTTGTTGGTCCGGAAGCTCTGTGGGGCGTCCCATTGTCCTGCAGCTTCCCTACACTTCAGCTTCTCTGCCACCTCTTGTGTTTTAGTATCCTTTCTTTCTGTTGTATTTTTGTGGGCGTCTCCTTTCTCTTGGGTTCCACTGTTTACTTCCTCCCGTTTGTCCTTGCACTGTACCCCCTCCCTGTGAACTTGTCAACGCCGGCCACCTTCCTGCCTCTCCTCCACTGTTCCTGCTGCCCGGAGTGCCCTGAGACCTCCACTCATCCTCCGTAGTCCAGCGAAAATGTCCCCTCTACTCCCATTTCCCCAGCTCTGAGGCAGAATGTATGGTGCCAGCCCCTCCCTCCCTCCCTCCCTCCCTCCCTCCCTTCCTTCCTTCCTTCCTTCCTTCCTTCCTTCCTTCCTTCGTCTCCGGGTCTTTTGTGTCCTCTGCAGCCCAGGAAAAGGTGTCACTCCGAGCTTCCCTGCCCGTCCCCAGCTGAGTCCCAGAGGCTGCAGTGGGTCCAGAAGGTGGCTGTGTCTAGAAGGCTTTTCTGTCACCATTTGAGGTTTGGCCTTAAGGACCAGAATAAGCCAGGGTCTGAGCTCTCCCCTTACCTCCCAGCAGATTCCAGAAACAAGGAAGAGAAAAGACAAGGAGAAGGGACTGAGGCCCTGGAGAAGAGCCTTTCTGTGGAAGCTGGGCCTCCTGGACTGAAGGCTCTAATGCAAAGTTCTTCTGCTGGGCTCCCTTATAGCTTGGAGCAGCCATCCAAGGCACCTCGCCGGGGTCGCCCCCAACTCTGTGCTCACCCCTCTGTCCCAAGAGCCGACCAGCGTCATGGCTGCTACATGTGTGGGAAGAGTTTTGCCTGGCGCTCTACGCTGGTGGAGCACCAGTACACGCACACGGGTGAGAAGCCCTTCCGCTGCCCGGACTGTGGCAAGGGCTTCAGCCAGGCCTCCTCTCTGAGCAAGCACCGGGCCATCCACCGCGGGGAGCGGCCCCACCGCTGCCCGGACTGTGGCCGGGCCTTCACCCAGCGCTCTGCCCTCACCACTCACCTAAGGGTCCACACGGGCGAGAAGCCCTACTGCTGTGCCGACTGCGGCCGCTGCTTTAGCCAGAGCTCTGCCCTCTACCAGCACCAGCGGGTCCACAGTGGCGAGACTCCCTTCCCCTGCCCGGACTGTGGCCGCGCCTTTGCGCATGCGTCAGACCTTCGTCGCCACATTCGCACGCATACAGGCGAGAAACCCTATCCGTGCCCAGACTGTGGGCGCTGTTTCCGGCAGAGCTCCGAAATGGCAGCCCATCGGCGTACCCACAGCGGTGAACGCCCCTACCCCTGTCCCCAGTGCGGCAGGTGCTTCGGCCAGAAGTCAGCCATGGCCAAGCACCAGTGGGTCCACAGGCCCAGCGCCGGGGGGCACAGGGGCCGTGGTGCCAGTGTGTTGCCTGTGCCTCTGGCCTCCAGCCAAGAGGACCTGGACCCACCTGTGGGCTTCCAGCACTACCCAGAAATATTCCAGGAGTGTGGATGATGGCCTCAAAGATGTCCAGGCAAAGGGTGACGATCTAGACCTAGCCTGAGGCCCAGGTTGGGCTCAGGGGCCTGAACCTTCTGAGGCAGCTCTAAGGAAGTCCCAGAATTCCAGGCAAAAGGTGGACCTGGGGAATGAGGACCCTTTTCTCTTAGGCCTTCACAAGCTTGATCAGCTGCCACCTTGCTCCCTGTGGTCCCAGACCCCAGACACCCCTCTGTTCCGTGAGGGCTGAGCTAAGCACATGCACAAGACCTCCGCTGTGCGGGAGAAAAAGCTGGTTTCCCACTTAGACACATGAAGAGGATTGAGGCAGAAGGGAAATTTGCTGTATCCATTGTCTTACTGCTGGAGTTAAAAACTGATGGCCATGAATCTGGCTTGTAGCAACCTTTCACAAATTCTTTTTGGTCCAACCAACATTTAAAAATGTTACAGATCATGGTTAAGACTTAAAAGGATATTTCACACAAAAATTAAGGTTTCTGGCCTCTTTGGAAAAAGCCAAGGATTTGATAACCGGACCCGAGCTCCCACAAAAGCACAGTTGGCAGGAGGTATGGGGCAGCTGCTTGGCCTTGCCCACTAGCCCTTCCCGGCTTGCATCCGGTGTCAGCTGGCCCTTGTCTCCGCTTGTCCTTGTCCCTGGTACAGCAGGCCCTCTCCGCTGGCCATTTTCCCCTTGTTTTCCTGACCCGTTGGGCTCCTGTAGCCATTTGAGTTTGCAAACTGGTGGACAGCATTCAGAATCCCCTGACCCAGGGATTCTGGGCGAAGGCGCCTGTGTGAAAGCGTGGTTGGAAAGAAGGAAAAGCAGGCTTTATTTCAGACGTTTGCTTGTATCACGTTCTCTGGTTTACAAAGTCTTGTCCATCAATTCATTTTGCCCTTGTAACTGCCCAACGAGGGAACCGTGTAGCTGGGAAAGGACAGCCCAGTCAGGAAGAGGATCTCAGGGCTCTCTTCTTTGTGCCAAAACGAGAGGTGTCTCTGCCACACCACGGGAGGACTCTGGGCTGATGGGCAGTTCCTAGTTTTGAAGACGAAGGCTCTCAGTATGCCTTCCAGTCCTCCTTGGGCCTCCCTGGGACAGCCCTACCGCTCAGGCCTTAGCCACCCTCCACCCAGCCAGAAGGGACTCATCACATTTTGGAACTGGAAGAGATCTTAGCTTTTCTATCCTTTTGCATCTGAGGACTCTGAGACTGGGGAAGGCAAACAACTCGTTCAAGGTCACATGCAGAGTGAAACTCCAGGGTTCTTGGTTTACTGCTGTCTTTGCCACACTACTCCTGAGTTCCTTGCCCGTGTCTCAGCCAGGGTTCTGGAGGCATCTGCTCCCTCCGTATGATGGCTCCCAAGCAATGAACCTGGACTAGGGACAGAGCAACCCAATGCCAGTGAAGCCCAGTTCCAAGATGACAGAACAGCCACATAGTAAAGCAATGCAGGGGAGCAACCAGCCTGAGATGAGAGTTCCAGGGCGGAGCTTCCCTCTTCTCTTTTTACGTATCTCATCGTGAACAAAGAGGGACAAGGCCAGGAACACTTGGGGTTAGTAGCCAAGGGAACGGCTCATCTGTATTCCCAAGCCAGGTCACTTGTGACTCCATTATTCATCAGCCACCCAGTTCCGCTGTGGTCAGAGTCCAGCCTTGACCCACTGACGAAGCAGCAAGCCACAGGCACACTTGTTCCTGCCTCCCTCACCCCCTCAAGGAGGGGCTTATGTCTTCTGCTGGTCTGTGCACACCTGCCTTCATCCAGCTGTACCCCATATCCTGTCTGGCTTACCTTAGGAAGAAACCAGATTTGTCAACCCAGAGAAGCTTCTAAAGGAAGAGGTAGAAAATTTGGGGGAAAAGACACTGTTCAGGTCAAATAACCAACTGAGTTGATATCAATTTAATCTTCAAATCTGACCCCACCAGGACCTGGCTTACCCTAACATTTACTGGGAGGGTTGGCTCAGGTGCCATCTTGTCACAGGGGAGACATGCAGTGAAAAGAAGCACCTTGGCAACAGGAACTACCTTTGTGCCAGCTTTTAACTCCCTAAAGAGAAGCCAGGGTGCAACCCTTCCCTTGCCTCACCCTCAGCACTGCCCGGGGAAAGCCCAGCCTGCAACACCAGTTGTCAGATTCAAAGCCATATCTGGATCCTGCCCTCAGCTTGCCAATTAAAGTTACCATAATTACTACTTTTCTCCAAGTGCTTTGAAGTTTTCAAGGCTCGTTTAGGGCCCCCAAACCAGACCGAGCTCCTCTGCTTCCTGTCCTTGTGACCCATCTTTCTGCCATTTAATTGATTTTTGAGTGTCAAAATCATGAAATCCTTCGTGAAATTCACTTAATCATGAAATTAAGTGAAATGCTTAAGCCTCAGCCTCACTCCATTCTCAGCTCCTCATTTCTTGGCATGGATACTCCCACCAGAGATGGGGCTCCCTCTTCTCTCTGCTACCATAGGTCTTTAAAGGCTAAGACCCCAAAGCACTTTAAGCCAGGAGAGGGTTTTCCTACTGTTCCCTTGGTGCATCAAGAGAAATGCTTGTCTGAACCATAATAAATGAGCCCCATCCACATGGCCAGATTGAAAGGTCAAAGTCATGACCACATGACCCATTCCTAACTAGTCTAAGCCATGTAAAATAAGGGCAAGTGTTGATTTGCGTTTTTAAAGACCCCTAAACATTTTTTAAAGGATTTTATTTGAGAGAAAGCACAAGGGGGAGAGTTGGGGTGGCAGGGGAGTAGGGAGAACCAGGCTCCCCACTGGGCAGGAAGTTTGATGCGGGATGTGGGGCTCCATCCCAGGACCCTGAGATCATGACCCAAGCCAAAGGCAGATGTTTAACCGACTGAGCCATCCAAGCGCCCCAAGACTCCTAAACATTTTACATATTTATGTGTGTCTCTCCAAGAACAGAATGTATAAAGATGTTCATGACCCAAAGAAGCAAAAGCCTGCTCTAGGCCAGTATTTTTCTTTTTTTAAAGATTTTGTAAGAGAGAAATGGAGCACAAGCAGTGTGGGAAGGGGCAGAGGGAGAGGGAGAAGCAGACTCCCTACTGAGCGGGGAGCCCAATGTGGAGCTTGATCCCGGGACCCCAGGATCATGACCTGAGCTGAAAGCAGGTGCTTAACTGACTGAGCCACCCAGGTGCCCTTAGGCAAGTGTTTTTCAAAGTAAGGCCTTTCTGCCACAGAATCCCACTCAGTAAATTTGAAACATAGCCAGCTCCCTGGGGTCTATCTCTGGACTATTAAATCAGAATCTCCAGGGATGGACTCTCATACCTGGTAATGATGCTCTGAACAAAATATTACACTCCAGCTGCTTTTAGTTTTGCAAATGCTTGAGGTTGGAAGATGAGCTAGCCATATATAAAGACTCCCATTTTCTTTGTTCTTCTCAAAGGGGCCTGTGCCATGGCTGAGCTCTTGCTGGGCACCTCAAATCTTCTTGAATATACTGGGGTGTCTCTTGTACCATCTGACAGAAGGTCCCTTAGAGGGCTTGTCCGCATACAGGGAAAGAGCAGTTCACACAGGAGTCCCCCTCACACCGAGGACCTTCGTTCAAGTGTCAGTCAATTTGGCTAGACCAGAAGTCTTGTCTGCACACTGAACACCTCGGCCTCATTGCCGCCGCACACCAGGAATAATGCGGCAGACAAAGTGGTTCCCCGACTGAGCTTTTCTTCACCAGGACACGTGGTAGAATAAGGTCAGTGGACTCTAGCCTCGAATTAGCTGGTGCTGGCTCAAGCTGGGACCTACATCAGAGGATTCCCTGGTCTTGAGCCTCTCATTGCAATGGGTGAGTGGTTGGCAGGCCGGTTGTTTCTCCAACCCACTGCGTGGATAGGGCTGGTGCTGGAGGAGGCTGCCCGAAGTCAGCGACTCTTCTGCTCTGGGCACTGGGAAGACTGGTTTTCCACATGGTAATGTGGGTGCCAAAGCACCCTGCAGCCTTGGCCTGACTTCCACTACATGTGGGCCTCATGGAGAGGGCTGCAGGCAATAGGACGGGGGTCAGAGCTGTGGCTGGAGGCCTTGCCACACACTGTGCTCTCCTGTGTAAATCTTCTAGTGGGTTAGCAGGTTGGAGGTCAGAGAAAAGAGTCTCATGAGACTTTTGCTTCTCATTTGTGTGAGTGCTTTGGGAATGACCAAAGTGTGCTCCAGGCCCTGCTCCTTCCCTAGTCCATGCCCTTGTCTGTCGGGTGTCCTGCCCATGTGTGGCCTCTAGTGCTGGATGGTGTGAACCATTCTTCACAGAAGGCTTTAGGACAGATGGGGAGTGGGAGACAGGTCTGGAGCTGGAAGCTGTTCCTCTGCAGGGGAGGAAAGTGCTCCTGCTTTATTTGTAGGAAGGTAATTGTGATTCTATGTGTAAGCCTCTGTTTTCTCTAAGCTCGTACTACTTGCAATTCTCCAGATTCTTGTTCTCATCTCTTTTCAGGAGAATGGAAGGTGCCATCTTTCCTCCTAAACCAGTTTCTTTCCTTCATTTGTCTGAGAAGGCAACGAGAAAACAATCTTGGCCTCTGCATCACTCACACAGTGAGAATTTGGCTCATCAATTGTCAAAGATCGCTACCAAAATACTTTCAGCAGCAAGGGTAAAAAACGGGGATAAGAATTGTTTTCCAGAATCACTTTTCCCTTGATTCAAAGCGGCACCAAGGGCAGTGTTTCTTAGGTTTCCTTCTACAAGCTTCTGTTCAAGCCAGGACTGGAGAGTGCTTAGCTCCTTTAAAGGCCAGAAGTTTCTCTGCTTCTCCTGAACTTGACCACCCCCCCTCACCTGGAAGTAAGTCCCATAGGATCCCTGCCTCTCTGGGAGAAAATCCAGGAACCAGGGACTAAGGCTCTCACTTCGGGGAAAGGTGGAAGGGATAGGCAAGTAATAGAAAAGAAAGCAGCCTCCTCTGCGGGAGGATCCGCCAACCGGCCCCCTCGGCACCTGGAACCTGTTGCGAGAAAGGAAAGTGCTGGGAAAGGAAGCATGCGGAAGACCAGGGGAGGAAGGTTGTCCCTTTCCAGATCCCTTGGCTTCCTTCAGGGAGATAAGACATAATGAACGGTAAATGGGGGCGGGAAAAGTTCTGAAAACACCAAGCCGACCCCTGGAAAGGAGACGCGGGGAACCTCCCTCTCAGCCTTCTCGCAGGCCTTTCTGATCGCTGGGTAGGTGGAACCGGCCCGCCCTCCCCCCCATCCAATCAGAAAGGCGCCTCGCGTTCCCTGGCGACCAGTAACGCCTAGCAGTTGGTGTAGGGGGAGGAGGCGGCGGGACGACGAGAGGACGAGCTCCCTCGGCCAATCGCTGTACTCACTGGGAGGTAGGGGCGGTGCCTCCGGAAACCGGAGGCGGAGCTGTTTCCTTGGCAACGATCCTAGCCCTCCCAGAGGGGGTAGGGTGGAGATTAGGAGGAGCGGGGAGGGAGGGGGTCAGGAGAGTTGGGCGGGGGGTGGGCGCGCCGGTGAGGAGGAGTAGAGTTCGGGTTGGCGGGGTGCAGTCCCAGATTCAGGAGCTCAAGGCTGGGGGTACGTTCAGGTTCCCGAGGCGCGGCCGGAGCTCACCCCAAGGCCGGGGAGGGGAGGGGAGCTAGACGCCGCCCCCGCTGGCGCCGGGAAGAGTCGCTCCTTCGTGCTGACCTTGGTCTCGCTTGTCGCCTCGCCCTTGGCCATAGGCACTGACGGATGCAGGGCCCGGGTGACGGATAGATAGGCTCCTGGACGGACGGAGACCTAGGACAGAGCACACTAACCACCCCAGCTTTTCCCGCTGGCTGCAGGGCTCTTCGTCATCCCCCACCTCAAAGCCGGGGCCATCCAGCCCAGGGTTAATGCCAACGAGTTTCCACCTCCAGCCGCTCCTAGAGAGGCCGTGGCGCGAGCCAGCGGGGGAAACTGGCCTCGGACGGACACTTCCTGTGCGGGGGGGGGGAGGGGGTCGGACAGCCGCAGCCCAGCCGGGGCTGGGGGGCCAGACGGCGGGGTCGCGGGCGGGGAGCGGCATTCGGGGGCGGCAGGGCGAGTCGTGAAGACCCTCACCACTGAGGCCACGACGCACGGGGGCCTTGGAGGGCCCCAGGGCAAGGCGAGACCTTGGGGGTGGGGGCGGGGCCGCGGGTAGGGGAGGGGCCCGGCCGGCCAGAGAGGCCCAGGGTCAAGACGTCCGGCCTCAGGGGCCCGGGCTGGGCAGCCGGGTCCCCTGGGCGGCGCTGAGCAGGCGAGCGGCGAGGGCCCGGGTCTCAGGGGACTCAGGCCTGATCGCAGGATCGTCCGCCATCGCCGCCGCCGCCGCACTGGGAGCCGGCGGGGATGGAACGGGAAGCGTCGCCGTGGGGCCTGGAGCCCGGGGATGTGCAAAGCCCCGACGAACTGGGGAGCCCCGAAGGGTCTCTCAAAGGTGAGGGAGAGAGCGCCTTTCCGAGGAGCGTGCCTGGGAACGGGAGCGGGAGAGGGAGCTGTGGGCCGTCGGGAGCGGGAGGGAGAGGGGGCTTGGACACCTGGGACTTGGAGGAAGCGGGGGCGGGGACTGGACGTCCTGGGTCCGCGGAGGGGGAGGTGGGAATTTCAGCACCTGCTCAAGGGCTAGCGACCCTGCTGGAGGAGAGGGAGACGTTTGTGGCAACTAGTGGTGGGACCAAATGACCTTCCAGGCCCCACACTACCTGGATTTTCTGTAATTCTCTGATCCTGCAGGCAACATGAGTGAGAATGAGGAAGAAGAAATGTCTCAACAAGAAGGCAGTGGGGACTATGAGGTCGAAGAGATACCCTTTGGGCTTGAACCCCAGAGCCCTGGGTTTGAGCCACAAAGCCCTGAGTTTGAACACCAGAGCCCCAGGTTTGAGCCTGAAAGCCCAGGATTTGAGTCCCGAAGCCCTGGGTTTGTGCCCCCAAGCCCTGAATTTGCACCCAGAAGTCCCGAATCAGGTTCTCAGAGCCCTGAGTTTGAAACCCAAAGTCCTAGGTATGAGCCCCAAAGCCCTGGGTATGACCCCAAAAGCCCTGGATATGAACCCCGGAGCCCTGGGTATGAACCCAAGAGCCCTGGGTATGAACCCCAGAGCCCCGCATATGAATCCCAGAGCCCGGGATTTGAACCCCAGAATCCCGAGTTCAAAACCCAAAGCCCTGAATTTGAAGCTCAAAGTTCCAAATTCCAGGAAGGTGCTGAGGTGCTTCTGAATCCCGAGGAAAAGAACCCCTTGAGCATCCCCTTGGGAGGCCACCCCTTGGACTCCTTCACCCAGGGGTTTGGGGAGCAGCCCACAGGGGGTCTACCCCTAGGGCCACCTTTTGAGATGCCCACAGGGACCCTGCTGGCCACACCACAGTTCGAGATGCTCCAGAATCCCCTGGGCCTGACAGGGTCCCTTCGGGGCCCAGGCCGGCGGGGTGGCCGGGCCAGGGGTGGGCAGGGCCCTCGGCCCAATATCTGTGGCATCTGCGGGAAGAGCTTCGGGCGGGGCTCCACCCTGATCCAACACCAGCGCATCCATACGGGTGAGAAGCCCTATAAATGTGAGGTCTGTAGCAAGGCCTTCTCCCAGAGCTCTGACCTCATCAAACACCAGCGCACCCACACGGGCGAGCGGCCCTACAAGTGTCCCCGTTGTGGCAAGGCCTTCGCCGACAGCTCTTACCTGCTTCGCCACCAGCGCACCCACTCTGGTCAGAAGCCCTACAAGTGCCCGCACTGTGGCAAGGCCTTCGGCGACAGCTCCTACCTCCTGCGGCACCAGCGCACCCATAGCCACGAGCGGCCCTACAGCTGCCCCGAGTGCGGCAAGTGCTACAGCCAGAACTCTTCCCTGCGTAGTCACCAGAGGGTGCACACGGGGCAAAGGCCCTTCAGCTGTGGCATCTGCGGCAAGAGCTTCTCCCAACGCTCGGCTCTCATCCCCCACGCCCGCAGCCACGCCCGAGAGAAGCCCTTCAAGTGCCCGGAGTGCGGCAAGCGCTTTGGCCAGAGCTCGGTGCTGGCCATCCATGCCCGCACCCACCTGCCAGGCCGCACCTACAGCTGCCCCGACTGCGGCAAGACCTTCAACCGCTCCTCCACGCTGATTCAGCACCAGCGTTCCCACACGGGCGAGCGGCCCTACAGGTGCGCCGTGTGCGGCAAGGGCTTTTGCCGCTCCTCCACGCTGCTCCAGCATCACCGGGTCCACAGCGGGGAGCGGCCCTACAAGTGCGATGACTGTGGAAAGGCCTTCTCGCAGAGCTCCGACCTCATCCGCCACCAGCGGACCCACGCAGCTGGCCGCCGCTGACCTGGGGCCCTGCCTGGGGTGGGGTGGGGAGGTGGTGGGCGGAGGAGAAGGGGCCGGGGAGCTAGAGAAATTGTTAGAGGGAATAGTGGAAATGCTGGGGGAGGATGGAGGAGCTGAGAGCCGGGGTGGAGGAAGGTACATGCCCTGGAGACTTCTGGCAAATGGGCTCTGAAGAGGGGTTGGAGAGAGGCCAAGCAGGCAGTGGGAGGTTCTGGGAGAGATCCAGAAAAGAGGTCAGCAGAGATCTGGCCTTCAGCAGCAGCATGGCCCTTGGTGGGTGCCTGGCTTGGCAAAGTGCTAGGCGGGGGTGGGAGGGGAGGGGGGAGGGTTACTTAATTAGAGTGGGGTAGCTTAGATTGGTAGCTACTGAGACCCTCATTGAGTCAGGAAGGGGTGAGGGTAGGTGGGGTGGGGAGTGGGGCCCTGGGTGGGGGCTCCTGCCTCAGTGCAAAGCCCAGCCTCCCTTGTCTTCCTCAGGCTTTGGAGCCCCTGAATTTGAGTTCAATAAAAACCTTTATGTGATAAAAGAGACTTGTCCTTAAAATGTGTACATGGGCAGTGCCCTGGGCAGTGGGAGACACTCAGTGATAATAACTACACAGAGCTGGTAAAGCCCTAGGGACCTGTCTGGGAAGTCCTTTTATGTTCCAAGTTTCCCTGGAATCTTAAAATCTGATGCTCAGGAGACACAACCTGCCCATACATCCCCAAGTTTTGTCTCCTGCTTTGAAGCCGGCACAAACACAGAGGGAGGTCATTGTAGGAGGTGTGAGAAAGCTTTTGACTTTGTGGGATATCCTTTTTACCAAACAGGGTGTGTCCTGGTCCAGAGAACAGACCCTGTTCTCATAGCCAGGCATAGAGCCTGTGCTCCATCTCTTTGGCTCCCAGCACCTAGCTGTGCCATCCTCCTCTCGCCTCCCCAGCCAGAACCTCTAGTCCTCCTGTCATGCAGACCCTGAATGACCAGAACCACAGAGAGTGCCTGGAGTCCCGGCCCCACCTGTAGGGGGCACACAGGGGACCCAGTGAGAGGATCAGAGGACTCTAGCCTTTAAGATCCACCCACCAAGCTGGGCCTGATTTGCCACACCTCTGCCTCTTTTTTAGGACCCCTGGGCCTATTGGTATCACCCTGCTCCCACCCCACCTTTATCCTGATTTTCTTTCCTATATGAGTCTCATCCCTCCTAATACGTGGCCCTTAGGAAGGAATGGAGAGTTGGAACCTGCAGTGAATCTGTGGGAGCCTGGGGTGTGGTCTGCCTTGACCTTGGTTGAGTAGGACAGGCCACACCTAGGAGAATCACCCAGCTGCTGGGAGCATCTTCAGATGAATGCCTACAAGGGCCCAATGGCCCTGCAAAGATTTTTTCATTCCATTTCAGGGATAACTGACCTGCTTAAAGTCACTCCGTGGACAGAAGGCAGGTGAGACGTTCTGACCACATCTGCCTGGCTCCATCAGTCCCAGCTACTCGGCCACATAGGCAGAGGCGAATCAGGGCTCTACAAAGGCTCTTGAGCCTCAAATCCTCGAGTCACCCCCCAGGCCCACACCCATCCTCAGGGCCTTATAACTTGCCAAGAGCAAATAACTTCTCTAAGTATCTTTCTTTCTTTCTTTCTTTCTTTTTCCTTCCTTTCTTTCTTTCTTTCTTCTTTCTTTCTTTCTTTCTTTTAAAGATTTCATTTATTTATTTGACAGAGATCACAAGTAGGCAGAGAGGCAGGTAGAGAGAGAGGGGGAAGCAGGCTCCCTGCTGAGCAGAGCCCTAGCTTGATCCTAGGACCCTGGGATCATGATCTGAGCCGAAGGCAGAGGCTTTAACCCACTGAGGCACCCAGGCACCCCTCTAAGGATGTTTCTGTCCAGCCTCTTATGTTCTGCAAGCTCTGAAAGGAGCCTTAGAAATCACATAGTTTGGGGCGCCTGGGTGGCTCTGTCAGTTAAGGGTCTGCCTTCTGCTTAGGTCATGATCTCAGGGTCCTGGGATCAAGTCCTGCATCGGGCTATCTGCTCAGCTGGGAGTCTGCTTCTCCCTCTGCCAGCCACTCCCCCTGCTTGTGTGCACTCTCTCTGACAAATATATAAAATCTTGAAAAAAAAAAAAAGAAATCACACAGTTTGGTTGTGTTTGGTGGTGCCTTTTTTTTTTTTTAAGATTTTATTTATTTTTTTTGACAGAGAGAGAGAGATCACAAGCAGGAAGAGAGGTAGGCAGAGAGAGAGAGAGAAGCAGGCTCCCTGCTGAGCAGAGAGCCCCACTCGGGGCTGGATCCCAGGACCCTGAGATCATGACCTGAGCCGAAGGCAGAGGCTTAAACCACTGAGCCACCCAGGCGCCCTGTGTTTGGTGTTTTTTTTTTTAAGTTTTAATTATTTTTGGAAGTAGAACATTATTTTTCAAGTAAAATATCTTGGTCTTTTAAAGATCTGTGTAAACTTTATGCACATTCTTGTATAGGTACCCTACTGGATGTAATTTCAAATATTAAAATACTCCAAATTTAATATAGTTCATGTATGGAACTACAAATGTTAAATAGAAATGCATTTGACTACCGACATATTACATTTACTTTAACATTTATTTCAATTATACAATTTAATTTTCATAGTTTGGAGGTGATTTTTTTTTTTCCCAGCTCCCAAACTTGTTTGAAGGCCACTGAAAGCCGGGAGGCCCCAGGCACAGTCTAGAGTGTTTCATTGATGAAGTTGCCTGTTTGCTACTTAGGAACCTTGGTATTTAAAGCAGGTTGTGGGGGGTGGGGGTGGGGGGCGGGGCTCAGCTGCTCAGCTGACACACCCCTCTTCCACATAACAGCTCCTGAGGTCCTCCAGATCCCAGGTGGAGAAGCCCAAGAAGGGCATGCATCTTTCTCAAGGTCAAGCCCAAGAAGGGCACACATCTTTCTCAAGGTCACGGTGAAAAACCAGTGCCAGGTCTTTTGACTTGCAGTCTGATGTGCTGCTTTGACAGCACTGTCCTGCCCAACTAAACTACTTTTTCAAAAAATTAATAAATAAAATAAAATAAAAATATAAATAATAATAAAATAAAATAAATAAATAAAGTAGAAATAAATAAATAATAAATAATTTTGTTTATTTGTCAGAGAGAGATAGAGATATCACAAGCAGGGGGAGTGGCAGGCAGAGGGAGAAGCAGGCACCCCACTGAGCAAGGAGCCTTGATCCCAGGACCCTGAACCGAAGGCAGATGCTCAACCAACTGAGCCGCCTAGACATCCCCACAATAAACCACTTCTATTCCTCACCATTTTTTTTTTCGATTCCTCACCTTTATCAAGCACAGGTGTGCTTCCAAAAGTTCCAGACCATTCGCAAGTGTTACATCATGTTCAGGACAGCTCTGAGTGATATACAATTATTCCCATTTTACAGATAAAGAAACGAGTCCCAGAGAGGGTAAGTGACAGCCCCACAGGGCACAGCTTCGAAGCAGCAGAGCCTGGACTCCAGCTGGCTGACTAGTTTTGACTATTTCCCAGCGATACTAAGGTGTTCCTTTTTCACTTTGTGCCACGGGGATGGTGTTTTCTAGAGGCTACATGGCCTGTGAGAACATATGTCATCATTCTGACTGCTTGTGGATCATGTGGGTTTGGGTGTCCATATGTTTTACATTTTTCTCCATTTTAATTTCGAATTGGATAAACACCACGAGGTATAACCCATATAAACAAAAACTCTGGAGATCTTTAATTTTTCAGAGTATAAAGGGGTCCTAAACCCAAAACATGTGAAGGCCACCGAATCAAACACTTATTTGGACATCTTTTCTGTTGCCAGCCCTGATGAGGGGCCAGTGTTGGTAACACAAGTGAGCAAAGACTGAATCCTGCCTTCTAGAACCTCCCAGTCTCGAGAGAGGAGCCCACACAGTCAGTGTCCTATGTTCTGATGGGGTATTAAGTGAAGATGAAATGGGTCATTTTGTCTAGGAGCTGAGGGGATGAGGAAAGCTTGGAAGTGCTTTGAAGTAGGAAGATTTTAAAGGATAGAAGGGGGTGGTGGACCTGGACAGGGTGGAAAGGGGTAGAGCATTTGCAAAGACACAGGCGGGGAAGGACACATAGGTATTTGAGGACGGGGGCTGTTAAGCTAGTCGGGATATAGACTCCTGGGCAGGACGAGGGTAGGTTCCTGAAATGAACCTCCCAGATTTTCTGTGCTATTTTGCTCCCATCCCTGATGAAAATATTCACACTTTGTGTGTGTGTCACAGAGCATCACCAATGTGAGAGGACCCTCCCAATCCCTCTCCAACCTGCTATCTTGCTTTACCCTCTTCACAGCCTCCTCGACACCTGGAATCACATTTCTACCTTTTCACTCTGCTTTCCCACTGGGGTGATGCTTCCTGGGGGCAGGGACTTGTCTGTCATGTTCATTACCATGCCCTTGGGACACAGAACAGGCCCTGACACAGATCTTTCAAGAAATACTACACGAATCCATAGGAGCCAACAGAATTTCAGAAACCTACAGATAACTGCGTACTTTTAGCATTTCTGTGATATTCCTGCCCTTTAGAACATTCTTTCCCCTTCTCTCTGGGAAAATGGGCCTCACTTCTTCATTCCTGAGGTCTTCCTTAAGAGCCAGCCCCATGGTTCCCTGGGTGCTGGACCAGAAGGGGGTTGATGAGGTTGAAGAGGCCAGCAGGCTTTGAAATGCTGTTCTGGGCCTTGTGTGCCAGGCTTGAGAATGTTCGTTTACTCCCCTGTAGGCAGAAGGCAGCCATCAAAGGTCACTGCTTGGGAGACCATGGGTTGCTTCTCAGCGTCCAGTGCTGGACCCAGATAGTGGGCTGAGAATTACCCCATTTCTACCCCTAAAACCACCCCCTTCCTGGGGGTTCTACTGACCACAAGAGGGCAGCATCCAGGAGCAGGACCGCATCCCCTCCTAAAGATGGGGGCCTCAGGATCAAGCCCCACCAATTGTTATTGTTGTTTTTAAAAAGACCAGAAAGGGTGTGCTCTCACACCTTAATGAGTTGTCAGTGCCTCCTGCAGATCAGTCCCTGAGCGTTGTCATAACAAGAAAAGAAAAAAAAAGAGAGAGAGAGGAAACAAGAGACGTTTGGGTCCCATTTAGAGAAAAGGTTGAATGAATATTTCCTTGAGCCAGGCTGAAATGGGGGACCAGCATAAAAACATCACAAAATTGGATGGATTTTCACATTTATTGGGTAAACAGAGGCAGGCACTGTGCTTGATGCCGGGAGCCAGATGGACAGACTCTGCCTTGAGCTCATAGCCTCCCAGTGGTGGCCGAGATGGGTCATGAGGCATCTGGGGTGGGGGTTGGGGGGTTGGAGCAAGGGGACAGGAGCCCGGGGAAGACCGAGTCTTGAAGTGGGGGGAGATGTCACGAGCTCACCCAAACGTTTTCTCAATCCTCTCACAGGCACCCTCATTAGGTCGCTGAAATTGTGGCAGCCGCCTACTGTGTCTGGCTCTGTGACATCTCCAAGGTGAACATGACCGGTATGGTCCTTACCCCCATGGAGTCCATGGCTGGATTTGAGAGAGGAACATTAAGTAGCAAACATGAGCTGCGCTATGAGGGAGAGTGCAGGCGAAAGGAAGCTTGTGTAATAGGGGAAAGGAGAACCCCCTTGTGGGGTGGGAGGCAAGGGGCTAGTCTGAGGCCATTCTCCCGGAGCTGAGAGCCGAAGGCTGACTGAGAGCCAGGGAAAGGGCTAGGGAGGAATGTTGCAGGCAGAAGGAGCAGTCTGGGTGAAAGCAAGTGAGACAGGAAGGAGCTTGGCTCCTGAGGAAGGCAGGTGTAACTGGAGCTCAGGAAGGGAGGCGGGGAGTCTCCGGAGGAGGCCAGGAAGGCAACCCTGGCATGTTAGAGATATTCTGCAGGTTCTGGAAGGCATGGTAAGGAAGCCAGTGCCCAGCCCCAGAGCCAGGGGTTTGTAGAAGCACTGTAGTGACACGGATCAGGTTTGCTCTCTGGCAGCAGACGGAAAGCTGACTGGAGTCCAGGCAGGAAACTGAAGGTTCTGGGAGTCTTAGGCCTCTGGGGACATCCAAGAGCAGGTGGGTGTGAGGGCCGGGTCGCTAGGTCCTGAGATGACAGTTCTTCCAGACTTAGATCGGATATCCTCTTCCGGGGGAGGGTACTAAGAAGAACCGGGGGAAGCCAGAGCCAGCTGCTCAGGACAAGGCCTGCCCTCTGTGGCCTGCCCGGCCACGCTCATGGACCCTGACCAGGAGCCCGCAGAGCAGGCAGCCAGGAGGGAGCTCTGTGTTCAAAACAGCGACACCGAGGCCTGGGTGGGGGCAGTGACTTGCCCGAAGACACACAGCGTGACACAGGTCGAGGCAGAGGGACCCTAGGCTTCCCGAGTCCAGTCCTGGGCGCTCTGCGTTGGGCCTGGGCCTCAGTCTTTGCCACCTCCATCCTGTGCTTCCTCCTCGTGGAGGGGCTCCAGGCAGCCCGGGTCCCCAGCCTCTTCCATGGACTCTGGCTGGTCAGAGGCTTCTCCAGGGATTCCGCTGGAAGCTTCCGCAGTAGCCTCCATCCTCTCCTTCAGGTTCCGTTTGAAGAAGCCAAACTGCAGGAAAACAAAACCGGAGTTAGCACAAGGGCCATGGAACACTCTGGGCCCATCAGCCTCGCAAAACATGAAAGGGCCCCCATGGTCATGAGTCACACGTGGTACCCGCTCCAGGGCTGGGGCGAGGCGTCTGCCACACCGGCTTCCTGACAACATGCCGAGAAGCTGAACGCTCAACAGTTCATTCTTCAGGCTCGTCAAAGTGTCCTGGACCAATATTTGGGGCGGGCAGGTTGACAATATCCAGTAACACTAACAGAAGGGCCTGCGCTCCCATAGCGCTTAGTGGGGGTCCCGTACTCTCTGTTGAAAGCTCAGAACATACATATTCTTTTTTCCCCAAAACATGTATGTTCTTTGGCTCAGCCATTCCAGCTCCAGCAACTAATTCTAAAGAGCTTTTGGACAAGTGCGCAAAGATGTGGGAGCCAAGAGCCTTTTTCGGTCACTGTTTAAAACAGGTAGATATTAGGGGCACCTGCCTGGCTCAGTCCATGAAGCGTCTGGCTCGGGGCATGATCCCGGGGTCGTGGGATGGAGCCCGAGTCTGGGTTGGGGGTGTCCCTGCTCAGAGGGTGTCTGCTTCTCCCTCTCCCTCTGCCCCCCGCCCCCTGCTTGTGCTCTCCCTCGCCCGGCTCGCTCTCAAGTAAATAAATGAATGATCTTTAAAAAAATAGGTAGAAATTACAAATAATCTAAATGTTGATCAGTGGGGATCTTATTAAAGAAAAGGTGGGGCATCTGGACAGTGGCAAACCAGCGCAGGTTACAGAGCAAGAGGTGGACGTGAGCGTGCTCTCGCGGAGAGACAGCAGCACAGAATACTCGGTGGGAAACCCAAGCTCCCGAGCAGTTTATATGGGATCCTTCCATTTACATTTTCTTTTCTTTTCTGTTTTTTTTTTTAGATTTTATTTATTTATTTGAGACAGAGAGAGAGCGCGCAAGCAGGGGGAGCAATAGCAGAGGGAGAGGGAGAAGCAGACTCCCCGCTGAGCGGGGCTCGATCCCAGGACCCAGGGATTATGACTTGAGCCAGAGGCAGCGGCTTAACTGACTGGGCCACCCAGGCGCCCCCCTTTTATGTTTTCTACCTATATACACAGACGCTGACTTTTTCCCTCTGCCTCTCTCATGCGCACACGTATACACATATTTAAACAACAAAATTAGAACCTGGAAGAACAGAAACCAAATGGTTGTTAATGACGACCCTGGGGGAATGCAACAATAAGAAACTGATTTTCTGCGCTTTTCTGGAGGATTTGAGGGTTTCATATGGAACATCTGTCCTCCGGCATTCTTCATCTGGCAACTCCTTCAAATCCCAACTCAAACGCCTCCTCTCCTGGGAGGCCTTCCCGGACTCCCCCAGCCTAAGTGAAGTTCCAGCGTACAGGCCTTTGAGTGGAGCCCTTATCATGTGTGCGCCTGTCTCTGCCATTAGACTGGGAGCTCCCCTCTCCAGTGCTCCAGTCTCCACCATTAGACTGTGAGCTCCCACAGTGCACCTGTCTCCACCATTAGACTGTGAGCCCCCCCAGTGTGCCTGTCTCCACCATTAGACTGTGAGCCCCCCCCAGCTCACTGTCTCCACCATTAGACTGTGAGCCCCCCCAGTGTGCCTGTCTCCACCATTAGACTGTGAGCCCCCCCCAGCTCACTGTCTCCACCATTAGACTGTGAGCCCCCCCAGTGTGCCTGTCTCCACCATTAGACTGTGAGTCCCCCAAAGGCAGGGACCATGTTTGTGGTATGTCTCTCTGTGTCCCAGGGCCCGGCCCTTGAGTCGTGGGCGCCCCCTCCTTCCCTGGGTACCCAGTCCTGGTTCTGCCAGCACCTGGTGGAGGGATGCGGGGGGGAGTCTTGTTTGCTCTTGGGGCTTCATGAGCCTTATCTGTGGAAGGAGGGAGTGGGCCTAGGCCACCTTGATCTTTAACGGTCCTGGATCTTGACAGTCTCTGCCCTGACTCCTGCGAAACCCTTTTCCCCAGCCTGGCTGTCTAAGGCAGGCCCATGGCTCCCAGAAGCTCCTACCTTATAGAGGACGGCGAAAATCACCAGCAGCACCAAGAGCCCTCCGATGCCACTCAGCACGTAGACGTAGAGCATTTCCTTCTCATAGACGATATCCACCTTCATAAGGACCTGCAGGCGGAGAGCTGGGGACATGAGAAGGCTCTCCCACCTCTGACATGCTTGTGAATGGCTAGGTCTTCGCGGCTCTGGTCGGGACTACTGCCCCACACTGCCAGGCTGGCCTGGATGCCTCCCTCCAGGGAACCCCCACCCCCACCCCACCCCATGCAGCCCCCGGAGCCAGCAGGCAGACATGCACATGACCCAGCGGAAGCCCTGATGTAGCTATCTCGAGGCCAGAATGAAATGTCAGAATCTCGGCCCAGCATGCCAAACCTTCCAGAACCTGGCTGAGGCTTACCTAATGAGGGGAAGCTTCCCTTCCCCTGCTCCAAGCTTCCTGCTCTGCAAACCGCCTTGCCACCCTCTCGCCTGGGTGGCCTGAGCCCCCATGCTCACTGCTTGTTCTGCTTAGAGCACTTTCCTGTCACGCTCCTAGTGGGCAGGGGGTGGGTACCCTCTGCTGAGCTGCCAACACACTGATCTCTGCCTGACGCATCTCATCAGACGGGTGACCTCATAGCCTGACTGCTTGCCCACCAGTGGTGGCAGGGAACCCATGGCACTGCCCTCCACGGCCCTCGCCAAGACAAACCGCTCTGACTGCCCGGAAGCTCTTCCTTTTGGGCCCAGCCGGGGGCCCTCTGGCTTCTGCTCTAGTTCCTCCAGCTCCGCCCCCCAGGGCTCTACAGAGCCCTCCACCAACCTCTGTTCCTGGGGCTTCTGAGAAGCCAGAGCCCTACCTGGGCCAGGGAGGCGTTGCTGCCGTAGAGGTGGAAATGCTTGCTGCTGTTGAAGGAGACGGAGAGGGAGCTGCAGAGGCTGAACATGGAGGGGGCCTGTGGAGGGGAGTGGGAGACGTCAGGCCGGGGAAAACAAGGACCAGAACCTGCTGACTTCTGCACCCCACCTTGACTCAGGGGGAGAAGCTGAGGAGAACAGGCCCAGGTGGGGAGCACCACGGCTACTGAGTTCTCCACTGGAGCATCCTAAGGGGCCACGCCCCACTGCTGGAAGGAAATTTTCCCTACAAAGAACCCAGAAGAACCATCCGTAGGCCCAGGAAAACCGCCTGGCAAATTCCAAGCAAATCACGGATGTCTTTCGTCGGCTGCTGTGAAAAGATCAGGGCTTTGCATCAGGGTCATAAAGAAAAATGTAGGAAGCCCATCTGGTGGGGAGTCCGCTGCTTGTCCCTCAAGCACCCCTGACCCACTGCACCTGTTGCCAGCAGCTGCTAACCTTGATCTCCCCGACCAGCTCCACAGTCCCGGTCACTTGGACGAGGATCTCCTCCTTGAAGTCAAGTGGACAGTGGAACTTGGCTCTGGGCAAACAAGGCTGCCGAGAAGGAAGAGAGCGGGGGTCAGAGAGGCCTGTCTTCCCACCTGCACTCTGCCGGCCCCCACCCCAACTTCTGAGCCCACCAGCCCGGACCTCAGCCTCGCTGGGCAGCCTCTCCAGATCCTCACGATAGCAGGTCACAGGAGAGTCCTAGGAGTGATGAGATGGGTCCTCGCTTAGTCCAGAGCAGAGAGGGAGGACGCTGGCCCCTTAAGGCCAGAACGTGGCCTCCCTCTCCGTTCCTCAGTTCCGGGGGCATCCCAGGACACTCCCACTGGCTCTTGGCAGGTTCAGAAATCACTGAGCCCAACAGGACGCGTCCCTCCTCACTCCCTTCCCACACGTCTGTACCCCCCTTATGAGCTCACTCCCACCAACCCGAGTGTCCCTCCTTCCCCTGGGCCCTGGCTACTTACCATCTGCACATTCCACTCATGTGTGATGGGCCCCTCGCTGTAAGGCCCCGGCACCCCAACCACGGCCTCCAGGGCGGGCACGTTGTGGTCGTAGACAGAGGGCTGAATCCTCACCTAGGACAGAGGACATGGGACAGCAGAGCCCTAAATGCCGGCCACCCCTCCAGAGGCAACGCTCACTGGCTGAGGCCTGAGGGCCTGCTCTTTGCCAGGCGGCGGGCAAGGACAGCTCGTCCTCGAAGCTTGCCCCTGCGGGCTACATGTGCCTCTCTGCCTTCTCCGAGGGCAAACCTTCGAGGTGATCGGTTGACTCCCCAAGGAGAGGGCAGCGCCCCCCTATCCCCACTGCATGTTCCCACAGTGCTCTGCGTCCCCAGCAGGACATAGGTCTGTCTGTCCAGGGGCTACATGCTCCGTGAGGGCAGCAGCTGTGGCTCCTTTTGCTGACGACTCCCTGCTGCCTGACGCACTATCTAGCACACAGCGGGCCTCCCGAAAAGTCAATGTTCGAATGCGTGAAAGAAAGAAGGAAGGGCATTTAACAAGCATAGATGCGAAAATTGTTTGCACAATGCAGGTTGGGAAGGACTTGCTTTGGTGAGGGCATTGAACTGATTTAAGAAACAAGGCCTGAGTGCCCTTTAGATGAGAGAGCGAGCTTGTGCGAGGGCTGGAAGATTCAGAAGCCGGGAAGGAGTAACTCAGGAGCAGAACCACGGAACAGCTCAGGGAGGCCGAGCAGGGAATCTCAGAGCCAGTCTGAAAGGTTCTGCCATGGGTCACTTGACAAACATTTGCGGACGCTTGAAAAATATCAGGTCCATTAAATTAAAAAGGCCTACATCAGAGTGGCCTTTGAATTTAACCATAGAAGACTGAGAGGAGTGGAACAGACGAAGATGGGGGGAGGCCCCCAGGAAGCGAAAATGCAGGGAGTCAGGACAGCACCAGGCGAGTGAGACACGGAGGGAGGTTGGGGGCCTGGGACAGAGAGGTGGGACACACGTCTGGAAAGGAAGCTTGAGGTAAGGTTGTGTGACCAGAAGGCCTAAGACCAGAAATCAGGGGACCCTCAACTAGGCAATGGTCAGTCACAGAAGTTAGCTGAGGAGGGCAGGCTCCGGGCGGCTCCCTCACAGCAGGCCCAGAACAGAAAGAAGTGGGGACAGCAGGCGGAGGTCCAAGCTGGCAGCCTGTGCCAACAGCAGCAAGAAGATGAGGGGCCAGAGTCTGAGTGGTCGTGGGGGCCAAGGAGACAAGAGAACATGGACTAGAAGTTGAGGCGGGGGCCATGCATGGAGGAAGGACAAACTCATCTAGACTTGGAAGTTTTACTTGAGGAAAAGGGTAGTTTTGAGCACCCCTGAGGTGGTGTTGGCTTAGAGAAAAGCGACACACTTGGTTTAGAACACATTGAGACAAAGCCTCAGGAGGAAAAATTGCACTCTTAGGTATATACCCAAGAGAAAGAAAACCTGTCAACACCGAAGTTTGGGCAGGAACATTCAAGCAACACGGTCTATAAAAGCCAGAAAGTGGAAACCACCGAGATGTCCACCAGCAGACGAGCGGACAAATCTGGCGCGGCCTACCTCACAGTGGAATATTATCTGGCAAGAAAAAAGAGCATAGCACGGGCCTGGGCTACAGCGCGGATGACCCCGAAAACACCCTGGGAACCCACAGAAGCCCGTCACAAAAGACGCGGTACTGTAGGATTCCTCCCCTACATGAAGGTTCTTTCTGGAATAATGAAAATCTTCTAAAATTAGATTGTGGTGATGGTCGTACAACTTTGCAAATATAAGAGTCACTGAACTGCACACTATTTTTTTTTAAAGATTTTGTCTACTTATTTGAAAGAGAGACAAAGAGAGCACAAGCTGGGGGATGGGCAGAGGGAGAGGGGAGGGACAAGCAGACTCCCCCACTGAGCAGAGGACCCCAATACTGAACCCAGACCCTGAGATCAGGACCTGAAGTCAAATCCTTAAGGGACTGAGCCACCCAGGTGCCCTGGATCTGTACGCTTTAAAAGTGGGTAAATCAGGGGCGACTGGGTGGCTCAGTCAATGAAGCCTCTGCCTTCCTGCTCAGGTCATGATCTCAGGGTCCTAGGTCCCTGCATCTGGCTCCCTGCTCAGCAGCGCGTCTGCTTCTCCCTCTCCGTCTGCCCCTCCCCCTCATTTGTGTGGTCTCTCTCTCTCTCTGAATAAAATCTTTTTTTAAGAAGCAGGTAAATCATACGGACTGTGACTTGTATCTCATTCTATCATGACCAAAAAAAAGATGTTTGAAGACATCCTGGTGGAGAGCAGTGACAGGCTGCAGGGGACAGAGGAGCCAGAGGGTCACAGTGTGGACTTGGGAACAGCAGGGGGACTCAGACGCAGACGGCGGGGTGGGCAGCGGTGTGAGCATGCGGGGCCCCGCGGTGGTCGCTGAATGCTGGATCTAGGCCCTGGGCAGCGCTGTCATCCCTGAGACACAGAGGGGATGGCAAGGTTCAGGGAGACTGGTTTGTTTGAAGTGATGGGGGAGCAGAGCTGGCATCTGAGCCCCGGCTGGGCCTCCCGAGACTGGGACAACGGTGTTCCATCACCTTCCTCGGATGAGGGTGAGAACAAGCCTCAAAGCAGCCACCGCTTTGCTGGCTGACGTGTCGAGCGCTATGCAGAACACTTCACATGCATCGTCCTGTTTTTCCTCTTAACAACCCCATAAAGTAGGTGCGATTATTATCCCCACTTTACTGACTGAAAAACTGATGCTCAGCGAGGCTAAGCAAACCACCCAAGTCCACACAGCTGGAAATGGCAGAGCTTCAAAAAGCTTTCAGGCTGACTGAAGCTTATGTGTCCTAACCGGCCAGGAGAGGAGGAGGGGGAGGAAAGGGAGGAAGCAGACCCCCCCCCCCCCCCCCCCCGGCACTGGACTACCCACCCTGTCGAGCTTACAAAAGACCCCAGGTGACCTCCCTGTTGCAAAAAAAAAAAAAAAAAAAAAAAAAAAAAAGCCTAACAGGAGAACTTATGGCAAGAGGGAAAGATCACCAGTGTCCCACGCTGAGCTGGGTTTAGTTAAAACAGAGATCATTAGGGCCTTTAGCAAGAGGAGCCAAGCGGTGGGCTAGGCAGCCAAAGGCAGAGCTTGAGATGCTGGAGAGTGCTGAGGTGGCTGGAGGGGGCTGGAAGCATCTGACCAGGATGACTTGAGAGAGAGAGAGAGAGAGAGAAATGGGGTGTGGTTGGGGGGGGAGCGCAAAGGGTTTGCGTCCCTTCCCAGAGGAGTGGGGCAAGGAAGGAAGCAGGCTGCCGCAGTCGCTGAGGAATCTGCAGCCGGCGCACCGGTCCCAGCCATTAACCATCACCACTTCCCAGGCACTGGGCCAAGCACCCCACGTGGAGTAAGTAAGCCACTTCACCCTCACAACCGACCCCTGCAAGTTCTTCCAAACGCCATGTGTCACAGCAGTTAACAGTTAACAGTTAAGCCCTTGGCCCAAGATCACACAGAGATGGAAGGGTAGAATTGGGGCTTGGATCCACGTCTGCCCAAATCATCCCCACTGTTCCACTGGTAAAAGGACTAGTCTGCCAACCTCCTTGGGGAACCCGGAGGCATCCCAGTGAACAGCACTAGAAAACAAGCCTAGTGGCCATTCTCTGTGCAAATGGGTACCTGACCTCCCCAGGGGGGAAGTCATGATATCCAAGTCAGATGGCTCCTGCCTCTGTTCTAAAGGGGCTAACTGGCTGGGGTCCCTTTCTTGCTGGCCTCCTATGCCAGTCTGCCCTGACGCCAGTGCGGCCTTGGGCAAAGAGAGTTTCTCTGTGGGGCCTCAGTTCCTTCCACAGGAAAATGAGAATGTCCTTGGGGGAGTCAGTACCTACTCCTCTCTCAGAGGTTACCTCTAAAAAAGCCTTAGACCACTCAAGCTTTAGACCCAGAGGCTGGCCTCCCTCTTCTTCCTTCCCATAATGAAGATTGCTATTATAGCCCCGAGCATATGGCATTGAGAAGCGACAGATCATTAACTCAGAGGTTAAACACATGAATTCTGGTATTTCAGTAAGTGCTGGAATCTGACCTTTCCCCTTTAGTAGCTGTGTCACCTGGCAAGTCGCTTGACCTCTCTGTGCTGTGCATGTCTCATCTGTACGCTGGGAATGGCTACGCTTCTGCCTTCTGGGGCTTTCACAGGTTGGGGGGGAGAATCACAGGTGGGGGGTCACACAGATAAAGTGCCAGGCACAAAACTTGGGTCAGGTGAGGGGGTCAGGGTCCCTGACTTATGTAACTGCTGCCCCAGCGACTAGCCAAGTACCCGGACTAGAGCAGTGGCTCATTAAACGTGTGCATGAAAATCTAGGTTCTCTCTCACCCACAGAGGAAGTATCCTGTGCTGGAGAAAGGGGCTGGGGAAAGTCAGCAGAGGCTGTGAGGTGCTCTAGGAAGGATCACGGGGTGAGGTGGAGGCCGCTGGATTCGCCGAGGACAGGGCTGGGTCTCTGCAGCCTCGGTCCTCAAGATGGGGCTGAAAATTGTGTGACCCCCAAGGGCCTTGTCACACAGAGGCTCATACCTGGTAGCAGTGGTTGACAGAATGGCTCCTGGGACCCTTGGGAGTGAAGCTGACATACAGTGTGGAGTTTTCCTTGCTGTGGAGAGAGGGAAGAGCAGAGGTAGAAAGGGGAAGACAAGGACTGGATCTCCAGCAGAGCAGGGACCGGGAGCCAGGGGAAGCCTCCGAGGGACTTCCCCAAGGATCACGCAGGCATGCTTTCCTGTTACCCAGCGCTCTGCTGTTTCCCCTCTGGAAAGTAAGGCTCGTGGAAGGGGGTCCGTCTGCTGCACAGCATCCTGCTGTAGAGGGCCAGGGCTGGAACCCAGGCGGATGTGCATTGGAGCTGTGTGCTACCCACCACACAAGGTCCCCCCCCGCCCCATGAGGGTCTCCACTGTCCTCTGGGTCCTTTATCTCCCACACAACGGCACCAGCCTCTGGCTTCCTCGCCATCTCATCCTTCCAATGACCTTCCTAATGTCACTGCCTGATTCTGCCATCTACCTGCTCGGAATCCGCCAATGGCCCCCTGCTGCCCGCAAGGGTCAGCCCACAGCACCCCCCATGTCCAGACCTGCCCGCTGCACACCCCACACCCATTGTCCCCTGTGCCTGCACACTCCCTGTTCCCCAAACCCACCCCACTATCTGCTGCCTCCTTTCGCCTATGCTTTTCTCTACTGCGACAACGTCCTTCCTCTTCCCTGGCCCTTATCTGAACCCCTTCATTCTCCAGACCCCAGTTCAAGCCCCTACATCTCCGTGAATCCATCTCTCTTCCAACTCAAATCACTTCTCCTGGCTCTAATTTCATACCACACTTCAGACAATATCATTGTGTTTGGCATTTGCGTTCAAAAGTACCAGAGACCTTGGCTCAGTCACTGTCCCTGTCCTCTCCCTGAGCCAACTGGAGAAAGCTACTCTGCTTTTGGGGCTTCATCCCCTTTTCTGTAAATGAGAAAATCCAACTGGTGATCCCCATGGGTCCTTCCTGCGGTAATCTTGTGAGACTCTCTTATTCTGTGTACACATGACCTTGGCTTCTCCTTGTGAAGACTTGTGAAGAGTTTCTCCTTCTCCCTTCCAGGTCCCTCCAGGAAGGGGCTGCATCTAGCATGGGGTTTTGGGGTCATTTAGACCCAAATTCGGACACCAGCAGCCGTGCTGCTTAGCTGTACGCCTCTGGAGGGAGGTTCCCCCTTCTCTGAGCCTGCCTGTTCCATGGTAATATGGAGGGAGGCACAGCTGCCCCACAAGGGGCTGATAAGGTCAACCCTCCATGTGCTTTTTCCTCCATCAGCAAACCGCTGATTTCAGAACTCTTAAAGGGCCTCCGCTCTTCTGGGTGTTGAAAACTCTTGGGCTTGTGGTTGGAAGCAGTTCTGATTATCCCTGGGGGGCCCGAGGAAAGGGGGAGGCTCTGAAGGAGAGCCCTGGGAGGCGAGGCTGAGCCCTGAGTAGGGAGGCGGAGGTGGGAGGAAAGGGCGGTAGGCTGCTCAGCCCTCAACTTACTCCTCGGTGAGGATGTTGATGGGGTACAGGATGGGGATGCTGGTGGTGGCCAAGTTGTTCTCCAAGACTTTTGAGTCCTCATTGTCACTGCGCGGGGGCAAAGCAGAGGGCAGTGTTAGGAGAAGCGCGTGGCCAGGACCGTGTGGCCGTCTGTGAGCCGGGTCAGCGGGGCCCATGGGGGCCTGCCTGGGGACCTGCTCACCAGCTCACATTGGCGTGCAGCTCGACAAAGTCCCCCCAGGAGCTGTTCAGCAGCGTATGAAACATCACTTGGATGGCAACCTGGCAGGGGAGAAGAGGGGAATGAGGAAGGAGGCATCTCAGGGCGCCCAAGCCCTGATTCCAAAGTCCAAGCTGTCATTCCCTTTGGGGTAGGAGGTGGGGGGGAGCTTCTTTACCCATTACCTACTCCCTTCCCTCCCCACCTCAGCCCGGCCCCTTGGAGGCTTGCAGAGCTTGAGACACTCACCAAACTGCCTGCTTTAAAGATGGGAGAGCTCACATTGCAAGAAAGGATCCTGGTCAGAAGCTTGGATACCTCAGGGAGCTCCTCACAGCTCACGGGTATGTGGGTGTGGGGCTGGGGGGTGAGAAGAGAAGGAACACACTTCTTAGTGGGCAAGGCCAAGGTTCCCAGAGGCCACCAACCCTCAGGGCTCACACCCCCTGCTCTGTCCCTGGGGGGGCCCATTCTCGGGGTTGGGGGTGGGGCAGAGAATCAGGGGCACAGCCAGAGGCTTCATTCAAAGATGTTCACTGCAGTGCTGTGTATCATTGTGAAAATCCAGAAGTGATCAAACAGTTCAAAGAGCTAGGAATGGTTCGGAGCCAGGCGAGGACACAGTGAGATCTACACAGTCAGCAATTGTTCTAAAAATGAGCTCGAGGGGCGCCTGGGTGGCTCAGTCATTAAGTGTCTGCCTTCGGCTCAGGTCATGATCCCAGGGTCCTGGGATCGAGTCCCACCCACATCGGGCTCCCTGCTTGGCGGGAAGCCTGCTTCTCCCTCTCCCACTCCCCTTCCTTGTGTTCCCTCTCGGGCTGTTTCTCTCCATCAAGTAAATAAATAAAATCTTAAAAAAAAAAAATAAGCTTGAGCCCCGATCCTGGGCTAAGCGGCACAGAACCATTCATCTTCATCATCATCTGTGAGGACAGATCTCGGTCTCAAATTGGGGAGGGAATTGGAT
This sequence comes from Lutra lutra, assembly GCF_902655055.1. Taxonomy (NCBI): domain Eukaryota; kingdom Metazoa; phylum Chordata; class Mammalia; order Carnivora; family Mustelidae; genus Lutra; species Lutra lutra. The sequence goes on along the minus strand of NC_062295.1, from coordinate 23,350,166 downwards.
AAGGAGACCGAGGCTTGGGGAAGTCGGGTGACTTCTCCAAGTCCCACCTCTGGGTCACCTGGCAGGGATCTGGTAGGAATGGGAACAGGGGTTTGTCTGACTCCAGATCTCCAGTTTTTCATCACTCTACTAGATGCCCCGTGAGGAAGCGTTTAATGCTATCGGACGAGAATAATTCAAATGTCCGCAGACAGATGACTGGATAAAAAAAAAATGGGGTCTATCTATACAATGGATATATTATTTAGCCTTAAAAAAGGAAGCAAATTCGCCCAAGCCACCTCACAAGCCCCACACTAATTGGAGAAGACAGACACAAGAGGACAATATCATATGATTCCACTTCTGTGAAAAACCTAGAGCAGGCAAATTCATAGAGATAAAAAGTAGATGAGAGATGACCGGGGGCTGAGGGGGTTATCGCTTTTAATGGATGGAAAGTTTCTGTTTGAGATGATGGAAAAATTCCACGGACAGATGCCGGTGGCACAACACTGCAAATGTTCTCAATGCCACCGAATTGTGTGCTTGAAAAGGGTTAAAATGGTAAATTTTCTATTATGTATTTTTTACTACAATAACCATTTGTTTTAAAAATAAGGAGGAAAAATAACCAAATGAGAACAAAATGCCAATCAGTTAAAACAGGTATAGAATGAATGAAGATGCAATGTAATTTATAAGCACATGCATAGACACACAGCAGGATAAACACCAAAATGTTAAAAGCAGTAACTGTTGGTTTTAAGAATACGGGGCCATAGTCTTCTCTAAGCTTCTCTGGGATTTCCAACTTTCTGGGGGTGATCATGCATTACCTCTGGGCTAATAATTAACAGAGTAAAAGTTGTATCTAAAACAACCTAGGCCACTCCGCAAAAACACGTTGGTCACCTTTCAGAGGGAGGGAGCTGGAGCTCACGAAATCTGTGTCACAGTCTCCACTCCATGGGACCCTCTCACTAGCCCTGCAGGTGCCCCCAGCCTCACCAGTCGAGGGATCCGTAGCCCATGGAGGGAGGGGGTGGCCATCAGCCTGAGAACCCGGATGTGGACCTAAGGCTTCAGCACGCCAGTTGCTGCCCACACCTTCAGGCTGTCCTGTCTGCCCGAGGTTCTGCGAGGGGAGCAGAAGCTATGGGGACAAGGGTGGCCTCAGGTAGGCCATGCCTTGGCGCTCACCTTGCGCATTTCCACTTTGCGGAAGGAGAGTCCCTGGGGGAAGCTCAGGTTGAGGCGGACCCAGTACGCGTCTTCTTCTAAGTTACTCAGTGTCAGCGACACGGAGAGGCTGGCAGAGGGGGTCAGACGCAGGACTCCGGATCTGTGGGCAAGACCCGGCAAAAGTCACAAGGGCCCAGGTGTAGAAGCAGGCTCAGAGGTGGGGGCTGTCAGAGCTGAGGGATCGGCCAGGTGAGAAGAAATAAATACACCGAAATCAGCTCCTGTGCACAGGCTTTGAGGGATTCGACCTCATCTGATCCTGACAGGAGGGTCCACGGGACTGGAATTTCTCAGAGAGGGAAACTAAGGCCCGTAGGACACATGTAGTGAGTACAGATGCAGGTGTTCTGTCTCGAAGTCCCCTGTTCTCTCCCACACCCGGGAGCTGCCTCAGGAAACACCAAGTGGGACAAAAGAGCCCATGGGATTACAGGCCTCACCCTGGAGAGAACGACACCCCCAGGTCTGCCTCACACTTCTTGTCCTCTCCGCAATTCTTCTCAAAAGGGATCTGAAAGGCCAAGGAGAAAGACTAGGAGGCCCAGGCCCCAGAAGCACGAGGGACAGACCCTGGCCTCTCCAGCTGCCCCTTCCCCCTTACCTCCTTGGTCTCTGCGTGTAGTGAGGGCCTCAGGATGGGCTGTACGTTCTTGCCCTGCTGAGCACAGAATGGTGGGGGGGGGACCAGGAAACAAGATGGTTAAGTTGAGGCAGCGGAACTGTCGAAGGAGGGCTGAGGAGCTCAGAGCTTGGGGCTCAGCTGGGCCGGCTTGGGGGACCCCTCAGGAGCTCCAGGCGGCAACTCATCCTCCTGACTCCGCCCCAAGGCCACCTGTGCAGCTCCTTAAGGGAAGCTGAAGCTCAGGGTGTCCACTGGACAGGAGAACCTGGCCTTGACAAAGGAGCTCCAAAGCTCCTCCCAGCCCATCTCCTTCCTTGGGCTCACCTGCCTGTGACTAGCTTTCACTGTGGTCCTCAGCAAACCCCAGCTCCCCCCCGAGAGCAGCTCTCCTTCTCTCCTCAGATCAAGGCCAGTTTTCCCAACATTTCTGGGGTTTCTGCTCCAGGCCAGGCCCTGTGCTGAGCGCTGGGTGCACACCAGAGAACAAAAGAAACACACAGCCCGTGCCTCAGTCTGAGGGGAGAAATGACCAGCATCTTCGAGAGTTTGATGGAACAGTATGGGGTATATTCAGAGCCTGCAGAAGGGAATCCTATCCCCCACCTGGGGATGGGAGGCTTCCTGAAGGAATGGATCTCAACTGAATTCTAAACCATGAGCAGGAGAAAGCCCGGCGAAGAGAATGGAGAGGGAGGAAGAATGGCAAGAGAGATGGCATCTGTGCAAGCGCAGGAAGATGCTCAGACCCCCTGCAGAGTTTATGTGGGGGAGGGGACGTGTGGGGGGAGCGGGGGGAGGGCAGGAGTCCACAGCAAGGTCCAGGTTCCCCTGGGCCCTGAAGCCACGTTAGGCAGTTGGGACTTTATCTTGAAGGTAATGGTGTCATAGAAGTGTCCTGTGAGTTATTAGATGAATGTTCTAGAAAGGCTCCAAACTCCTCCACTTCCAGGCCACCAGCCAAAGAACCTCCAGACCCTTCCCCCCAGGGCAGGGTTTCTGGGGGCCTCTGCTGACTGCTCCCACCCACCCTCAACACAGATTCCTGCCACTCACTAGACCACAGCCAGCCCCCAAGTGGACATCCAGGGTCTCTGTCTTGCTCAGTTGTCCTTCTCCCAGAAGCTAAGCCCACCTCCTCATTTCCCTTGAATGTACCACCATAGCTTTCCTTATGCTCTTCCTCTTGCCTCTCCTCAATCCACCTACCCAAAGTCGACTCATTTTGCAAGACCCAGAACCAGAGCCACTTCCCCCAGGAAGCCTTTCTTGACAACTGTGAGCCCAAGTCTCTTTTTTTACCCTGAGTTTCTACTCCACACTGCCTGGCTTAAAAAAAAAGAAAAAAGAAAAAAAAATAGTGCCAATGGCAGAGGCTGCTGGTTGTCTCCATATATCCTCCCTCGCCACCTGCTTTTAAAACAGACCCTCCCCTTTTTATCAGGTTACGGGGTTGGGTTGGTGGGTGCTGGACTGTAGGCTGCGCTTCTCATGCTCTCAGTTAGGCGTGGCCATGTGACCAAGTTCTGACCAATGAGATGTAAGGGTATGCATCACGTGGGGTTCCAGTCTCAAAGGGAACAGGGTGCTCTTCTAACCTCTTTCCCACGCCTGCTGCGCTCCCAACGCCTGCTGCGTTGGGTTTTGCCATCTTCATTGCCTGTGTTCACACTCTGCCTCCTTTCTGAATGTCCGCCTTCTCTGCTCTACCTGGGGACTTCAAGGGTCGCATCTTCCCACGCCTGTACACAGCCTGTTGTAACTGTCTGTTGACTTGTCTGACCCCCAGAGCAGGCTGGGAACCCCTTCCGGGTAGGGAACATGTTTTATTTGCCTCAGTGGAGCCAGTTCCCAGAACAGGGCTTTGCACAGGCAGGGGCTCAATCAACTTCCCTTAAGCCCTTGATGAGCTTCTGGTGGGCAGGGGCTTTCATTTCTGGGGAGCGTGCCACTGTACCCTGCAGACCCCTGGAGAGTGAGCATGCTCGGGGGAGCCCTCAGTGGGTGCTGCCAGAAGCCACGAGAAAGAGTGCACTTAGCAGTCCCGTGCTCCAGCTCTGGGAGAGGCCTCATGATGTCATGATGCATTTTATGGACGGGGACACAGTCCGAGAGATGGATGGAACCTGCTCAGATGTTCATGCCAGGAAAAAGGAAATCCACATCTTTGGGCGGGAAGGCTCGGGCTCTTTCCACCAGATTCTGCTGCCTTGAAGCCAAAATGCTAGCTGAGCATCAAGGACTTGAGGAGATGAAATCTGGCCTTGGTCCTGGGTGGGGAGTGTGTGGTCCAGCAGATGAGGAAAGGTATATTTTCCTCTTGTTTTACATCATGATGGTCCCCCAATTCGGCTTTGAGGAAACTACCTGTTCACAACTAAATACACTTCAGTGAGAAGGCTGACCAGGGTGCCCTGGCCTCCCTGGAACTTGCAGCCTGAGCAGTGTTGGGCTCCTGGGGAGGTCTGAAGCTGGTGCTAGGGACATTCACTGAAGGGGCTGTGTCTGAAGAGTCCACCCGTTATCCCCTCCCCTCAAGAGCCCCCAGAGTCTCCACTCTGATTCTCCTTCTTCCCACTCCTGCTTTGCCAAATACAAGCTCCCATACGTTCCTTTCCTACTGTATTTGGTTTCTATTGCTTAAAACCAAAGACTCCTCAATAATACAGTCCTGCTAAACTGAAATTCTACTCTCCTGTTTCCTATCAATTCCCTAGGTGAACCCTTCTTACCGCCTGTTGGTCCCTCGGTGTCCCTTCTTCCTCCGGGAGAGAGAAATTTAGGGAGATGTTGATGGGAGAGATGAGGTCTTGAATGCATACCTGAGGGTGATGGGAATGCCACTTGTGTTGTGAGTTTAATCTTCCAGTTAAATGCTCACCTGGCTTGTACTTTACAAATGGTGAGATTCTAGCATCAGGTGTTTATAATATGTCCAGGGTCCCTTCTCAGCACAAGTCAGCTCCCTCAGCCCCAACTCCCATGGCAGACGTTGCTGCTCAACCACCCCACTTTTCCCACTGAGTCCTGACCAAACCCCTCAATCTCTGTCAAACCGTTCTAGGAAGCCATTACCGAGGTTTGCACAAGAAAAGAATATTCTAGAATAACTAGAATATCTGAGTTCCTTGAGAACAGGGATGGGTCTTGGCCTTTTATGTTATTCCCAGTCCCTGGAATACAAAACTGGCACTTTGTAAGCACCCAAATCATCTTCCCCTGAACTCCTTCACCAACCCTAAGAGGCAGGCATTATTATCCCCACATTAGAGAGGAGGAACATAAGGTCAACATATCCCCACATTAGAGAGGAGGAACATAAGGTAATCCAAGTTTCCTAAGGCTTAGAGCTAGGAGGTGAGCCCAAATCTATCCAATCCTCAAGTCCAAGGTCTTCCCATCATGACACACTACCTTTTCTCTGGCAAATTTATGTTGAAAATCTCCAAATCTTATGGGGGGTAGGGGTGAATGCAAGGAAGCAGAGGGGCACGGAGTGCAGATATGAATGAACTAGGAGAGTGAGCTCAGAACTGTTAACACTGTGATGGCTGTTTGGGGGTTCACTGAGCTATATTTTCTGCTTTTATATGTTTGAAATTTCCCCATAACAAAAAATTTAAAACGAACCTCAGAATCTTTTTGTTTTTGTTGGGGGGGGATGAGGGACAGAGGGAGAGGGAGAGAGAGAATCTCAAGCAGACTCCATGCTGAGTGTGGAGCCCGACCCAGGGCTTGATCTCACAACCCCAAGATCATGATCTGAGCTGAAATCAAGAGTTGGACGCTTAACCAACTGAGCCATCCAGGTGCCCCCAAACTTTAAAATCTTATACACCAATCCCACACCCAATCTCTTATTAAATATTTAAAGGATCATAATAATTTACCATCAACCCTATTTTACACAGGACTGTTAGAAGCAAACTGAATTTGGGTGTCTCAGCAGTTGCCCAAATTGATATTAAGGAAATATTTTTCTGCAATGGATGTTAATAATAAATGACTATGGGCACCTGGCAAACCAGGATACGTGCCGTGACTGAATATTCTGTAGCTATTCAAATACTTATGAAAAAGCTGGGTAGTAAGCATAAATATATGATGTGTGGAAAAATTAGGCGAAAAAATGGGAAGTACTTTCTAATGGTAATGATGTTAAAACGCCTACGTCCATAGATTAAGAACTAGAGGAAAAATGCTAACGGGATTATTACCACTATTACATGAGGAAATGGTGGTGTCAAGAGACCCAAGGGCCTTGTGACCCAGCCAGACGACCGACCGAGCTGAGCTTTGCACTGCTGCTCCCATCACCGAGGTCAGCTCCGCCACACCCGCACTTCCTAGGGCAGCCCCCACCGCTCCTTACCGGGAAGTGGAACCAGAACTCGGTGCAGGATGGTTGTCCAGTGACCACTGTGTGCCCGCTGAGTTCATGTCTCCCTCCCAGGAACAGTCCCCGGCTTCTGGTCCGATGGCCATCCAGCTGCAGAGTGTAAGTGAGATTGGCAACCAGCAGTCCTGGGCAGGGAGAAAAGTCAGAAGTTGAAGGGGCAGGGTTTGGGGGGTGCCCTGGAGCCATAAGCAGCTGCTCTGGGAAACGGCACTGACCTTGAAATTGGAGAGTGAGAGGCTTGACCTGGAAGCAGACTGTGATGTTAACTCCTTCTTTCTTCTTGTTACTGGGTGAATAGGAGCATTCCACTTCGTGTACCGGGATCTCCGCCGGGGAGAAGGTTATCTGAGTGAGGATGTCCACCACGGGCCGGGAGCTGTGGAGTGGAAAGCAATGCTCTCCCTGGGCCTCAACTGTATTCCCAGTCAGACCTGGGGCTCCTTCCACAAGCATCCAGAGGACTCTAATCCCCAAAAGCAGACCTCAACAGCCCTGTCTCCTCGAAACAGTAATAATAATGGTAATTCATTAGGGCTTCCCATTTCCTTCTAGAGGCCCTCTGACCCATTTTCCATATGGAAGAATGAGCTTTGGGGAAGTGAGGGGGAACAAGGAGAAAGAGACAGAGAATCCCAAGCAGGCTCCACGCCCAGGGCGGAGCCCACAACAGAGTTCCATCTCCCGACTCTGAGCTCAGGACCCGAATGCAAACCAAGAGGCAGACACTCAACGGTCTGAGCCACCCAGCTAAGTGACTGGGGTAAGGCCACCCAAGAAGTAAATGGCAGAGCTTGGACCTGCATCTGGGTGACCAGTTTCTAGAGCCGTCCCCGGCTGCTGCTTCTCTAGGAGGTTGTAATGTCAGACCGGCCTGGGTTCAAATCCCAGTCCATCACTGAATTGCAGCCGTTTAAAGCAGAGTAAGACATGAAGGCTGTGCGGGAGGAGAACCTCTCTGCTGGGGCTGGGGGAAGACTAGAGGAGTCCTACTACATGGGGAGCTGTTTGAAGGACGAGAGCTGTGGTCATCCTCACTCCTGTCTTACCTGAGCACAACCACCAGCCCCTCGGCTCCCACAGCCACATCCGTCAGGCCGTCTCCTCCGAGATCTTTCACCCCATGGATGGATCGTCCAAACCATCGAATTCCCGAGGACACCTGGGTCCCTTTGATCCGCTGAGATCAAGAGAAAAATTCCTGTTACGCTAGGGAGAGGACGGGCCGGAGGGTGGGACGAGTCAGGCTGGGGAGCGGGGTCTGGGTTTGGAGGCTTCTGGGTGCTTGGGAATGGGTTTGGGGGGCCAGGCAGGGCTCTTCTCACCTGGCTTGGCCGGGGGCTCAGTGCCCCACGCTGCCCGTTGAAGATGTACACAGCCCCCTGCTCCTCCAGAGGGGCCCCTACAGCCACGTCCACCAGCCCATCCCCGTTGATGTCCGTCAGGGCTGCGATGGCTGCTCCAAACCGCCCAAGCGGGTAGCCAGGGTCCCCCTGCAGCTCTGAGACCACTTCGAACCTCAGCTAGGAAGGAGCAAAGTGACAGGCTCCACCTCAGTCACTTGGCCAGCGTTTGCAGGGGGCGGCCCTGTGTGCTTGGAGAATGCTGAAGGAGGGTTGGGTGTGGTCTCTCACAGAACGGTCCCAGTGCAGCAGACTGACCTGGGCTCAGGTCCCAGCTCCACTGCTGGTTGTCTGGGTGACCTTGGGGCTTTGGAAGGTGACCCAGCCTTGCTGAGCCACAGTGATCCCGTTTATGAAGGAAAAGCTCAGGGTTTCCCAGAAGGTGACTCTGTGAGGACCACCCAAGGTGTCCTGTAAATAAAAGATTTGGCCCTGGGCCTGGCACACAGCCTACCCTCCCTGGGCACGGAGGCTCAGGTCCCGTGGTTCTAAAGGTCCATTCCACTGTGACCCAACAAGGAAAGCCTTTCCAGATAATTGGGGCCCGGGTCGGCTGGGAATCTGTTTCTCCTCCCACCTCCTGGCGGTCCTGGTCCCCACCTGTTTTTTCTGGTAGATAAACACCCGGCCTCCTCTCTGCTCCCCATAGAACAAGGGGGCTCCGATCAGCAGCAGCTCTGTCTCCCCATCTTGGTCCATGTCAACGCCACACAGCTCACCACCGAAGTAAGAGCCAATCTGTAGGGAGAGGAAGAGGACCAAGGAAGCCCCATGAGTGGGTATGTGCTTGCAGACAGCAGGGAGCATGACTGGCGCCCTACCAGTCCCTGACCTGCAGAAGACCCCAGGGCCATGCTCACCTGGCTGCCATCTATTTTCTGGATTTGGTTCCAGTGTCCTCTGTCCTCTGACTCCTGGAACAGCAGCACCCGCCCCACGTGCTGGTAGCGGGGGGCTCCAGTGGCCAGCAGCAAATTGAGCCTTTGGGAGGGCAGCAAGGTTACTGTGTAACCTGAGGGGGGTGAGGGAAAGAGAGAGAGAAAGAGAGAAAGAATGGGCAAGAGGGAGGACAGGGGCTTGGAATCAGGAGCACAGTGGTGGCTGGAAGAAGGTAAAACCCAGGGACAAAAAAGAGCGGAAACTCTGGAAAACTGGCTTAGAAGCAAAGATGCTGTGAAACAGAGGACCTTCCCCAGAGAAAAGCAGCCATGTGCTCCAAGGGGCACACATCCCGCCATCTTGGTCTGAAACTGCATTTCTCAAACTGTGGCCAACGCACAGGCCCAGGAAAATGCAGCCAGGAAACCTGGAGCATCTTCCTGAGTCTCAGCTGACCAGAATGTTGAGAAAGGAGACTACACTATTTTAAAATAATCACATAATGGGGCCCCTGGATGGCTCAGTCAGTTTGGCATCTGCCTTCAGCTCGGGTCATGACCCCCGGTTGGGCTTCCTACTCAGTGGGGAGTCTGCTTCTCCTTCTCCCTCTGCCCCTTCCCCCTGTGTGTGTTCTCTCTCTCTCTCTCTCTCAAATACATAAATAAAATCTTTAAAAATTAAAGTGAGATATAGTCATAAGATGAATGAAAAATCTGCATGAATATTAAAAATAAGGCAGGAGACTTGAACACATTTTGTTTGGAGTTGTCTCTTCAGGCTACGCTCCTAGTCCACAGCTTTTATGGGCAATGAGGTTTCTCCCTGTGAGCACGTTGCTGGGACGGCTGAGGAAATGCTGCCTGAAACTGGACCGAGGATCGTGCTCTAGCCAGCACCCATCCATTAGGGACGCTCTGATTCAGGAAGACGACTAACTGACCCAATTTCATCTTCTCTACTTAGAGTAGTGCAAAGGAGCGACACAAACAGAGCCATCCGAGACACCACCATGCAGGAGAAGAAGGGCAGAGAGGCTGAGCCCCTTTCCCCTCCATTCGTGCACGTTCTTGGAGTGCGGGAGTTGGGAACTTGCCGGTGGAAATCAGGGGCGAGGTGGTATTCTCAGTGCCTAAGCCTCCCAGCTGTGTGATCTTACATAATTACGTCTCGCCCTGAGGCTCAGTTTTCTCAACCAAAACACGGGATAGGACAGGATGGTTTTGAGGATTCAAGATGACCACATATGGAGGAGGATAGTACCAGGGCACCCAAGATTATTTATTTATTTATTTATTTATTTATTTATTTATTTATTTATTTATGTTAGCAGGAATTGAAAATTTTTTCTTTTTTCTCTTTTTCTTTAATCATGTCCATATATACACAATATATGCAGCGTGTGTGTGTGTGTGTGTGTGTGCCTAGTGGGACCGGTGCCTAATTAGAGAGTAAAATATGGATTATTTTTTCTTGAACCATCAATGTTGCTGGCTGGCTCGCAGAACACTGTGGGACGCAAAGCTCCTTGAAGGTGATAGTGTAGGAGCTAAGTGTAATAGGGCCACCGGGGGGGGGCGGCGGTCGGTTGAACAACCAACTTTTGATTTCAGCTCAGATCATGATCTTGGGATCCTGGAATGGAGCCCCGTGTCAGGCTCCGTGCTCAATGGGGAGTCACCTCCGGGATCTCTCTCTCCCTCTGCCCCTCCCCCCTGGCTTGTTCGCTCTGGAATGCACGTGCTCTCTATCTCTAACAAAAAAATAGAAATATTTTTTATTTTTATATTTTATTATATTATATTTTAATTATATTAAAAAATAAATAGTGTACATAATAAAGATACCTACTAGCATGGTTATAGTAAGAATAAAATGAGATAAAATTTGTCAATACATGTCATGCGCTTAGACCAGTGCCTGACACATAATACTCAGTAAAGAATGTCAAAAGGGAGAGAGAGAGAAAGTCATGGAGGGTAGCTTTCCTTAGAAGAGTAGATGCAAGATGAAGGGCACTAATTTTCCCAAGGAAATTATGTAATGAAGTCTTTGTTTCTGAGAGTTTATTTTTTAAATTTTTTATAAAGCATAGATATATTTTTAAGATTTTATTTATTTATTTGTCAGAGGGACAGAGAGAGAGAGAGAGCACAAGCAGGGGGAGTGGCAGGCAGAGGAAGAAGTGGGCTCCCTGCCCAGCAGGGAGCCTGATGTGGGGCTCGATCCCAGGACCCTGGGATCATGACCTGAGCTGAAGGCAGATGCCCAACTGACTGAACCACCCAGGCGTCCCTGTTCTGCGCGTTTAATAAAGACATGGCCCGCCCCTATACACTGGTCATGGATGAGGCGGGGTGAGAGGGTTTCTAGGTAGAGCCTGGAAGCAGTCCTATCCCAGGGCTCTTGAAGCCAGTCTGTGCCTTGACACAGGTTGACTACATGAGCATGAACCAGAAGAGCTATAACCTCTGTGCACAAGAGTAAGGCCTCTCTGTGCCTGAGACTGTCAACCCCTTGGGTTGACCAGCAGCCCCAGAACTGTGCAGGACAAGCTCACAACAGGGACACCATGAGTCAGAGAGAAGCAACTGCAACTGTGGACTGACCGGGTGCCTTTGTTCCGCCCTTGGCATCTGAAGAACTCTTGAGGTGAATCAACCTTGGAGTTCGTGGGCAATTCTAGAGAAGGAAGCCTCAAGGAGGACCGTCAGGTCCCCCTACTAATGAGGCAGGCTGCTGTAAAATGGACCCAGAATTTAATTTATGGGTAAGACACAGAGAGGTCGCTGAGTAGGCAAGCTTGAACAAGCTTTGGATGGGACGGTTTGAACAATGCTGGCTGGCACTGGTCTACAAAGGGTGGTACTTAGCTAACTAGAGATTCAGGTCGGGGGGAATACTGGCTTGGTGTGTGAAAGTTGGGTAAACAAGGTGGCTGGGGGTACGGGCTCAGGGTTGGCTGGCTGGCAAACTGCTCACAGGCCCCTTGTTCACTATCTGTAGGAGTTAGCTAGCCCTGGGAGGGGCAGTGTCTCTGGGATTCGCAAGGCCTCAAGATGTCCAAGCATCATAAAATGCAGAAAACAAAAACATGACTACTACACAGCAGAGGAGATATTAAGGGGAAAATTAAGAACATTATAGCCCTGGGGCACCTGGGTGGCTCAGTGGGTTAAGCCTCTGCCTTTGGCTCAGGTCATGATCTCAGGGTTCTGGGATCGAGCCCCACATCGGGCTCTCTGCTCAGCGGGGAGCCTACTTCCCTCTCTCTCTCTCTGCCTGCCTCTCTGCCTACTTGTGATAAGTAAAATCTTAAAAAAAAAAAAAAAAAGAACATTGCACCCCTATTTAAACTCTGAGTTTGTTCATGCTGGTTGCTTAACTACCTTCATTACGGTTTTGAAAGTTGTTCTGAGTGACCCTGGCCCCTCAGACCAAAAGAAAGCAGCAGAAAAGTACTCACCCAAATAGCCTGATCTCGCTTCTGGTGTCAGTGGCTCATTTCCAACAAAATTATCATCCTGCAGGTCTGCCGTCAGGTCTAGGAAGCCCCCAGCCCAGTCCTTGGCTCCAACCGCCCCCACGACGCCATGGCCCTGCCCAGGAAGGAGACGAGCAGGCTTAGCCTAGTGCCCACAACATCCTTCAGCCCACCCCTCCCCACTTCAGGCCCGCCACTCACGTGGCTGAGGTCAGCGCTGATCCCACTAGAGGACAGCTCCATGTTGAAGGATGTCAGGTCCTGTTTGCTGGTGCCTAGGGATGAGGTAAAGAGAATGGGTGGACACTCGAGGAAAGACCGAGAAAGAAGCATGGCACCGGCCTTTGGGCAAGGTAGAAACCGCCTGCACGCCCGTCGGACTGGGCAGTGACATGGGCTGAGCTCAGTGTGAACCCGGGCAAACAAGTAGCTCTGTGGTTCTGCTCCCACTCAGGCTTCCCCACCACATCACCAAATCAGGATGGTTTTAGGTTCAAAATGCATCTGCGGCCTTCTCTGAAGAGCATGCAGGCCACCACACAGGGCCCAGCCATCCTCGCCTTTTGCCTGACAACTGTCCTCACTTACCCATTCAGCCCCTGACTTTGTTCTTCCTCTTGTCGTGTCTTTTTTCTGCAGAGCAAGCTGGAGTAATCTTTTGAAAAAATGTCTATCAGACCACATGTTTCCGTTTCTCAAAAACCCTTCATCCCTTGCCATCGCTCTTTAGATCAAAACCCTAGCTGCTTATAAGGAACTGGAAGGCCTGGCCTCTCTCTCCCACGTTGTCTCCCTTGCTCATCAGCTCCTGTCATGCTGACCTTTTTTCTGTTCCTCCGGCTCGCCTGCCCTTCCCCACCTCTGGGCCCCATGCTGGCTCTTCTCTGACTTCAACGGTCTTTGCCCACATTCCTCACGTGGCTGTTCGAGTCTCATCTTTCGTGTCTTGGTTCGAATGTCACCTCAGAGTGAATTCTACCTCCGTTAAAAAATAAAGCATCTAGAAAGGCCTTTTGAAAAGCCCATCTCACGTGGCTTCCCCCAGTGAAATCTTTCTATCCAGTTTATTAATTTCCTTTACAGCACCTATCATCATCCCTAATTACCCTGTTCTTTTGTTTTCTGTCTTTCTTTATCCAACCTGAATATGAGCCCCACATTGACAATATCCCTGAGTGTATTTTTTACTTTACTTTATTTATTTATTTGACAGAGAGATAGCACAAGTAAGCAGAGCATCAGACAGAGGGAGAGGGAGAAGCAGGCTCTCCACCGAGCAGGGAGCCCGATGTGGGGCTCCATCCCAGGGATCATGACCTGAGCTGAATGCCGCCGCCCAACTGACTGAGCCACCCAGGTGCCCCTGAATGTCTTATTCACAGCACCTGGTTAGTGCAAGCCTGAATTAATAAAATGAAAATCATCCCACCAGCCTTGCAAAGCTTCTGAGAGGAAGGAATTAAATGATATAGAAAAAGTGCCTGTTACCTTGTAAAGCTTTCAAGAAACACAGCAATTACCATGATTTTGTTCATTGTTCGTTCACTGCATAAATAATACTGCACATAATTTAATACAATGTAAGCTTCGGGGCCTCTGAGAGGGAGCATACAGCCCTTAACGGCGGCACCCGGAAAGAAGCCCTCAGCCTAGACTCAGGTTTGGGGAGAACTTATCAGAGGAAGTGACATCTAAGATACCCTCTGAAGCATGAGTCAGGGCAGGTCAGGATAGACGATCAGAGCCAGAGATAACCAGCTCTGCGATTTACAGAGGGCCTGCGAGGTACCAAGCACTCTGCTAAGCTGGGGTTGGGGCTTGAATTGTGTTGTCTAAAAAAAAAAAAAAAAAAAAAAAAAAAGTTATTTTCACGACCTAAGCCCTAGTACTTGAGAATATGACCTTGTTTGGAAATAGGGTCTTTACAATGCACTCGAGTTAAAATGAGGTCACTGGGGTAGGCCTCGATCCAACAGGATCCAATATTTTATAGTGTCCCTATGAAAGAGGGAAGTGTGGACACAGACAGACACGCACAGAGAGAAGAGGACGTGAGGGCAGACATGCAGGGGTTTGTAGACACGCAGATGACAGAAGTGATGCAGCCACAAGTCAAGGGATGCCAGGGACTGCTGCGGATGCCAGAAGTTAGAAGAGGCGAGAAGTGTTCTCTCCAAGACCTGTCAGAAAGAGCCTGCCCCCGCCCGCCCCTTGACCTCTGACTTCTGGCCTCCCGAAGCACAAGACACTAAATTCCTGTTGGTTTAAGCCTCTCGGTTTTTGGTACTTTGGTACAACAGCCCTAGGAAACTAATACAACAGTCAAACCTCCCAAAGCTGTGAGACTGGTATTATTAGCCCCAGTTAGCGGAGAACTCAGCAAGCCTCAGAGAGAGAAAGTAACCTGGCTGAGGTCACACAGCACAGGCAGAATGCCTTCCTGAGCGGTCTGCCCAGTCCCATTATATACACCACTTGCTTCTTCAACCGAACCAGACACAAAGCCCGTGTCCTAGCACAGGGGCCTTCCCAGAGGGAATCCCATAGCTTTCAGCAGACCGGGATTCCTGGGAAAATACCCCCCACCCAGAGCAAGTCCTCCATCCCAAGACTGCAGTCCAAACCTTCTCTTACTGCAGACCAAGAGGGCCTGTGGGCTCCCTGCACTTGGTCCCAGCCCACTAGTCCACCTTAAGTAAGTGGAGACAAGGGAAAATGAGGGAGCTGAGTGGGGTTGGGGAGGGTGGGAAATTCTACTTCTTCCACAGGCCTCGGTTAACAACAGCAAGCTAGAGGTCAGTTAGGGGCCTCACCCTGGCCCCAGCTGAGTTTTATGAGGAAGATGGAATTTCAGGGGGAAACAGAGGCTGCTCCTCAAGGGTCCCTCCCCCAAATCCGCCCCCCAAGGCCCTTTTCCAGGAGAGCCCTTCTTACAGCCTCAGACACTCTGAGCTCCTGTTACCACCATCACCCAGCATGTCGCTAGTCTGATTGTCTCAGATGAGCTTCCGTAAGCGACTTCCCCTCTCTCTCCCCAACCCCGGGTTTGCCACTCACCCTCAATGACATAGATCTTCTTTTGCAGCTCAGTGAACAGATCTTTAAGCTTCTCAAACGTGTCTAGGATCTTTACAAAATCCTTCGCAGGTTTTGAGGCAAATTCATGGAGCCTTTCCTGACTTTCCTTGGTCTCAAAATGCTTCCCGATCTGTGAGAGAGTGAAGACTGGAGAGTTGGCGTCCCCAGATCCGCAGATAAGGTCCTGCCTCCCCCCCACCCCCCCACCCCCCCGCCCAGGAGAAAGGGGAGTGGGGATCAGGAACAGGACAGGCAGGATAGGACTTGGGAAGTGGCCAGCACCCGACCATACCCCGATGATGTAGCGGGTGATGTCTTTGGCTGAGTCAATGTTGGCGTGGTCAGTGGCTTCCCCATCAGTGATGATGATAAGCACTTTGGTGGCATCTGGCCGGGCCCCCAGGTCTTGCCGGAACACCTCTGTCCTGTGTCCCAGAAGAGGCACATGTGAAAGTCTCCCCCACATCATGAGGGTTCCCCCCACTCACTCAGCTCATTAAGTCACTGTCCTGCTGGTTATGCAAAAGCCCTTCTCCCATCCCCCAGGCAGGCAGGTGTTCCCAGACTTCCAAGTTCTCTTCTGAACTTCCTACCTCACCCTGGCTGCCACCCCCCTCCTTTCAGACCAGTAGTCTTCGATGGAACTCTGGGTTGCCAGGGGTTGTCCTGGAGCCCATGGGCAGTGACAGGGAGGCTTTGTGAGGAGACACTCTGGGCTTCCTACTCTCCAGTTCAACCACACAACAACTACCCTTTTATTGGGTAGACATGTTGGGGATCCAGGTGCAATTTCAATACGGAAAACGGGCTCCACGCCTAGAGAAAATTGGGAAGTCATGCTTCCAGAACAAGCTCATCTGGCAGCGCCTCACCATTGATGGCCAGGCTGCCTGTAGGTGTCTCTGCTACAGCAAGTCTCCCAGGGAATGGAAGTCACCTATTTCGTTTCAGTTTTCCCCAGATCATGAGTTCCCCAGGGGAGGAACATGTCTGGTTTGCTCCTGTGTCTCTGGCTCCTGACATAGGGCAGGTGCTCAGTGCATATGACATAAAAGGGAGAAGGGAGTCCTGAACACTGGACAGGCCCATGCTCCAAAGTCGCACCTGCCCACGGCCTCCTTCTGGATGAAGACAGGGTGCCCACAGTTTCTGTTAGGACAACAGTTCTCCCTGTGCCATCTGATCCTTCCCTCCCCACCCCACAGCTCACTAGAGACGGACAATTAATCCAAGAGCAGCCAGTCTACACAGACTACAGCCCTTGACTTATGACATAACCTGACTTGGGAGCAGAAGCTGAAAGTCACACAGCAGGGTTGGGCGGGGTGGGGAGTGACAGGTGGAGAAGCTCTGATGGGGCAGGGCCAAGGCCTCTGTTCCATCTTGGGTGCAAATTGTTTCCCCGGCCTCTGTCCACATGGACATGGCCTCTCATGGCTCCTGTTCATGGATTTCCACCCTGGTTTAAACCGCCATCACCTCTCATCTCTATTTTTCAATAGCCTTCTACCTGGCCTTCCTGCTCCACCCCCGTCCCCTTCACAGCTTAACAGCCCTGCAACCAGAGGAATACTTCTTTAAAAATATATATTTTATTTATTTATTTGAGAGAGAGCACAAACAGGGGGGAGGCAGAAGGAGAAGCAGGCTCCCACTGAGCAGAGAGCCCGAAATAGGGCTCGATCCTAGGACCCCGGGATCATGACCTGAGTGGAAGGCAGATGCTTAACCGACTGAGCCACCCAGGCACCCCAGAGGGATCCTTTTAAAAACATAAATCAGATTATCATCCCTCTGCTCAAAACCTCCAGTGACTTCTCATCTCACTCTGAGGAAAAACCAAAGTCCTCCCTATGGCCTCAAAGGCCTTAAGTGCTCTGGACTCCCACGGTCTCTCTGACCTCATCTCCTACTACTTTTTGCCTTCACATACTTCTCCCCAGTCACACTGTTGTCCTGGTTCTTCTTGGAACATCCCAAGCATTTACTATTCCCTCTGCCTGGAATGGTCTTCCCAGGTATTGGCATGGCTGCTTCCTTGCCTCCAACCAGTCTTTGTGCAAATGTAACCTTCCCTCATCTTCCTACTGCCTACTGCTTTCTTTCTCTTTATAAACCTTCCATCTTCAGGAGCCTGGGTGGCTCAGTGGGTTAAGCCTCTGCCTTTGGCTCAGGTCATGATCTCAGGGTCCTGGCATTGAGTCCCGCATCAGGCTCTCTGCTCAGCAGGGAGCCTGCTTCCTCCTTTCTCTCTCTGCCTGCCTCTCTGCCTACTTGTGATCTCTCTCTGTCAAGTAAATAAATAAAAATATAAAATATATATATTAAAAGAAACAAAAACAAAAACTTCCATCTTCTACTACATTATCTAATTTACACACTGATCCTGTCTATTGTGTTTCTCTTCCCTAATATAATGTTAAACCATCAAGAGAGTAGAGACTTTTGTTTCATTCGTTGCTATAGTCCCAGAACCCAGAACATGACAAACAACAACCCACAGGCCAAAGCCAGCCCACAGATCGCTTCTGTGTATGGTCCATGAGCTAAAAATGGTATTTACATTTCTGGGACCCCAGAATCCATGTCTGTGCCATGTGACTTGATGCCTAAGGCAGAGCTGAGTGGACCTGTAGACACCCAGCCTCGGCCAATCAGACTTTCTCTCCTAGAAGCTGGAATTCAGTTTGGTCACCTGGACTGAGGAGCCAAGGCTGTCATTTTTTTTTTCTGGTGGACTTGCCTTGCCATGTACCCACCAAAGCTGTCTACAAAGAGAAGAATGAAGTGGACATGACAGGTCAAGTGAGCCTCAGAAGAAAAGGGCTGGGAACACTTCTGTAGAGCCTTGAGGAGATTCATCCCATGCATATTTAACTTATGCAAATACAGCTGTACAATCTTGGCAAAGAAATAAGAATCAGAAAAATAAGTGTCATGGCCCAGGAAATCCTTCCTGCTTTTTGACTTAATTTTTGTGTATGCCCAGGGGCAGCATGAGAAGGAAAGATACAATTCTCTTATTTCCCAAATCGTTTTCAGGGTCTCTGGCCACTTTAACGTGCAAAGACAGATATTTCTATTTTTAAAATTGTTGTTACTACTATTATTATTATTATTTTAAGTAGGCTCCTTGCCCAGCACGGAGCCCAGAGTGGGGCTTGGAGACCTGAGCTGTGATCAAGAGTCAGACACTTAACCTACTGAGCCACCCAGGTGCCCCATAGGTATTTTTAAAAAATATATAACACGGGCTCCTGGGAGTTGTAGTTCATTCCACTGGCACTGCTGTGGCTCGACGCTGGCCTCTGTCTGTGGCATGTGCCACTGTGGGGCTTAAGAACAGCCCATGGATGAATCCTATGAAGAGGTGGGGATTAGGGTCACACGGCAGGTGAGGCCGTGTTTGGATTTCCAACAGCCACTCTGCTGGACTCTCATGGAAGATAGGCCCAGAGTGTAGTATTTTTCAGTGACCATGATGACAGAAGCCCAATGCAAATATGATCACTCTGAGGCCATAGGATCCCCAGCTGGGATTTCCAGAATTCCTTTGAAGGGAGAAACTGGAACAAAAATCCCTAGATTCTAAGACACTATAGGAAGATTCACCTGGAGACAGAGGGTCTATGAGTGTCAGGAACGTGCAAAATCCTTCAGGGCAAAAAGGCAGTCTAACCTTGCACAAGAGAATCCACACTAGTCTGAAGCCTTTTGAGTGTACCTATTGGGGAAACAGCTTCGGGGCCAAGGGCAATCTTGTTACATATCAGCATATATACACAGGAGAGAAGCCAATCAGTGCAAGGAGTGCTAGAAAAACTCTAGTCAATGAGGTAGTCTGGCCATTAGTGAGAGAACCCACACTGGACAGAAACACTATGAGTAGGCTATTTGTCAGAGAAGCTTCAGAAATCAAACCTGCTGTTCATAGAAGAGTCCATAGTGGTGAAAAGCCCTATAGATATGGCCAGTGTGGAAAAGCCTTCAGTCAGAAAGGAAGGTGAATTGGTCACATCAGTGTCCACACAGGCCTGAAACTCTGCCTGTACGAAGCGTAAGGAGAGTTTCCACACCAGGGAGCATCTGTCTCCTGCAAGGCAAAATCCACACAAGAGAGACACCCCAGCTGTGTGTCCCATGTGGGAAAAGCTTCACTCAGAGAGGGAGTTTGGCTGTGCACCAGCGAAGCTGCTCAAAAGACTCACTCTTCGATTACTCTCTTCAAAGGAGTTTCTCTTTATGAATGAAAAGTACAAAATCCTCAGATCAAGCAACCTATCCCATTCTAAAGAATGATGGAGACTCTTTCAGAAAGACCATCATTGAGTTGGGCAAACTGATTTTTCTCCTTTCCCCCAAATGAGTATGAAAAGTAAATGTCTTGTTTATAATCATTAACCCAAAAAAAATCAAATAAAATATACAATATGGCCCTTCAGCACAATCCAACTGCATTCATCCAGGCCTCAATTGAAACACAGCCACCTGGTCTACCTCCAGGAGGAAGACCTTCTAGAGCAGATTTAGGAAATCAGGATATGCCAGCTTCCAATGAGGGACTCGAGTATACTGAATTTTATGAATAATTCAAGGAATTCCTCAAGGAGAATTTTCACTAGCAGATATTTTTGTTCACCTGCTGACTTCCAAAGCTGATCCCCAACTCATATGTGACCCAACCATGGCTGTCATGTTCACGATCACTTTCCAAGTTCTTAGTACTAGATCCTCGTGAGGTTTGGCATTACTCCCTGTCCCAAAGGCTCATGATCTACCCCTGCGTCCTCCCAAGAATTGCCGTTGGGGATTTAGTTAGTATGAAGTAGATTCCTGGACTAGGGGATCCTGGGAGACTCAGTCAGTTAAGCATCAGGTCACGATCCCTGGGTTCTGGGATTGAGTCCCGCAATTAGGCTCCCTGTTCAGTGGGGATCCTGCTTCTCCCCACCTCCGCTGCCTATCCCCCTGCTCATGCTTTCTCCTTCTCTTAAGTAAATAAATAAAATCCTTTTAAAAAATGAAAGAACCTGGACTAACATTGCTCCACTTGAATTCCTACAATAGCCTGCCCCTTGCTAAGCCCATCTGTTGAGTTCCTATACGCTGCAACCTGAGGGGGTCAGTGCAACTGACACGTGGGCTGTCTCCCACAAATGGGGACTCACGCGACATAGTTGATGGCACCAAAGGTGTTGGTCAGTTGGCGCATGTGTTCTACTTTGCCCAGCAGAACATCAGGGTTCTTCGTCTTAACATAATCCAAGAAATTAAATTCTATTTTGTGGTCCGTGGAAAACTGAACGGCAGCAAACTAGAAAAAGAAGGAAGAAATGAAATATCACTTCATATCCCTTCCTATTTGTCTGCTCCAATCTATTTTTTTTACTTTTTTAAAAGATTTTATTTATTTATTTGACAGACAGAGATCACAAGTAGGCAGAGAGGCAGGCAGAGACACAGAGAGAGGGAAGCACGCTACCTGCTAAGCAGACAGCCTGACAGGGGGCTCGATCCCAGGACCCGGAGATCACAACCTGAGCCAAAGGCAGAGGTTTAACCCACTGAGCCACCCAGGTGCCCCTCACTTTATTTTTAAGTAATCTTTATCCCCAACATGGGGCTCAAACTCATAACCCCCTTGCTCTTCCAACTGTGCCATCCAGGGGCCCCTTCTAGTCAATTTCTTATCTGGGACCTGGGTAACCCAACCCCACATTCCTGCCTCAGAGCATTCTTTTGAAAATGAAGTAATATATACACAAACACAGAAATAAAATTAACTAAACCCCTGATACCTTATGTAGTGCCATCTGCTGAACTCCTATCCTCTGGGGATGGTTCTGCTGAGGGACCCCGCTAAGCTGGATACAGCTGGTTGGGCCACACATGCCACTCAGCTGAGGCTAGGCCAGTGAGAATCTATTCTCCAAGAGTTTGAAATTTGCAAAAGGAGGGGTTGGTGGAGAGGACGGGAAAACCCTCCTGAAACTTTAATTTGTAAGCTTAGGAGCTTTCCACAGGCCCATGTGATCCAAAGAAGCTGAGGGAGTCAGTGTGTGGAGAGAGAAGAGGAAAGCCAAAAAGAAACAGAAATGAGAACTAACGAGAATCCCAGACACTTTTTACTTCCTAGTTTCTTGTCTCTTCCAGAGGTCCAGTCCAACTATGCCTTTAGGTTCTGAAGACACCTCATAGTAAGTTTTTTCTTTTATGCCTTACGTTAGCTCAACCAGGCATCTATGGCCTACGATCAGGAGAACTAATTAATATATTTACCTGGTAGGAAGAATTGCTGAGTTTCTTCATCACATCCTTCATGAAGTCCACAATCTTCTGAAATTCATCTGTCTGCAAGCTCATTGAACCATCAAACAGGAACACCAAGTCCACGTTGCCCTTTATACATTCTAGAGAAGCGAAACACAAAGGGACTCGGTGAAATGTCTCCATGGGTTGGCGGGCCCATGCTGTTTCCATTATACGGGCAGCTACGTGGGAGAGATTTTTACCCACTGGATCCCCAGCTCCTTACCCTGATAACCAGGGCGCCCTTGCAGCACAGGACCCTTCAGATTCTGGTGGAAAATGTAACACAAGCCACTTAGGTAGACATTCTGGTCACATGTCCGAGATAGCCCAGGATCACATGCCTGAAGGAAGCAAATGTTCAAAAAAAGGGGTGGGTGGGTCTTCTTCCTTTGTGTCTTCTGGGCCCCCTCAGCCAAGAACAAGAACCTTCAGAGTCACCACCCCTGACCTCACTCCCTACAACCAACAGGTGACCAAGGCAAGGTAATTCTGCCCCAGGTCTTATAGCTGCCTCTCCATCCCTACTGCCAAAGCTGTGTGCCAGGGGAGGCTCACTGCCTACAGGATAGAGTTTAAGCTCCTGAGCTGGGCATTCATACTGTTTACAGTTGGGCCCTCTCCTACATTTCCAGGCCTATCCCCTTCCATTCCCAATCACATCTTGTTTTTAAGGCAAATCACCCACTATTCCCAGAAGATACAATATTATTTCTTTCATTTGTGACAATATTTCCTGCCAGACTGCAATTTCTCAAAAGTCGGGGCTCATGTTATCTTTATCACTCACTTGTCTGACCCCGTAGGAGCCTAGCACATTGGCTGGCATGTAAAAGTAGCTAAGTAAACAGGTCTCCATCGATGCTAGCTAAATGCTTCACTTAGCCAGCCTTCTATCTCGTACATCTGTGTCAGAAGATGCTGCTGGGATGAACTGTAAAGACCAGCAGGCTTGGAACCAAAGGGGAATTTGATTCACATCCTGGCTCTACCTCTTTAAAACCATGTGACCTTGGTCAAGCCTCTTAAGCCCTTGGGTCTCGTTTCCTTGTGTGTAAAATGTGTATAAGGATCCCTGATCCTTCCCGAGTGTACTGAAGGTTAGAAAAGAGAACTTCAGGCATTTGTGCATCACTTCCCAATTTCTGGGCATATTATGCAGACTAGTATTTATTTAATGTTTTATTTACTTCAAATTTATTTTTTATTTAAATCTTAGCCTCATTTCAAGAAATCCGATCCAAGACATCATTTATTTGATGTGTCATATATTTTTCCCAACAAACTATTAAATAAAAATATAATTATAAAACGTGGAAAGTCTGTGTACCACCAAAATTCATCTCTGTATGTCAATGGCCACAGTTCATATTTGGAAAAAGAATGACATAAGTAAGGTCTCAAAAATAGCTGGCTCATACTTGGGTTTTTAATAAACGCTGATTGATAATAAATGCAGAATCTCTCTGATGCCTGTAATCTTCTATAGTATCTTTACTCAACTTTCCCTTCCTTCTTTTCCATCTGTCTTTCTTAGCATTGACTGATATCACACTACACAAGATTCTTACCAAAAGCTTTCCACTTGTGAAGTCTGTCGCCAAGGTCATTCCCAAGTACTTGGAGGTATAGCTGGAACCTGTAGGCAGCGGGAGATGGGTCTGGAGGAGCTTAGGTAATCCAGGTGTGGTGGGATCAGCCTCAACTTCACTGAGACACCATTCCTCCCAGGCCCCTCATCAGTTACTCACCACTCAGGCTTACTGGTAGGCAGTGGCCAGGGTCTGGATGGCACTGATAGAGGTTTCCTGTGCTGTTCCCCTCACCTGGAGCTCCCACGACAACCCTGATGAGAAATCTCACCGGTGAGATGGGAATTGTCCCCGTCTTCACCCACCCACTCCTACCCATTAGGGGTTTCAGATCCACAAATATCTCAGAACATTGTAGCCAGTCCCTTTCCGGGAGGCTCCTCAGCCCCTACCTCTTCCCTATCGAATACATCAAACTTCTAGAAAGTTAAGAATCTTTTTCATTCATAGTCTAGAAAAACTGAGGACCGGAGACTGATGTGCCAGAAGGTCAAATTATGAGTTTATTCAATAAGCCATCAATTCAAAAGTCATTTACGGGGGGTGCCTGGGTGGCTTAGCCCGTTAAGTGGTTAAGCATTTGCCTTCAGCTCATGTCATGGTCCCAGGGTCCTGGGTTAAGCCCTGCGTTGGGCTCCCTGCTCACTGGGGAGTCTGCTTCTCCCTCTCCCTCTGCCCCTCCTCTCTGCCAGTGATCTCACTGTCTCTCTCAAATAAATAAATAAAATCTTTCTAAAAAATCATTTATGTCATATAGACTACTTGCTAGGCTGGGGCATGTACTAGGGATGAGGGAGAAAAAGAAAGACACAAAATCCCTGCCATCAAGGCGCTCTCTGTCTAGTCAGAGCCCCCATGGGGAATCTGGAAGTGTTGCGAAGCCTTTTAGGGGCTGTGATATCTCCCCTTTTATTAGGCACTTGTGTGGGGATTTAATGACAGACGGTCCTCCCCTTTCGGAGGGGCTTGCTCCTGTTTCTGAGAAATCCCACCGTGACTCTTCCACACAGGAAGACCCTAGGACCCTACCAGTTCCCCTGATCTGGCCCACCCCGGGTGCTGGTGTCCTGGTCCCCTGTCCTGGCTCTGCGGGGCCAGGGAGGGCCTGGGGCCACAGCTCACCCGTCTCCAACCTGCAGGACGCGGTACCCGAAATGCCTCCCGGCGTGTGGGAAGGAGAAGTTTTGCACGTGCCGCACTTCCAGATTGTAGCCGGAGGCCCTGGCTGAGGGAGACCAGGGGGTGCGGTCAGCCACTTCCGGCTGGCCAGTCCCCCGCACGTGCCCCCAGAGCCGCGAGCGCTGATTGGCTGTCGCCCACGTGCCCCCAGGGGGCGGCTGACCCATGAAGACCCGGCTCCTTCCTCCGGGGTGCTCAAGCCACGAGCTCTGGAGGCAGAGCCGGACCTTCCCCCTTGGGCTTCCCCTTTCAGGAACTTGACTCCGGGGGAGAAATCTGGAAGCAGCGACGCCTTTACCACCCAGAGCCCGCTTGACCTCCCAGCAAAGAAGGAAGGATGAGGAGGCGGAGGTCCGTGAGACAGAGGCAGATGGAAGGGGCCCCTCAGGCGATGGGGTTGCCCCCTGGCAGGGTGCATCTCCCTACACACCCACTTCTCCTTTGGGCCTGAGACCCGAGATATTAGCCTCAGGCTTCTGCCACAGACTCATGGTTTCAGGATCCCCTATCTCTGTGGAACTGCTTCTCATCTAATGCTCCCTTACTGCCCACGCCACCATGCACCAGTCTCTTCCTTCCATCAGCTCTCAGATTCCCCCATGTTACCTCCCACCTGAAGCAGCCCAAGCATCCTCTACAGGTCCCCAACTGTCCCTTTGGGCCCCGCTTTCCTTCCAGGCATCAGGCTTCTTTCCGCAGCATCCTGGGATGGCAGAGATCCCAGACTGTTCCATCAAACAGACTGAGGCGCAGAAAGGGGAAAGGGCTGAGATGGTGGTCCACGGTCGTACCTCGAGCAGGACCAGACCCCAGCCACAGCTGCAGGTACCCATTAGCCATCTGCCTCCTTTTAAAACACCACTCCGCTTCTCTGTTGCCAGCTGTGTCTCCCTTCTCTGTCTCCCCCCAGAACGTGCTACAACTTTGGACTCTTGACTTTCTTTCCTTTCCCCGTTCCCTCCAAGATTCCTGAGCCTCACTGTCCGCTATGGCCCATCCCACCCCACGGCAGCTGCTCGTTTACTCCAGTTCCACAAAGCCCTGCTGTTTCTGGCCACATATACATGTCCCTTCCCTTCCCGGCCCCTTTCCCATTGCCTACCAAAGAGAAAAGGCCCACACAGCAGTAGCCTCATGACGGTGACGCAGGAGTTCATCTTTCCAGCTGCTGGAGGGACCTAATCCAACACTCTGGTTTCCGAGAGTCCTGGGGATTTGCCGGCAACCCAGACAGGGTGAAAGAAGGAAATGATAATGCCCCAGGGCCTCTTACAGTGGGACTTTCTCACACAGGCGACAGGCTGGTGACACTGGGTGTGGGTGAGCCTGCAGGGGTTGTGAAACCACATGGGTTGAGAGGAAGTACAAGCAGGTTAGAGACACTTCCTGTGCCCGCCTGAGTTTTCACAGCATCCAGGAGCAGACAACACAGTAGGTAGATGTCTGCTTGTTCTGCCCAGGAGCTGCCGATCCCTTGTCTTTTACCAACACACAAACCGAAGACTATAAAGCTCAGCAGAAGACTCGTCGAAGAAGCTGTGGTACAATCATAAATGAATGCCACCAAAAAAAAAAAAAAAAAATGGCGCCTGGGTGGCTCAATGGGTTAAGCCTCTGCCTTCGGCTCAGGTCATGATCTCAGGGTCCTGGGATCGAGTCCCACATCGGGCTCTCTGCTCAGCGGGGAGTCTACTTCCTCCTCTCTCTCTGCCTGCCTCTCTGCCTACGTGTGATCTTTCTCTGTGTGTCAAATAAATAAATAAAATCTTTAAAAAAATGAGAGCGAAAGAAAGAAAAAATGTATAAGGTAGGAAAAGGGAAGAATGACATAGTTTTCTCTTGACATTGAAGGATGCCCATAATACACCAACGGAGAAAAAACAGAAAAAGAATATCCACAGAACAGGAGAAAATATTTGCAAATCCTGTATCTGCTATGGGACTTGTATCTAGAATATACAAAGAATTCTCATAACTCAACAGTAAAAAGACAAATGATCCAGTGTTTCAAATGGGCAAAGAATTTAAATATACATTTCCCCGAGGATGATGTATAAGATTTTATTTTATTTTATTTAGAGAGAAAGCGAGCCGGCAAGTTGGGGGAGGGGCTGAGGGACAAGCAGACTCTCCACTGAGTGCAGGGCCTGACATGGGGCTCAGCACAGGGCTCCTCCATCCCAGGGACACCGAGATCATGATCTGAGCCAAAACCAAGAGTCAGATGCTTAGCTGACTGAGCCACCCAGGTGCCCCTGGGTGATGAGAGGTAAACAGGATGATAAGGTAAACAGCAACTCACAGAGAAAAGATGTTCAGTATCATCAGTCCTTAGGGAAATGCAAATAAAAACCAAAATAAGATACCACATGTCTAGAATAAGAAAGAAAGAAAAGAACACAGATCGATGAGGGTGTAGAGAAATCGGAGCCCCTGTACGTTGCCGGAGGGACGTAAAATGGTGCTGCTGCTGTGGGAAACAGTCTGACAGTTTCTCAAAAAAAGTTAAACATAGTTACTACACAACCTAGCAATTCTAAAAGAATGGAAAATGGACGTTCATACAAAAATGTATCTATGAATACTCATAGCAGCCTTATTCCTATTAGCCCCAAACTGGAAACAATGCAAATGTCTTTCAACCGATGAACAGATCAAGAAAATAGACTCTATCCACATGATGGAATATTATTCAACCATAAAAAGGAATGAAGCACTGATCCATGCCTCAAAGGGGACAAACCTTGAAGACCTTACACTAAGCACATATTGTGTGATTCCATTTAAGTGAAATGTCCAGAATAGGTAGATCTACAGAGATAAAAAATAGATTAATGGAGGGGCAACTGGGTGGCTCATTGGGTTAAAGCCTCTGCCTTTGGCTCAGGTCATGATCCCAAGGTCCTGGGATCCAGCCCCGCATCGGGCTCCCTGCTCAGCGAGGAGCCTCCTTCCCCCTCTCGCTCTGCCTGCCTCTCTGCCTACTTGTGATCTCTGTCTGTCAAATAAATAAATAAAATCTTAAAAAAAATAGATTAATGGTTGCCAAGATGGGTGGGGGGAGTGGGGAATGAGGAGTGACTGCTAATAGGTATAAGGTTCCTTTTTGGGGTGGTGAAATGTTCTGTAATTAGTGGTGATGATTGTGCAACTTTATGAATATATTAAAAACCACTGAATGGGGCACCTGCCTGGCTCAGTCGGAAGAGCATTTGACTCTTGATCTTGGGGTTGTGATTTTGAGCTCCATGTGGGGGGTAGAGATTACTTAAAATTTAAAAAAAAAATCTTTAAAAACCACTGACTTGTACACTTATTTTTAAATGGCAAAGTTTGGGGCACCGGGGTGGCTCAGTCAGTTGAGCGGCCGCCTTCAGCTCAGGTCATGATCTCAGGGTCCTGGGATTGAGCCCCACATCGGGCTCTCCACTCAGTGGTGAGTCCGCTTCTTCCTCTGCCTCTGTGATCTCTCTTGCTTTCGCTCTCTCTAATAAATAAATTTTTAAAATCTTTAAAATGGCAAAGTTTATGGTATGTGAATTCTATCTTAAGGTGCACTTGGGTGGCTCAGTGGGTTAAGCCTCTGCCTTCGACCCAGGTCATGATCTCAGGGTCTTGGGATCAAGCCCCGCATCAGGCTCTCTGCTCAGCAGGAAGCCTGCTTCTCTGCCTACTTGTGATCTCTGTCTGTCAAATAAACAAATAAAATCTTAAAAAAAAAAAAAGAAAACGAAAATCAAAAAGGAAGTGGCTCAGTCCCTTAGGCATCCGAAGCTTGGTCTGGGCTCGGGTCTTGATCTCAAGGTTGTAAGTTCAAGCCCCACACTGGCCTCCACACTGGGTGTGGAACCTACTTAAAAAAACGAAAGAAAAAAAAAGAAAAGAAAAAGAGGAGTTGAAATTGTGTGTGTGTGTGTGTGTGTGTGTGCTTGTGTGTGTAAAGTCTGAAAGGACACACAACCAAACTCCGAACAGTGGTTACTTCTATTCTAAAAGAATAAGGTTTTCATGTTTCTGTATTGTCTGAATTTTTTTTTTTACAATGAGGATGTAAAACTTACGTAATTTTAGAAAATAAAAATAATTAAAAACACAACAGAATAGAGGAACTTGTATTTGTTTCTGGGAAAGTGGGAAGGCCCCTCAGATTCTCCCACGTGTTGTGAGGAAGTCCTATTTAGCTTGCAAGCCCCCTTCCAGTGTCACGGCCCGTGGGCTGTTGTTGCAGACACATTATCTCTCATCTGCTGGTAGGCAGCTGCAATGTGAGAAGTTGCCTCCTGATCCTTAGATAATATCAGGTAGTCTTTTTCAAATTCAGCTAAAATCAGATAATTCAGGCTGGCTCCTTTGATCCTCTGTATAACAGTTACGGTTTGTATCTAATCAAATTCTTTTGTGTCCTTCTGAAATTACAAAAAAAGAATACTCACTTAAAAATTCAGACACAGGGGTGCCTGGGTGGCTCAGTGGGTTAAAGCCTCTGCCTTCAGCTCAGGTCGTGATCCCAGGGTCCTGGGATCGAGCCCCACGTCAGGCTCTCTGCTCAGTGGGGAGCCTGCTTCTCTCTCTCTGCCTGCCTCTCTGCCTATTTGTGATCCCCGTCTGTCAAATAAATAAATAAAATCTTAAAAAAAATAATTCAGACACCACAGGAGCGTGTAAAGTAAAAGGATGCACACTCTCTTTTAATATCCACCCCCCCACACACATACCCCTGAATCCCAAAAATAACCATTGGCAACAATTTGGAGCTGTACCTGCTTCGTGACAGAAAAAAAATTGTTAGTCCTAGTAATCAACCATACAGGTTGGACCTGTTTGGAAAAACTGTTAATTATCTCACCACAGAACATCTAACTAGAATTATTAATAGTCAAATTGTCCCCTTCTAGAGTGAAGGTTTTCCTTTGGACTGTCTTCAAAATTTAAATTCTTTTTTTAAAAAAGATTTTTATTTATTTATTGGACAGAGAGAGAGAGAGATTACAAGTAGGCAGAGAGGCAGGCAGCGGGGGCGGAATGCAGGCTCCCTGCTGAGCAGAGAGCTCGGAGCAGGACTCGATTCCAGGATCCCGAGATCATGACCTGAGCTAAAGGCAGAGGCTTAACCCGCTGAACCACCCAGGCGTCCCAAAATTTAAATTCTTAAATTAGGGTGTAAGTGTATAGAAACTTCAGATGTATCGGTCATAACACCTGGAATAGAAGGAATTCAGGGGGGGCACCTGGGTTGCTCAGTGGGCTAAGCCTCTGCCTTTGGCTCAGGTCATGATCTCAGGGTCCTGGTGTCGAGCCCCGCATCAGACTCTCTGGGAGCCTGCTTCCCCCTCTCTCTCTGCCCGCCTCTCTGCCTACTTGTGATCTCTGTCAAATAAATAAAAAGAAATCTTTTAAAAATATAAAAAATATTTTAAAAACAGAAGGAATTCAGGAAATGATCTCAAGGTCACCACTGCTTGGGTTGTAGCTTAGCTTATGTTTCAGTAGGCAAACGTACTCACTTACATATTAGATTCTGGTTTTCAGTTTAAAAGGACAGAAGAATGGTTTTTTTTTTCCCCTTCTGCTTGAGGACTGTAAGGTTGAGGAAGCTATAAAAGCATAAGGAGGCCCCCAAGGATTCTAGGGTGTCATGGCTCCATGTTGGAGAGAGAAGGTGACTTCCGAGAAGAGCTGGGGTGCAGAGATCTCAGGCTGGGACCAGGTGGGGAAGTGCTGAGGCACGGTTTTCCTTACACACACACACACACACACACACACACTTACACACTTCATTAGTCCTGGGCCTTCATCATCTCTCATTTCTCTGAGGACTCACTCGGGTCTCTCTATTCCATTCCATTTGTTCAAATCCCCACCAGTTCCCATGGGAACAATTTACAACCACTACAGCTCTTTCTTCCTTCACTCTCCTGCCTCTAGAGAAGGTTCTACCTCCTGGGGAATTCCAAATTAACCTCAAGAAACCTAAGCATGTCTCTCTTAGGCTTTCAAAACTCGGAGGAGTCCCCCTTTTGCATACACAAGATCACGTCCAAGTTTATCGGCATGGCTTTCAAGGGCCTCGTTGTCTCTCCATACTCTGTGCTCTAACTTTAGCTAGCCAATGACTCATCAGGGTTTAAACAGACCAAGTATCTAGAGAGGAGTCTATGAAACTCAGAGCATCGGCCATATTGCCACCCCATCTTGAGGAAATGGGCTTCAGTAGGTGCTTTCTGCTTGATGTTATCTCGCCTGCATCAAATGAACAGTATGAAACCGATTGTGCTGGGGCGCCTGGCTGGCTCAGTTAGTGGAGTGTGTGCGACTTTTGACCTCAGGGTTGTGAGTTTGAGATCCACGTTGGGTGTAGAGATTACTTAAAAATAAATTACTTAAGGGTGCCTGGGTGGCTCAGTGGTTTGAAGCCTCTGCCTTCGGCTCAGGTCATGATCTCAGGGTCCTGGGATCGAGTCCAGCTTCGGGCTCTCTGCTCAGTGGGGAGCCTGCTTCCTCCTCTCTCTCTCTCTCTCTGCCTGCCTCTCTGCCTACTTGTGATCTGTCTCTGTCAAAGAAATAAATAAAATTTTAAAAAAGAATAAAATAAAAATAAATAAAATTACTTAAAAATAAAAATAAATAAAAGGAAAAGAAACTGATGGTGCTGGCATGGTGGCGACAGCTGGCCATACCCAAGATCAGTGCTCAGGGTGAAGGTCGCCTCAGATAGACTTAACCCAAGAGATGCCAGCTCTTTTTGGGATGGCTTGGGTGTTCCACTTACCTAACTGTTCCAGTGTTCCATGGAAGTGGACTAAAACATATCATCTCATGGGGGAGTGACAAATGAGACTCTCAACTGGGAAGTTCTGGGGTACCCGGAATCTGTGCGTCTAAGATGCTCTCAGCAGCCTGGATGGCTCAGGTCTTTTGTGTCCTTTGTCAGGTAAAATGATTTCAGTTATGTCTTATTTTTCTAAGTGTTCATCTGAAAACAATGAGAATTTTCTCTTGCTCCACTCAAGAGAGTAAACAAGACTGTGTGTCCAGCCATTTCTCATCTTCATCACTACTCATTCCCTGGCCGGAGCTACCATCCCCTTGTGCCTAGACTTTGTGGCAGTCCCCTAAATGGTCCCTCTGCTTCTAACCTTGTCTCTGCTATAGTCTGTTCTTCACACAGCAGCCAGAGAGATCCTTTAAAAATATAGATCAGATCATTTTATTCTCTTGCTCAAAACCCTCCAGTGCTTCTCCATTTCACTCAAAATATAAGACAGAGTTCTCACTGTAGCCCAGAAAGCCTTCACCTATCAGTCATCTCATTATCTCTCTGAAACCCAGTCCCCCTCTTTCTCACTGCTTTTCAACTACACTGCTGTCGTGGCTCTTTGCTCATTCCATCATACCTCTGCCTCAGGGCCTTTGCACTTGCCATTCTTTTGCTTGGCTTTCCCAAGAAAGCCTCATGGCTCATTCCTGCATCATCTCCTTTGAATTTTGCTCCTTAGCACTTGTGGGCTTCTACTTATACTATCCAATTTACTTATCCACCTGGGTTATTGTCCATCTTTCCTATTACAATATAAACTCCACCAGGACAGCTTTATTATTTGTCATTGCTATTCACTGTTGTATCCCCAGTACCTAAAACAGTGCATGGAGCCTAGTAGATAAATATGTAGTCAGCAAATATTTACTAATGCATGAATGCTTGGGTCTCCTCTTGCTTCTAAGGACAATGAAGAGGCTTTTGCTTTCCAGGGTCTAGATTCTTAGGAGCAAAAAGCTGTATTGTCCAAGAAAGAGAGGTTGGGGAGTTGAAAGTGGAGGCCTAAATTAAATAATAGATTTAACTTAATATATGAAATTAAATAATAAGTTGGTGGCAGGTTAGCAATCAGTTGGCTCCCTTCAGAACAGAAACTGGAGGATGCAGAGGGGACGGGCTAGTTCACAAGGGAGGGGAGAATGGTGCAGACATACAGAGAAATGGATGTCATGAGAGATAATCGTGAGGTCTATGAACGAAGAGTGGTGATGGCTTGGAGGGCTGCCTCCATTCCCGATGGCCTCCTTAGTTCCAGTACAGCCATGCTGAGCCCTTTCCCTTGTGATGCTTAAATGAATACAAGGTTGCATTAAGTAAGGGCATGGCAGCGGGGAGCCTCTGAGCTTGTTTGGGGACCAGTGGGTTCCTGGCTGATGTAGATGGCAGCAGGAAAAGCAAGCTGGGGCCTCCCCCGCACCACCCCACCCCCAATCCACCAGGCCTCACTGCCTACAAACCCAGGACAAACCAGGGCAAAGTTCTCTTTTCAGATTCACCCCAAAGATTTGCTGGTGCAAGTTGCCATCCACAGCTGCCTGCTAGCCGGGGCTCCCCACCCACCACTTCCTCCTGGGTAGAATAATATAGGCCACTTTGGTCAGGATGGTTCTAGCAGAAACATCGGTTCATCACAGTGCCCTTTCCCTTGCTTCCCACCTGCCAGGAAGTTAGAGGGAGTAACTACCCGAGGCTGGGCCTCGCGGGGGAGGGGAGGTAACAAAGGCCCAGAGGGCTCCAGAGTGGGTGGGGCTGGGAGGCCACCCCCCTATTCCATGGCTCTTATGATCTCATGGCTAGGGGTAGCAGGGCATTCTAAAGTTCTAGAAACTCTATTTGGGATTTTCTGAGGGAGGGCTGAGCTGAATGCACCACAGGTAGGGATTTTCTACAAGATGGCTGTCTTGAGTGTTCACGGGCAGGCCATGGAGCCCCGTTGTCACTGGGTGATCTCACTCTGGGGGCTTCACTTTCCAGCCTCTGGGCACATGGTTGACGGTGTCCAAAAGAGCCTATCGTTCAGGTCCAGAAGCCTGGGAGCTAGTTCTAAGCAGTACTGTCTTGCTCTGTGGTGCCACTGCCCTCTTTACCCTCCGGGCCTTGGTTCCCTCCTCCCTCCACAGCTCAGGCTTCTGGGGGACTGTGAGTTCCAGTAGAATCCTATGAATGTGAATACACCTGCCGTTGTGCCTCATTATCCCTAGGGGCTAGTTCAAGATCTCCAGCTTCCTGCAGATCCTCTGCTAGTTCAGAAAATCTTCAGAGATATTTCCCTTGTGCTCCACTCCCTTGTATGTGAGCTGCTCTAGGCTTCACATGTTGGCTGTAGTTCTATAACCAAAACCGTACATAAAATAATACTTGGCTATTCACCCCAAGACGTTAAAACACCAGAGCTGCGGTGAAGTCAGGAAGAGCCTCCCTGTCTGTGGACAACCAGAATGTCACTCCAGGGTTAAGGTCATTCTAGTCTGAGCCTCCCCAACCTCAGGACACTTCTATCAAGGCTCCCTCTCGAATAGGTCTTCTGCTGGGTTACCCTTCTAGTTCTCCAGACGTGCCCCATTGTTCTTGAACTTCCAAAATGACCAAACTTCACATTTGGCCTACAGTGGGGATATTGGTAACCCCAGCCTATCTTATTTGCTGCATCAAGGAAAGTGAACTCCCTGCCATCACTCTACTTCTGTGGGGAAAAAAGGAAAACCTTCCCTGTCTTCTGACTAGGTAACTTGAGTCCATCTAGAAAACAAGTCAGACAGAACCCGGAAGACTTGTCATGGCGGAACATGTTTGTACTGTATAATGAGGTGGAGTGTTTAGCGGGGGAAGCAACCGCTTGGTTGATTATCTAAGAGATTAGGAAGGCCTCCTCCCTGGTCTCGCCACCTATCAGACTCTTCTCAACCCTTTCTTCCACTGCTCCTCCAGCTGAATGTTCCTGAAGTTTCTTCAAGGCGGTGGATGACTCCCTCTTAATTGGGGGGTCTTGG
Organism: Lutra lutra; assembly: GCF_902655055.1. Classification (NCBI taxonomy): domain Eukaryota; kingdom Metazoa; phylum Chordata; class Mammalia; order Carnivora; family Mustelidae; genus Lutra; species Lutra lutra. Next base: position 23,316,199 of record NC_062295.1, on the reverse strand, counting down.
CCAACTGTCACGTTGTGGCAAGTCACAGGAACCCATCTGAGCTGACGGAAAGCCAACAAATACATTTGTCTAAAGGGTATCACAAAGCCCTTAGAAAAACCCAAATACCACCAGGTCTTCCAGGTGGCTGGAAGAGAGCCCCATTCTCCACCTCTTCAACAAAGGCTTGAAGGAGGTTGTCCTTCGGTGCCAACCTCAGCCCAACTTTCCACATACTCTAAATTTCTCAGCAAAAAGAACTTGACCGAGCTGGGGTGAAATGTTCACCCTACGGGAACCAGCTACTGCCAAGGAAACAGGGTCCTAAACACAAACCAGCATCTGGCCACCTCACCCCCAACCTTTGAAGTTCTTCGTTACCTGGGGTAAGCTCAAATCTTACTCCATAACTTTCTTTAGCTTCATGCCCTACTTTTCTCCCCTCAATCTTTCATCAGCCTTTGCCTGGAATGTGCATTCCCATCGCCACTTATTGAAACCTTCCCAGCCCTGAGGCATCCTGCCAACTTCTTTGTGCCATCCTTTAGGATACCTTGGGTTAGAAGTGTCATAATAGGGGGCCTGGGGGGCTCAGTCAGGTAAATTCCGACTCTCGGTTTCAGCCCCGGTCATGATCTTGGAGTCATGATCTTGGGATGGTGATCTTGGGGTCGTGAGATGGAGCCCTGTGTCAGGCTCCGCACTCAGCAGGGAGCCTGCTTGGGAATCTCTCTCTCCCCCTCCCTTTGTCCCTCCCTCCTTTCTTTCTCTCTCTCAAGTAAATAAATAAATAAATAAGTAAAAATATTCGGAAAAAAATAGTAACAAAATTTCAGATTTGAAAGGACTCTCAAATATCACCTAATTCAACTTTGGCCTACTGCACAAAAGTCCCTTATATCATACTTCCTAGTAAATCTTCAACCAGGTTCTCCTGCCAGCCCTCCAGAGACAGGATGCTCACGACTTCCCAAGGAGGTCCACTGCATCTCCTGCGGCTCTGCTCATAGGAAAATGTTTTCTTGTATTACATGTGAGCTTGCCTCTCTGTGACTTCCATGCTTCAGACCTGATTCTCTCCGGCTGAAATGCCTGGGACAAATCCGTTCTTTTTCCCATCTGGAAGCCTCTTCAGAAGTGTGGACACAACTTATCAGTCTCTCTTCCAGGCTGAATAATTATATCTAATATTCCCCTTAAGACAAAGTCTCAAGTCCTCTGACCACCTCAGGAGGAACACCTGTTAAAGCGATCCTCCTAAAATCTGGTGCCTTGAAATAAATGCAATGAGGATATTCAAGGAAATACTTTTTTTTTAAAAAAGATTTTATTTATTTATTTGACAGACAGAGACCACAACTAGGCAGAGAAGCAGGCAGACAGAGAGAGGGAAGTAGACTCCCTGCTGAGTAGAGAGCCCGATGTGGGGGTCGATCCCAGGACCCTGAGATCATGACCTGAGTTGAAGGCAGATGCTTAACCCACTGAGCCACCCAGGCGCCCCTCAAGGAAATACTTTAATTAAAAAAGGGAGGGCGCCTGGGTGGCTCAGTGGGTCAAAGCCTCAGCCTTTGGCTCAGGTCATGATTCCCAGGGTCCTGGGATCGAGCCCCGAATCGGGCTCTCTGCTCCGCGGGGAGCCTCCTTCCCCCTCTCTCTCTGCCTGCCTCTCTGCCTACTTGTGATCTCTGTCTGTCAAATAAATGGATAAAATCTTTTTTAAAAAGATTAAAAAGGGAAAAATAGGGACATGTGGGTGGCTCAGTCAGTTAAGCATCTGCCTTCGACTCAAGTTATTATCCCAGGATCCTGGGATCGAGCCCTGCATAGGGCTCCCTGCTCAGTGGAGAGCCTGTTTCTCCCTCTCCATCTCCTCTCCTCTCTCCCTCTCCCTCTCCTCTCAGCCTGCTACTCCCCCTGCTTGTTCTATCTCTCTGTGTGTCAAATAAATAAATAAAATCTTTTTTTAAAGGTTTTATTTATTTTGACACAGAGAGACACAGAGAGGGAACACAAATGGGGGAGTGGGAGAAGCAGCTTTCCACTGAGCAGGGAGCCCAGTGCAGGTATGGAACCCAGGACCCTGGGATCATGACCTGAGCCAAAGGCAGACGCCCAACAACTGAGCCACCCAGAGGCCCAAATAAAATCTTTTAAAAAATATAAAAGGAAAAAATAAATTGAATATCTAACAATAATAAGAAGTTGGTTATACCAGTTAAGTAAACCCATTTTATGAAATACTACTCAGCCTTTAGCAAAATATGGTAGATTGACATGTACTAGCACAGAAAGATTGTCATGTTGATGTAAGGAGAAGAAAAGCAAATTACTGGTGTGTGTTACATCTTTTTTTTATTATTATTAAGATTTTATTTATTTATTTGGGAGAGAGAGCACAGAGGTGAGCTCCAAATATCAGGGCGTCAATCTCTCACCTTATTCACATTCTTTCTATTTATTCATTCAACAAAGTTCTCTAAGGCCTTCTCTGCACCAGAGCCCATGCTGGGCGTTGAGCTCCTGGAATCCAGTGAGGTGTGGTCCTAGGTATGAGGACCTCACAGATGTCAGAGAAAATCTAGTGTGATAATTGCTAAAACAAGGAAATTTCAGGGTTATAGGGTCACAGGGGAGGGATTTCCTGAAGTCTTGGAGATAATAGGGTTTGTTGGGCATGAAGCATTGTTGGGTAATTAACAGTGACTGGTGCAAAGGCCCTGAGGCAGAGAGAACTGTGCTGTGTTCTGTCCATCCCATACCCTACTCTACCCTAGTCCAAGTCGCCACCATCCTCTGCCACAGCATTCCCTTCCTGTCTGTTCTTGATATAGCAGCCAGAGTGATCTTTCAAAATCACAAATACAACCATGCCACCTCCCTGCTTAAAACCAATCCTGTGATTTCCCCTTTCTCTTAGGAAAAAAATCACAAAATTCCTTCACATGGCCCATTGGATCTTTTTAAAAAAAATTTTACTTATTTGAGAGAACGAATACATGCAAGAGAGAGAGAGAAAGGGTGTAGACAAGCAGGGGAGGCAGAGGAGAAGAAGAAGCAGGTTCCCTGCTGGGCAGGGAGCCAAATGGGGGGGCTCGATCCTAGGACTCTGGGATCATGACCTGAGCTGAAGGCAGATGCTTTACTGACTGAGCCACCCAGGCATCCCAACCTTGGGGGATCAGACCTTCCATCTAATCCATCAGGAAATCTGTTGGTTCCAGAATTCCCAAAATATGACCACTCATCATTATCTCCAATGTAACCAAGTCACCATCGTCTCTCCCCTGGGTTTTTGCCAACTCAGTCCACTCTCACCCCAGCCAGAGTGACCATGTCACCCTTTGGTCTAAACCATCCCATGGCTCCCATCTTACCCAGAGCCAAAGCCAAAGGCCGTACCATAGTCCAGGGGCCCTGCACATCCAGCCCTTCTTTGCCACTGTGACGTCACCACCTCCTCCTCTCTCCCTCACCCACTTGTCACGAGCCACACTGGCCTCCACCCAACACACGAGGCTTGCTCATCTTGGGGCCTTTGCCATGGGTGCTTTTCTGCAAAGAATGCTGTTTTGCCAGGTTATCCCACGAGTCCCTTCCTCAGCACCTTCCAAATCACCTTCTCACTCTTTATCTCCCTCTCCAAACCTTCCATTCTCTGAGTTCTGCCATCACTCTGAGTCTCTTTCTGTCCTGTGTCTCTCTTGTTATTATGGCAAGCAGTAACTTAGTATGGCTTCTCACATTTACCCCAAAGGCAAAGATGAAACTTCCTGCCCCATAAGGTGATGGAAGATGGTTAATAGTGTGAGGGGCCGTGAACATAGGTGTCAGTTCTGAAGTTTCCCAAGGTACAGCCTATTGCTGGCAGCCCCACAGGACAAGCCCAAGGGAGGTGGGATTGGGAACTGAGGCTGTGCCTGGCCTGGGTCAGGCTCAGGGTCGGGGGCCGGCTATGGGAACACTGACCTGGATGTTGGGCCAGGGTGGTGGGGGCTGAGACCAATGGGGAATATTTTGACCTCTAGGGTTTTACTGCAGAGTAAAGTCAGATTACATCAGTCCTACAAAGACCTGTAAGGCGCTATGTCCTGTGCCATCTTCACCAATCTTGTGATGCACCTGTATGACCTCATTCCCTTCAGCTCTCTCCACTCAATGTGTACCAGTCATCCTGGCTGCCTTGTTGCTCCTAGAATGCCCCAGGTATATTCCTGCCTCAGGGCCTTTGCATTTGCCATTCTCTGCCTGAAACATTCTTTCCCAGATATCTGCATGCTATTCTTCCCTTTATTCAGATCTTTACTTCGAAGTCACATTCACATACCAGATTTCCTATCCTCCCTCTCTTCAGACTTCATTTTTCCCTCCTCAATATCTATTCCTAACTAATAATTGATCTTACTTATTTCGATCTCTTTCCATTAGTATGTCAGCTCCATGAGGACAGGGACTTCTGCCTGGAATTCATTGTTACAGCTTCAATATCTAGTGCACCAAAGTTTTCAATAAATAGGGGGCACCTGGGTGGTTCAGTCCATAAAATGTCCAACTCCTGGTTTCAGCTCAGGTCATGATCTCAGGGTCATGTGATCAAATCCCACGTCAGGCTCCACATTCAGCACAGAGTGCGCTTCAGATTCTTTCTCCCTCCTCCTCTGCCCCTCCCTGCTTGTGCTCTCTGTCAAATACATAAAATCTTTTTAAAAAAAGTTTTCAATAAGTATTTATGAATGATCCCAGCAGGAGTGTTGATATCTATTAATGACGGATTATTTTCATCCATTATGTTATTTCTTACTAGAAATACTAGGAATGATCCCGTTTTTGTTTTAAAAAGTTAAGAAGTCTAAGCAAGAAGACAGCGCACAGCCCTACTTGACCTGGAGGGGTGACAGGGCGCCCCCTGGAGTTCAGTGTGAGGTAGTGGCTCCCCTCACACCTTGAAGGAGTATTGCGAACACTTCTCTCTGAGGAGGAGGTATTTTGAGTTATTTAACTTTATTCCTTTTTACTAAGCTGCATTTTGTGATTTTTCTCCAATAACAGCATAATGATTGTGTAATAAGTTTTTTGGCTTAGTCAATAGAGTATGCAACTCTTGATTTCAGGGTTGTAAGTTCGAGTCCCACCTTGAGTGCAGAGATTACTTAAAAATAAAGACTTTAGAAAAATTTTAAAAAAAATAAAATGTTTTTTAAGTGCACTAAGCCAAAAAAAAAAAAAAGAAGAAGAAGTCTACTAAACTCATTGAAGTATTTTCGGTATACTAGAAAAACACTGAGTGTATAGTTTACCACAATTTTAAAATTCTTTAAAGTGTGCTGAACCTGGGGCACCTGATTGGCTCAGTCAATAGAGCATACAGCTCCTGCCCTTGGGGTTGTGAGTTTGAGCTCCACGTTGGGTGTAGAGATGACTTAAAAATAAAATCTTAAAAAAATAAAAACATAAAGTGTACTGAACCTTAAAGTGTAGTGTTATAACTGGAAATTATCATAATGAGAAAAAAAACTAACTAGCATTAGCCCCATTGCTTTTGTTGTATATGAAAACCAAACGAAAGGCTCCTTTCAAACCCTCTTATTCTTTAAAACCTCTCTCTCTCCTTTGTCTGCTTTCCCACCTCCAGGTTTGTACTCTTGCAATCTCTGACCCATAAGTTTTAACCCAAGCCATAAATGTGGTTCAATGGCTCTTTCAGTGAAAAACAAGAACAAGATAAAAGGAATGCTTTCAAATGCTCATGATACAGTCACAAGGATCAACCTCGAGAGGCCTCATGTGGATCACTGGCACAATGGCACATGAACTTGTTCTGAGTCTAGTGGGTTGGTCCCTGACCAAGGCAGATTCCTAACTTTCTTGGCCTGAGTGAACATTGCTTCCAAATAGAAGCATTAGGGAACTATAGGGATGAAACCTTCCCTCCAGGGGCACCTGGGTGGCTCAGTTAGTTAAGCATCTGCCTGCAGCTCAGGTCATGATCCCAGGGTTCTGGACTCCAGCCCTGAATCAGGCTCCTTGCTCTGCGGGGAGCCTGCTTCTCCCTCTGCCTGCTTGTGCAGGCAGAGCTCTAAGGAGCTCTGAGGCTCCCCCTGCTTGTGCTCACTCGTTCTCTGACAAATAAATAAAATCTTAAAAAGAAAAGAAAAGACACCTTCCCTCCAAAGAGTCCTGGTTCCTTGAGGTGCACGAATGGGGGCTGTTAGTATTCTCAAGGTGGGGAGTGCCAGGACGAGGGATAGAGCACAAGCCTTCAGGTCAAACAGACCTAGGTTTGTATTTTCACTAGGTGATCCTGGGCAGGACTCCTGACCTATTAGAGACCTCAGTTTCCTCATCTCTAAAATGGAGCTAATAATGCCAGTTCCCTAGGGCTTGCTATGAGCATTAATGAGGAGATGAAGTGCAAGCTCATCATATGAGCTCAGCACATTGTGTTGCATGAAATGATGTATTTGTTCATCAAATGTCATTGCCATGTAAAGTGCCAAGGCAGCCAGGGTGGATGCAACAGGGCAGCCCCGGCCCCATGCAGCTTACAGACCAGTGGGGCAGACAGTCATGGCGTAATCACATGAATACAGAATTTCAGGGGCGCCTGGGTGGCCCAGTTGGTTAAGTGGCTGCCTTAGGTCATGATCTCAGGGTCCTGGGATCCAGCCCATCAGGGCTCCCTGCTCAGTGCGGAGTCTGCTTCTCTCTCTCCCTCTGCCCCTCCCCTCTACTTCTGCTCTCTCTCTCTCTCAAATAAATAAATAAATCTTAAAAAAAAAAAAAGAGGGGCACCTGGGTGGCTCAGTTGGTTAAGTGTCTGCCTTCAGGCTCAGGTCATGATCTCGGGGTCCTGGGACTGAGCCAGGAATCGGGCTCCCTGCTAGCAGGGAGTCTGCTTCTCCCTCTCCCTCTGCAACTCCCCCTGCTTGTGCTCTCTTGCTTGCTCTCTCTTACTCTCTGTCAAATAAATAAATTAAATCTTGAAAAAAAAATTCCAAACTGTCATAAATGCCAAGAGGAGAAAGTCCAAAGAACAAAGAGAGCATATAAACAGGGGCACCTGATTTAATCACTTTTTAACCCAGGTGAGGTGACTACAGATGTAAGCAGAGCGTTTTCATTTTTCCCTTAGTGATAAGAAGATCCGTCACAGGTACAATATACTGAACATTTTATTTTTTTTTAAGATTTTATTTATTTGACACAGAGAGAGAGAGATCACAAGTAGGCAGAGACGCAGGCAGAGAGTGGGGGGAAGCAGGCTCCCCGCCAAGCAGAGAGCCCGATGTGGGGCTCCATCCCAGGACCCTGAGATCATGACCTGAGCCGAATGCAGAGGCTTTAACCCACTGAGCCACCCAGGCGCCCCCGATACTGAACATTTTACAAAGAAGGTTTCATAGTGGAGATTTTCATATGATCCTCACACCAGATCCTAAGCAGAGATGACCCTCATTTTACAGAAGGGGAAACTAAGATGTACAAAGATTGTATCTTTTCTTCAAGGGCAGGCAGCTCACTGACAGCTAATCCAACGTTCAGAAAAAATCCAGCAGTCTCTTGCTTCCATATATCTTGTTTTTTCATTATTTCGTTTTCCCTTTAGTATTTTTAATTCTGAAATATAGCAACTTTTCCTTTTTTTTTTAAATGTTGACATGCAGTTTACAAAAAGAGCATGGGGAAAATAGATGTGCATGGTTTAAAGAACATCATGTAACTACACCCCAGACCAAGAACAGAAAACAGAACCCTAGGCCCCCTTCCCCAGAGATAATTCCTATGCTAAATTTTGTTAATCATCCACTCTCTTACTCTTTTTTTTAATTTTTAATTTTTAAAACATATAATGTAGTATTAGCCCCAGGGGTACAGGTCTGTGAATCGCCAGGTTTACACACTTCACAGCACTCACCATAGCACATACCTTCCATAACCCAATCACCTTCTCCCTATCCCCCACCCCGGCAACCCTCAGTTTGTTTTGTGAGATTAAGAGTCTCTTATGGTTTGTCTCCCTCCCGATCCCAACTCTCTTACTCTTAAAAACTTTTTTTTTAAATCATTTTGCATCTCTTATCAATATATTATTGCTTTGCCTGGTGTTAAACTTTGTATAAATGGCATCTTAGTTTATGGATTCTTCTGCAACGGGCTTCTTGCTCCCAACATTTTATCTTTGAGATTATCCATATTGACGATGTCTAGACCTATCATTCATTTTCACAGATAAACAATATCCCGTTGGGTAGTTATACGACGATTTGCTTATGTTTATGTTTATGTTTATTATGCGTTCCCTGTTAACAGACACACGGAAGACCAGTGTTCTGGTCTTCCAGTCTTCTTTTTCTTTAGGAAGACAAAGGGACTTGTTTTTATTAAAAAAAAATTCCAAGATGTTGTAAGTTTTGTGAATTTAAATTCCAGCCCCTACTATATCCACATTAACAGTGGTGTACAATACTAGGTTCTGTCATTTATGTTAAGCTTACCAACGGCCAGGAACCATGTTAAGAGCTTCACACATATTTTAAAAATTTAATTCTCATAAACACTCCATCTGGTGTCTATCATTATCTTCAGGTGAAAGGACTATTTTATAGGTAGTAAAAGTGGGGTTTCTAGAGGTTAGACAATTTGCCCAAGGTCATTAGGAGAGCCAAGACTGCAACTCAGTCTAATTTTAATGTTTGAGTTTCTTCCAGTTTACTCCATGCCTTCACACTGTACTGGAGAATAATAAAAGCTAAATGTAATGACTTACGAGAAGAGCTATAAGTATCTCCTATGTTTTTACATTTTTAATTGTGGTAAAATATAACGTAAAATTTACCATCTTATCTCTTTTAAGTGTATAGTTCAGTAGTGTTCATTCTTCACATTGTTGTGTAATCAATCTCCAGAGCTCCTACATTCTTGCACGTGTCTCCTGGGCACCTTTGCAGGAGTTTCTCTAGGGCATGTTTTATGGCTAGAACTGACGGGGAGTGGGTTTGCACATGTCTGATTTAAGCAGTTAAAGCCAAACTCTTTTACAAAAAGGTTGTACCAATTTATAGTCTCATAGGCAGGTTGTTGTTGTTGTTGTTGTTTTAAGTATGTAATACACTTAAATATTTTAAAAAAACAACTTTAAGGGATGTCTGGGTGGCTAAATTGGTTAAGCATCTGTCTTTGGTTCAGAGCATAATCCCTTGCTAAGCAGGGAGCCTGCATCTCCCTCTGCCTGCTGCTCCCCCTGCTTGTGCTCACTCGCGCTCTCTCTGACAAATACATAAGTAAAATCTTTTTTTAAAAAATTCAAAAAAAATTTAAGGTCCAAATGTTAAAGGAACAAGAAGATAATTCAGTGAAGAATCTCCCATCCAAAACCACCTCATTCCCTCCCCAGAGGCAATCAATTCACCAGTTTCTGGTGATTCTCCTCCCAGAAATATGCCATTGCATACATTTCCCCCTTTTACAACAAATAATAGTATCCTATAAATACTGCTCAGAAGTTTGCTTGTTTCTCTTAACAAACATCATAGACGATATAACCTGGTGGTCTTTGGAACAGGTTTGCTTGGATTCATATCCAGCTCCATTCTAAACTGGCTATGACCTTGAGTGGGTCATTTAATCTCTCTGTGCATTATATTCCTTATCTGTAAAACGTGGAAAGAATCCTAACTCAAAGGTTTTTGTAAGAACTGAGTTAGTTAATATACTAAAGCATTTAGAAAGATACCTCTTAGAATTGTAACTATTATCAATATAATTACATCAATGTTTTCTCATTCTGTTTTAGAGTTGCTTGGGTAGTCTATTATATAAATGTACCATGATTTATTTTAATCACATTTGATAAACATTTAAGTTCTTTCCAGTATGTTAATATTACAAGCAGCACAGAAATAACAAAACAAAATAAAAGAACTCTATCATTTCCCACTCACAGCTCCTGAGTGCATCTGTAGGATAAAGTCCTAGAATTGGAACTGGTGAGTCAAAGGTATTATGTAAAATTGTGTTCTTAATAGATATTGGCAAATTGCTCTTAATGGATACATTACAGATTATCATATATACTAACTTAAAGATCTATAGAAACTTTAGAACAGAACAAGATAAGCCACTTTGTTGTCCAGAAGTCAACTGATGCCAGAGAGGGAAAGTGACTCACAGTTAGTGGTGGACTTAAGAGTCTTTTTAAAAAAATTTTATTTATTTATTTGACAGAGAGAGAGAGATCACAAGTAGGCAGAGAGGCAGGGGGAAGCAGGCTCCCTGCTGAGCAGAGAGCCCGATGTGGGGCTCCATCCCAGGACCCTGAGATCATGACCTGAGCTGAAGGCAGTGGCTTAAACCACTGAGCCACCTAGGTGCCCCTGGACTTACGAGTCTTAGAAGACTTTAAGATCTTATTCTTTAAGTGTAATTTCGACCCCCCAATGCGGGGCTGGAACTCAGACCCCGAGATCAAGAGTCACATGTTCTTCCGACTGAAACGGCCAGGCGCCCCTGAATCTCAAAATTCTTTGAAGCCCATTTTAACATTTCATTATTTTGTTGCTAGTGTTTGCTTGCTTAATGGTAGTAACTTCCTATCTAATTTCTCATTATTCTTTCCGAATTTTTCCCTGGGCTGTTTTCCTATCCTGGACTGGTCACGAGCGCTGTCAAATGACCCTCGGACCATTCCGACCTGCGTGAGATCTGCCAAGTGACCGATCTTCCTCATCTTCGAAAATGCTGCCCTTGGTAAACTGTCTCTAGGGGAGGAAAGTTCCGTCAGCCACTGCCAGGAGAGCGTTTAAATTACAACTGGGGGAGCGAACCGCAGCGCTGGCGGGTAATGTCACCGGGACCGATTTCGCAAGCGGCTGGTTGATTTGTAATTTATCTGCTAGACGGAAGGAAACCCGCCTCTCGGGAGCGGAGTGGTCATTGGATGGCACGGCTGTCAATCACTAGGACTATAAGTACGGGAGCCGGCGGCCCCTCCCTCAGGAAGGCAAGGAGCGCGCGGCGCGGCGAGGCGTGGATGCGGCGGCGCGAGTCGTGCCGGGGGGACTCTCTGCGGTAATATCTGTTAGTCGGTGGTAACTGGAGTAGAAAATAGAAGGGGGGTCTCCTCTCCTCTTTTCCCTCCCTGACCAGCAGGCGCAATGGCGGAAGCCGCGGTGACGGGCGCCGGCGGAGAGGTGGTGGCGGCGGCGGCCGCGGAAGGCTCGGGCCCCGCGGGCTTGTCCCTGGGCCGGGGCTTCTCGAGCTACCGGCCCTTCGAGCCCCAGGCGCTGGGCTTCAGCCCGAGCTGGCGGCTGACGGGCTTCTCTGGCATGAAGGGCTGAGGCTGCAAGGTCCCCCAGGAGACACTGCTCAAACTCCTGGCGGGACTGACGCGGCCCGACGTGCGGCCCGCGCTGGGCCTGGGCCTGGTGGGAGGCCATGAAGAGCCGGCCCAGGAAGGCGGCCTGGCGGCGGGGGCCGAACCCAACCCCACCTTTCCAGCCCTGGGCATTGGGATGGACTCGTGCGTCATACCGCTGAGGCACGGGGGCCTGTCGCTGGTGCAGACCACGGACTTCTTTTACCCCTTGGTGGAAGATCCCTACATGATGGGGCGCATAGCGTGTGCCAACGTGCTGAGTGACCTCTACGCCATGGGCATCACCGAATGTGACAACATGTTGATGTTACTCAGCGTCAGCCAGAGTATGACCGAGGAGGAACGAGAAAAGATAACACCACTCATGATCAAAGGCTTTCGCGATGCTGCTGAGGAAGGAGGGACTGCAGTGACTGGTGGACAAACGGTGGTAAACCCTTGGATTATCGTCGGTGGGGTTGCCACTGTGGTATGTCAGCCCAATGAATTCATCATGCCCGACAGTGCAGTTGTGGGGGATGTGCTCGTGTTAACCAAACCCTTAGGAACCCAAGTTGCTGTCAATGCCCACCAATGGCTAGATAATCCTGAGAGATGGAATAAAATAAATATGGTGGTCTCCAGAGAAGAGGTAGAGCTGGCTTATCAGGAAGCCATGTTCAATATGGCGACCCTGAACAGAACTGCTGCTGGCTTAATGCACACGTTTAATGCACACGCAGCCACAGATATCACAGGCTTTGGCATTCTAGGACACTCTCAGAACCTTGCAAAACAACAGAGAAATGAGGTGTCGTTTGTAATTCATAATCTGCCAATTATTGCCAAGATGGCTGCCATCAGCAAGGCCAGTGGGCGCTTTGGGCTCCTTCAAGGAACCTCAGCGGAAACCTCTGGGGGATTACTGATTTGTCTGCCAAGAGAACAGGCAGCTCGCTTTTGTTCTGAAATCAAATCTTCCAAGTATGGAGAGGGTCACCAAGCATGGATCGTCGGTATTGTGGAAAAGGGAAACCGGACAGCCCGGATCATTGACAAGCCTCGAGTTATTGAGGTCCTACCTCGTGGGGCCACTGCTACTGCTCTTGCTCCTGACAATTCCAGTGCCTCCTCTGAGCCTAGTTCATGAGATGGAATAGCAGAAGTTGTTTGGACCTTAGAGCCTTTGTACACAATCATGAACGATTCTCAGAACTTTATTTTAAGAAGAAATTTCCAAAGAAGGCTGCCTGCATAGTAGTTCCAGTGGCCCTTTCGAGGTGATTTGAATCAGCCCATCATAAGCTGCACATTTCAAGGCCAGAAGTAACATTTTGGACTTCAGGGGGAGGTTTGTTCATCTCATATCTGGAAGAAAAGCAGAAAAACCTCTGTTACTTCTTTCCAAGAGCAAGATAAAGCTATTCTGGTTTGAGGGATTTTTTTTCTTGGCACTGGGTTGATTCATGCCTGCACAGGGAGTGAGGTTATTTGTTAGAATTACATACACACCAAAAAATAAATAAATAAATAAATAATAAAAAAAGGTAAATTGCAAAATGATTTAGATCAGAAGCAAATAAGTTTGGCCAATATTGTTGATAAATCTAAATTAAGAGAGATCTTACATTGCATTGTCAAATTCTTTATTAGATTTTTCTGAAGTACTGGCTCTTTCCTGCTCTGGACAAGAATTGAGCAGCTTGTCCAATGATTGGGAAAGGAGGACCTGCGACCATCTCATTTGGTCTCTGTTAATGACGTCTCTCTCTCTAAACCCCTTTAAGGACTGGGAGAGGCAGAACAAGCCCCAGAGCCCAAACCTTGGTGGTCATTAAGACGTTCGATCTTGTGTTGAAAATTCCTGGTGATTTAATCAATAAAATAATTTCTAGCGAAATAAAAAGGACTTTGTGGAAAAATTCTTGTGGCTAATGTTTGGATTCTTGGAATTCTGACTCTTTTACAGTCTTATAAAATGAACCAATTGATACATTTAGAGTCTGGCAAGTGGAGAGCGCAAATGTTTTCCCGGATTCTGGACAGAGGATTTAACACCTAGATTTAGGTTTGCACCCCTCTCCCTGTGTTGATAGCAAAGGACTCAAAACAGGCATAAAACCCAAGGGCTAGCGGATGGGAGAGGAAAAGAAAGGGCCTAACACTTCTTGGAAGATTTAAAGTAGGTGGAAGAAGGGTAACTGACTTAGCAGAATAGAGGAAGCCAAAGTAAATGCCTTCAGAGTTGGGGAATACTAACAGGAAGCAAGGAGATGTGCTTTGGAGGTACTAACGGGTCAAGGGTGGGGATAAAGACAGATACTGTTTGAAAGCTTCTATACAGGGTAATTATATCTTTGAAGTTCATAAACCTCTCCCCCATGTCACATAACCAGATGACTGCCTCTTACCTCTGTAGGTAAAGGGAGGTTTACTTTCTGAAAAATGAATTTTAAAAATACTACAAAGCTGGGGACACCACAGTAAAGGACAGGGGCCTGACCAAAAATAAGAATAAAGGCTGAAAGAGACTGCCCCAGCCCACTTACCCCCTTAAAAACACTGTCTGGGAAGCTTATACTGCCTTTGCTTCTCTGGAGAAAAAGAATGTGCCCAGAAAAAAAGACCTATATAAACATTTGGTGAGTCCCCAGTGAAAATCCCTGTACCAGGAAGCCTCCCAGTTGAGAAGTTTCACTCAGGCACATTCTTTTCAATGCCCCATTCTTTTTTTTCTTTTTCTTTTTTTAAGATATTTATTTGACAGAGATCACAAGTAGGCAAAGAGGCAAGCAGATAGAGAGAGGGAGAAGCAAGCTCCCTGCTGAGCAGAGAGCCCAACACAGGGCTTGATCCCAAGACCCTGGGATCATGACCTGAGCCAAAGTCAGAGGCTTTAACCCACTGAGCCACCCAGGCGCCCCTCCATGCCCCATTCTTAAATATAAGCGGTCAAGGATCACCAGACATTTGAGGTAAGCCTCTAACTTGAAAAGAAGTCAAAGAAAACAAAAAATTCAGTAAAGAGATAAAACAGGGAGTAGAAGAAGAAAAAAAGAGGTAAAGAAGATAGTGTTCATAAAAAGATAATGAGAATGAAGCATTTAGAATATAAAATTTAGCTAAAGTTTTCAAAATTCAGTACAATACTTAGAAGATAAAGTTGAAGAAATTTATCAGAAAGTAGAACAACAAAAAGATGCACAATAGAAGAAAAAAAAAAATGTATGGAAATTAGAGGAAAGCCCAGAGGTTCAACATCTAGGAGGAATTCCAAAGAGATAATAAAGGAAATGGAAGGAAAAAAATACATGAAATGATATAAGAAAATTTTCTAAAATTTAAAAAGTTGTAAATACCACATATCTCCTGACTTCCCAACATAGTGAATGAAACATGACATACATTAATTTTTATTAAATTATAAAATACCAGTGATAAAGAGAAGTGCGATATATATATATATATATATATATATATATATATATATATTCCTTTGAACTGCCAACAACCCCATTTTGCAAATGAGGAAGCTGAGGTGCAAAGAGATTAAGAAATTTATCCAAAATTGCACAGGCCAACTGCTAGGCAGTGTGAGTCCAGAGTCCATTCTTCTTCTTCTTTTTTTTTAAGATTTTATTTTTAAATAAACTCCATACCCAGTGTGGGACTCATATTCACGATGGCGAGATGAGTTGCATGCTCCTTGGGCGCCTGGGTGGCTCAGTGGGTTAAGCCTCTGCCTTCAGCTCAGGTCATGATCTCAGGGTCCTGGGATTGAGCTCCGCATCAAGCTCTCTGCTCAACGGAGAGCTCACTTCCTCCTCCCTCTCTGCCTGCCTCTCTGCCTACTTGTGATCTCTCTCTCTGTCAAATGAATAAATAAAATCTAAAAAAAAAAAAAAAAAAAGAGTTGCATGCTCCACTGACTGAGCCAGGCAGATGCCCCCATTATGCTCTCCTCAAACCATCTAGGCGAAGAGAAGAGCACATAGAAAGCTCTGGCAATAAGAATGGTATCAGATTTCTCAACAGGGAAAAGGAAGCTAAAAGCAATGAGGTAATCCCTTCAAAATCCTGAGGGTAAATTATTTTCTCTGTATAATTCCATACCCAGCCACATCTTATAAATAAGCAGAATAAAGATATTTTTAGACATGCAAAGTGTAAGTGGTTTCATCCCACACACTCTTTCTCAAGAAACTACTAGACAATGTGCTCTAGGAAAATAAAGGGGCAAACTGGGAAAGAGGAAAATGAGGTTCAGGAAACTCAAGCCGGCATAGAAGAAGGTGAAGGGAGGTTTCAAGGTAACAGCTCTATGGCATGTCTAGAGAGCGAGCAGCCTGGAACAGGCACATCACTCAGGAAGAGGAGCCTGAAGGCTCCCAGGAAAGGAAAATGGGCCTGTTTGAGCACTGATATTTTTGATTTTGTGAAAAATTACATTGGAAGGTTAAGGGAAGATGTAAAAAGAATTAGTAACAATTAAATAGAAAACTAGCAAATGAAAAAAAATGAGGCAGTTATCAACTCCAACAAAAAATAAAACCTTGTGTGACAAATGAAATGTAATCATATATAGTATTCAGCAATGAATATTGACATAGTTGTAAATACTATCTAACTACAACAATAAATCAATTTTAAAAATTCAATCAGCTTTTTTCCTACTCAAAGCTCTGAAATCACTTTCCATACAATCCCTGCTACGTATGTCCGACCTCATTTCATGGCACTCACCTTCCCTCTCTCACTAAACTCTAGCCCATTAGCCTTCCTGTGGAGCTCCAAACAAATAGATATCCTTTGTACTCTGCAGTTCCCTTTATCTGGAGTCTCACCTCGGCTCTCTACCTGGCAGGCTCACCCTCAACCCTGTCTCAGCTAAAATTAAACCTCATAAAACCTTCTCTGACATTAGCCAACACCTACCAAATCTCCAACTCTTCACATCATTTATTGGCTTCACAGCTCTAACCCTAATCTGTAATTACCTTGAGAATGTGTTAGTTTACTTTCTAAGTGTCCCTTTCTGCTAGTATGTAAGCTCCAAGATGGCAGGGGATGTTCCCTACCCCCAATACCTAGAACACTATCCGGTCCATAGTTAGTACTCAGGATATATAGAATAAATGAGTGAGAAAGTGAGTGAGTAGGATACACATTGGGGACCCTAGCACCCTCAATGTCCACACTTTCCTTGCTCTTGATGTCTCCTAGCAGTGGAGCCTGGTATCACCAATCTCTCAAGGCTTTGGAGAAGAAATTTAGGCCTCAGTTCTGTTTGTCCACATACACAGCTCTCTAACTGGTTGGAGTGGACCGTACAAAAGGGGAGGAAAATGAGGGAAGCATCCCTGGCCTGCGTCCTCTTAGTTAACCTAGAAAGGGTTAGGGGTTGACAGCAAGATAGGCATCCATCTTTTCCTTGGGGAGAAGCTGGACAGCAAAACAGAGGCAGCAGGTGGTGGAGGGGACAGGACCTCAGGTAGAAATCAGAACAGAATCACAGATAGAATCACAGATAGAAGTAAGGAAGGTGATGGAAGGAAAAAGAAAAGGAAAAGGAAGCCAAAGGCAGAAAAGAAAAAGGAGAGGACGTTGAAGATAAAGGAAGAGAAAGAAGATGAAGAGACAGAAGGACAGAAGAAAAGGCAGTAGCAAGGTTACCTAAGCACATACCCAAAATATTGAGCTGCCTCTTTTACACTCTTGTGGGGGTAGGGAGATTTCTTTCACTTGTTGAGGAGCACTGGGGGGTGCTGGTGAGCTTCAGCATTCACCTTTCTGGGTGATCTCAGATAAGTTTCTGGGCCTCAGTTTCTTCATCTGTAAAACAGGCACAGCCATACCCACCTACTGCAGAGAAGTCATGGAGGGGATCCCATGAGACACGCTGTTATAAATTAGTATTTATTAGATCTATTCAAGTATCAGGCCCTGGAGAAACAAAAGCCTGACATTGCTTCTGTTCCTCAGGAGACTCAGTCTAAAAGGAGATACCCATCATCCCAAAATCAAGACCAAGAATGGTAAGCACCATATGGACTAGAGTGGATTAAGTACTATAGAAGGTCAAATATTTCCTTTTTGGAGGAAGTTTAGGAAAGCTGCCAAGAGGAGGTGGCTTCAAAGCAGGCCTCTGCAGAATGAATAGAATTTGGGTTTGGATATGCAGAGAAGGAATGGGTATTCAATATATGAGCAAAATTAGGGAGGAGGAGAGTGGGGATCATCTGGCTGGATTTCAGCATGGGTTTAGGAAAATAAGACTGGATACATAGACTGGGGAAGGACTTCTCTCTTTCTCTCTTTTTCTTAAGTAAGCTCTACACACAAAGTGGTGCTTGAACTTATGACCCTGAGATCGGGAGTCACATGCTCTACTGACTGAGCCAGCGAGGTGCCCTAAGAAGGGCTCCTAAAGGTGTTAGGGACTCCCCAGACTGAATGGGCTAATCTAGAGATTTCTCAAAGCCTCTGTCATGACTCCCCCTGAAAAGCTTAGTAAGAACAAATATTTTTAATTATAGCGCATCATTTCTGCCATCCCCCAGTTCAAAACCAACAGGGTCAATGGCTCTACCTCCAATAAGAACAGCACTGTGATACAAACTAAATACACATTGTCCCAGCCCTCCCAGCACACACCTGAAGGGTCGTTGGAGGCCGGCTAGGCCAGAGCCCCATTACATAGATAGGGAAACTGTGACTCAGAGAAAAGAAACAATCTTCCCAAAGACATTTGTGCTTGGGTTCCCAATCACCTGACCCTTAGTTTGCCAGGTTCCCCTACCCCAACACCAACCACTCAGCTTATGGGTCTCTGCTACCTTGTTCTCCAATCACCGCAACCTCCCCCACTCTAGGGTTTCTCAAAAGCTGTCCTGGGATCAGTTGCTCATGGTTGGCTCCAGTGGTGAAGGCAGCCAAACTCTTGCGTAGCAGAAGGACAGTGTGTACATGCTTATGTTTGCTTGTCCCAGCCTGCCCATCCTGTCATTAAACATTTATTAGGGAATAATAGCTGGAAAATAACTGGGAAAACACCTTTGGTCGAAAAGACTAGGGCACCCAGTCCCTAAAGGGATACGCTTGTAAAGGCTAATCACAAATGTGAACCAAAAGCCAAGACCAAGCACATTGAGGCCCTTACTAAAGCAGAGAGGTTGGGTTGCTAAAATGTGTCTGGGGAGAATGCAGAAAAGTGAACGGATGTGGGGATGAGGGTACAGAAAAAGTCTGCATGAAGGGTCCAGATCATGGGGCCAATTGTAAGTTCGGGTCTGTTCCCTCTCCCACATGAAGGTCTTCCCCACCCCTCCAACAATGTGCTGTGTGTGCTGGAGCTGGGTTTGCTTGGTCTTCCAAGGACAATGCCATGGAGCAAAAAACTGGGATGTTCTGCAGGATGCTTGACAAAAGCTTAACAAACCAGTCAGGAGCCCCAAGGAGGAAGGCAGAGGCAGGCCCGCAGAGAGTGTCTCCTCCTTCCTGTCAATCACCAAGGACCATCTGACCTGTGTGCTCTACAAGTCCTGGTTCCTGACTTCAAAAATCTGAGTTGCAGAGGACTCCTGAGAAAGCTGTGTTTTGCATTCCAATAAAAGACCTTGGATTCTTGTCTGGAGAAGTTAGCAAACATCAGGGTAGGTGCTATGGAAAGTACTTTCAGTTCCCAGATTGAGAAGCAGCTCAATGTTCTGAACTTCAGACCTGTATGTACATCTGCCTCCAAGACATCATCTAGATGTTCTAGAGCCAACTCAGATTCAACAGACCCTGAACTGAATTCATTATCTTCCCTTCCACCCCAACTCTTGGGTCTTCTGCGTCTTCATTTCAGCAAATGACAAAATTATCCATCCATTTACTCAAGCCAGAAACCCAGGAGTTACCCAGGACTCCCTCTTTTCTCCCAACTCCCATATCCAACTTCCATGTTGCCTAATCCAGCAGCAACTTCTGTGCCCTCTTCTTATCCTGCAGCTCAGTAGCATCCAATGACATCAGATGTCCACTCATTTTGCAACACTTTCCTCTCAGCCACTATGAAACCACACTCTCAATTTTCGTGTCATCTCACCTGCCTCTTCTCTTTTGCTCAACTACTAAACATTAATCTAATCTTAGTCTTAGTCTAGTCTTAGTCTTGTCTATCTAGATTCTTGTAGTAGTCATTCTTCTCCAAGTCCACGACTTTAAGTACTGTCTGATGACGGAAACTACCCATTGTGAATCTCTAGCTCTCATCTTTCCTCTAAACTTTCGTCTCATAAATCCACCTGCCAAGTTGATATGTAGCTTCAATTAGCATTGTACTAAACCAAACTCCTGATGCCATGTGTGTTCAATCCTGAACCTCACTTTCCTCATCCCGTATGTGTCACCCTCATTCACCATGTTGCTCAACACTCAAAACTTGTAAACTAAAAAACAAACAAAAAAACAACTTGTAAGCCATACTCTATCCTTTCTCCCACACCTCTAATTCAAAATCAACAAAGCCTATAGATCTACCTCCAAAAATATCTCCCCAATATACCCACTTCTCTCCATCTTCATTCACCATCGGTCTGGCCCAGAGTCAACATCATCTTTCTCTTGGACAACTGCAGTAACTCCTTTCCTTGTTTCTACCCTGGCCCTCTTCCAATTCATTCTTAACACAGCAGCCAGAGGACTCATAAACTCAAAAATATGATCATATAACTCCCCTGCCAAAGCCCTTCAAAGGGTTTCCATAATACTTAAAATGCAAAATAAAGTATGAAATAAAATCCATGGTTGATCAATCTGATCTTGCCTCTTGTCACTTCCCTAATATCACATCCAACCACTCTCCCACTTGCTCACTACATTCCTGACACACTGGAATTCTTTTTGTCTTTAGAACATGCCAAGACTTTCCTGCTTTAAGCACTGGTGCTCCCTCTACCTAGATCTCTATACTCCTTGATTTTTGCTCAGATTAAATGTCGCTTTCTCAAAGCCAAGTAACAGAAAACCCAACTAAAAGTGGTTTGACCAATAGATTTATTTTCTTACATAACCAAAGTCTTAAATTAGGACCTTTCTGGATAATAAGCGTCCCAACGATGTTATCAAGGATCCAGGTCCTTTCTAACTTCCTATCAACCAACCCCAGTTTCTGGGCTAGCACTCCCCACAAAGATTCCGTCATGTACTAATATCTAAAGGTAGAAACATCCTGTGCTTTTTTAACAAAAGAACTCAGAATCTTTCCCAGAAGTCTCCAACAGACTTCCCAACTTCTCATTGTCAAGAACTAGGCCATATACTCACCCATAGACTGATCAGGCCAGGCAATGGGGCCACATGATCAATCAAGGAGAGGAGGGTGAACACCAGAATAAAATCACTCTTGTGCAAGAAGGCAGGAGGGGAAAAGGCAGTTGAGCTGGTAACCAACAATGCTTGATCTTCCCTATACCATGCAATCTAACGTTGCCCCCACTTTTCAGTGTTTAAATAATTTTTTCCCATAGTATTTATTATCATCTGAGGCATTATAATGTAGGGGTTAGTAAGAGACTTTGAAACCAAATTACCTAGAATGGAAACTTGGCTACCGCCTTATTAGCTGTTGAGTTAAATTACTCAATCTCTCCGTTTCCTTACCTGTAAAATGAGGAAGATGACGATACTATCATCACTGTTGTAAGAATTAAATAGGTAAAATGCTTAGAATGGTCACCCTAGCTCCTAAACCCTGGAGACACTTTTGTATCCTTATAATAAATTTCCCTTTCTCGCTTGAACTCTCCATTTCTGGGGTTTCAGGGGGCCCCACTCTCTTCCCTGCTCCGTCAGTTCTCTTTGGCGCCATCTGGCGCCCACAAGAGAAGAGACGCGCCTGCGCCCTCTTCGCCCTGGGTCCATTGTCTCTTGGTGGCCGAATCTGGTCTCTATACCTTTAAGATGCTCGGCCAAGACCGAGGAACCCAAGGCCGTGGGCGTAAAGGGCGGGCTGCAGTCAAGTCCACTTAATTAATTGGCCTTTCCTGCGGCTCCGCCCCGGAAGCAGTCGTGAACCCCTGTGATTGGCCAGGAGCCCTGGAGGCGGGGTTCGAGCTTGGCGCGGTGTTGTTCCGTGTGCATCCCGAGTGCTGCGTCGTGGGCGGTATGTCTCGGGCGAATGGGGACGCGCGTGGGGGCACGGAGGGAGACGGCATTGCTGCTACCGGCCCCTTCAGCTTCAGTCCGGAGCCCACGCTCGAGGACATGTAAGCCGTCCCTACCCAGCCTGGGGAGGTCGCCCCTTTTCTCCCGCCTATTGGGGAGGGTCTCTCCACGTGGTCTGGAAGAAGGCTAGAGGCTCTGCTGGGGTCCCGGCTCGGCCGGCTGATCTCTGGAGAGTCATGTAACCTCCTTATCTGCAAATTGGACATAGTGATGCACACCAGAGGCAGGGGAAATGGTGACGCCCGGTGAGTAATATTAGAACCAGCCCTGGGGAAATTGGGCAGCTGCTTCCGATGCTGCTTCTGTCCGGCCTCTGCCCTCCAGGAGTGGGTGGTAGGAAGAGGGCAAATGTCAGTGCTGAAAGGTGGGTGATATTATTTTTGCTGGAGGAAGTCAAGGAGGGCTTCTCAGGGGAAGTGTCCCTGGAGCTGCACTTTGTAAAATTCGATATGCAGGGAGAGGAATATTCCAGGTGGAGGAAACTGCAGAAGCAGCAGTAGAAGGTGCAGTAATGGAAGAGAGGGTATTGTTAGTTTTTGGCAGAGTTGAGGGCCTGCGCAGTGCACACCCTCTTTATCGATGAGAAGTCCAGGTCCCAAAGAGAAGAATGATTGCTTGAGGCCATCCAAGGAATTTGTTGCAGAACTCCTGATACTTATGCCCCCATTATATATCACTGAGATGCCCGCCTGGGCTCTTTGTCTTCTCTTGGGTTCTCGAACCCAAGACCAGGTCTTCCACTTCTTTCTTCTTTTCTAGCCGCCGCCTCCATGCTGAGTTTGCTGCTGAACGAGACTGGGGCCAGTTCCACCAGCCTCGGAACCTCCTACTGGCCTTGGTGGGGGAAGTGGGGGAGCTGGCAGAACTCTTGTGAGTAGATGAAGTCTTCTTGGAATAGTCTGTGTGTTATGTGGGAGGGGAACATTTATCTGATCATTAAATATCCATGCTGGGCTCTGTACCTGGGGATAGGGATGACTCATCTGCCCCTGCCCTCTTGGGGCATCCAGTCTTCTGGAAAGAAAAGTGTGAAAACAGCAAGGCAGGTCCAGGTCATAAAGGATGGTGGCAGCCTCTGGGGTGGAAAGGAGGGTATTTTTTGGAAGACCTCCCAGTGCATGCCAGCCTTGAGAATCATTGGCAAAGGTGGTGAAGTGGGAATGGGCAAGTTGAATTCAGGGAGATTCTGAAAGTCCTTCGGGGTAAGCTTTTCAAGGAAGGGCAAGGATATTGTATCTGTTTTGTTGCCTGCCATGTCCCACATGCCTGGGGTACCGCAGTAGATATCTACAGAACGAGTGATGGGGCTGTGGAAGAGAGGGGAGCCAATACGAACTCAGAGGGACAGAGCTGAAGTTAGGAAGTGATGGAGTTTGGACAGAAGACCTGACCAGATTTGACAGGTAGAAAGATCCCTTTCTGCAGGGTGAATTGGGTCACGAAGAGAATTGGGGCAGGGGAAACCCATGAGGAGGCTGATACAGATCAGGCAAGAGGTGGTAAGGCAGGCCTAAACCAGGGCATTCGCTTTGGGGATGGAGACATGAGAGCACAGAGATATGTGTGAGGGCAAGCCATTCATTCGTTACAGATGAATGAGCATCAGCGATGTGCTAGGGCTTCTAGAATGAAGCCCTGAACAAGATGGACATGGTTCCTGGGGCACCTGGCTGGCCCAGTCAGTGGAATATGCAACTCTTGATCCCAGGGTTGTGGGTGTAGAGATGACTTAAAAATAAATCTTCGGGGGAAAAAAAAGGCATGGTTCTTGCCTTCACAGTACAAGGAGACTAACAATAAATAAACTAATTTTTTTTTTAAGATTTATTTATTAGAGAAAGCGAGCAGGGAAAGGGCAAGGTGGGGGAGAGAATCTGTTTTTTACAGAGATTTTATTTATTTATTTGACAGAGATCACAAGTAGGCAGAGAGGCAGCCAGAGGGGGGGGGGGGGAGCAGATTTTCTGCTGAGCAGAGAGCCAGATGTGGGGCTTGATCCCAGGACCCTGGGATCATGACCCGAGCCAAAGGTAGAGGCTTTAACCCACTGAACCACCCAGGCGCCCCATAGGAGAGAGAATCTTAAGCAGGCTTCACAACCAATACAGAGCTTAACACAGGGCTTGATCTCCCAACCCTGAGATTGTGAACTAAGCTGAAATCAAGAGTCCACACTTAACTGACTAAGCCACCCAGGCACCGCTCAACTAATTTTAAAAGGTCAGGAATTGTGATAAATTCTATGAGGAAAATAAAACAAGGTGATGAGAAAGAAAGTAACAGAAGGAGAAGGCTTTTCTGAGGAGGGGACATTTGTGCTGAGACCTGAAGAACGGGAAGGAACAGCCATGGGAAGGATCTGGGGGGAGCAGGGAGAAGAGCATTTAAAGCAGAGGGAGCAAAGGCCCTGTGACAGTTTGACCCGTTTGCCAGACAGAACAAGCCAGAGTGGTTTTCGGTGGGGAGAAGCGGGGAGGGGTGGATAATGACTTTGGAAGAGAGAGCTCATGTGGACCTGTACAGCATGGTCGGGAGTTTGGATTTTATTCTAAGTACGGTTGGGGGAATTATAGCAGCAGAGGGACAAAATGTAATTTGTGGGTTTAAAAGGTGGTACTGGGCAAGAGTAGAAGGTGAGTTAGCCAGCTTTCACAGTGGTCCAGTTCTGGGACTTAGTCTGGAGTCACAGTGGCTAGGGCTGGGGAGAAGTAGAATTGGGTCTTAACAAGTGAAATGTTCTCTTGGCCAGTCCTCGGCTCAGGTTGGGACACAGAGGTCTGGATGAATTACCTTCGGGGGTCTTCTTCCCACCCTCACTCTGCCTAGGGCCCAGGTGGGTTGAGTTGGAAGAACTTCCTAAGAGGTAGGAATGCATTGCTGCAAGGACTGGGGTGCTCCTAAGAGAGGCAGAGCCCATCATCTTAGCTAGCATCTGTGTTTGTGTCTATCTCTGTTTTCTGCCCCCAGTCAATGGAAGCCCGATGAAGAGCCTGGCCCCCAAGCCTGGCCCCCCAGGGAACGGGCGGCCCTTCAGGAGGAGCTTAGTGATGTCCTCATCTACCTGGTAGCATTAGCAGCCCGCTGCCATGTGGATCTGCCCCGAGCGGTGCTCTCCAAGATGGACCTCAACCGCCGGCGCTACCCAGCACATCTGTCCCGCGGCTCTGCCCTCAAGTATACAGACTTGCCCCATGGGGCCACCTCTGAAGACCAAGCTGTGGGGCCTGAAGACTGTGACCGTGAGTCCACAGGCCAGGCCTCAACCTAGAAACATGGGCACAGGACTTTGCAACCCAGCATGGCATCTGAGAAGCAGAGTATGGCCTGGCCATGGAACTTTGTTCTAGTCCTTTCCTAATGGATCAGGGGCCTTCGGACTTCCTAAGGCCTGTGGCCCGAAAACCTCCAGAAGACAGCCTCCTGTTATTTTTTTCACTCTCATTAAGTTTTGGTTAGCAACTTCTAGATTCTTCTGGAGTGACTGGGGAGACTCTATCTCAGCAGGTACTAGAGAGGGGCACCAGGGATGCCTCTGAGCCCAGCTGCCATGTTTCTCTTGGGTACCTCCCACCTAGAGGGCAGAGAGATCAGATTTCCAGCAAGATCCTGGTGTGGTGCCATGCAATTCCTTTATCCCTTCTGGACCTCTACAGGAGATTGGAATCTGTATGTAGTGTTGGATAAGGGTCCAGATTCTGGAGCCAGGCTGTCTGGGTTCAAATGCTGTACTTTGATACTTACGAGCTGGATGATGTTCATCAAATTACTTCATCTTTCTGCACCTTGGTTTCCTCATCTAAAATGAAAATAATGGTATCTACCTTATAGGGTTGTAGGGTCTAAGTTATTTTTAAATGTAGCGCTGAGGACAATGCGTGGCACATAGGAGGGACTTTCTAAGTTTGTGGTTCTCTGTTTGCTTTTTCAACTCAAAACTTTCAGGGGCCCTGAGCAGGGAATGTCAACAGTTAAGAGGGGCCTGGGCCTAAAACCCATCCTTGCCTATCAGGACCCCAACGCTGTGAGAGCCTAATGCCCCTCTCCCTGGGCCTCATCACAAATTGGGGTCAAGTGTCTGATGTGGAGAACAGAGATCTCTCTCATCTTGGAGAGGGCCTCTTGCCTCCTCCCCTGTCCTCTCAAGGCCAATTTCCACTTGGACAAAGATAGTGTGGGGTGTGTATGATTTACCTCTTGTGAGACCTCAGGCACATCACTTCCCTTTTGAGGATACCCATGGCCTCCCCTCCACTGTGGAGTGATGCTGGGGGAAAAAACCCTCAAACTACTTTTGCCACCCCTAGGAGTCTATTTCCACATCAGTAAAATGAGGCATTCCTCTTTACTGGTCTCATTGCTATTACTAACAACCTCACTCCCTTTTAACCAGTGACCTCTTACTTCCCAGGTAAAACACAGTCCGGATTAGAACTGCTTCAGCTTTGTATTCCCAAACCCACCTTTCCTCTCCCTACTGGTCTCTTATCGTATATACTTTCCATGAGTTATTTCCCCTCTCTTCTATATAACCAATTCTCGTCCTTTCTACCAGGTTGGCCAACAGCATATATGTAAAGCAGACTTGAGTTTCCTCCCTCTTGAAAAACAAACCCAACGAACCTCCAACCATTTCCCTCTTGCTTTTCACAGCCAAGCCTCTTAAAATGGGTTGTCTACACCCATCCACCGGGCTTCCTCATTCTCCTATTTATACTCTAGCCCACTCAAAGATGGCTTTCACCCCCTCCTCCTCCTCTCACCACTTTCCCTGAACTATAGATACAGCGTGTAACAGAACTGACCACTCCCTCCGTGAAACACTTTCCTCCAGATTTCCCAGACAGGACACTTCTGTTTTCTTTCTACCTCTGGCTGTTCTGTCAGACTCCTTGGGTACCCTCCTCCAGTGGTGGTATTGTGCACTCCAGACCCTATATCCCCAAGCCATTTCCAGTCACCTGACTCCCATGCATTTACCTCACACTCAGCGTGCCCAGATTGGGATGTAACAGTGGCCACCACTTCCAATCCTATCTTCTCTCTCCTACACTTAAGTTCATTACTGCTCACCAAACAATGCAGCGGCTGTTTGACCAGAATGTGCTCCATTTGTGGAGCCTTCCAGACCTGAAGTTATGAGGGCGCCCCACACATAAAGTCGGGGAACCCCTTTGGGCCTATAGCCCCACTTAGTTCTATAAGTCACTTAAGCCTGAGTAAAACGCCAGCTTTCCTCCTCCCTCGCCCCCCACCTCACTCACAGGCACGGTGGGGCAAGGATATAATACTTTATTCACTAACAAGGGTCAAAGGGTTGTAGTGATGGGGAGTGGGCACTGTTTCCGGGGGTCCCAGTGAGGGGATTCTCCCTGCCTCCCAGTTGCCAGGCAGCCAGGCCTGCCATCCCACCCTTTCCCAGCCCCTGGGTGGTGAGCTGGGGACGTCCTACTTAATGCAGCCCCAGTTAGGGGTCCCCGCGTGTCCGCCCCCTCCCCCAAGCCGGATGCTCGCAGCCCTTCGGCGACAAGAACGGCGGCTCAGCTGCCCTCGCACTCTGGGCAGCGCTCGGTGGCCGTTGCGGCCGTGGCGCCAGGGGGAAGCTTGAAGTCCCGGCCGCAGCGGGCGCAGATATAGAGACGGCGCCGCAAGTGCGCGCGACGGTGGCGGATGAAGTGCGAACTGAGACGGAAGCGCCGGCCGCACTCCGCGCACGGGTAGGGCCGCTCGCCCGTATGCGTGCGCGCATGCTCCGCCAGGTTGGAACGGTGGCCGAAGCGGCGGCCGCACACGGCGCAGCGGTGCGGTTTCTCGCCCGTGTGCACGCGGCGGTGCTTGGCCAGCGCGGAACTCTGCGCGAAGCGCGTGCCGCAGTCGGCGCATGCGTACGGCCTCTCGCCCGTGTGCGTGCGTCGGTGGCGCGCCAGGCACGAGCTGCCGCCGAAGGCGCGTCCGCAGTCCGGGCACGCGTACGGCTTCTCGCCCGTGTGCACGCGCAGGTGCTGTGCGTAGTTGGAGCTCTGCGCGAAGCGGCGGCCGCAGTGCGCGCATGCGTACGGCTTCTCGCCCGTGTGGCGCCGCCGGTGCTGCCGCAGGTTCGAGGCAGCCGAAAAGCGCTTGTCGCACTCGGGGCACTCGTAGGGCCGCTCGCCCGTGTGCGTGCGGCCGTGTTTGGTCAGCGCCGACTTCTGCGAGAAGCGCCGGCCGCACTCTGTGCACGCGAAGGGCCGCTCGCCTGTGTGCGTGCGTGCGTGCTTGGCCAGCGTGGAGCGGCGCGCGAAGGCGCGGCCGCAGTCCGGGCACGCGTGTGGGCGCGCCGGGTCGGCCGACGGCGCGGGCGCCTCGCTCGTCCGGACCTGCGGGGAGAGGGGGAGGGGGGACACGTCAGCCCCGACTGCCGGGCTCCGGGCGCGGGAACCGGAGGCCAGGGTGTCCGCGAGCTGCAGCCTCTCAGTTCCCGTTTGTAAAATAGAAAAAGCGGCGGCGCCCGCCTCGGGGCGGTTGTGCACTTTAAATGAGACAGTACGTTAACACACGTACACAAGGCCTAGTGTCATTCTAGCAATTCGTTACTAATCGACATATTTATTGACCGCGTACAATGTGCCAGGCTCTGTTTAGGCAATGGGGATTCAACATCAAATTTTAAAAATCTGCTTCAGGAAAAATGGACAGAGTGCTGGTATTGGGGCAGGGAGGAGGGTGCTGCACATTTAAATAGGACTGTTAAGAAACTTTACAGAGGGACCAGCAAGGCCCCGCGGGGAGTCTGCCTGTTGAGTTCCAGGAATGGCTTGAAAAAGTGCCTAAGGCAGAATGCTTGAGGGGGAGAATGATGGAAGAAGTGGTCTTGGAGAGGATCTCTTAGCTTAGGGCCAAGTAATATGAATGAGATGGGGAGCCAATAGAGATGTCAGGTGGTTTGGAACAGGGATCTGAACACACCAAACTCATTTTAAAAGTCACCCTCAGGTTGCTGGAGTTGAGAACAGAAAACAGGGGAGAGGGCAGAAGCAGGAGCCCAGTGAGGAGGCTACCTGTACCGCAGCCATCTCTGAAGAGAAGACAGTGGCTCAGACCGAGGTGACAGGTGGAAAGTGAAGGTAGGTGATCTGCTTCAGGATATATTTCGCAGTTTGAGACAACAGATTGGATAATAGATTGGGTAGGTGGTGTAATGAAAGGAGTCAAAATGACTCCCAAGGTTTTTGAGTTTGGCCACTGCAAAGGTAAAATGGCCGTTCTCAGAGATGAGAGCAGTGGGAGAAGCAAGGTGGTAGATGAAATTTACTTCGGAGCATATCTGCAGTTCTGGACACATCTGGAGCTGAAAGAGACCTGTGCTTAGGGATGTTAACTGAGAAGCTGTCAACCTATCAATGGTCTTTAAAGCTGAGTCTGGATGAGATCACCCAGGAATGGGCAGAGAGAATCTCGGGGAGCAAGATGGGCAGCCAGCAGTGAGGCAGGAGAGCCAGGAGGGCATAATGTCTTAGAAGTCAGGCTGGGACAAAGTCCAGGCTCTTTAATAAACTTTTCAGAACAAGCACCTACCATTTTTTAAGTGGCGAAGAAAGCAAGGCCTGAAATGGAAAATTTTGAAAATGAGCCAGTTTCATGAGGTCTGAGCCTTTAGAGATAAAATTTTAAAAAAAAGAAAAGAAATGCTTTGTAAGAGGCAGGGGAAGAGAAAACATTTTGTACCAACAGCAGAGTGAAGAGGAATATTGGGGGCACGTTGCTCCCTTCTCAGAAAAAAGAATGCTCGTCCCAGCAAAAGTGATATACTGAACACCTACCGTGAACCAGACAGGCACATTAATTCAAAACCAAATGAAGGGGCACCTGGGTGGCTCAGTGGGTTAAAGCCTCTGCCTTCAGCTCAGGTCATGGTCCCAGGGTCCTGGGATCGAGCCCTGCATTGGGCTCTCTGCTCAGCAAGGAGCCTGCTTCCCGCCCCCCCTCTGCCTGCCTCTCTGCCTACTTGTGATCTCTGTCAAATAAATAAATAAAATCTTTAAAAAAAAAAAAAGAAAGAAAGAAAGAAAAGAAATGCCTGGCACAGATTAAGGACAAGAAAGTGTTCGCTTCTCCTCATATTCAGTCTCCACAAAGCAGTTAGTATTGTTCTCATTTTATAGATAAGGAAACTGTTAAGAGAGGATGAGTGACAAGGAACAGTAAGGCTCTTTTCTTTCTGAAGTTGCAAGGAGGGCAACTTCAAGCCTTTCAAGATCCTTTGTAAAAAGGCAGCTTTTCTGTAACCAACTCAGAAACTGGAAAATAAGGCAGTTTGGGAAATTAGTGACCAGCCATGGGAACTCTCGTTTAAACAGTATACATAATGGTAACAGTGATAACATTACCTCGTAAGGCTTTGACAATGCTATTTTATGTACATTATCGTATTAGAGCTTCCTGTCAACCTCTTGAATAGGGTGTTATCTTTTGAGAGTTGAGAAAACAAAGGCTCATTGAGTTAGATTCAAAAGCCAGGGGGAGTTGTGCCTGACTCTAGAGCAATCACCCTTACCCTGTAGGCTACAGTACTTCCCCACCTAGAACAGCCGAGATGAGACAGAGGCTGGACTCCAAGTCCCTGGTGCTTTCCAAGAGGGATTCAAGGTTAAAATACAACTTGATACTTTAAATCAAGAAACTCCCCACAGCAGGTTTGGCACAGTCTGAATTCAAGGTCATACTTTCCAATCTTGCCCTGGTTTTGACATCTGTTGGCTTTATTTCAACATGTCAGCCACTGTGGCGAGGATTTTTCTTATTATATTTACATTTTTCTGGCCCATTTTCTTTGGCACCCTTCTGTAAGATGACTTTGACGAGTCTGCGGGCTTCCTTATGCTGGGTTCACTGCCTTAATGAGAAAGGAATTCTTCACATGAGTAGCCTTTGTATCTCTAGCTTCAAGAAGAGGGGCCTTGGATGCCTCCAGGGAGATTTTTTTTTTTTTTTTAAGTAATCTCTACACTCAACGTGGGCCTCTATTGCATGACCCTCAAACACATGAGATCAAGAGTCACATGCTCTACCAACTGAGCCAGCCAGGAACACTCCAGGAAGAATCTTGGTGAGACAGGCAGGGTCGAGCTCATTAAGACTCTGGGCAAGTCACTCCCTTCCCCTGCCTCAGTGTCCCAAGGAAGGGGAGGTAGGCTAGGGGAGATAAAAATTTCCCAACTTGAAGCATGCAAACCTCAAGAGGCAAGAGGACTATAGGTGTTACGTAGGGAAACTATCTTCTTATAATCATGTGTCTATTTTCATGGACATTAGAAAAACAATAGATCACATGAAATCCACAATTCCATCCATGTTATTGTGTAGACGAAGGCAGGTTTATTTAACAAAACGATGAGAATCTATCTGACGAAAAGCATTAAATAAAGGAGCACAACAGGTGGGCAATGTACACGTCACTGAAGCTTGGCAAATACCTGGCTAGGGGATCATTAAAGGCCCTTCTATGTCTTAAATTCTACAGCTAGTAGACTTGAACATTAAAATGGTATTTGCACTATAATGAGAGGTGCTATGAGTATATAATCAATATCAATATTCTATCATAATGGGAAAATCCAAGTATTTGAAGTTTGTGATTTTGTCTTCCTGCTTATGTTTTTGTTTGTTTGCTTAGGGTTTTTTTTGTTTGTTTGTTTAAATCGGGCAAACATGTCTGTTTCGCCCTAGCCATTACTTTCCTAAATTAAGAACAACAGCTGCCATCACTGATAATTCACTACATGCTACGAACTGTGCTAAGGGCTTTTCATCCATGTTCTCGTTTTAAACTCTCACAACCCTTTGGGTTAGGTACTATCTGCTCCATTTTTGAACAAGGAAATAAGACCCACCAATAAAGCGATTACCCAAGGCCCTACCACTCATCAATGGCAGAGCCAGAGTTGGCACTGAGAGTCTGTCCTTGTCCAAAATACCTATTCTCTTAGCCATGATGCAATTCTCTCTGACAAGTTGGAGATCACCTACACAGCTTGTCTCTCTGCCCTAGGCTCTTTTAGCAGTCAGGATCTCATCTCCCCTTCTTGGTACAAAGCATAAAATAATGACCCTATTCTCTTGCTCCTAGTTACAGGAATTGTGGTCCACAGGTCAGCAACATCAGCATCACCTAGGAACTTGCTAGAAATGCAGAATCTCAAGGCCGACCCCAAACCTGTAGAATCAAAACCTTCATTTTTAACAAAATCACCAGGTAATTTGTATGCATGTTAAAAGTGAAGAAACCTGATCTAGAAGAGACAAGGGCTACTGCTGGAGAAAGCAGGTGGAAAGGGGGAAGAGGGCTTTACAGGCTGAAAGACCACATGGGCACAGAGTTAGAGATGAGAAAGGGTCAGGTATGTTTGAAGTCAGGGCATGGGATGGGGACTGAGTGATTAGAGATAGCCAGGATGGGGGGTCAGAGGGTGAAGAGCTTTGAATGCCAGGCTTAGGAGCTGAGACTTTAGCCTGAAGGAAACCGGAAACCACTCAAGGGTTTAAGCAAAAAGAGGCAGGATTGGATGTGCTTAGGGCCCTCTGAGAAAATCTCTTCTACTTATTAAAGATAGACTAGATTTTCATAGGCAGCGAGAGGGTTCTCCAGGCCCTGAATGTGGCATAATTAAGGTCTATTCTGGACAATGAGTGGCCATGGGACTGTGTGATAGCAAGAAGTCACAGAATGTCAGCCTTGGAAAGAGCTTTCGAGATCACCATTTTTGGAAACTGAGTCTCAGGGAGACCACACAGCAAGTTAATGAGCTATGCTGTGGGCACAGTACTAAATACTAGTCGGATGTCTGTGTGCCATCCTCAATTCCAGCCTCCTTCCCCAAACCCAGTAACCCAGATGATACTTCTCAGGCTGGTATTCGAGGACCTTAACTTTCATTACCCCTCTTTACAGAGGAGAAAGCTAAGGCCAAGCTGGTAAATGACAGAATTAGGATTTGAACCAATGCTTTTCATCGCTACATGATACCCTTTGGAGTCCAGCCCTCCATACCTTTGATGACTAGACATGCCTACTCCCCACCTCCAGCCAGCCCAGTCGGGGTTCCCAAATATCCCCTTCTCTCCATCTTTTCTCCACTGCTATCACAACCTTAGAGCAGGCTGTCAGCGTTCCCTGGCCTGGTCTTCCCCATAATAGCCAGTGATTCTTCTAAATAGAAAATCCAGCCATGTCCCTCCCCCAATTTGATGCTCTAAATTCCTATGCTGGCTTCCAATGCCATTTTACTCACTGTTTCCCCCTGACTTCTCTGGCCTTATCTCCGCTGAACCTCTGTGTTTGCTATTCCTCCTCCTGGAATACCCTTTCTCCTTCTGTATTTGCCAGATCACCACGGTGTCTTCAAACATCAAGTCAAAAGTCACCTCCATGAAGCCTCCCCATTGTCTGCCCCCAGTCCTCTGTCTAGGCCTTCAGTCTGGCTTCTCTGTTCACTCCCAGCCCTGGGGTTCAGCCCAGAAGGTTCTTTGATAAAAACAAGTTGAAAAATCTCCAGAAGGATGACCTCGTGCAAGGTCCTGAACCGCAAGGAGAAGAAGGACTATCAGCAGCAAATTTTTACATAGTGTTTATTATGCACCAGACACGGTTCTAACTCTTCTCAAATACTAACTCATTTAGTCCTCACAACCTCAAGGAGTAGATGCTGTTATGATTTCCCTTTTACAAAGAGGAAACTGAGCCAAAAAGAGGGAAAGAAACTTATCCAAGGCCATACAGCTGGGAGGTGATGGAGTTGGAAGTCTACCTAAGCTCTGGAGTCTGGGTTCTTTTTTTTTTTTTTTAACATTTTATTTTTTTAAGTAATCTTCACACCCACCATGGGACTCAAACCCACAACCCCAAGATTAAAAGTCACGTGTTCTACCGACTGAGCCGGCCACGTGCCCCTGGAGTCTGGGTTCTTAACTTATAGGCCAAAGGTCAGATCAGGGGATCCATAGAGCCAGAAGAGGCAGGATGTGCTAGAATGACAGGCCAAGGAGGCCTCAGGAAAACGGAATTCAACAGTTATTTTGACTGCAACTGGTTGCCAAAGCAGCCAGCCCCCTCCCCCCAGGGCCCACCATACCCACTAGGGGGCAGCAGAACCGTCTTTCCCAGAGAACTGGCCCCTTGCAGGAAGAAATGGGAGGGAGCCTGGGCCCAGATACCCCGATCAACAGGAGTCCTCCAGATGGACACAGGGCTCCTCTGGCAGGGGGGTAAGTCTTATAAGGTTCTGGGAGGTGAAAACATGCCTAGTAGCATTTAGGATCTCCCAAAGGGAAATCTAACTCATATTCAGATCTCCTTAAAACTCCTCTCTTTAAACCTTCAAAACCCTCAAGATAAAACCCAGAGGAAAGGTCCCACCCAGCCTGCCAACCACCTTACTCTCATCCATGCTCCGCATGACTGAACCACCCGCCTTCACTTCTCCCAGTGCCCCACCCACTTCCCTGAGTGATGACTAGGGCCATTCCTTCTAAATCTCAGATCCCCACTGGTCTCAGCTAAGCTGCCCCTTTACTGACTTTGAGACCTTGGGCCAGTCACCAAACGGTCCAGGCTCCAGGGCCTCAGTTTCCTCACCTGTAAAAGGGAACAAATACTACCTACGTTCCAGATTTGCAGTACTTAGAACAGTGTCTGGTGCATAGCAAATGCTACTGAGGGCCACTTGGTACTGTTGTTGTTGCCTACCTAACCACCACTCCCCCCACCCCCAAGCATACAGTTCCCAGCTCTGGGCTTCCATGCCTCCTGTGCCTGCACCCATCACACAGGATTGTAGCTGCGTGGTTATTCATCAGTCCCATCCCGCTAGACATCAAGCTCCACAGGGAACCAAGGACAGCTAGCACAGTACCTGTGACATCTCTATGACGGCATTATGGACAGTAGGGGAGAAGGATGAGCCACCAACCCTGAGATTCTTCGTCTTAGACTCAGAGGAAAGTAGGGGCTGGATCGCTGGTTTCTCTAAGGAAGGCTGGGCCTGACCAGATTTAAGGGGGACCAAGCCCCCACGGGTGGGACACGTACCTCCTTGTTGTCCATGGGGATCTTGAGTTTCACCACCTCATACTTCTCCTCACCCTCATCTTCCTCACCCTTCACCAGCAGCACCATCTCCTCTTGCATTTCTTCCTCTTCCTCTTCCTCCGTCTGCTGTTCACCAGGCATCTTGGCGTCCTAGGGGGAAGCGCTGGGTCAAAAGCTCAGGACTTGCACCCCCCCACCACCACCACCCTGCCCCCCGCCCCATGGCCCTGACCCCAGCAAGGCGGTGGAGCCTTGGCTTTGCCCGCCCTGCACTGCCCTCTTCCCTCCACCCCAGGACCAGCTCCGAAGACACTCGTTCTCCCCACTCATCCCGGCATTCAAGGCCCTGAATAGTTCGAATCTCCAGCCCCAGCAAGTCGCCACCCTCCCCGCGCTGAGTCACTCCCCGGCGCCCCGGCCAGCGGTCCAGAGCTCCAGGGCACGGGCTGGGGGCGGGATCGGGCGGAGACCCTGGGGGGGTGCGCACTCACCAGCCGCAGATTCCGAGCTCGCACAGCCCCTGGCCAGGGCGCCGGGCGGTTGGGCACTCTGCGAGGCCGCGGCTCCGGGGGCGGGGCGGGGCGGGGCCTCGCGATCGGCCGCTCATTGGTCAGATCTCCTAACCCCGCCCCCTCGGGGGAGGGGCCCAGAGGACCCAGGCGTCCGGCCAGAACTGCCCCAAGAGGGTGGCGAGCCCGGATCTGGCGCCCCTCGCTGTACCCCAACTCCCAGGAACCCCCGGGCCGCCCCATCCCGGCGTCCAAGGTCCTCGCAGACCAGATGTAACCTACCTTCAAGGCTCGTCTCCTGTGGCCGCGTCGGAGGTCTCCGCTGCGGCCAGGCGCTTCTGCTCCGCCCAAAATAGGCCACGTGCGCTCCCGCCCCGGCCTGGGCCTCTCGCTGGCGCCCCGCCTGGAGGGCGGACCCTGTTGCCTGCTCACCTCTTCCCTTCCCTCTTTTTCCCTCTCCCATTTTTTCTCCTTTCCCGGCGTCGCCTTCCCAGTCTCCTTGCCTATGGGATGTTTTGCCCCTTTTGAATATGTACTTCCCAAATCAACAGCCACCCAAGCTACCGCTGCTACTTACTGGGTGGTGTGCCTACTACTCGCCAGCATTATGCTAAACGTTTTACACACCTGATCTTTGATCCTCGTAAGGGTGGGTCCATTTTACAGGTGAGCTAAATGAACTTGAGGGAGATAAAACGGATTTGCTTAAGTTACACAGTAAGGGTTGTCATAACATTCCTGACAACTGATAGGCTAAGTGGAAAATTAGTAGCCCAAATCCAGTAGCTCAGATCCAGTCCACAGAAGTATCTTGTTTGGCCTTCAGGTTATTTTTACTTTTAAAAATTCGTTTTAGGGGCGCCTAGGTGGCTCAGTGGGTTAAGCCTCTGCCTTTGGCTCAAGTCATGATCCCAAGGTTCTGGGATTGAGCCCTGCATCCGGCTATCTGCTCAGCAGGGAGCCTGCTTCTCCCTCTCTCTCTGCCTGCCTCTCTGCCTACTTGTGATCTCTCTCTATGTCAGATAAATAAATAAAATCTTTTTAAAAAAGAGATCAGGAGGGATGCCTAGGTGGCTCAGTTGGTTAAGCGGCTGCCTTCGGCTCAGGTCATGATCCTTGCGTCTTGGGATCTAGTCCCACATCGGGCTCCTTGCTAAGCAGGGAGCCTGTTTCTCCCTCTGCCTCTGCCTGCCACTCTGTCTGCCTGTGCACACGCTCCCTGACCCCCCCCCCCAAAAAAAAAAATCAATCAGGAGTTTTATAAATATTTTAAAAGTTTCATTTTTAAAAAATAGTGGTCTTTTACACACTTTAATTTCCCACACTTAAAAATTGGGATATTTTGTATAAAGATCTGTATTTTCCAGTTCTCTTGAAAAAGGTACCCAATTCTCCTATTTTATGAATGGGGCACCTAAGATTCAGAAAGGAAAGAGGAATAACATTCAGTAAGTGCTTGCGATCCTTATGTCTATTTATAACAGCCCTGTGGAGATCAATAATATTGTCTCCCAGGGCCCCTGGGTGGCTCAGATGGTTATGCCTCTACCTTCCGCTCGGGTCGTGATCCCAGGGTTCTGAGATCGAGTCCTGTATCTGGCTCCCTGCTCAGTGGGGAGCCTGCTTCTCCCTCTCCCTCTGCTGTTCCCCCTATTGTGCTCTCTCTGTCTCTGTCAAGTAAATAAATGGAATCTTTTTTTTTTTTAAGATTTTATTTATTTATTTGACAGACAGAGATCACAAGCAGGCAGAGAGGCAGGCAGAGAGAAAGGAAGGCTCCCCGCTGAGCAGAGAGCCGGATGCGGGGCTCGATCCCAGGACCCTGGGATCATGACCTGAGCCGAAGGCAGAGGCCTTAACCCACTGAGCCACCCAGGTGCCCCTAAATGGAATCTTTAAAAAATAATAATAATATTGTCTCCCTCTGACAAATGAAACAAAGCTTAGAGAACTTAAGTAATTTGCTTGAAGTCACAAAGCTGGTAAGTAGCAGATTCCAAAGCTCATGATCTTTCTGTCGCACCAAATTATCTTTCAGACATGAAATTACATGAAGAAATTGGTGGCAGAGCCAGTTCTCAAACTGTCTCAGTCTTCAGAGGCCAGGGCATAATTTGGATGTTGGGATTACATCTGGTCAAACTTTTGCTCTTCCTCAGAGCAAGGAAAAAGGGACAGATGCCTCGATATTCACACTCAAGATCTCCACTGTGGTTGTGTGGGCCCTGCTATGTGCCTGGTACCATCCTAGGTATTGGAGATGCCTAAATGGAGTAGTGAACAAAACAGACAAAAAGCTTGGCTGCTACGGCACTTTTAAGAGTGTAAAAATGTAAACAAGTAAATCAACAAGATAATTGCAGATAATGTAATTAATAGGGCAAGTTGATACGATAGAGTGGGTATGGTTGGGGGCTTTCTTATTTATTTATTTAGGAGAAGGAGAGAGAGAGAGTCAGGGGAAGGAGGGACAGAGGGAAAAGGAGAGAAGCTGAGGCAGACCCTTTGCTGAGCATGGAGCCCGATGCTGGGCTCAATCTCAAGACCGTGAGATCATGATCTGAACTGAAATCAGGAGTCAGATGCTTAACCAACTGAGCCACCCAGGCGTCCCCTTGCGGGCTTCTTTCATGTGCGTAGGGAAGGCATCTCAGGAAATAATACTTGAGATGAATCTGGAATGATGAGAAAGGATTAGGCATTTGAAAATCTGGAGGAAAAGTGTTCTAGACAAAACTGCAAAGGCCATGGGGTGCCTGCGTGGCTCAGTGGGTTAAGCCTCAGCCTTCCGCTCAGGTCATGGTCTCAGACTCCAGGGATGGAGCCCCACACTGGGCTCTCTGCTCAGTGGGGAGCCTGCTTCCTTCTCTCTCTCTGCTTGCCTCTCTGCCTACTTGTTATCTCTCTCTCTCTCTCTGCCAAATAAATAAATAAAGCCTTTAAAAATTAAAAAAAAAAAAAAAACACCAAAACCTGCAAAGGCCTAAGGTGAGAATAAGCTTGGCATATTTGAGGAACAGAAAGAAGGTTTGTATGGCTGGAGCCAAGTGAGTTAGCAAGGGGAAATGTAACATGAGAGATGGAGGAGATGTGGGAAGGGGCCAGGTTATGCCTGGAACCCCAGTTCTAGCAAAAGGCTTGCCCTGATTCAATCAGTGAGAAGACTCAGACGGGAACAGTGAAAAGTCACCCCTGGAAGGGTGTCCTGCCAGAGGAGGGCTTTGGAATAGATGCTTGGAAAAGAAGAAAAGGACTTCTGTCCACTTGTTCTACAAACATGTACAAGTATATACCTGAACTCAGATTCAGTTTCTGTTCTTGAGAATCTCATAGTCTAGCAAAAAAAGATTGTAATTAAAATATATATTTTATATGAATAAATATAAATATATATGTATGAAAGGAAAAGCAGTAGGTCTATAAATGTTCTGGCAGATATTAAGATGAATGAATAACAATAACCCCTTGGGAAGGGAGTGGTTATCGGGAGCGGGCTTCTTTGAGGAGATAAATGTGAACGACCTTCAAAGATGACATATTGACACGGAGGTAGCAGCTTGTGGGACTGTAAACTCTTGTGAAGACCATATCATGTTCCAAGGACACTGTGCACCAAAGTATTTAGTGAGGCCTATTGTGTTCCAGGCTCCTGCTGGGACATTTCACTGTTTGAGTTCAGATCCGTTAGAACTTTGCTTCAGTTCTTGAATGCCCAAGGATTTGGGAGCAACCTCTTCTGTCTGCCTAGAAGACTCCAGCTCCTATACCATCCCTCACTCCTCCAAGTCAATCCGTAGGGCTAAACATAGCTGCCACTTCTTTGGAGAGGCCCTGGAATCAGTTAGGACTCTCTTCCGTAGCTGTTCTTCCTGCATAGTCCTTTCTACACTTGTAATTATTTGGCCAACGTCTGTCTTCTGCATAGAAACTGAGGCCAGAGACTGTTACTCATCCTCGGAACCCCCACACCCAGCACACAGTTGGTAATCATCCTCAAGAAGTTCTCCATGTTTCAAGTGCTCAGAAGAAGTAGATTCTAACTCAGGCTGGAGGTTCAGGGAAGGCTTCGGGGAGAAAGCAATGCTTGAAGTGGTCTGACTTGGAGAGCTGAACAGGTCGGGGGTGGGGTGGCGGAGGGAATGAGCATTCCAAGTAAAATAAGCAATATTTAGGAAGCACAGGGCTGAAACCACACAAATGGAAGACCTTGAATGCCAACCTGAATGCCAAGGAGCTACATTTTCCAGAGGAGACATATGGAGCTACGGCAGGGTTTTTAATAGGGAGCGACACAAACAGATGTAATTTTACAAAGATCACTGCCGGAGACTGGTAGGGTGGGGAAACACGGAAACCAGCAGGGGCGATCTTCCAGACGCCCCCCAAAGGCCTCCGTTCAGGCCTATGGGTGCGTGTGCCCCTAAGGACCGAAGCCGCCAAGGACCCCAGGCCTGAACGCAGCATTTCGAGTGTGTAGAACAACTTGGCAGGGGTGGGAAGCTCGAGAGGAAGGGCGCAGTAGGCGGCTTCCATTGGTTTCTAGGGAAGCCGGGCCCGTTGTTAAGATCTCGCGAGAGCCTCTGTCCAGGGACCAATACCCCACGGAGACCAGCCCAGACGCCCAACCCGCGAAGTTGCGGAGCGGTCTTGCACTTCATTTCTTAGATGGGTGAACTATCCTCGTCTTTTTTGTCACTGGCCAATCAGGTCCGTTCCTCTTTGCTTTCTTTCCTACTGGCGCCCTCCTCGGAAAAAGCTAGGAATTGGGAGTCTTGCTCTTGATGACGCATAGGTCGCTGGGAAAATATGGTTGCTTTTTCCGGGGGATAAAGAGGCATCCCCTTTGCCCTCCCTTTGGGCTAAGCAGTCAAATGACCTGCTTCTCGCCAAAAAAAAAAAAAAGGGGGGGGGGCCTCGGGGAGGCGGGATTTCCCAGTAGGCAGAGCCTCAATGTGGGGGACCTCCGTGCCTGAACTAGACAGACGGCCACATTTCTCCCTCCCCCACCTGTCGCCATAGCAACGGCGCTCCCCGATCTACTCTCCCCACCCCACCACCCCACCACCCCGGGGCGCCGAGTGTTTTTCCTTTTAGGGGTCGCGCTCGACGTTGTGACGTAGGTGGCGCCTGTGGACAGCCAGAACTCAGGTCTGGGGCATCAGCTGACAGACCTGATGGCCGTTTTTTCCAACTAGCTGGAAAGCGGCTGACTATTCCAACTTCTTTATTTGACGGGCTCGAAGAGGGCAAGGGACCCTCACAAGTTTACCCCGAGTGGTGAGGCTTCGACACCTTCCCCTACCCCCTCCCCGTACACATACACAAGCAGAGTCCAAGCTTCAGACAAGAAAGTTTATTGGCGAGGAGATACACAGAGATGTGGCTGTCCTGCCTTGGAGCTTCCCTGGCCTCTCCTCACTCCAGTCCTGCCCTCACCCAGCCACTTTGTCTCTGCTGCCATCCACCAGGACCTGGGCTTGGCATCGAGTATATGACTGCTCCTCCTGCTGTTTCTGGTCTATTCGGCCAGCGTCCAGGTGTTAGGGCTGGTTGGGGTTCTCCAGGGCAGGAAGGTCTGGGCTGTCCAACAGCACCCTTCCTGGCTAAGACCATGTCTAGTGGCCTAAGACTGCATACTGCAATCCACATAGCAATACTTTTCCCATCAGAAGGTTCAAGATGCCCCCTGCCTCTCTACCACCCCCAAACTCCTGAAGTCTCACTGCTGTGGCTCATAAAGTCAAAACAACCCTGTTTGGTGCTGGCCAGGGTGCTGGTCTCCTAGAGGCAAAGTTGGGTGGGATCAATTCTTAACAGGTTAAGAGGCAGCAAAATTTAGGGTTTTTTAGGGCCCTCAGGCTAAGGCCAGTTTATTCATTCAATAAGTATTGAGTGCCTACACTATTCAGAATATGAGGCAGTGTTCTAGAAGCTGGGGGTATAGACCATACCGTCAAGGTCCTGACTGAGCCCAGCCAGGACAGTTTCCTGAGCTTCAAGGTCATTGTCTCCAATCTCTATTTCTATCTATTCACTCCTTTCTCCCACTTCTTCCCCTCCTTCTCCCTCCCACCACCTCCCCGGCCCTTTAGTCTCTGCTTAAGCAGCAGACACCCTCCCTTTGGTCTCCTGGGCTTCCATCTTCACTGGACCCCATCATTCCAGTCCTGTTGGTGGCTCCTCCTTGAGGGGCCTTGCCCGACCATCCCCTGTCCCAAAGGGCCTCAGAACCAAGTGCCCACGCTGGTGCTTGATGCGGGCAGAACTGTCCCCAAAACCTTTGCCACACTCTGCGCATTTATATGGCTTCTCCCCAGTGTGTGTTCGCCTGTGTTTGACCAGATCTGAGCTCCGGGGGAATTCCTTCCCACAGAAGCCACACACATGGGGCTGGCTGGGTCCGGAGGGCTGGGCTCGGGCTCGGGGTCGAGGGGCTGTGGGGGCCGGGCCAGGGGGGTTGTGTGGCCTCAGGAGAGTGGATGGTGGGTGTGGCCGAGCCCGTTCACCACGGTGGGTACGGAGGTGCTTGACTCGGGCTGAGCTGTCAGCAAAACCCTTGCCGCACTCGGGACAGAGGTAGGGTTTCTCCCCTGTGTGCACGCGATGGTGTTTCACTAGGTCCGAGCTTCGGCGGAAGCCCTTGCCACACTCAGGACACTTGTGGGGCTTGTCCCCTGCCAGTGGTGGGGGGGGCTCCCCAGCTTGGGGGCCCCCGGGCTCTGGCTCCAAGCCAGGCAGGCCAAACGGCCCATCACCTGAATGTGAAGGGCTTCGAGGTGTCAGCGGGGGACTCGTGCCAAGGGGAGGTGGGGGTGGGCTTGAGCTGGGGGGTGGGCTGGGGATCAGGGGCGCCAGGGGGTAGCCTGGGAAGCTGAAGTCCTGGGGCTCCATGTGAGTGAGGCGGTGGCGGAGAAGGGTGGAACTGAGGCTGAAGGTGCGATCACATTCTGGGCAGGCGTGAGGCCTCTCCCCACTGTGGGTGCGGAGGTGTTTGACCCGGGCAGAGCTGTCAGCAAAGCCCTTGCCACACTCAGGGCACAGGTAGGGCTTCTCTCCTGTGTGCACCCGCAGGTGCTTCACCAGGTCTGAGCCCCGGGCAAACTCCTTTCCACACACGTCACAGCCAAAGGGTTTGGGCCCCAAGTGACTGCGCTGGTGGCTCAGAAGGCTGCAGCTGAGCACAAATCTTTTGCCACAATCGGTGCAGATATACGGCTTGTCCTGGGCCCTGGGTCCCTGGGTGGCTGCTGTGGCTGCTCGAGAAGGCTGCCGTCTGGGCACCACGGGCCGGGGAGGCTGCTCCCCCCGGTGTGTCCGCTGGTGCTTTATGCGAGCAGAACTATCACCAAAGCCCTTGCCACAGATGCCACACTTGTAGGGCTTCTCACCCGTATGTGTCCGCTGGTGTTTCACCAGGTCAGAACTCTGCCGGAAGCTCTTGCCACACTCGCCGCAGATAGTGGGGCGTTCACCAGCCGGGATCCTGGACCGAGGAATCTTTGGGGGGCCTTGGGCTGGTGGTCGGGCTCTGTAGGACTTCTCACCACTATGAGTTCGCTGATGTTTTATACGGGCAGAGCTATCCCCAAAGCCTTTGCCACAGACCCCACACTTGTAGGGCTTCTCCCCTGTATGGGTCCGCTGGTGTTTCACCAGATCTGACATTTGCCGAAAACTCTTGCCACACTCACCACACACAGCAGCCCGATCACTAGCCTGGCCCCAACGTGGCTCTCCCAGGAGCCGGGGACCTCTGTCCCGAGCCTGAGGTTTTCCTGGTCCCTCTCTCTGGACCCACAAGTCATCCCAGGTCTGGATGCCTTCAGGTTTGAGAGAGGCATTTCCTACTTCATGACCTGGGGCCAAATCTTCCTCTTCCTTGAACCCCAAGTCATCCTCCTGTGGGGTATGTTCAAACTCATCCGGCTGAGAAATCTCCACATTCTCACTCCCTATACCTGGGGAAAGAAAAGGGAGCAATAGACCCTGCCCTTTGGCTCAGCCCCTATCTTTGATGATAATTTCTCCAGCAGGCTTCCTTGACAATCTGCGGTCACAAGGATGCTCTCCCTCTCTCTCCTCTGAATTTCTGAAACACTTATTATTGCTGCCTCTCATTAACAATGGTAATTTCCTTAACATGTGCCCTTAACGTGTGCCAGTCACCGAACTAGGCATCACTGAATCCTTGCAAACAATGCTACGAGATAATACGGTTACTACTCCGTTTTTATAGACAGGAAGACTCAGAGAATTTAAGTTACTTGCTCAAGGTTATAAAGGTTAGAAAGTAGCAAAGCCACATTTCTAACTCAGTTCTGTATAATTCCCAAGCCTGTATTAACCACGTTATACTGTCTCTATTTGGAAAACCTAGTATTTGCTATTTCTATTATATCTTCTTATATTAGCCCACCCTGTAATTTATTACTTCAATCATCTTGCGTGTACCTGAGAGGACTCAGACACATGCCTGTCCCTCAAAATGCATAAGATTGGTAGGAGAGAGACGATCAAGCACAAATAATTATAATTGTGGGCTCAGAATAACTGCTGTCACAGGAGAGAGAGGAAATAAGGAGACAGGGCCACGCTTTCACAACAAAAGAAAAGAGTAAACCATGGAGAGGAATGGAAGATAAAGCTGGAAAGGGATGTTGGGACTAGATTAAGCATGTAAGGACTAGATCGAACACTAGACTTTTGATTAGTAGGCAGAAGGGAGCTAGGGAAGGTTTTTGAGAAGGGAAACGATTAAATCTGGACTTGGATCAATGTGGCCGCTGAGTGCATCACTGAAGAGAACAGGGGTGTGGGGAGGCTGTTGCAATTGTCAGGATGAGATAAAACGAGGCCTGAAGTAGGGCAGAGGCAGTGAGGCTGGTGATTGTCGAGGAGCCGGGAGAGTCCTTGAGATGGAGCCCCTCACGGTCTGACGCACAGTAGGTGCTCAGAAACGTTGGCTCCTTAACCTCGGTTTTTGCTCCCCTCCCCCTCCCCCTAGAAGCACAGTTCAAGTCCGATTTTTCTGGGTCTCGGCCAAACACAGCCCAGCACCGGAGTCCCCACCCGGCCTTTACCTGCCGCTGGCGGCGCACCCGCCCCGGCCCTCACCTGTGCGGGCGCCTCTCAGCTGCTCCCTCTCCTCTGCGCCCTGGAGATCCGGGCCCCAGGGCTCCACCGCGCGCTCCATGGCCCGCACACCGCCCTGAGCAAGGGGACAGACACAATCCCACGGTCACACAGCCATGTGCGGCCCGCGGCGCCCTGCCGCTGCCCTCTGCCGGCC
The DNA here is from genome assembly GCF_902655055.1 of Lutra lutra. NCBI lineage: Eukaryota > Metazoa > Chordata > Mammalia > Carnivora > Mustelidae > Lutra > Lutra lutra. The sequence continues at coordinate 23,271,800 of NC_062295.1, read as the reverse complement.
ACCGCGAGCACCGGGCAGCGGCCAGGTCCGAGGTGCGGGGCGCGGTTCCCGGTGACCCCCGCCCGCGCCGCCGGCCGCCCCTGCACCTGCTGCTCCTTCCGGCCCGCAGCGCCCCCTTCTCCTCCTGGCCGCCTCCGGCTATGTCACCCAGGCACCCTCACGGGCTCCCCGGCTGGGCTCCGCTGCCCGAGCCGCCGGCGGCCCCGGGATGCGGGCTCCGCGCCAAATGGGGAGGGGGCTCGGACCCAGGCGTCCCGGGGGCGGCCGCCGGGGGCGGGGACGGGAAGCGGAAGCGCAGGTCCTCACCGAGCCGCTCTAGGACCTGGGAGGAGCTGCGCGCCTGTGGAGGCCGCCCGCGTCCTCCGGAGCTCGGTGGCCAGCGGGAGGCCGCGAGCCGCGGACAGAGCTACTCTAAGCCGAGGACAGTGGCCCGAACTCGGTGGTATTAACTGTGTACCTCCTGGGCTGGAGCCGGGTGTTGAGGGCCGAAGACGCTTCCTAATTATCGCTGTGTCGGGCCACCGGCGCCGACCTCCGGGGCTGGCCGACTGCGCCAGCCACCCCGGCCCGGAGAGACAAAGAGAGATCCGAAGACTGACCCAGGGAAAGGGGTGGGGGAGAGACCACGCCAAACAAAGGGCGGCGGAGGGCGGCGGAGACCCCAGACGGGGCGGGGGCGGGGCGCCGAGACACAGGAAACAAAGCGGGGCCGGTCTGAGAGGCCTAGGGCCGGGGGTGGAGTGGGGAGGGGGGCTGGGCTAGGGGAGACCGAGGCCCGAGCAGCAGCTAGAGGATAGAGGGGGACTCCAGAGAAATGATGGGGAGAGGGTCGCGGAGCGGAGACCCTGAGCCAGAGACTCATAAAGTCGTAACCTAAGAGCCCCGAGTCAGAGAGGACACAAAGGCAGAGAGAGAGAGAGACCGAGAGACTGCGACGGCCTAAAAATACAGGAGCAAGAGACTGGCCACCAGAGACAAAGAGTTGTAGAAACATAAGAGATAGTTATGAAGCCCAGTCGGAGAAACTATAAGAAAAGGAAGGGAATCCGAAGAGAAGCAGGCCAAGAGGCAGAGGAACAAAAGACAGTGAAACAGGCAGAGACAAAGAGATAGAGACACAAAGAAAGAGCCCACGGGGAGACTAGGGGACAGGTCAACAGACCTACAAAGGCCAAACCCAGGGAGAACCTAAAAACATTAAACCCTGATTCCCAGCTTGGTGCAGCCACTGGCTGCTGGCTGCCATGGCTGGGTCTGTGTTCCCAGGTATCTGTGCTCTGAGCAAGCTTGCCTTTGGGGAAGAGGGGAGTGCCTGGAAGTGTCCCTTGATGATCTGATGATAGGGAGGGGTGACTGAGGTTTGTATATTAATTCACTTTTAATTAGCACTTAATGCTAAGCCAAGAGTTTGGGATAAAGAGATGAAACACATGTAAGATTTGTCCTTGGGTGGTTCGATGTGGTAAGCACACCAATCATGAAAAAGAATTGTGAGGGGCGTCTGGGTGGCTCAGATGGTGAAGCGTCTGCCTTGGGCCCAGGTCATGATCTCCAGGTCCTGGGATCAAGCCTCCTGCTGGATTCCCAGCTCAGGGGGGAGTCTGCTTCTCCTTCTCCCTCTGCCTCTCCCCTGCTTGTGCTCTCTCTCTCTCCATCTGTGTCTACCTCTCTCAAATGAATAATAATAAAAAGAATTGTGAGGGCATGAGAGAGTTCCATGTACTGGTACAAGATAGTGTGGGAGAGCAGGAAGAACTCTAAGCTGTGGGAATGAGTCTGCATGGTTCTGGGTGCCTGGTGTGCATGGATGTTAGACACTGACAGAAACCAGGACCACAAATCAATCAGCACATACTTAGGGATCACCAACCAATATCTAGACACTGTCTAAGCGCTGAAAATACTAAGAAACTCAGGAAGCTCTTGGTCCAGTAGAATATGGAGATGTGCGGGTGATGAGCCAGATTCTCTACCAACCTGATGAGAAAAATATGATGGGAGTGGAGAGAGATCTGTCGAGTTGGTGGCTGTGGACTCTGTCTTTAAGGCCATTCCTGCAGTCTGATTCCTGACCTTGTCATTTACTACTGTTTGACCCTGGGGAGATTTCTTCTGTTTCCTAACCTGTAAAATGGGGATGATAATAGCTAACTTGAGTGGTTAGGAATTCACATGTGTTATATGTATAAAGTGCTTAGCCAAAAATATTAGCTTTTACTCTTTTGACTGGAGCAACCAAGAAAGAAACTGGCATTTTTGAGCTAAACCTTTCAGAACAGCTCGGATTTCTGCAAAGTCCAGAGCAGGTTGAAGCGGGGTTTGAATGAACTCCAGGCAGAGGGAATGAAATGAACACCTGCCTACACACTAATTGAAAACCTACTATGTGCAGGAAGTTTGAGATCCAAAGATGGTTAAAACCTATTCTCCGAGAGGAAGACAGAATAGTTGTGTTTTAATGTGTCATGAGTTCACATAATTGGAAAGCAGTGGAAACTGAAGATAGAACAGTACGTTTATTCACTTGTTCCACAAACATTTCCTGGAGCCCCAACAGGTGCCAGGCACTTGAGCTGGAAAACAGAGGTAAGAGGGTACCAAACGACAGAGAGCTAGCCCCTCTTGGAGGAACCTTCCCCTGAAGGGTGGCCAGCCCGCACGCCATACTCATCACAGAGCTACCTTTGACTTTGGGAAGAGAAAGCGTGGAGTTACTGGGTCTGAACTTGAATTTGGGTCCAAAGGTGCAGAAGCCCCTCTAGAGATGCCTGCTGGGAATATAAGGTTGGTGGCAAGATGAAAAAAAACTAATCCAGATGATTAAATGCGAAGATGTCTATCTACTATATGTTACTCCATAGGACTCTCAAGGTAGGATTTTTCTCTGAACAGGCCCCAAAACTTACTGCATGAATGAATGGACATAATTCACTGGAGTAATAAGTGTGTAAATGGAATATTGTGCTACCCGTAATTCATGTTATCTCTACAAGCCAAGAGCCTTTTCTTTTTCTTTTTTTTTTTTTTTAAAGGTTTTATTTATTATTTGACAGAGAGAGATCACAAGCAGGCAGAGAGGCAGGCAGAGAGAGAGTGAGGAGAAAGCAGGCTCCCCGCTGAGCAGAAAGCCTGATGCGGGGCTCGATCCCAGGACCCTGAGATCATGACCCGAGCCGAAGGCAGCGGCTTAACCCACTGAGCCACCCAGGCGCCCCTCTTTTTTTTTTTTTTAAGATTTTAAAAATTTATTTATTTGACAGACAGAGATCGCAAGTAGGCAGACAGGCAGGCAGAGAGAGAGGAGGAAACAGGCTCCCTGCTGAGCAGAGAGACCGACTCGGGGCTCGATCTCAGGACCCTGGGATCATGACCTGAGCCTAAGGCAGAGGCTTTAACCTAGTGAGCCACCCAGGCGCCCCCAAGAGCCTTTTCTGTAGGGCAATTTGTTAACAGGCACAAACGCCTCAAATATGTGACTTCCTTTGACTCAGTAATTCCCCTTACAGAAAGGCCTAAGGAAACCGTTGGACAAGTACACAATGATGGCTCCACAAACATGACCAACCCAGGCCAGCATTGTTCGTCAACTGAGAAAAACCGGAGTCAATCCAAGTATCAACACCTATAGAAATGATAATGCAGGTGACCAACAGATACATGAAAAGATGCTCAACATCCCTGATCATCAGGGAAATGCAAATCTAAACTACAATGAGGGGCGCCTGGGTGGCTCAGTGGGTTAAAGCCTCTGCCTTCAGTGCAGGTCATGATCTCAGGACCCTGGGATCGAGCCCCAGGGCTTGATCAGGCTCTCTGCTCAGCAGGGAGCCTGCTTCCCCCTTTCTCTCTCTGCCTACTTGTGATCTCTGTCTGTCAAATAAATAAATAAATAAAATCTAAAAGAAGCAAACAAACAAACAAACAAACAAACTACAACGAGATTTCCCCTCACACCTGTCAGAATGGCTGAAATCAACTGTACAAGAAACAGGTCTTGACGAGGATGTAGAGAAGAGGGAACCCTCATGCACTGTTGGTGGGAAGGCAAACTGGTGCCACCACTGTGGAAAACAGTATGGAGGTTCCTCAAGAGGTTAAAAATAGAGCTACCCTACAACCCAGCAATCGCATTACCAGGTATTTACCTGAAGAATACAACAACATTAGTTCAAAGGGATACATGCACCCTGACTTTCATAGCAGTGTTATCTACAATAGCCAAATTATGGAAGCAGCCCTGTCCCAGCTGGATCCAGGGATCATAACCTGAGCCAAAGGCAGATACTTAACGACTGAGCCACCCAGGCGCCCCTGTAAATGAAATCTCTTTAAAAATAAATTAATAATGGGGCGCCTGGGTGGTTCAGTTGATTATGCTTTGGCTCGGGTGATGGTCCTGGGGTCCTGGAATGGAGCCCCGCGTCGGGCTTCCTGCTCCCCGGGGAGTCTGCTTCTCCCTCTCCCACTCCCCCTGCTTGTGTTCCCTCTCTCGCTGTGTCTCTCTGTCAAATAAATAAATAAGCTCTTTAAATAAAGAAAGGAAGAAAGAAAGAAAACCACAAGAGAAAATACCTTTATAGGGACATATTTATGGGGAAAAAAAATCTTTATATAAGTGCCCCCGCCTGCACAGTTTAAACCAGTGCTGGTCAAGGGTCCATCGTACTTGTGTCCCCCAGAGGGGAGGAGCTCCGAGTTTTAATTAAGACCTTAGGCCTGCTCAGCTTGATAAGAAATACAGGAGGAAGGGCTGCGGTAGAGTGAGGAGGGTTATAATTATCCCTTCCCTTGGCTTCTCCAAGTCCTCTGTTTATCTCCTTGTTGCACGACATTTTTAGCACCCGTGCTCTGTGGCACACTTACGGGTGGCTGTCTCCGTCTCCCCAGAGGCCAAAACCCTGAGTCCCTGTTTGGATCCTCAGCAAGGAGCAGTCACTAGGTTTGGGATGATGACACTGTCATAGCCCTCCGCTCAAGTCATGCTCGCAGTAACTAGCATTCTGTGGGAGCTCATCTCAAATGCTGGATACTGAACTAAGAGCTTTATGTTCATTAGACCATATAATCCCCATTGTGACCTAAGAGGTACAATTATTAATTTAACATTTAACAGATAAAGAATTGAAGTCACAGAGAAGTAAAGGATGCCCAAGATCACACAGCAAGTTCGTACATCTCTTAATCCTCTGACGGTGGGGGTGGGGGCGCGGGGGTACCAGTCATTAAGCATCTGCCTTTGACTCAGGTCATGATCCCAGGACCCTGGGACCTAGCCCAGCATTGGGCTCCCTGCTTCCCGGAGAGCCTGCTTTTCCCTTTCCCACTCCCCTGCTTGTGTTCCTTCTCTCGCTGTGTCTCTGTCTAATAAATAAATAAAATCTTTTAAAAAAATCCTCTGACCCTTGAACAACTTCTGAGTTTAATGTGGCAGGAGATTCCAATCCCCCATTTGATAGATAAGGAAAGTAAGACCCAGAGAGGTCCTGGACTTGATGTCCAAGGTTACATGAAGGGGACAGTGATAGAAATAAATTTGAGTAAGGACGGATACACACATGGCAACATGGATGGATCTTAAAAAATAGTGCAGAAGGGGGTGCCTGGCTAGCTCAAACAGAACAGCATGCAATCTTGATCTCGGGGTCATGGGTTCAAGCCCCACATTGGGTGTACAGATTACTTTTTTAAAAAGCTTTAAAAAGTTTTAAAAAGTGCTGAATGAAAAAGTTAACAAATATGTATTCATATATATGTGTGTGTGTGTATATATATACACATATGTATGTATAAGACCATTTGTGTAAACATGTAATGTTACTACACATTTTTTTGAAATGTATACAAACCAAAAAACTATACACAAAGCACATTAGGGTGGTTGCCTTAGGGTCAGGGATAGGAACGAGCTACGATGTATACCTGTCTGTTCCAGCTGCCATAACAAAAAAGCACAGGCTGGGAGTCTTAAACAACAGACATTGATTTTTCTTATAGTTCTGGAGACTGGAAGTCTCAGCTCCCAGCGGCAGCAGGGCTGGTTTCTGGCCTCCTTGGGTGGCAAAGAGCCACCTTCTTACAGTGGCTTTATGCGGTCATGTGACCTTTCCTCTGCACCTATGCAGAGATCACAGGTGTCTCTTCTTATAAGGACACCAGACCTATGGGATCAGGGGTCCTTACAACTTCATTTAACCTCAATTACCTTTTTCTTCTTCTTTTTTTTTTTTTTAGATTTTATTTATTTATTTATTTGACAGAGAAAGCGAGAGAGGGAACACAAGCAGGGGGAGTGGGAGAGAGAGAAGCAGGCTTCCCGTTGAGCAGGGAGCCAGATGCAGGACTCGATCCCAGGACCCTGGGATCGTGACCTGAGCTGAAGGCAGATGCTTAACAACTGACCCACCCAGGTGCCCCCTCAATTATCTTCTTAAAGGCCCTCTTTCCAAGTCACATTGAGGATTAGAGCTCCAGCACATGAATTTGGGACTGGGGGATGGGGGGAGACACATAATTGAGTCCACAACAGCGGGTAACAGGGAAATAATAAATAGAACCACAAGGAGTGGAGAAAGAAAATGAGGTTGGAGCAGTAGACACGATCAAGCTCAAGCCAGGCCTTCGAGGCCCTAGGAGGAGACTAGCTTTAGGGGCTCAGAGAGGTGACTCAGTTAATAAAGGCTAAAGCCTACAGTTCATAAAGGGCTCGTGTATACAGCTGATCGGACTCCAAAGCTCATGGCATTCAAAACTACTCGGGAGTCCTGAAAACCAGGTGGAAATGTGTGTATTTCATTTTACCAGGAGAAAAATGGAATTTAGAGAGGCAGTGACTCACCCAAGGTCCCATAGTAAGCGGGAGAACTGAGGTTTGCAGAGCTTTCTGCCTCCAAAGCATGGCTCCTTTTACATGTTTTGCTAGCCTTGGGCCATGACCAACTTCATTCACTCATTATTTCATGCACACATTCATCTAGGATATTATTCCCCACACCTGCTTTGTGGCAGGCCCAGGGCAAGACACTGAGGATGCAGAAATGAAGAGGACATGGTCCATGACCTCAGAAAGCTCAGCCAGTAGAAGAGATAGCCAGATAAACAAATGCAAGCATTGGGGAAAGGTCTGTGGAAGGTGTTAGAGAGTTTGGAGGAGTGAAAACGACTGTTCCTGGCATAATTGGGCAAGATTTCCTAGAGGAGCAAGCAGAGATCTTGGAATCAAACCCTTGAAAGATCTGGAAGAGCAGAAGGAAAAGCTCAATGTGGACAGAATGAAGGATGTGGGCACTCTCCAAGGAGGAGTGAGGGATGGTTGATGAGGTCAGATGTGGAAAGCTCTGGCTCCCAGGCCAGAACTCAGAGTTAATTCTGAAATTACTGGGAAGGCCCTGAAGGAGGTACATCAGGGGACTGCCTTGGCCAGGATTCTAATGGAAGGTCTCTCTGGCAGTGGTGTCCAAAGACTTGAAGTCCTTTTAAGAATCAGTTGCACAGGGGCGCCTGGGTGGCTCAGTGGGTTAAGCCTCTGCCTTCAGCTCAGGTCGTGATCTCAGGGTCCTGGGATCGAGCCCCACATCGGGCTCTCTGCTCAGCAGTGAGCCTGCTTCCTCCTCTCTCTGCCTGCCTCTCTGCCTACTTGTGATCTCTCTCTCTCTCTCTGTCAAATGAATAAATAAAAAAATCTTAAAAAAAAAAAAAAAAGAATCAGTTGCACAGGGGTGCCTGGGTGGCTCAGTGCGTTAAGCCTCTGCCTCCGGCTCAGGTCATGGTCTCAGAGTCCTGGGATCGAGCCCCATATTGGGCTCTCTGCTCAGTGGGGAGCCTGCTTCCCCCCACTCTCTGCCTGCCTCTCTGCCTACTTGTGATCTCTCTCTCTCTCTCTCTCTGTGTCAAATAAATAATTAAAAAACCTTAAAAAAAAAAAAGAATCAGTTGCACAAAGGGGTGCCTGAGGGGCTCAGTGGTTAAGTGTCTGCCTTTAGCTTACGTCATGATCTTAAGGTCCTGGGATCAAGCCCCAAGGTGAGCTCCCTGCTTAGCTGGGGGTCTGCTTCTCTCTCTCCCTCTGCCCCTCTCCTTTCCCCTCCTCCCCTATTCACGTGTAGTGTGCTCTCTCTCTCACCCAAATGAATAAATAAAATCTTAAAAAAAAAATCAATTGCACGAATAAAAGAAAAAGAATCAGTTGCCCGAGCTAGTAAGGAAAATTGATGGCCCCCTCCATCTCTAATCCTCTTATGACTTTTGGTCCACTTAGACCCTGGGAACTTTTTTTTTAACCATCCCAGTCAAAGCCTTCATCTCACTTGTTAGAGACACCAATCTGCTTCCTTCCTCTCTGCCTACACCCCTCCCTCCCACTAGGGTGATGGGGCTAGAGTAGGGGCTTGGAATAAGGGTATGCAGAGAACTGAGGTGCCAAAGCTTCCCATGGGGGGATAGCCAAAGGGATCCAGGAAGTGAGAACTCCAGGTATTCTTGGTCTTGGCTTTCCCCACCCTTTCGAGCACCTCAGCTTCCTACACTGCCCTCCCCCTTATTTGCCACACTCAACTTCCTGCCCCACCAGAGGAAGTGGGGAGAGACAACAGGTGCAGCGACAGCTAGCAGGGTCATGGTAAGTCCTTCTGCCCCAGAATACAGGCATCTCTGCCCTCAGCCCCCAATCCCCAGAGTAGCCAGGCTCAGGTCAAGCCACAGTAGGTTGACTTCTCTCCCGCAAGGGCAGGTTATCCTGCGGGCCCTGCCTGACGCTCCCAGCAGCCTCATACTGTCTGCCCTCCCACCAACAGGACAAGGAGTATGTGGGTTTCGCCGCCCTCCCCAACCAGCTGCACCGCAAGTCCGTCAAGAAGGGTTTTGACTTCACACTCATGGTAGCAGGTCTGATGGGTTTTGGACAGGGGATCAGTGGTGGGGGCTGGGAGTGGGCTTCCTCCAGAGACCCTGGCTATCTCTTCCCCTGATCAGGTGGGAGGGTCTGTCTTGTCTACAGGGGAGTCAGGCCTGGGAAAATCCACCCTCATCAACAGCCTGTTTCTCACCAATCTCTACGAGGACCGGCAACTGCCAGAGGCCAGTGGTAAGACCCTCCTCCCATCCTCTCCAGAGACTCTGTCTCTCCCATCCCCAGGCTGTGCTCTCTTTCTTTTCATTTGGCTCTTCCCCTGACTTTCTGGGGACTTGGGCAGCTCGTTGCTTTTCTCTGAGACTCCTCTGAAAAATGGGTGGGACAACTGTAATTCTGAGAAGGGAAATCAGTCCCGGCTCAGACCCTTACCCAGCTCCCTGGCCTCTCCCCGTCCCCACAGCTCGCTTGACACAAACGCTGACCATTGAGCGCCGGGGTGTGGAGATCGAGGAGGGGGGTATTAAAGTGAAGCTGACTGTGGTGGACACACCTGGCTTTGGGGACTCCGTGGATTGCTCAGACTGGTGAGGAGCAGGGGAAGGAGCGGGGACTAAGCTGCCTGATGTGGCTTCTCTGTGAAGACAAGGGCTCAGTTCCAGGGCTGGTCTGCTCTGCCCCTGCCCTCCCCAGAAGGTGGGGCCTGCTTCAGGGGCCACGTGGCCCAGAGTGCCCGTGTTTCCCTACATCTGACTACACCCTGCTGATCTCTCCTGATGTCTTTAGTTGGAGCCCAAGACACTAGTTCCCACCCCCGTAGTCCTGGCTGGCCTTGCCCCTTCCTTGCCCTGCAGCCACTCTTCTCTGACTGTACTCCTTCACCCCACATCCCAGCTGGCAGCCTGTGGTGCGCTACATCGAGGAGCAATTCGAGCAGTATCTGAGGGATGAGAGCGGCCTGAACCGGAAGAACATTCAGGATTCCCGTGTTCACTGCTGCCTCTACTTCATCTCCCCCTTTGGCCGAGGGTCTGGGGGACACCCTGAGGGGTGGGGGTATTTGGGGAGGGGCAAGGAGGGTTTCTGTGGCCTAAGGCTGAGCCCTGACCAATCTTTCCATGCAGGCTCCGGCCCCTAGATGTGGCCTTCCTCCGGGCAGTGCATGAAAAGGTCAACATCATCCCGGTCATTGGCAAAGCAGATGCCCTGATGCCAAAGGAAACCCAGGCCCTCAAGCAGAAGGTGTGTCTGGTAACCTTTGGTTGCTTTGGCCCATGTGAAGCCAGAAGTCATTATCACATCTGAGCTCGGCTTTGACTTCTTTGATCTTGGGATTGCCTTTGGGAAGCCTAACAGGTCAAGCTACACTGTGGGAGAAAGTTTCCAAGGAAGGCTGAAGGAGCTGTGTCCCTGGAGGCCCGGAATACAATCCCCAGACTGGATACTTGGCTAAGGCCTATTTGAGGGTGGCAGCAAAGACTTAATGACTCCTGACATCTCTCCAGCCCTGGGAGGATGACCCACCTTGTGACTTCAGAGGCCCCTCCCACTCTTTCTGCTTAGGACTCTCTCTCCAGGGCCTTTGGTGTCTCCCTCATCTTACAATCTTTCTAGGCCTCAGTCATCCCTCTTAGGATGTCTTTGTCTCTTTTTCACCATCTATATCTCTCTCATTGTCTGAGATTTATTTTTAAGATTATTTCTTTATTTTTGATTTTTATTTATTTTTTTAAGTAGGCTCCACGCCCAGCATGGAGCCGACCACGGAGCTTGAACTCATGACCCTGAGATGAAGGCGTGAGCTGAAAGCAAGCTGGATGCTTAACCCACTGAGCCAACCAAGCGCCCCAAGATTTTAAGTCATCTCTATACCCAATGTGGGGCTCAAACTCAGAACCCTGAGATTAAGAGTCACATGCTCTACTGACTGAGCCTGCCAGGCGCCCCTCTGAGATTTTGGTCTGGGGCATCCTGTATGTTACTATCTCTTTCATGTCTTCCTCTCTGTCTCTGACCACCCGGGACCTGTGTCTCACTGGGTCCAGCCAAGCAATGTCTGCAGCTCACCGCCTCTCTGTTTCTCATCGTCTGTGCATGTCTGCTCCTAGATCCGGGACCAGCTGAAAGAGGAGGAGATCAACATCTACCAGTTCCCTGATTGTGACTCTGATGAGGATGAAGACTTCAAGAGGCAGGATGCAGAAATGAAGGTGCAGAGGCAAAGGAGGAAGGCGCAAAGAAGCGAGGGAGGTGGATGTGGAGGTGGAGGCTGACAATAAGGTTTTAGCGGGGTGCGGGGTGGGGGGAGCGTGTTCCAACTGTGATCCCTGACTCCTGCCTTCCAGGAAAGCATCCCTTTCGCAGTGGTTGGTTCCTGCGAGGTTGTGAGGAACGGGGGGACCCATCCGGTGAGGGGACGCCGCTATTCCTGGGGCACCGTGGAGGGTGAGTAAGGTGGGCGCGGCTTCTGAGGCCAACAGGGAGCCCAGAACGCCTCTGAGTCAACCGCATTCACCATATGAAGTTGGGAGTCCTAAGAGCCAAAAGAGGGGTCCTCGGACTTAAAACCCTCACCTAGAGCGGGGGCAGGACTCGGGGCAGACCCGACCCGACTAGTAGGGCTGGACTCAAAGCTTCCTGACGCTCGCCGGTCCGCCCCGCAGTGGAGAACCCACATCACTGCGACTTCCTGAACCTGCGACGGATGCTGGTGCAGACCCACCTGCAGGACCTGAAGGAGGTGACCCACGATCTGCTCTACGAGGGCTACCGGGCCCGCTGCCTACAGAGCCTGGCCCGGCCTGGGGCTCGTGATCGGGCCAGTCGTAGGTGAGAGCCCGACCTGAGTCCCAAGGGCTCTCAAGTTCCGGCCCTCACAGTCCCGGACCCGGCCTCCACCACCCAGACCACTCTCCCAGAATCCTTCCCCGCCCACTTTGCTTACGGCAATTGAAAAGACAGGGCCCTGCCTCCTAGACCCCAACCTCGCCCCACGCCCCGCCCCGCTTCTGCGACCCACAACGGAGTGTCCCGCCCTTGATTCCCTGTCCCTTTTCCCTCCGCCCCCTAGTAAGCTCTCCCGCCAGAGCGCCACAGAGATCCCGCTGCCCATGCTGCCTCTGGCAGACACCGAGAAGTTAATCCGCGAGAAAGACGAAGAGGTGAGCAAGGATCTCTCTACCCCCTTCCCCTAAGGCCCCAAGTCCTCTTCGAAGTCCCTCTCTGGCCTCCCCGACCCCACGCCTACAATCTTGCCCCCGTACAGCTGCGCCGCATGCAAGAGATGCTGGAGAAGATGCAGGCCCAGATGCAGCAGAGCCAGACTCAGGGAGAGCAATCCGACGCTCTCTGAGGACCCCGCCCCGCCCTGCTTTACCTCGGCTCCGCCTTCAGTCGGTCTCCTGACCAATCCTGGAGCCCCAGCCCGAGAGGCCCGCCCCGGCAGGCGGCTCGCGGGCTAACAGATTTGCCCTGTCCTAAGTCTGTAGCCCCGCCTTTGTCCCCGCCCCAGCTTCCAGCCCCGCCCCGGGCCCCCCGCCCCGTCCCTGGTCCCCAGCCCGCCGCTTTTCAATCAAGTTGTGGCTTCCATAAAAGCAATTTCAGGGATGGGGTGGCTCAGTCTGTTCAAGTGTGGGACTCTTAATTTCGGCTCAGGTCACGATCTCAGGGTCTGGGATCTAGCGGCCCTAGGCTCCCTGTTCAGTGGGGAGTCTGCTAGATATTTTCTCTCTCCCCCTCCCTCTGCACCTCCCCCCCGCCCCGCCTTGCTCGCGCGCTTTCTCTAATAAATAAATCGGTAAATCTTAAATAATAAAAAATAAAAGCAGTTTCCCTGAGGCCACGCGAGTCTTCCTTTCCCAGAGGGAATAAGTGGCGGGTGTAGCGGGTGGAACGGAACCGCCCCACCCAGACCTCTGGGCCACGAATCATTCATTTGTTGGGCGCTGGCTTCCTGCCGGGCGGTATTTCAGCCCCGCTGTCCCACCGGAGTCCCTCTCCCACAAACGCACTGAAGGCGCCACCGCTAAGAAACAGAGACCAGTTTAGTTTTATTAGAGTCGGGATGGGGGTGGCTGCAAGGCGTTGGCCAGCTGAGGCCTAAGAGGGTCCCCTACTCCTGGTCCTTGGCGTCACCATGCGTGATGACGTAGCAGATGTTCTTGTAGTCTACGTTGCCTCCCACGTCGGGGGGGAAGGCTGCCCACATGTTCCTGATCTGGGGAAAGATGCAGGGGCGTCTCCTACGGGTTCTGTATGCTGCCCTCCCCCTTCCCTCTGCTTCTCCCGGGCCCCCTCCCCTGCTCACCTCTTCCTGGGAGAAGCGATCACACTGCGTGGTAAGCAATTCCTCCAGGCTGGAGAGAGGTGACATATGGGGAGTTGAGATTGGGCTTCATGGTTCCTTTCCACTCCCTCCCACCTCATCTGGTTGCCATTCCTAGTATCAGCTTGAAAACCGAAGTCACTCTAGATCCCTCACTGGTCTTCCAAAGAGTCTGGACTCCCAGTTTTTGCTCTTCCCCTCCTATATGTGCTGTGAAAATGTAATCCTATTGCCCATTTCCACAGTCCTAATTTTTCCCTTAGCCCCTCCATCATACCTAACATTTGGTAAGAATTTAAGGAGGCTTGGGCACCTGGGTTAAGTCTGCTAAGCAGCTGCCTTCGGCCCAGGTCATGATCCTGGGATCCTGGGATCCTGGGATGGAGCCCAGCTCAGCAGGGAGCATGCTTCTCCCTTTCTCTCTATCCCCACTGCCCCCATGCTCTCTCTCTCTCAAACAAATAACATCTAAAACAAAACAAAACAAAACAAAAAACACCTTTAAAAAAAAAAAGAATTTAAGGAGGCTTTGTGTGCCAGAGAAGCTGGAGGCGTCACTTACAACTGCTTCTTGATGGTGCCCTTCCCCTCAGGGTCCAGGACCTTGAAGGCGCCAGTGATCACATCCTCAGGGTCGGCACCTGGAGGATCAGAAGGCACATGAAGCTCAAGAGTCGCTGAAGGGTCTGTCCCTGAAAGGTCTGGGGAGAGGCAGCTGGGGGCTCAGACCCCGGACACCTCATTCACCTTTGAGCTTCTCTCCAAACATGGTCAGGAAGACGGTGAAGTTGATGGGACCACTGGCTTCCTTCATCATGGCATCTAGCTCCTCATTCTTCACATTGAGGCGCCCTGGAGCAGGGTGGGGGAAGCTGGAGTGGGGTCCCATGGCCAAGGGTTGATCCTTCCCATAAATTCAGATCATCCCACCCATTTTTCGTCTGGGTGGACTGAGGCCCAGCGTGGAGCCGGCAGGGCTGAAACCCAAGGCTTCTGAATTCCTGATACTCAGAAGCCTTGAATCTTTACAGGTGGGATAAGGGGCTCACCCATGGCTGCGAAGGTGTCCCGCAGATCTTCCTTGTCGATAATGCCATCCCGGTTCTGGTCAATTACCGTGAAGGCCTGTGGAAGGCAGGGGCAAGGAGAGGCTAGGTCCCCCGTGGCCAGGCTTCAGCATCTTTACCCCAGGCAGATCAGATTCTGGTCCCCAGCCAGCTGTTCCCTTGCATGCCAAATGGGGAGGGGAGCAAGGAGTTCTAAGCCCTTCCCCTCCCCCCAAACAGGTGCACATTCCAGGGAGGCAGTATTGGGGGGAGGGGCGGCAGGGGGTGCCTTTGGTCAGTCTTCAGTCTCCCTTCTCCCCTTACTCACCTCCTTGAACTCCTGGATCTGAGTCTGGTCAAACATGGAGAAGACATTGGAGCTTCCGCCCTCTGCCACTGCCCTTCTCTTGGCCTTCTTGGGTGCCTGGGGTTGGGGTGGGGGTGAGGAATGGGCAAAGGGGTCCACGAGCTAATGCCTCCTCCTCTTTGGAGGCAATGGATTAGATTCATGGTTCTTTGAGTTGAGTCATTTTTTAAAAGCAACGCTTCTGGTTTTAGGCTTTCCCCTCCTTATGACCTCTTTGCTGAGGGGACATGCTTTGGTGCAACCCCACATTCCTATCCTCCATCCTTCCCAACAAGTGGGACTCAACAAGTCCCCTTCTCAGTGCCCTGGGCTTGCCTCCTCTGAGTCCCGGACTCGCTGTGTGACCCTGATCTACTCACTCACCCTGTCTGAATCTCTGCTCTGTCATTTATAAAATGGGAGTTGGAATCCTTGCCTGAATGATCCCAGAGGGTTTTAGGAAGGGGGAGTGCAGGAAGCTATGGAGCATGCATTGAGAGGGATAGGTCTCCTATGAGTGGAGAGTCTGGGCAGATGATCCTTGGCAGACTTAGGCAGATTTAGACCATGGTTCTGTATGCTCCTCATTAACAATGCCAAGAAAGAGAGGATTCATCTGTTTCCTCTTACTGGACTGGGAATCGGCTACTTTCTTTTAAAAAGTGAGGCTGCCTTGAGGTCAGAAGGATCTGGGTAGGGGCTGGGGGATTCTTACCATGTCTTCAGTCTCCTGGGGGCAAGGCTATGGCTCTGGCTGGAAAGGAGTAGAGTCAGCCTGTGCCTGTCCCTCTGGGGTTATATAGTCCTGCCCCAGGGAGCCCTCAACATACCAGGGTAACCTTAGCCTTGTGGGTGCCCACCCCAGTTACCAAAATAGCCCAGCTCAGGGCCTCTCCTTTCTTGGAGGGCCAGC
Source organism: Lutra lutra (assembly GCF_902655055.1). Taxonomy (NCBI): domain Eukaryota; kingdom Metazoa; phylum Chordata; class Mammalia; order Carnivora; family Mustelidae; genus Lutra; species Lutra lutra. Next base: position 23,256,326 of record NC_062295.1, on the reverse strand, counting down.
AGCAGCTGGAGCCCAGGAAGGGAGGAGGGAGTGGGTCTTGGGATGCATGTCTCACTAGGACCTGGGCAGGAAAGGATGTTCTCTTTCCCAAAAGGGGGAACCAAAGTGAGGTACAGTACTGGGAGGAAGATCGACCAGGCCCCTGTGCCCCTGAGTGGGATGGGTCCTTATTTATTTATTTATTTATTTATTTATTTATTTATTTATTTAAAAAACACTCCTTGTTTTGAAATTAACATTTTTCTGTTTCCATGTATTTGTATTTTTTTTTTAAAGATTTTTATTTTTAGGTCAACTCTTCACCCAGTGTGGGGCTCAAACTTACAACCCAGAAATCAAGAATTGCATGCTCTAACCAACTGAGCCAGCCAGGCACCCTATCCAGATTGAAAGCCAGTAAAATTACTGAGGACTTACAGTATGCCAGGCACTGGGCTGTGCTTCATGGGTGCCCCTTGGCAAGCACAGCTCCCACTCCCATTGTGGGAATTCACAGTCAAGTGTATGTATGTGTGTGGGGTGCTGGTAGAATTGAAAGGGAGACAACTGTCTGGGGAAGCTGAAGAATCAAGAAGGTCTTCTATATCCCCTCTGGTGAAGGCAGGGAGGATGTTTCGAGAAAAGATGCCAAGTATGGAATGACCCGGGTGAAAGGCTAGACTGCCAGGAGCAGAAAGCCTGCACTGTGATCTTGGGCTTTGTGCTTCAGCTCCCAGGGCCCTGTTTTCCCCATCCCACAGAACTTGTGGCTAGGAACACTATTTGGAAACAATTTCATGAAATATAGTCATTACAATTAATACTTATGCTTTGCCTTGATGCACTTACAGCCTAGCTGTGGAGACAAGATAAAGGGAGAAAGTGACATAATAGCTGATTAGGAGCGCAGAAGTACAGGGCCCCTGTGTGGGAGTATGGCAATGACTTTATGAAGGCCAGGAGAAGTGAGTCAGGTGAAAGTGGAAGGGCAGGCATACTAAGCAGAGAGCACAGATGGATAAAGCCCTGGAGGAGTGAAAAATCAGGTTGCCAGAATGGTGTTGGGACTGGAGCAGAGGGTGTAAGCTGGAGACTGAGAGGGCTGAGGATTGAGACCTTGGGAACCTTGGAAAAGTTTGAAACAGGAGAACACAATCTAACATGCATCTATAATCATTTCTTTGGATCCTATTGTGAAATTTGGAACTCAGAGGAGGGGGAGGTCAAAGCACCAAGAGGGACACTAGTTGGTCACCTCCTCCCAGGTGGCTGGGATGGCCAGTGGCTCCTTTCTCCCTTCCGGGCAAGAACCACCTCGGCTGACTGTATGACTTTGAGGTACCCTCTTCCATGGAAATAGTGGCTGAGGAAGCCCCAGGAGGCCAAGGTTGGCAAGTACACCCATCTCCTCCTTCTCTTGCTCCCTCTAGGACCTGATGTCCTGAGGAAGGTGCCGCCTCCCTTTGCCCTCCTCCAGGCTCATGCCAATGTCTCTAAGACATTTTCTTTTCTGGGCACTGGGGCTCAGCCACCTGTTGTCTCTAAGAAAAGAGAAGGAGCCACCCTAAACTTAGCAGCTGCCCTTGGCCTCCTACACTGGCTCCTCCCTGCCTCAATCGACAGCTGTCTCACCTTATACGGTTACCATGGGGGTCTAGGCCCAGGGAGGAGCCCACTTAATCCTGGGTTCTGCGAGGGGAGATAAACTCCAAAGAGGGGAAGGGGAAAAGTGCTCAGGTAGCTTGGGTCAAATGGAAAGTGAGGAAATTGAGGAGAAGGAGATCAGGAGCTGTATATCTAACTCAGACACTGAATGGAAATACACAGGATCTGGGTCTGAGCTGGGAGTGAGTAGCCTAAGAGAACTCAGAAACCAAGGAAGACCTGGGACATTGGGAGCTAGGCCTGACTGAAATTTCAGGAGGTGGACCGTTTATGGAAATTGGGGACCTCTGACCCTGAGGCTCAAAGAGATGGGGGTCAGAGAGAAGAGGGACTCCTAAAGTCAGGACTCTGTGTTTGTGATGTATGGTAGGCTGGGGGCTCATGAGATTGGGGTCTGCTTTCTCAGCAGAAAATGAGATTATAGAGAGGTGTGGCAGTGATGGGAGAGGAGTTGATGGGTCCTAGATCCCCCAAAGAATAAGAACACAGATATAGGAGTTCATGGTTTGGGGTCTAGGATACCCACTACAATGCGGGGGGCATTGAGAGGATGAGGTCCAAGGAATGAGAGCCTGGATTCTGGGGAGGAGCTGAGATAGATGGGGGTGGGGGGGATTGCTGAGGAGAGGAACTTAGGGCTTGGGATTCCCATAGGAAATGGAGGATCCAGGGAGATGGGACGCTTAGAGGATTGGGGGGCTCTGGTTATAGTCGTCTGGGCTTTGAATGTTGAGGCTGGTTGCGGGCCTAGATGAAAATTAGAGACAAAGTGAAGGTACTTGATCAGGCCACTGGATCTCTGATGGGATCTCACACACCACCAGAGTGAGGCGGCTCTGGATGGAGAATGGGACCCCGGGGGCGCTTGGCTGGTTTAGTTGGTAGGGCTTGCGGCTCTCCATCTCAGGGTAAGTTCAAGCTCCAGCTTGCTTACTTGAGAGAGAAAGAGAATGGCAGCCCAAAAAGGACTCAAGCAAAGCAGCACGGCCCCCTTATTGGCTAAGGGCTGCTGTAATGTCCGTGGCCCCCGCCTGCTCTCGGCGCTGTCCCCAACTGTCACCTCCTCCTGCGCTTGTCTCCGGTTGTCACCGATATCCCTGGGCTGGCACCGCCTGCTGGCAGCTCCCCTACCCTTTGGATGCTGCCATTGGCTGAGACAGCCGTCTATCTTCCCTCTGTGTTGCTTAAGTGAGGGGATACGCTCATTGGCTGACGATGCAAATTAATAGCAAACCTGGCCCGCCCCCCCCCCCCCCCCCCCCAGCTGTCATTCCTTCTTGACCTTCTTGGGAGACCTAAAGAATTCCACAGCTCTTCCTATTGACTGCGGTTGCTGTCTGTCACCGCCCAAAGAGACACCGCTGTCTGTCAACTTGCCCTCCTCCTACTCCCCCTTTTCATTGGCTCCCTTTTTACTGTTTCCAGTGGCCAGGCTCACCTCTTCTCGCGCAGCACCGGCCTCCTTCCGCGGTCACTCACCCTCCAGCCATTTTTATTGGCCAGAAGGTTCAGCTTCCCGCTTTTCTATTAGTTATCTCTTTGGTTCCGCCTCCTCCTGCCTTCACTCGCCCTCTCATTGGTCATATAGCCCTCCCCTTCTTCATTTCCTCTTTCCAAATTACCCAGCCCCTTCCCACCGCCAGCCCCACCCACCCTTCCAACCATTGGCAGAAACCCAGTTCCCTTTTTCCTATTATTCGTCCAAACACTCTGACGAGGCGGGAGAAAAAAAGGAGCGCGATGGGACTGCCCGCGCGCAGGCGTGAAACGCTGAAACGCTGGCCGCTTAGCCGGCACTGGGGCATGTGCGCAGGCGCGAGGTCGGCCGCTCGCCTGAAGCAGAAGGGAGGGGGCGGCAGCGAGAGAGCGCTAGGGGTGAGAGGGCGCGAGCGGGACCCCCGCGCCTGGCGCCCCGGGACCCCTGCCACGCCTCCGCGCGCCAGGCGGTGGCCCGCGCGCCGCCCCCGTCCCCGACGCGCGCCAGGCCGCGCCCTTATCCTTCTCCCCTTCCTTGGCGGGCGGCGCGGAGCGGCCTGAGGGGCGGCGCCTTCTGCGGCCGCCCCGGCGAGGGGATGTGAGGGTAGGCCCGCGGCCATGGAGACGGGCCCGGCGCCCCTGGTGGCCCCGCCGCGCCGTCATGGCGCCCCCTCGGCCCCCTCGCCACCGCCCCGCGGCTCCCGGGCCGGACCCATCGTGGTGGTGGCCCCGGGCCCGCAAGTGACCACGGCCACTTCGGCCCCGGTCACCCTGGTGCCCCCCGGGGAGGCACGGCCCGCCTGGGCACCGGAGACCCCTCAGACGTCGGCCCCGGCTCCGGCCCCGGCCTCGACCGTCACGAGCAGCACAGTAGTGGTGCTGACGCTGGAGGCCTCACCCGAAGCCGCGAGGGCGCAGTTCTCCCCTGGCTCAGAACCCCCGGTCCCCACGACGGTGGCAGGAACCGAGATGTCCATGGCTTTGGGCCCGGGGGCTGACTCTCCGAAGACGGAAGAGGCTAGACCCTCCCCCGTCCCTGGACCAGGTACCCCTACCGGGACCCCCACCAGGACCCCTTCCAGAACGGCTCCTGGGGCTCTGATCGCCAAACCCCCGCTTGCCCCCAAGCCGGGAACCACAGTTGCCTCAGGAGTGACTGCGCGGGTTGCAGCAGTGACAGCAGGACAGGTGACAAGTGGACATGGAGCTGCAGCAGCAACATCAGCATCAACTGCACAGGACCCCTCAGGGCCTGGCCCGGGCCCTTCAGGGACGTGTGAGCCTCTGGTAGCTGTCGTGACGGTCACCCCCGCTCCGGAGCCTGCTGAAAACTCTCAGGACCTAGGCTCCACGTCCAGCCTGGGACCGGGCATCTCTGGGCCTCGAGGGCAGGCCCCGGACACTCTGAGCTACTTGGACTCTGTAAGCCTCATGTCTGGGACCTTGGAGTCCTTGGCAGATGATGTGAGCTCCATGGGCTCAGATTCGGAGATAAACGGGCTGGCCCTGCGCAAGACGGACAAATATGGCTTCCTTGGGGGCAGCCAGTATTCGGGCAGTCTGTGAGTACCCAGTGGGCATCCAGTGGGACTGCTTCAGGGAAGCAGAGGTTGGGGAGGAGGATATGATACACCTTGCCCAGACTCTGTCAGCCCAGCCTCCTCTGAGGCTCCAGGGGAGTGGCTCCAGCAGAGGAGTGAGATACTCTGTGTTCCCTCTCAAGCCTAGAGCATCCTGAGGTTTTGATGGCACTTGCATGTTAGAGTTTCAGACCAGGTGTCAGGAGTTCTGGGTTGGAGCTGTGCTTTTAGTGTGTCCTGTGCTCTTGAGCTGTTGTCTTCCCTATTTCCGTGCCTCGGTTTCCTTCTCTATAAAGTGAAAGGTTGAATGATACAATATCTAAGGTCGTCCCAGGTCCTTGATGCAAAATTCCAGCTATGGGCCAGATATTCTGGAAAGCTGGCTGGGCAGGGGTTGTGGTAGAGATCTTTGGTCCCTGAGGGGAAAGGAGGGATGCAGGCATCTCCCCTCCCCCATAGCCCTAGGTCTGATGGGGCAGTACGATGGGGAAGTCGTGGATGGAGGGGAGACCCTGAAGGCAAGGCTCTTCTGCAGAACAGAGAAGGGCAGTCTTATGTTCTTACTTCAGGAAAGGGGTTGGGGGAGGCCTCTTCCCCATTTCCTCATCTCTCTAGCCCGGCTTACTCTTTCCTAGTTCCCTCCAGGGGCCTGAGTCACTCCTGATGTAGGAGTGCGATTGCCTCTGACTTCTTCCTTCCATCTCTCTGGATCCTTCGCATTGTTCTCTACCCCTTTCACCTGCTGGTCAGTTCAGCCTCCAGCATCACCTGAGCACCCAGGTGCCAGACCTATGCTGGGTACTAGGGATAAAATAGTTGTTTCAAGGCGCTCATCATCTAGAGGGAGAAACAAATACTTAAAAAGAGTTGGTTTCGATATGTGTTAGGTTTAGCCTAGAGATCATCACAGGATTTTCTGAGCATCTAGGGAAGGGACCCACTCAGAAGTCTGCTGAGGCTGGTCCGAATGCTGAAGAATGAATAGGATTTAGTTGTGTATGTGCGTGTTGGGGTGGGGGGGGGCACCTGCCTGGGGTTGGGGGAAGCACTTGGGAGGATAATCTAAGCATGTTTTATAATCCCAAAAATAGAAAATCTTTGAGCATGAACATTCATGGTCTTAGGAAGGCACCGAAGTTTGACCTTGGTGTTTTCCCGTGCACAGAGGAGGCATTGTTGTACCCAATTTATAGGTGAAGAAACAGGATGGAAGTAGTTGAGTGAATGACCCCACTCACATCTGGATCTGTGTGATGGGCTTCTTGTCAGTACTATGCTGCCCTAGGGAACTTGGATTGAATTGGATTTTAGTGAGCCCCCCTTGTGTGCTAGGCACCGTGCTGGTTGCTATTTCTATGCTTTGTAATTTTGTCCCTCTAAAATCTATCATCAGGGCACCTGGGTGGCTCAGTCGGTTAAGTGTCTGCCTTCAGCTCGGGTCATGATCCCAGGGTCCTGGGATTGAGTCCCACATCAGGCTCCCTGCTCAGCCAGGAGCCTGCTTCTCCCTCTGCCTGCTGCTCCCCCTGCTTGTGCTCTCTCTCATGCTCTCTCTGTGCCAAATAAAAATCTTTAAAAAAAATAAAATCTATCATCTGTGCTGGAGGAATATACTTCTGAGGCAAGACTGACTGAGGCACATGTTACCCTAAAAGCTTGTAGTGGCTCCCCACTGGACACAGGATAAAGTCCCAAGTGCTTTATTTTGCAGATAGGCTCCTTAGTATCTGGCTTTGCCAGCCTTTCTGGTCTTCTGTCTCACCACTCTTTACCACGTACTTAGTCCTGTGGTCCTGTTGAACAGATGGATTGTAGTCTTTCCCCCTTCCTACTCAGGCTTTCCCACCTGCCAGGAATGCCTTTCTCCCCCCTTCTTGCCTTAGTATGTTCTGTTTCGTCCTTCATGGCTTATAACTCCATGTCTCCTCCTCCAGGAAGCCTTTTCTGATATCCATTGCTCCTACTCCAGTCGGTGTCTCTTCTGTGCAATTTTTATCATTGCCTTTCCCATACCACATTGTAATTATCTCCCTTGCAAGCTTGTGACCTTCTTGAGGGCAGGAAAGATATTATCTTATTCTTCTGATCCTTAGCAGAGTTTGGAACTGACTTTTGATGGAAATTAATGAGAGGTGTTTAAGGGGCTCCTAAGACAAAAGAAACTAATATTTAATGAGCCCTTCCATTTACCAGTCCTTTATATAGTTTCTCAATAATCCTCTCATAACTTTGTGATGTAGGTGGTGACACCCCTTTTTTATAGAAGAGGAAGAGACTCAGGTTATCACTTGCCAAGATTCCCCAACTTCTAATGGATGGAACTGGGATTTGAGCTCAGGTCTGTCTGGAAACTCAAGCTCTTTCTTCCATTCCACTCACCTCCTGGTGCTGGCTCCTACAAGTAACTGTTTCAAGACTCATGGGGCATCTTGAGTGTGAGGCTGTGACAGAACAGTGGGCAAACTGTGGAGGGAAAACTTCATGTACTTGGGAATCGAGGGTGATTTCAGGAAGGAGGAGGTAGAGGGGATTGTAGAAGGCCAAGGAGATCTCAAGAGTCTGATAGGAGGAAACTCAGATAGTTGCTTCTAAGGAGCAGAGAAATATATTTGTTCTGTATTTTATTTTGTGGATAATTATTGTTGTTACTGAACACTTGCTATTTGCTACCTCCTATGACCTCTCCATGTTACAAATGCCAAAATTGAGGCTCAGAATTCAGTGACTTGCCCAAGGTCACACAATGAATGAGTGGTAAAGCTAGAACTTGGACCCAGGTCTCATGGTTTTTAAATATTCTGTACCCTACCCCCCAAACTTGTATGTGCCGTAAGCAGGATTTGAACACACCCAGCATGTATAGAGATCCACCATGAGAGCTCAACCTTTGTATAGAGATTCCTTCCAAAGAGAAGTCTTTTCAGTGTGGTGAGCAAGGCTTTTGGATGGCTAAGTGGCCAGATGTCCTGATGGCTTGGTAGCTCACAAAATGCTTTTGCATCCAGTCTTTTTTTTTTTTTTTTTTTAAAGATTTTATTTATTTATTTGACAGAGAGAAATCACAAGTAGGCAGAGAGGCAGGCAGAGAGAGAGGAGGAAGCAGGCTCCCTGCTGAGCAGAAAGCCCCATGTGGGGCTCGAACCCAGGACCTGGGATCATGACCTGAGCCGAAGGCAGCGGCTTAACCCACTGAGCCACCCAGGCGCCCCCATCCAGTCTCTTATTTGAAACTGGGGAGGTGGCCTGCTTCGGTTCTGCCAGCAGTCCATGTTTTACACTACTGCTTCTGACCTCTTCCATGCTCCCTTCATCCTGCAGAGAGAGCTCCATTCCTGTAGATGTGGCTCGGCAGCGGGAGCTCAAATGGCTGGAGATGTTCAGTAACTGGGATAAGTGGCTGTCACGGCGTTTCCAGAAGGTTTGGAAGGCTGAGTGATGGGCAGACCAATGGGGCAGGTTGGGGAGGGGGCAGGGAGGGCTCATGTGCTCCGGGGAAGCCATGTTAGTTCTTGCTCTCTAGACCACATTGGGGGCAGGTGGTACTTGGGCCTGAGGGGAGGAGCAGCTTTGATGATAGAAGGCCAGGCCAGGTCCAGTGGAGTCCAGCCAATGGGATGTGTGAGGGGTGTGCCAGGAAGCCTGAGTACTGCTGGGGAAAGCCTGGAGGCTCTGCCAGCCCCTGGAGCTGCTGCCCTGCCCGCCGTTCTGTCTTAGGTGAAGCTGCGCTGCCGGAAGGGGATCCCCTCTTCCCTCAGAGCCAAGGCCTGGCAGTACCTGTCCAATAGCAAGGAACTCCTGGAGCAGAACCCTGGCAAGTTTGAGGTGTGTCCAGGGTATGGGGATGTGACATGGTGTGAAGGGTATCATCAGTCCCCCCAGATCCTGAGATCATCCCTGCTGTCCCACTGCAGGAGCTGGAACGGGCGCCTGGGGACCCTAAGTGGCTGGATGTGATTGAGAAGGACCTGCACCGCCAGTTCCCTTTCCATGAGATGTTTGCTGCTCGAGGGGGGCATGGGTAATATGGCCTGACCACGTGGGTCAGTCAGCAAACATTGGTAGAGGGCTCCAGGTGGATACAGGGCTGGGTTGAAAGCGGTTCTTGCTCTCCAGGGCTCGCAGGAGAGTGGTGCTTAATGGGCTGAGTGTCAAGCCATATTGAAGGAAATGTCTTGGGAGGAAGATTCTGACTTGGAATCTTGGGGGACTGCTGGAGGGGGGACAGGAAGGCACAACAACATACCGAAGAGGTCGCATTTGAACTGGGTTTTGAAGGATAGATGGGAGCAGAGCAGGGGGCAGTTTTTTCTTGGCTGGGGGTTTATGTAAGCTCTGTCTGGGATGTGCAGTTGGGTAGAGCTGAGGCTAGAGAAGCAGTTTAGGGCCAGGTCACCAAAGGCCCTAAAAAACTTGCCAGGCACTTGTACTTTTGTTGTATATACTAGGCTTCCCCGAGATGTGTATATATCAGTCATTAGTAATATGCACGATGGTATTAAGTGCTTCTCAGGTGGACTTTCTTCTTTAGTTGGTTCATCTTTTCAGCAGATACTTAACTCCTGCTATCTGCCAGACCTGGTCTAGCCACAGATGACAGCAGTTAACAAGAGACAAAAACGCCTGCCCTTATGCGGCTTATTACATTTTAGTGGGGATAGACAATACATAAGGAAGCCAAAGAAAAAGTATGTTGCATGTGAAATGGTGGAAAGTATGAAAGAGGAGTTTAAAACAAGAAAGGGGAATAGAGAATGAGAATGGAGATGGAGTTACAAGTGATCAGATCTGTGTTTTAAAAGGATCATTCTGACTGCTGTGCTGAGAATAGACTATAAGGAGACAAGGACAGAAGCAGAGAGACCTGGTAGGAGGCCATTTCTGTAATCCAGGAGTGAGATCATGATAGACCAGAATGGTAGCCATGGAACTGTGAGGAGAAGTAGTTGGGTTCTGGGTAGATTCTGAAGGTAGAGCCAGAAGGATTTGCCAGTGGATTGGATGTGGAGTAAGAGGGAGCAAGCGAGAGAGTACAATTAAGGCTGACTCTGAAGGTTTGGGGCCTGAGAAACAAGAAAAATGGAATTGTTATATATTGATGTGGATGGGAAAAATGGGAAAAGAAGTTTGAGGGGTACGTCAGGAGCTCAGTTATGGAATATGAGGCTTGAAATGCTGATTGGATGTCCAGATGGAGATGCCAAGTAAGTTGGATGGATGTCTGCTATACCCAAGCCTGCGACTTGGGGAGAAGTTTAAAGTGAAGGTAAGCTGGAGATTGAGAGTTGTCAGCTTCTAGATGGGACTAAATCTCACCCATAGGACTGGATGAGATCATCAGAGCAGCAAGTGTAGATATAAAAGGAAGCTCAAAGACTGAGCCCTGCAGCTCCAGCATTTTCTGGAATGGGAAGATGAGAACGAACCAACAAGGGAGACTAGAAACAGAAACTGGAGAGGTAGAAGGAAAACCAGGGCAGTGTGATTTCAGAAGCAAATTGAAGAGGGGTTTCAGGTCCAGCTGTTTGAAATCCTGCTGATGAGTCAAGTAAAATCAAGTCTGCAGATTGACCTCGGGACTCAGCACAGTGGAGGTCATTGGTGACCTTGATAAGAGCCGTTTTGTGCGGGGCAGTAGGTTAAAGCATGACTGGAGAATGGGAGGAGAGAGCTTGATGACAGCGAGTCTGTACCCCGAAGTTTTGCTGAGTAGGTAAGGAGTGAAATGATGTGGTGTTTGGAGGGGGCAGAGGGGGGCCAAGAGACATTTTTTTTAAGCAAGAGGAAGTAACAGATGTTGGTATGCCAATGGGAATGATCTAATAGGGAGAGAAAATCTGATGGTGCAGGAGAGGTGGGAGCTTGCTGGGGTGATGGCTCGTGTAGGTGAGAGCGGATGGGGTGCAGTGCCGAAGAGGAAAGGCTGTGTTTGGCCAGGATTACAGACATTTCACCCAGAGCCACAGGGGAGAAAACAGGGACACATGCAGGTAGGTAGGTGAGTGAAGCATGGGAGCTTGTGGCATTTCCTGTTTATTTGGATAGGTATTAGATAAAATAACTAGTGCGTCCAACCTGTCATTTCACGGATGCCATTGCAAAGCGGAGAAAAAATACTAAGTGAAAAATAGCAGGGAGGTATGCAAACGAAGCACATATGAAGATCACACTTCAGTGACTAAATGTTGGGATAGAAGAGGTCATTTTTATGTTTTTCTGGGTAAGAAATAAGGGTTTGTGCTACGGAATGGCTGCGGAGGCTGAAGGAACAGGCACGAATGCAATTCAAGAGGTAGTGCTGAGATTTGGTGATTAGCCACTGGAACTGATGAAGGCCTCTCTTTTCCAATGTGGGGCTGACAGAATGGGATTCCCAGATGCAGTGATGGCGCATCTTCAAGAAAGAGGAGCGGGGTCTAGGGCAGAGACTTTATCCTTTTGGTTGCAGAGACAAGAGAAAGGTCTGAGGCACAGCTGGCTTCCCAGGCCTTCACCAAGAACCAGGGCCCACTGGACACATTGGTGGGGACCTGATTCAGTCCAGTGAGGCAGATGAGGCGGGCCTTGCCCTGGGAAAGCCCCTGCCCTGGGGTGCTAAAAGCATTCAGACAGTGTGACAGGAGGGCTGATGCTGCAGGCAGTGGAAGCTCCCTGAAGAAGGTGACCTTGAAGGTCTACGGGATGGTGGCAGATGAAGAAGGGAGAGAGACCACAGCCTGTGCGGGGGAAACGGGTAGGGAGCATGTGGGGTGTGAAGGCAGGGTGGGAGGCTGGAGCCTGGAATGCTTTGGTTATGGTCGGAGTCTGGCTTCATCTCGATGGGCAGCACTAGGAATGTCAGTGGAGACATGTGGTGGCAAAGCTCTGAGGTTAATCTGGAAGTGGGTCTAGGCAGGGTCTGGAATGGGGCTGGCTAGGGGGAGCAGGCTTAGTTTGGGGCAGAGAGCCCCCAACTCCTGTGATTGCCCTCATCGTCTTCCCCAATACCCACAGGCAGCAGGACCTGTACCGAATCCTGAAGGCCTACACGATCTACCGGCCCGATGAGGGCTACTGCCAGGCCCAGGCCCCTGTGGCCGCCGTGCTGCTCATGCATATGCCCGCGGAGGTCAGCATACCCTGGTCCTGGGAGGGGAGGGCCCGGGAGGACCTGGGCCTGAGGCAGCGATCGGGGAGCACTCTACTCGCTGTTTCTCAGGCCCCATCTCTTCCCCGCTTGCTCTTGCCCTCCTCAGCAAGCTTTCTGGTGCCTGGTGCAGATCTGTGACAAGTACCTCCCTGGCTACTACAGCGCAGGGCTGGTGAGTGTGCGAAGGCTGGGGCGCCCCAGGCTGTGGGGAGGTCCTTGTCCTGCCCATTTGTCCCTCCGCTCTGCGCCTCTCCCACTGAAGTGAGGATCCCCTCCCAGGGACAGGGCTACCCTGAGGGGGTCCCCATAACCCCCCTCTCATGGCTTCTCCTGCCGGCAGGAGGCCATTCAGCTGGACGGAGAGATCTTTTTTGCGCTGTTACGCCGGGCCTCCCCACTGGCACACCGGCACCTGTGGCGGCAGCGCATCGACCCTGTGCTCTACATGACTGAGTGGTTCATGTGCATCTTCGCCCGCACCCTGCCCTGGGCGTCCGTGCTGCGCGTTTGGGACATGTTCTTCTGTGAAGGTACTTCTGCACCCGTTCAGCCCACGGCGGGGCCTGGGGTTTCCACAGTGGCTGCCAGAGAAGGGCGTGCTGCCGGGAGGTACGCGGGGGCCTTGGCTTCCCTGTATGTGGTGTGAGGGCCGGAGAAACTGGGGCGCGGTCTTGGCTCTGCCATCAGCCCGGAGCCTACTCCCTCCCGGGAACCTGAAACCCAAGGCAGCCCCTTTCCCTCCATGGGGCCTCCATTTCCTCATCTGTGAGGACGGCAGTAAGCTGGGCATAGGGCCTGCAGGTCCCTTCTGAATGGGACGGGCTGCGGTTCCAGCCCTGATCCCTTGTACTCTCTCTTTTCCGCCCTCCCAGGCGTCAAGATCATCTTCCGGGTGGCCCTGGTGCTGCTGAGGCACACACTGGGCTCAGTGGAGAAGCTGCGCTCCTGTCAGGGCATGTACGAGACCATGGAGCAGCTGCGCAACCTGCCCCAGCAGTGCATGCAGGAGGACTTCCTGGTGCACGAGGTAGGCCACGGCGGCTCAGGGCTTCTGCCTGTCCCCGCCCTCCCCTTCCCCTTCCCCTTCATCCCGCTACCCAGTCCTTCTCGGTCTAGGTGACCACCCTCCCAGTGACGGAAGCACTGATTGAGCGAGAGAACACGGCCCAGCTCAAGAAGTGGCGGGAAACCCGGGGGGAGCTGCAGTATCGGCCCTCTCGGCGACTACATGGCTCCCGGGCCATCCATGAGGAGCGGCGGCGACAGCAGCCACCCCTGGGCCCCTCTTCCAGCCTTCGTAGCCTCCCTGGCCTCAAGAGTCGAGGTTCCCGGGCAGCTGGGGGGGCCCCCTCTCCACCCCCTCCTGCCCGCCGGGCCAGTGCTGGGCCTGCCCCAGGGCCTGTGGTCACCGCTGAGGGACTGCATCCATCCCTTCCTTCGCCTACCGGCAACAGCACCCCACTGGGTCCCAGCAAGGAGACTCGAAAGCAGGAGAAGGAGCGGCAGAAACAGGAAAAGGAACGTGAAAGGGAGCGGCAGAAACAGGAGAAGGAACGGGAGAGGCAGGAGAAGGAGCGCCAGAAGTGGGAAAAAGAGCAGGAGAAGGAGCAACAGAAGCAGGAGAAGGAACGACAGAAGCAGGAAAAGAAGGCCCAAGGCAGGAAGCTCTCGCTGCGTCGAAAGGCAGATGGGCCCCCGGCCCCCCAGGATGGTGGGGACAGGTCCTCAGCATCTGAGGCCCGGCAGGATGCTTACTTCTGACCTCGTCTTGGGGCTGGACTGCATGGCCTCCCTTTTCCTTAGTCAAGAGCAGGCCCGGCCTGGGGCAGCCATGAACGAGTCTGGAGCCCCTCACCTCCAGTTGGGCCCAGCTGGGGTCTCTGTCACTCCTGCCCCAATTCCCTCTGGGGTCCGTCCCAGGTGCAGTCCTGGTTGGCCATTTGTCACCTCGGAGGTGACTTGGCAATGGGAATCAGCAGTTTTCAGATTCTTATACCAGTTGCTCCCCTTATCCATGAGTGGAGCTGGGTTCCTTTTTCCCTTCTTCAGCTCTGCCGGTCTCCCCCTCTTCCTGCCTGGGGGCCAAGGCTCTCCTCGCTCTACTTCTGGACATCTCTGTTGTAATTATGTACAGAGGACCTGGTGGGTCCAGGGTGGGTGTGTTCGCTCTATCTTCTGTCCTTTAGTTCTCCTTCCTCAGTGTTCTTGCACTCATTTATTTAAAGGGACATGCGCTGGAACAGGAAATGTCCCCCCTCTCCCCGCCTGCCATCCTCCGTGCTCTCTTCCTCTTCGCCCACCTTCCTGTGTATTCTCAGGCTTCTCCTGCTTTGTCTCCACCAGGATCCCCGCCTTTCGCCTTGTTTCCCCTCCAGCCCCTCTCTGGGGAAGGGGTCTTCCCTTGAGCTCCAGGGGGTGGAACCCAATGTTTACATTCTCTTCTGTCTCTACTCCCACCCTGTGCGGCGCTTTGAGGAATCAGAAAAGAACCTGCTGTTGTACCTGGGCTTGTCTCCTGCTTTGTCATTTGATGATGGCGGGCAGAGTAAGGACCAGACAGGGGGTGGGAAACAGTGGAGTAGGCCAGGATCTGGGTGTCTATTGAAGCAGTTGGCTGGTCTTGGCAGGTGGGTACCTCTTGGCCTTTGGTCCATCTTTCAGTCCCTCATCAACAGCTGTTGAGCTCCAGCTCCTCCTCTGCCTGGGATCTGTTGCTTCCATTGTCACTGGCCTGGGGCCTTCTACGTACCACCTGCAGCACCCGGATCTCCTTCCCAAAGTGCTCGTGCAACTCCTGGAAGCTGGAGGGGGTACTGAGGGTGGTTAGGAAGCCACAGCCCTCTGGGGGTGAGCTGGGCTCTTGGCCAGCTGCCTGGCAGAGCTCCCGGTACTGGGCCTCCAGGGTAGGTAGGAGCACCACCAGCTGCCTGCAGCTCGCCCCAGCCAGCGCCCACAGCCAGGCTCCCAGCTCTTCCTGATTTTCTGCTGCCAGCTTGTAGGCCCGCCCACCTGTGCCCTCAACCCTGGGGGTCAGGATGGTAAAGGCATAGGGTTCTGTGGCTCCGAGGTGTGGCTCCACCTGGCAGTTTTCCAAGAGAATGAGGCCCAGGGGTGTGTGGTCCGCTTGGTTCTCCAGGTAGAAGAGGAGGTTTCCCCGGAGGATGACCAGCGGCGTGTGATAGCTGGTATTTCGGGCTCCCTTCTTTAGCAAGATGCCCTCCCGGTCTGGAGCCTGTGTTCTGCATCCACGGAAGAAACTGAGCACGGACTTCCGGTGCAGTTTCATGGTAATCCAATCTGAGAGTAAACCCTGGGGGCAGCAGAAAAGAGAGGTGGTGCTAGCCCAGTGAGATTAAGACTCTGTCCTCAAGAGGTAGAGGTCTTGCCCCCACGGCACTGGGACCCACACCTCCCACCTCCAGCTCTGCCCCTTGGGCCAGTTTACAGACTGGGCAGGGGCCGCTGGCCTGGGTCCCCCGTCTACCTGCGGCTGTGGTTTGAGAGAGGCACTGTTGCCCTTTTCCAGGCCTACCTGAGATCAGAGCACCAGAGACTTCTGGCCTGAATACTGGGCACAGGTATCACCGTCACCTTTCCGGTGACTTCCCACCTAGGAAGGCAGGAACTAGCCCAGGGGATAGGCGTGGGGTAAATGACTTCCCTGGGTCCTAAAGAGAGCGGAGTTCCGTAAATGCCCCCAGAGCCATCCGGGGCCGACTCAGGGAGAAGAGCAAGGCCGACCTAGGGAGTGGGAGTGGACAGAACTGGACCCTGAGAAGAAAGGCAGGATTCCCAAAGAGATGGTGAGGGGCGCAAAGCTTTGGCAACCCTGAGGAAGGGTGACTCAACCCTGGAAAGGAAACAGGCCGACACCCACTGTCCCATTTTGGTCCTCCAATCATGTCCTGGGCTCCCCTTTAAGCAGAGTACGCCCCCACTTTCTCCCAGAGCTTCTAACTGCTGTAGGAGGGAGTTGAAACCGCATCCGGCCATCCCTCTCGTTCTGATCAGGGTCTAGGCGTTCATACGTCCCCCGTCCTCGCCATTGTCGCCCCATGCTGCTCACGTCACTCTGGGGGAGGGCGGAGTGGTCTTCCCCGCTCAGGGCACACTTCCGCCCGTTTCCCACGAGTCCTCTACCCCGGGTGAAGCCACTTCCGGCTTCTCAGGCGCCTTCGCAGTTCTCTTCCGGGTGATGGCGGCAGGTGCCCCGGACGTATCCCTGGTGAAAGCCTCTCTCTTTTTCTTTCCCTTCCGCCTCCCATGGATCCTTAGGTGAGCGCGCGCCGGTGGGGCTCCTCGAATCCCCACAATTCTGCCGCCCCTTTGATTTTGTATGGTTAGCCCCGGGCAGTTGGGGGTTACCCCGCGGAGTTGGGAGTTCGGCGCGGGGAGGAGGGGGGCGGCCCGGATGCCAGGTCCTGGGTCCGCCCGGGCCCCGCGGTCTCCGAGGGAGCTGGAGGTGTAGGAGCGGGTGTCAGCCCGCGGAGCCCCGTCGCACTCAGGACTGCGAGGGCTAGGGATGGGGGGTGCAGGTGGGGGGAGCCTCTTTCCTTTCGTCAAGGGCGGGGGTTGCCCGTGGGAAGCCGCTCCGCGCGTCAGCCTCTCTGGCCAGTCTCCAGCAACTCTTTTGGACCAAACCAAGTCCCGGGGGCCTCCGGGCTGCCACCTTCTCTTTCGGTCCCTGATTCTGGGCTCCCTCTCCTCCCAAGCTGGATCTACTGCGTACCAGGTGATTATTTGTTGTGCTGGGGCCCTTCGGTGGTGAGCAGCCTCTCCCAGTTCCCTTAATCTGCACCCTTTCACCTCGGCTCAGCTTGGGGAAGGCCCCTCTGTGCAGTCATGCCAAAGAGGAAAGTGACCTTCCAAGGCGTCGGAGATGAGGATGATGACGATGAAATCAGTATCCCCAAGAAGAAGGTGAGGGGGCCAGGCTCCTGCAACGTGGGGAGGAGTGAGGAGAGGGAAAAGGAACTAGAAGCTAGAAGAGAGAAGGGGACAAAGAACACAGAAAGGGCTGGCTTTTCCATTGTTCTCTGGGAAATGGGTTTGGAGAATTTTCAGTTTGAGGCTTTGAAGAAAAACCCACCTAGAGTATTTTGGGGAAAGCTAGTAATCTTCCTCTCTCCACTCGCTGGCCCCTCCTCACAGCTGGTGGATCCTGTGACTGGGGCAGGGGGTCCTGGGAGCCGCTTCAAAGACAAGCACTCTTTGGACAGCGATGAGGAGGATGATGACGATGAGGGGCCCAGCAAATATGACATCCTGGCTTCAGAGGATGTGGAGGGTGAGCTAAACCCAACAATTGATGCCGCCGGAGGAACAGATAGGGCTTCAGGGGGTGTGGGGCAGGGAAGGCTTTTTTGTCTTTTTGCTTGCTCAGTGTGGGACACCTGTGTCTTCGGTGCAGGTCAGGAAGCAGCCACACTCCCCAGTGAGGGAGGTGTGCGGATCACACCCTTCAACCTGCAGGAAGAGATGGAGGAAGGCCACTTTGATGCCGATGGCAACTACTTTCTGAACCGGGACGCTCAGATCCGAGACAGCTGGCTGGACAACATTGACTGGGTGTGGCCCAGGGGTTGACATGGCTGGGGGTCTGGAGGCAGAAAATGCTGGGCTTAGGCCCTGCTCACAGTTTGTTGGAGATAACAACGCCCCCTTCCGGTTTTCATATCCTAGGTGAAGATCAGGGAGCGGCCACCTGATCAGCGCCCACCGTCAGACTCAGAGGAGGAAGACGGCCTGGGCCAGACACCAATGAGCGCCCAGGCTCTCCTGGAGGGCCTTCTGGAGCTGCTGTTGCCAAGAGAGACAGTGGCTGGAGCACTGAGGCGTCTGGGGGCCCGAGGAGGAGGAGGAGGCAAAGGGGGCAGCAAGGGGGCTGGGCGGCCTAGTTCCCCCCAGCGCTTGGATCGGCTCTCTGGGTTGGCTGACCAGATGGTGGCCCGGGGCAACCTTGGTGTATATCAGGAGACAAGGGAACGGTTAGCCATGCGGCTGAAGGGGTTGGGGTCCCGGACTCAGGGACCCCCTGAGCCCACACCCCCACCCTCTCTGGACATGTTTGCTGACGAAGTGGCAGAGGGGGAGCTAGAGACTCCAACTCCTACCCAGAAGGGAGGTAAGATTGAAAGGTGGAGGAGGGGTAATGGGGGCAGGGAGCAGGGCACCTGAGACTCAGATGGCCCTGCCTATTATTTTAGAAGCAGAGTTGCCAGGAGATGGTCTGGCAGACGTCATGTGGGAATATAAATGGGAGAACACGGGGGATGCTGAGCTGTACGGACCCTTCACCAGCACCCAGATGCAGGTAAGCCCCTTCCTACTTCCTTCTGCTGCTGCTCCCTCCCCCAGCCCCCCGCCACCCGTATCAGGCCTTTCTCAGCTCTGCTCTCCTTTCCTGCAGACCTGGGTGAACGAAGGCTACTTCGCAGATGGTGTTTATTGCCGGAAGCTGGACCCTCCCGGTGGACAGTTCTACAACTCCAAACGCATTGACTTTGACCTCTATACCTGAGCTGGCCAAGGGCCCAGTTTGGTGTCCCCTTCTTTCCTGGACTCTCTGGAGGAGGCCCTAGCTGCCTCAGGCAGTGAGGATTTGGGGGCCACTTTTCAGTCAATTTTCCTTTTCCAATAAAAGCCTTTAGTCGTACATTAGGGCCTTGGCTGTGCTGATGACCAGAAGCCAAGGCCCTTCGCAGCCCCTTTGGACCCGCCTCATGACTGTTTCCTAAGTTCCTTCTTGGGAGTTTATGGTCACTTGAACCACCTCACCTTTGTTTACCACTCCTGGGGCAGAGTGGACTCTGCTCACCATGGAAAAAATCCCTTTGTTCACATGCTGTTTTCCAGTATTTTTGGAGCAGGCTTCCTTTTTTGCTGGTCTTCGGCCTTCGGCTTTTAGGACCCCAGAGTCTGTCTTTGCAGCCAGTATAAGGTAGAGCACCAGAAGTGAAGATTTTAGGCCTCCAAGGGCTAGGACATTTGTTGGGGATGAGTAGGAAGCCTGGTACACAGTGGCCCCCCAGGGGTCTCAAGCTCCTTAGGGGAAGGGCAAACTCAGGGCCACCTGGGCCAACACTTGATCGGACACAAAAAAGACCAGTGCCTCCCTGGAGCTCAGAGCAAAGCAGGGGGCTGGCCCAGACCCATGGAGCTTCTTTCCCAGACCTTTCGTGGCACTTTTGAGGCCCTGAAGCTTCCATTTCCTGGGGTCCCACAAGTGTGCCTGGTATGGGGCTAGTGCCTTGAGGGAACTGAGCTAACTGGGGGGCTGATCCCCTTCAGGAATTGAGATTCGGGGGTGTGGGGTCGGGAGGGAGACAAGGAGGTGTAATTGGACCCAACACCCCAGCCTCTCACCAGTGCTGCCTTGTGCCTCTTCTCGAACCAGGTGAGGTTGAACCTTCCCTGTTCATTGGTCTCGGGGGAGCTGTAAGATTACTCCTCAGATTCTAAATGAATCGGTCTAGGTAGTGGCTTGGTGGTCGGGGCTTTTAAAAGCTCCCAGGGGATTCCAGTGTGCAGACAGGTGGAGAAGCACCAGACACCCTTGCGTCCCTTCACCTAGAACAAGGAAGGGGCAGCTTCCTGGATCCTGCGGTGGTGGCAGAGCTGAGCACGTGTGGCCAGGCCGCTGCTGGCATCTGGCGCAGGCTTGCTGAACACCAGAGCCCCAGGTGGAAGGGGCCAGGCTGGGAAGCAGGAAGACGAGGACGGGCTGGGGATACTCGGGGCTCGAGTGAGGGCTCCAGCTTCTGTAATAACGGGGTCCACGCTAGTGCTGGCCCAGACTTGGTGTTCATTGACTCTAAGATGCCTTCGCCTGTAGTAAGTCTTTCTCTGTCTTTAAGAAAGAAACCCCTACCGGTTACTTTTATAAGATGTCATTGATTCAAAGGTGCGTCTTGATTTCAGAAATGTTCAGAAGCGAAAAGCAAAACACTGGTCTCCTTTATAGCCCCAGTGACTGACTTGCGGGAGGTGCTTAGTGTTTGGTGAAGAGATGAAGGCCAAGGGCATGGTGCTCTTGGACAGACCACTGGCACTTCAGGCTCCGCCTATCCAGAGCTCACCCTGTCTTCTCACAGTGTTCACTGTTGGTTTGAGGGGTTGGTTTTTTGTTTTGTTTTTGATTTGTTCTTTTTTTTTTTTTTTTTTTGAGAGAGCCAGCTGGGCTGGGAGGGGTAAAGTGGAGGAGAGAGAGAATCTAAAGCAGGCTCCGTGCCCAGTGCAAAACCTGATGCAGAGCCCGACATGGAACTTGACCTCAGCACACTGAGCTCATGACCTGAGCGGAAATGAAGAGTCAGACGCTTAACCCACTGAGCCACCCAGGATGCCCCAACCTCCTGGATGATGCTGTGTGTAGGCAGAACAGTGGTCCCCCAAAGATGTCCATATCCTCAAGAGAATCTGAATATGGGACCTTCTGTGGCAAAAGAGACTTTGTAGGTGCTTAAATCAGTGACTGAGTTGGGGGACGAGTTACTCTGGATTATTGAGGTGGATGGGCCCAGTGTCATCACAAGGGTCCTACAAAGCAAGAGAGAGTTGGGAGGGTCGAAGAGGGAGGTGAAGGCGTTAAACAGAGCTGCTGGATTTGAAGATGGAAGACTGGGCCATATGCCAAGGAATGTGTGTCCATGGAAGCTGGCAAAGGCATGAAAAGTCTCCCCAGATCCATCACAAAAGGCAGCCCTCCTATGGGTCTGAACCCGGTGGAAACCACTGTGGACTTCTGACCTCTAGAATCCTAATAAAGTTTGTCTTTCAAGCCACTGAATTTGTGCTTGTTACAGCCGTAGTCAGAAACTACATTCCCCATCTAGCTGAATGCCCCTCCCCTCCCACGAACATCCCTAAGTTCTCTCTCCCTGTGGCCTTGTCCCTGTTTCAAGCCCTTATCCACGCTTAACTCCCTTGCCCTTCTTTTTTTTAAGATTTTATTTATTTATTTGACAGAGAGAGAGAGAGATCACAAGTAGGCAGAGAGGCAGGCAGAGAAAGAGGGAGAAGCAGACTCCCAGCTGAGCAGAGAGCCTGATGCGGGGCTCTATCCCAGGACCCTGAAAGCATGACCTGAGCCGAAGGCAGAGGCTTTAACCCACTGAGGCCACCCAGGCGCCCCTCCCTTGCCCTTCCTTAAACAGTGTGTACACGTCTGCGGGTAGATATGTACATATGTAATTTTTCTTAAGCCTTCTATACAACCCAGTGGTGTTGTAGATTTACAGAAAACATGCAAAATAGTACAGTGAGCTCAGCCGGTTTCCCTCATTAACCTCTTTCACTGGTACCTTTGTTGTAATGAACGAACATTATTACTTTGACCAAACACTTTGTTGAGATGCAATGCACCCACTTGAAGTGTACAATTAAGTGGGTTTTTTCCCCCAGTATATCATTAGGGTTGTAAGACATCACTACAGTCCAAATTTAGAATATTTTTGTCCACCCTCGAAGAAACCCCACCCATCAGCAGTCCCTCCCCCTTCCTCTCCACCCTCCTCATCCTCCAGCCACCCCCCTCCCCCTGCAACCACTAGTCTTCCTGTCTCTGTAGAGTTGCCTATTGTGGCCATTTCATACAAATGGACTCCTAAACATGTGGTCTCGTGCCTTCTGCGTCTACTTCTACTTGGCCAGTTTTTGAGATTCATTTGTGTAATACATAACAGTACTCTAGACTTTTTTATTATTGAATACTATCCCACCGTATGGATGTATACTATATTACCATTAACTAAACCTCACACTTTCTTTGGATTTTACTCATTTTCCCCTAAGGCCCCTTGTCTGTTTCAGAATCTCTTCTGGGATTCTCCCTCACATGCAATTGTTAGGTCTCCTTGAACTCTGGTCTGACAGTTTCTCAGACTTGTTTTTGCTGACTCGGACAGTTCTGAGAAGACTTGACTAGGTATTTTGTAAAATATTTCTCAAATGTAGGCTTTTTCTGTCTGGTATTTTCTCATGCTTAGATACGGGTTATGGGTTTTGGGAACGAAGACCATGGAGGTGAAGTCCCACCCCTTTTACTGAAAACTTATATTGGCTCCATTTCCCTCAAGATAAATTTCAACAGCTTGAAGTTGACTGAGAAGGTCTCCAGGGTCCGGTTTGAGCCAGCCCTCCAGCTCCACGTCTGCCTTTGCTTTCCTTCTCCCTTCCCTTCCCTGACTCCAAGCTCCAGCCTCCTCCCAGAACAAGGCCATTTCATTTCTCCAGGCCTGTGCAGGGATGACTTTCTCTCTCTCTCTCTCTCTCTTTTTTTTTTTTTAAATCTGGGAAAGACCAATTAATATATGTGTTTTGTATCAGGTCCAAAGCCTCCTTTCCCTACAAGGCTTCCTAACCCACTCCCCATCCCCCAGGTTGGTCAGCGTTTCTTCTACTGGGCCCAATAGCGTAGATGCCTGACGCCATACCTGGAACAGTTTTTCCTGGTCTGTTTCCACCAGTTAGCTTGAGACTGGAAATTAGTCCTGACGAATGAATAGGGAACGAGCCAAGTCTTTCCTGGTCCTGTGTGGGACACTCCCCTCTTGAGCAAGACCAGAAACTTGGGGCTAATGGGGTTATTTGTTGTCCCCAAAGGGGTGAGCTATGACCTGGCAGCGTACAGGTATCTAGATCCAAGAGTCTCAGGGAACAAGGCCGAGGGGTCAGTAAGGTCATTCTTACTGGGGTGTCCCCGGGGCCATGGGCAAAATTTCCAGGGGGGCTCAAGTTCAAACCTGCAGATGTCATCACTGTATTGATGACATGAGAACCTCTGAAATGCAGCCTTTTGTCTTTGGTAGACCATTTTCCAGAAGACTAGCAGGAGTGGGAGAAGGCGAGTCTGGGCTTAGGATGTCATGGTCTGTCCTGGGCATCTGTGGGGTCTTGAGGGAGACAAAGACCACGGAGGATGGCAAAAAGGAGTTAAAATAAGCAAAGAGTCAGGCTCCACAAAGCCCATGGAGTTGGGGGGGGGGGGCTCAATGCCTTTGATCCATCTGTCACCCCTTCCAGACCCACCTGGCTGTCTTGAAGCCTCCTCGGCAGGCAGGGTCACTGAATGCCAGGCTCCCGGGCAGTGGCAGGCCTGGGTCCAAGCAGCTGGCCTTCCGTTCTGCTCCCCGCAAGAACCAAGCTGAAGTCCTGGAGATGCCCAGCCCCTCTAGACACTCAACCCCAGGGTGGATTTGGAAGCAAACGTTCTGTAAGAGGCCCAAGTGTGGATGTTTCTTCCAGTCAGTAGCCACTTCTGAACTGCACCTGGAGGCCAGGCCTGCCCCTTGGTCCTTTTGGGCCATTCCCCAGGTTCAAGGGTATGCTTTTCCATGGGAGGTGCTGCGCCCCCCCCTCCCCCGACGGCTTTAGCCTCCTCCAAGGGGCCATCCCAGCACACATCTCCCTCCAGCCCAGTGGAGGCTGCTGCTACCCTGTCCCCACCAGGTCCCCTGTTCTCCAGGAGGCTGGCTTGGGTCTCCCCACCTGCGTAAACTCAGCATGCGACAAGCCCGTACAACCCACAGCAGACGCTTGTGTTGCCTGAGATTTGCTTGGGCAGCGTCTGGTTTTCCTGTCCTGATGCTATTGTTCTTGCTTTTGGTTTCCGATCTCCACCAACCATGGATCTCTGCCCTGCAGCCCCAGGGGTGGCAGCTCCAATGCCCTGTTTTGGACACATTTCTCTGTCTCAACCTCTTTGGCTTAAACACAACGTCGGCTTTTCCCAGGCTTGAAATTCGGTCACTAAACCTATCTGTATTTGGAAGGGAAGAAATGGGCACTGGGCATTTCTTAAGTATCTAAATAAGTTAGAAGTATTAGGTTTAATCTTCTTGACTACCTACTACTTAGTTACAAGTTTCCTCCATTTTGCTGATGAGAAAAATGAGGCTCATAGAGGTGAAGTAAAGTGACTATCTAACGTCACGCAGCCTGAAAGTGGTAAAGCCAGCATGTGAACCTGGGTCTGTGGGATCCTAAAGTCCAGCCAGAATATTTGGTGAAATGCCTGTTTCTTTTTTTCTTTTTTAAGGATTTTATTTTAAGATTTTATTTATTTACTTGAGAGAGAGAGAGCATGAGAGGGGAGAAGGTCAGAGGGAGAAGCAGGCTTCTTGATGAGCAGGGAACCTGAGGCGGGGGCCGATCCTAGGACCCTGGGATCATGCCCTGAGCTGAAGGCAGAGGCTTAACTACTGAGCCACCCAAGTGCCCCTTTAAACTTGTGGTTTTTTTTTTAAAGATTTTATTTATTTATTTGACAGACAGAGATCGCAAGTAGGCAGAGAGGCAAGCAGAGAGAGAGAGGAGGAAGCAGGCTCCCCGCTGAGCAGAGAGCCCGATGCGGGGCTCGATCCCAGGACCCTGAGATCATGACCTGAGCTGAAGGCAGAGGCTTAACCCACTGAGCCTCTCAGGCGCCCCCATTCATGTTAACTTTTGTATACACTTTTTTTTTTTTTTTGCGGGTAGCCAGTTGTGTCTGTACTTTTTGTAGAAAAGATTATCCTTTCTGCTGTTGAAAAATTGCCTTGCCACCTTTGCAAAACATCAACTGACCACATATATGTTCATCTATTTCCGGATTACAGATTTTATCCCATTGACTGGAATTTTTTTTAAGATTTTATTTATTTATTTGAGAGAGAGAACACAAGCAAGGGTGAAGATGTAGAGAGAGAGAAGGAGAAGCAGATCCCTGCTGAGCAGGGAGCCCGATGTAGAGCTCAATCCCAGGACTCTCGGATCATGACCTAAGCTGAAGGCAAACTTTTGACTGAGCCACCTAGGTGCATGCTCTCTCTCCCTTTCTCTCTCTCTTTTCTAATGTAGGCTCCACACACAGGGCTTGAACTCACAATCCTGAGATCAAGACCTGAGCTGAGATCAAGAGTCAGATGTTCAACCGACTGAGATACCCATGCACCCCTATTCCATTGATTTCAATAGTTATCTCTATACTAATACCATACAGTCTTTTTTCCCCTTAATTAAAAAAAAAATCTCTAAGCCCAACATGGGGCTCAAACTCATGACCCTAAGATCAAGAATTGCATGTTCTACTGACTAAGCCAGCCAGGTGCCCTCCAATACTGTACTGTCTTGATAACTAGCTTTATAGTGAGTCCATCAAGTAGTGAACATCCTCTAACTTTTTTTTTTTTCCAATTGTTTTGGCTAATCTAGGTCCTTTGGCATTTCTATGCAGATTTTAGAATCAGCTTGTCAATTTCTCAAAAAATGTTTTTGGAGGGGCGCCGGGGTGGCTCAGTGGGTTAAAGCCTCTGCCTTCAGCTCAGGTCATGATCTCAGGGTGTTGGGATCAAGCCCCACATCAGGCTCTCTGCTAGGCAGGGAGCCTACTCTCCGCCCCGCCCCCCGCCTGCCTCTCTGTCTACTTTTGATCTCTCTGTGTCAAATAAATAAAATAAATAAAATCTTAAAAAAATGTTTTTGGAGTTTGATGTGAATAATGTTAAATCTATGTAGAATTACTACATTTACCAATGGAACCATCTATACCTGAAATTTTCTTTTTAGGAATTTTTCCCCTGAATATTTCCATTTATTATCTCCAGTATATGGGAAATGTAAAAGAATTCAATAGGTTTTATCAAGTTCACCAGCAAAGCAATGATGAGAAACTTGGGAGAGAATCCTTTCTGTTTCCAAATATTTTGAAAGTTGGCTCCTGTAAAACAACAACAACAACAACAACAGCAAACATTGTATGATGAAAGAGTATTTCTGGGAATGAAAGAGAAAAATAAAAGCATTATTTTTGGAACGGGCACAGACCTCTAGACAGGTTTCCTCTCAGTGCCTAGAGGTCTGTGCCTGTTCCAAAAATAATGCTTTTATTTTAGGCACAGAGCTCTAATTAATTTTATGGGAAGATTTAACTACAAATTCAATTTCATTAATTATATGTGGGGCTATTTAAGTTTTCTATTTCTTCTTGAGTTAGCTTTGGCAGTTTGCTGTTTTTAAGGAATCTGTCCATTTCATCTATACGATTGAAATTTACTGGCACAAAGTTGTTCTTGGAGTTACTTTCTTAATTTCATTTTTGGTCTGTTGCCCTTTGAATATGTCATTCTACTGATTTCCATTGTTTCAGACAAGAAGTTCGTGTAGATCAGTATCGATGCTTCTTTGCACATAATGAGTCATTTTCATTGCTGCTTTTATTGTTTTCTCTTCAGTGGTTTGACTATGATGTGTCTGACTGTGAATCTCTTCATATTGTTCCTATGTGGCATTCATTGCACTTCTTGGATGTGTAGATTATTTTTTCATCAAATTTGGAAAGTTTTTGGTCATTGTTTCTCTCTTTTTTTTCTTCCTTTTCCCTAATAAAGTAATCTATGAGTTCTCGTGATGATGTATTCTGTGACAAAATGGTTAAGATTTTGGTTTCCTAGTCACAGAGTCCCAGGTTTCAATTCCAGCTCCACCACTTACGAGTTGTATGAATCTGGACAAGTACCTTCGTGGCTTTGAGTCTTAATTTATGTTTACTGCTTTATTATAAAGGGTATTATAAAGAATACAGATAACCGGGGTGCCTGGGTGGCTCAGTGGGTTAAGCCTCTGCCTTTGGCTCAGGTCATGATCTCGGGGTCCTGGGATCGAGCCCCACATAGGGCTCTCTGCTCAGTGGGGAGCCCGCTTCCCTCTCTCTCTCTTGCCTGCTTCTCTGCTTACTTGTGATATCTCATTCTCTCTCTCTCTCTCTGTCAAATAAATAAATAAAATCTTTAGAAAAAAAAAAAAGAATACAGATAACCAGATGAGCAGCCAGATGAAGAAATACACAGGATGGGGTCTGGAAGGAGTTTCGGGTCCCATGAAAATGGGGTGTGCTACCTTCCCAGTATGCGGAACTCTAGTGGAACACAACTTGGAAGCTCTACAATTTTTTTCCTTAAGTATCTTTTTCTGCTCTCTCTTTTCCTTTCCTACTGCGACTCCTATTATTCTTATGCTGGTATACCTGATGTCATTCCACAGATTTCTGAGTAAGGACTCACTTCTTCTTCCCTTTTCCCCTCGTCGGGTTAGATAGTTTCTATTGACCCATCATTGATGGTTCATTGATTCGGTCATCTGTCAGCTCAAATCTGTAGTTGAGCTCCTCTAGTGAATTTTTTTAAGATTTTATTTTTTAAGTAATCTCTATACCCAACATGGGACTCAAACTTACAACCCCGAGATCAAGAGTCATTGTGCTCTACTCACTGAGCCAGTAAGGTGCTCCTCTACTGAATTTTAAATTTCAGTTATTATTGTCCTTTTCAACTCTGGAATTTATTTATTTTTTATTGTTATTTTAACCATTTTTAAAAAAAGATTTTCTTTTTTTTTTCAAAGATTTTATTTGTTTATTTGACAGACAGAGATCACAAGCAGGCAGAAAGAGAGAGAGGAGGAAGCAGGCTCCCCGCTGAGCAGAGAGCCCAATGTATGGCTCGATCCCAGGACCCTGGGATCATGACCCGAGCCGAAGGCAGAGGCTTTAACCCACTGAGCCACCCAGGTGCCCCCCAAAAAGATTTTCTTTTTCAGTAACCTCTATATCCAACGTGGGGCTTTATCTTACAACCCTGAGATCAAGAGGTGCACACTCCCAACGACTGAGTCAGACAGGCCCGCCTCCCTTGTAACCATTTTTTCAGTGTATAATTCAATAGCATTAAGTACATGTATGATTCATTTCTCAACAAAACTCCATTAAACAACATCCCATTCCTCCCTTCCCCCAGCTCCTGATCACCTCTGTTTTATTTCTGCCTCTGTGTATGAATTTGCATATTCTAGGTACCTCATATAAGTGGAGTCATACAATATTTTTCCTTTTGGGGGCACCTGGGTGGCTCAGTTGGTTAAGCAGCCCACTCATGATTTTGGATCAAGTCATAATCTTAGGGTCATGAGATCAAGCCCCATATTGGGTTCCACGCTGGGCATGGAACCTGCTTAACATTCTCTTTTCCCTCTGCTCCTCTCCTCCCTCCCTTAAAAAAAAAAAGCAAACAAAAACACCCAAACCCAGTATTTTTCCTTATGTATCCAGATTCTTTCAATTAGCATGTTTTGAAGCCTCATCCATAATGTACACATATCAGTACTTCATTCCTTTAAAAAAAAAAAAATTCTGGGGCGTCTGGGGGCTCAGTCAGTTAAGCAGCCAACACTTGATTTCAGCTCAGGTCATCGTCTCAGTTAGGGTTATGAGATCGAGCCCTGCTTTGGGCTCCCCGTACATTGAGTCTGCTTGTCCCCCTCTCCCTCTGCTCCTCCCCCACTCTCTCTCAAAAAAATTTTTTTCCTAGGCCCTTATCAAGATTATTTATTTTGTTGTCACACTTTCCTTTGAGTCTTTTTATTTTAGTTCTTTGAGCATATTTTATAATAGCTGTTCCAAAGTCTTTGCTAACTGCAACATCTGGGGACCGTCAGAGACAGATTACAGAGTACCTGCTTTTCCTGCGTTTGACTGGATTCTGATGCCCTCTACAGGTTGTTGTTGTCACTGGCTTTTGTTTGTTTCTTTGTTTAATAATTTGCCAGGGCCAAATCTGTGAATCTGGTTCCCCCAGGGTGGGTGGCCACTGCTGTCTCTGCCCCATTTAAAATAATTCTTGTTTTTATTCTTAAGCTTGGATTCCTAGGAATGCCCCTATGTCTGTGCAGCTTCATGATCAGCTAATTATTTTTTTTAAGGTTTTATTTATTCATTTGACAGAAAGAGAGAGCACAGCAGGGGGAGGAGCAGAGCGAGAGGGAGAAACAGACTCCAGGCTGAGAGGAGAGCCCGATAGGGGGGTTGATCCTACGACCCTAGGATCATGACTTGAGCCAAAGGCAGACACTTAACCCACTGAGCCACCCACCCTGAGCCAGTGAGAATTCTGTCCTCTGACAATGATCTCTATGTGGGTGGGAGAGTACAAAGTTCGGGCCATTTTCAAGTTGACCCCAGCCCCGGCCCGCGCACGCAGCCCCAGGGTTAGCCCTGCAAAAGCACACAGCCTCAGCAGGGAGCATGCTTGCCTCCACCACAACAAGTCAGGCTAAGAGCACTGTGAGCTGTCCCCACTCACTTGCCACTGAGATGGCCGCTTCCTCCAGCGACATCACGGGGCGTGGCCATCGTCCACGCGTCCAAATCAAAGAAACCCCCTGCAGCAGGGAAGCTTCCAGTCCTCAAAGCCCACCCCCGACCCCCAACCTTGGCAGAACCTCTGCACCTCCCATGCTGGAAAGCGAGACTCCCCCTGTTCTAACTCAAAGTTGAGTGGGTTTCAAGACGGTTCGCTTCTCAGATTGTGGTCGGCCTTTGGTGGATCTCAGAGCCCTGATCGGGCTGTTTGGTTTGCCTTGTGCAGCATTAGAGCTGCTTCTGGCGAGAGGATTTGCTGACCTCCTCACTCAACCATAGGTGGAAACGTCCTCCTTTAAATATTTTGAACTCTGTTCTGGGAAATAGTTCTGTTCCTCATCCAAAAAGTTTGGAGGGTCTTAATGCCTTGGAAACAGTCTGATCCTTTCAAGGTTTGCCTTTACATGTTAGATGAGACCAGAATAGCTTCTGTCTGGGGTGAATTTGGCCCCATTGCTGCGGCAATGACCTTCTGAGTCCTCTACTAGACACCTGTGCATTTGGTGATCTTTTTGCTCTGGCTGGTGGGACCATGAGCCCTTTCCACCCCATGCAGACCCTGGGGATTGTTTAACCCCCTTGGTGCTCACCTGAAGGTGTGTGGCAACCTCTGCCCAGGCCTAGCGCTCTCTCTCTGTCCTGGGGATTCTCCCTGTGGAACTTGGTCTCCTCACCCCAGGGAGACTGCTGGAGTCTGTCTGAGTTCCCTCTTCCTGGGCTACAGCCTGGAAATTCTCTCCAGGCAGGAAGCCAAGGAAGATATATGGCTCTCCATCCTGCACTGCCTGTTGTCCAAGGACCGAAAGTTCTTTTTCTTGTTTAAGATGTGAAAATGTTGGGGTTTGGGAGCAAATGGTCAAGAGAGAATTCTTAAGGTGTCTTTGGTGCAAAAAAGGTGGTTTTAAAGAAGATGTGGTCCATATATACTATGGAGTATTATGCCTCCATCAGAAAGGATGAATACCCACCTTTTGTAGCAACATGGACGGGACTGGAAGAGATTATGCTGAGTGAAATAAGTCAAGCAGAGAGAGTCAATTATCATATGGTTTCACTTACTTGTGGAGAATAAAGCAATAACAAAGGACATTGGGTGAAGGACAGCAGAAGTGAGTTGGGGGAAATTGGAGGAGGAGACGAACCATGAGAGACTGTGGACTCTGAGAAACAAACTGAGGGTTTGGAGGGGAGGGAGTGGGGGAGGGGCAGAGGGAGCCACCCCAGGGAGCCTGCTTCCCCCCCGCCCAACCTCTGCCTGCCCCTCTGCCTACCTGTGACCTCTCTCTGTCAAATAAATAAATAAATAATCTTAAAAAAAAAAAAGACAATGAGGGGTGCCTGGGTGGCTCAGTGGGTTAAAGTCTCTGCCTTCGGCTCAAGTCATGATCCCAGGGTCCTGGGATCGAGCCCCGCATCGGGCTCTCTGCTCCATGGGGAGCCTGCTTCCTCCTCTCTCTCTGTCTGCCTCTCTGCCTACTTGTGATCTCTCTCTGTCTAATAAATAAATAAAATCTTTAAAAAAATAGACAATGAATCTTGGAACACTGAAAAAATAAAATAAAATTTTAAAAAATAAATTTTTTTAAAAGGTGGTTTTATTAAAGCACAGGGATAGTACCCATGGGCCGAAAGAGCTCCACTAGGGTTGTGAGGAAGGACTGATTATAGACTTTCAGGTTGGGAGGGGGTTAGAAGTTGCTAAGGAATTTGGAAGCAAGGTTTCCAGGACCTTGAGGGGATAGCTGTTGTTAGAAAAAGGTCATTTATGACTGTCTAGTAAAATCTTAGTCATGAGACCCTTCAGATGTATCTGGTGGGTCATATGCTTGGAATATGATTGCTACCATATATCTTGGGGAGTAGAGATAAAGGATATTTCCAAAGGAATTTTTTACATGTTAAAAGAGACTTACAGGATCCTGGAGGTCAGGCTAATGTTAAGCCAATGTTGCCTTTTGCCCTTAGCAAGGTATTAACATCAAGGACGTTGAGTTCCTAGAGGAAGTTCCCCCTGCCTGTCCCAGAGACTTGTCAATGGGCAGTAGGTTGTAAGGAAATTGAATATTTTTCTTTTGCCTCTGTTCTCCACATCAGGTATATATAGCCCCTGTTTCTTCATTCTGATCAGAAGCCCCGGTCAGGCTTTTTGGTTACACTATGCTGTGCCCCAATATTAGTGGTAGTAGAGAGACGGTAGCGGGCAGCCTCTGGTTTTCCACAAACGTACCCAAAGTTCTCCGTGGAAGTCAGCAGAGGGCGCTATTCTCTGTGTTCTTGAGCACCCGAGCCACGTGGGGCAGAGGCAGGCCAGGGAGAGCAGGGTGGAGGAAAGAACCTGGCTTTTAATATCGGGGGCGTGGGCTCCCTGTGATCCTACGGCTGCCAGCTAATCCAGGATCCAGGAGGAGGCTGGATACATGACATCAACCGGGAGCGCACTGGAGAAGTCCAGACTTGCCAGTTTATTAAGCCCTGTAACGTGCACTTAGACTCTAGGCTAACTTTTATATACGTGATGTATTCGTGACGTACATATTAATTACCTGATGACAAAGGTGTTATGTGTTACACGGATGGGTGTGTATATACATGCTATACACGTTAGAACACGGGCTGAGGGGTGCTATTATTATCCAGGTATAAACTTGTCACTACCTGGAAAATGGGGCTTTCTGAAGTTGGTTTTTGTTTTTTGTTTTTTGGGGTTTTGGGGGGGTTTGGTTTTTGGTTTTTTTTTTTTTTTTTTTTTTAAGATTTTCTTTTTAAGGAATCTCTACACCCAACGTGGGGCTTGAACTTACAACCCTGAGATCAAGAGTCACACGTTCCACTGGCAAGGCCAGTCCGTGTCCAGAGGAGTTTCCTGAAGGATAGGCCAGAGTGACTGGCATACCCACCATACCAGAAGGATGTCTTGGGACAATGTGCTCTTAGTACATGTCCCTCATTTCCTGCATTCCCCCTCCCCCCACCTCTCCTCTGGAGACCATCAGTTTGTTCTCTGTATTTAAGAGTCTGTTTTTGTTTGTCCTTTTTTTTTCTTTGTTCATTTGTTTGTTTCTTAAATTCTACATAGGAGTGAAATCATATTTGTCTTTCTCTAATTGACTTATTTCACTTAGTGTAATATACTCTAGATCCATCCATGTGGTTGCAAATGGCAAGATATCATTCCTTTTGATGGCTGAGTAATATTCCATTGCCTATCTATACCATGTTTTCTTCATCATTCATCTATTGATGGACATTTGGGTTGATTCCATATCTTGGCTTATTGTAAATAATGCTACAATAAACATAGGGGTGCATGCATATTTTCAAATTAATGTTTTCATTTTCTTTGTGTAAATAACCAGGAGTGGAATTATTGGATCATATATAATTGTATTTTTAATTTTTTGAGGAATCCCAATACTGTTTTCCAAACTAACTTCTTAAAGTAGTTGTTTTCTACAGCAAACTCCTCCTTTTAAAAGTCTCTTTTTATTTTACTTTATCTTTTTAAGATTTTATTTATTTATTTGACAGAGGGAGAGAGATCACAAGTAGAGAGAGGGGCAGGCGGTGGGGGGAGGGGTGCGGTGGGCAGTGAAGCAGGCTCCCTGCTAAGCAGAGAGCCCAATGTGGGACTCTATCCCAGGACTCTGAGATCATGACCTGAGCTGAAGGCAGAGGCTTTAACCCACTGAGACACCCAGGCTCCCCAAGTCTCTTTTTATTTTAAAATTATGGTTTATTTTTCCATCAAGATAATACTGCACATAGTTTAAGAATTCAAATAGCAGGGCGCCTGGGTGGCTCAGCTGGTTAGGCATCATCTGCCTTCCGCTTGGGTCATGGTCCCAGGGATCTGGGATCAAGCCCTGAATCAGGCTCTCTGCTCAGCGGGGAGCCTGCTTCTCCCTCTGCCTCTGCCTGCCGCTCTGCCTACTTGTGCCCTCTCCCTCTCCCTCTGTCAAATAAATAAATAAAATCTTTTTAAGAAAAAAGAATTCAAATAGCTTTCCAAGGCTTATATTGAAAAAGCAGGGGTGCCTTGGTGGCTCAGTGAGTTAAGCATCTGCCTTCGGCTCAGGTCATGATCTGAGGGTCCTGGGATCGAACCCCTTGGGGGCTCCCTGCTTGGCGGGGAGTCTGTTTCTTCCTCTGACCCTCCCCCTGTTTGTGCTCACTCTCTTTCTCTCTATCAAATAAATAATTAAAATCTTAAAAAAAGAAAGAAAAGAAAAAGCAATTCCCAGGCTCCTGGCTGGCTCCATCAGTTAAGCATCTGACTCTTGGTTTTGGCTCAGGTTCTGATCTCAGAGTCTGATGATCGTGCCCTGCGTTGGACTCCACGTTCAGTGCGGGGTCTGCTTCTCCTTCTCCCTCTGCTCCTTCCCATTGTTTGTGCTCTCTCCCTCTCTCTGCCAAATGAATAAATAAAATCTTAAAAAAACACATACACACAAACCAATTCTAGAGACTTTACTATAGGGACTCCATGTAGAGGTGGGGATGGTTGAAAGGACCCACAAGGAATGTGGAAGCACTCAGGGGCCAGCAACAAGGGACAGGAGTGTCGGGGAAGGGGACAGAATGCTGTCACTGAAACTAGGGGAAAGCTGGAGATGCGGAGGAGGGCTAAAATCCTGATCACCAATTCCAGAGAGAGAAAGTGTGTGTGTGTGTGTGTGTGTGTGTGTGTGTGTGTGTGTGTGTATGAGGTGGAGAACTCTGTGTCAGAAATGGGGACAGAGACCAAATATATAGTTCTTATGATAAGTCCCACTATCACAAGGGGCCACCTGACAGATGCTAGACAAGGGTGTAGAGATGAAGCCACTGCCAGAGGTGCGACCCACATTAGGAAGGGAGCAAGGAAGAAATGTCCTGACTGCCTTCGCTCTGCCTCTCCCTCTGCTCTCCAACCTGTCCTCCCTTTAGCCAAGCCCAAGGGGAAGCCAGAGTGCAAAGGAACCTTCAAGTCATGGAGCAGAGCAGAGGATGGATCTGGGGGGTAGAAGGTAGATCACAACCAGCTCAGGCCAACAAGCCCCAAGGCTTCTACCCCTTACCAGTTGTGTGTCCTCTCTGAGCCCCTATGGTTCTCTCTGTAATTGAAGTAGTACCCATCTCACATGTCAGTGCTGGGCCTCTTCTCTTCGCACTCACTCTTGAGGTGAACCTGTCTAGACTCATGGCTTTAAACACCATCCAGGAGCATGTGGGGGGCTTAGTCATTGGGCATCTGTCTTTGGCTCAGGTCATGATCCCAGGGTCCTGGGATCAAGCCCCACATCGGGCTCCCTGCTCATTGGGGAGTCTGCTTCTCCCTCTGCCTGCCATTCCCCCTGTTTGTGTGCTCTCTCTGTCTCTCTCTCTGTCAAATAAATACACAAAATCTAACAACAACAACCAAAAAAACCTTACACCATCCAAATGTTGATGTCCCCCAAATTTATGTCTTCAGTGAAGACCTCCTCTGTGAGCTTCAGAACTGCTCACTTGATACCCCCACGTGGCTGTCTACTAGGGCTTCCCAGCTTTAAGCAGTCCGAAGATAAACTCTTTATCTTCCTCCCCAAACCCGCTCCACCCCAGCCTCCCCATATCAGAAAATGCAATTCCATCCCTACAGTCTGTCAGGCCAAAACCTTGGTGTTGTCCTTGATCTTCTCTCTTGCACACCCACATCCAATCTATTAAACAACCCTGTTGGTTCCACCTCAAAAGATGTTTCACAACTGCAACTTCTCTCCGTGTCTCCCATCATCCTGGTTCAGACCTGGTGGTCTCCGTCCTGGCCAGGTCCAGGAGTGTCCTTACTGGTCTCCCTGCTCCCACCATCCCCTCCCTGTTCCCCCCAGATTCCATGCAGCAGCCAGAAGGGGCCATTTCAAAGACGGAGTCCATCAACAGCAGTCCTTTGACCCAGAGCAGAAGTCCTTAAGATCCCCTCACAGGACATGGCTGTTCCCTCTCTGACCTCCCCTCCCACCCTCTACCTGTGGTGAGCTCTGCTCAAGCCACCGGCCTCCTTGAGGTTCTCAGAGAACACCAAGAGTGACCCACTTTTAACAAGGGCCTTGGGGCACTTGGGTGGCTCAGTCATTTAAGCGTCCGACTCTTGATTTTGGTCATGCTCTCAGGGTCCTGGAATGGAGCCCCTCTGGTTCTGTGCAAGTGGTGAGTCTCCTTGAGATTGTCTCCCTCCCTATCCCTCTGCCCCTCCCCCTCCCCCTCTAAAATAAATGAATAAGCTTTTATTTATTTTTTATTTTTTTAAAGATTTTATTTATTTATGACAGAGACAGCGAGAGAGGGAACACAAGCACAGGGGAGCTGGAGAGGGAGAAGTAGGCTCTCTGCTGAGCAGGGAGCCTGATGTGGGACTCGATCCCAGGATGCGGGGACCATGACCTGAACCAAAGGCAGAGCCACCCAGGCGTCCCTAAATAAACCTTTAGTGGGGGGAAGAAAAAGAACCTTAGAAGAAATACATAAAAAATAAAAAAGGCCTTTGACTTGGTTTTTCTCCTCTCCTGGAATTTCCTTCCCCAGGGATCGTAACGGTGGGCTGCCTCACTTCCTGCAGATCCCCGCTCAGATGTCACCTTCTCAGAGAGGCCTTCCTGGAGGAGGGGGCAATTCCTGTCACCCCTATCCTGCTTGATGACCTTCCACGATACTTAACATTTTGTACTTTTCTGGAGTCTGTCTCACCTCAGGAGAAGGTAACCTTCAAGAAGACGGGTGACTGGTGCTTGATTTGGTTCATTATTATAACGCATGCCTGTGGTTAGTGTGCAACAAATATTTGTGGAAAAAATGAACAGATTATGTGACTCTTTTCCTTTCCTTCTTTACTTCTAATAGCCACTCTAACTGTTGTAAGGACTGATTTCATAGATCTCATTGTGGTTTTGATTTGCATTTCCTGACGATTTGTGATGTTGAGCACTTTTTCATGAATCTGTCGCCCATCTGTATGTCTTTTTCAGAAAAATGTGTATTCAGATCTTCCGCCCGTTTTTTTTTTTTTTTTAGTAGTTTCCACACCCAACATGGAGCTCAAACTCACCACCCTGAGATCACAAGTTGCACGCTCTACTGACTGAGCCAGCTAGGTGCCCCTCCTGTGCCCTTTAAAAAAAAAAAGATTTTATTTATTTACTTGAGAGAGAGAGTGACCAAAGAACAGTGACATCACCATCGATTTTATTTTTTTTTTAAGATTTTATTTATTTATTTGTCAGGGACAGAGGGAGTGAGAGCGAGCGAGCACAGGCAGACAGAGAGGCAGACAGAGAGGCAGGCAGAGGCAGAGGGAGAAGCAGGTTCCCTGCCCAGCAAGGAGCCTGATGTGGGACTCGATCCCAGGACGCTGGGATCATGACCTGAGCCGAAGGCAGCCGCTTAACCAACTGAGCCACCCAGGCGTCCCATCACCATCCATTTTATTTTTATTTTATTTTATTTTATTTATTTTTTTTAAGATTTTATTTATTTATTTGACAGAGAGAGATCACAAGCAGGCAGAGAGGCAGGCAGAGAGACAGGAGGAAGCAGGCTCCCTGCTGAGCAGAGAGCCCGATGCGGGTCTCGATCCCAGGACTCTGAGATCATGACCTGAGCCGAAGGCGGCGGCTTAACCCACTGAGCCACCCAGGCGCCCTCACCATCCATTTTAAAGGGCAAGAAGGACAGCCTGGGTGCCTCAGTCAGTTAAGCGTCCAACTCTTGATTTCAGCTCAGGTCATGATCTCAGGGTTGTGAGATGGAGCCCTGGGTGGGGCTATATACTCAGTGTGGAGCCTGCTTGGGATTCTCTCTCTCTCTCTCTCTCTCTCACTCTGCCCCTCCCCACATCTCCAAGAAAGTGGGGGCAGGCAGGAAAACTGAGGCCCAGAAATGAAATGTGCCCAGGAGCACTCAGTTAATGACTGGCAGAGTCACCTTCAAGCCTGTTTGTCTGTCTCCAAGCCCCAGACCCTCTCTCATAACTGACACATTGTCCACCTGCAACACAGCCATGACATCAACTGGCAAGAGGTACGGTCTGTCATGAAAACTAATTTTAGAAGTGAGTTCTGGACTCCTCAGAGGAACTAACTACCCTGTTTCTCCTTTTTGACTAAGGGATCTCTTCATGTAAATTGTCCCTTCCGGGGTTAGCCCCAGGAAGCTCCAAGTCAAATGTGAAGTTGGTCCCTCTATTAGCCCTTTATTAGGCTCGGATTTTTTTTCTCTTATTTTTATTTTAACTCATCATCTATGTTTTTTTTTTTAATAGAGACAAAATTGACATACAACATTATATCAGTTTGAGGTATATAGCATAATGTATTTGTATCAATATAGTGTATTAATATTTGCAGATCACCACAATAGTCTACTGAAAATATATTGTGACACAGTTATTTTTTTTTCTTGTGATGAGAACTAGTATCTACTCTCCAACCAACTTCAAATAAACAGCACAGCATAATGAATTATAGTCATCAAACTCTATATTACATCCCAGGGTTTACTTATTTCACACATGGAAGGTTGTACCTTTGACCCCCTTCCCCCATTTTGCCCAACTCCCTCCTCTCCTCCCCTCTGACCTGCACCTATCTATTCTCTGTATCAGTGAATTCATTTTTTTGTTTTGTCTTGTTTTAGAGTCCAAAACAAGAGTGAGTGAGACCAAGTGAGACCAAGACAGTATTTGTCTTTCTTGGATTTATTTCACTTAGCATAATGCCCTCAAGGTCCATCCATGTTGTCACAGACGGCAAGATTTCATTCTTTTTGATGGCTGAATAATATTCCAGTGTGTGTGTGTGTGTGTGTGTGTGTGTGTGTGTGTGTGTGTGTGTGTCTAAGTGTGTATGTGTATTTTCCATTCACCCACTGATGGACACTTAGCCTGCTTCCATGCCTTGCCTATTATAAACAGTGCTGCAATAAACATGGTAGTGTGGATATCTTTTCAAATTAATGTCTTCATTTTCTTCAGATAAATACCAGAAGTAGAGTTGCTAAATCATGATATTTCTATTTTAAGCTTTTGAGAAATCTCTGTACAGTTTTCCATAGTGGCGTCACCAATTTACATTCCCACCAATGGCACACAGCATTCTCTATTCTCCACATCCTTACCAACACTTTTTCTTTCCTTCTTTCTCTCTCCTTCCCTCCCTTTCTTTCTATCTTTCCCTTCCTTTCTTTCTTCTTCTTCTCCTTCTCCTCCCTCTCCCTCACCTTCTCTTCTTTCTTTCTTTTTTGCCTTCCTTCTGTCCTTCCTTCTTTCCTTCTTTCTTTCTTCTTCCTTTCTCTTTCTCCCTCTTTCTTTCTTTTTTATGATAGCCACTCTAACAGGTGTAAGGTCATATTTCATAGATCTCATTGTGGTTTTGATTTGCATTTCCCTGATGATTTGTGGTGTTGAGCACTTTTTCATGAATCTGTTGACCATCTGTATGTCTTTTTCAGGAAAATGTTTATTCAAATCCTCTGCCCATTTTTTTAAAGTAGGCTCCACACCCAACGTGGGGCTCAAATTCACCACCCTGAGATCAAGAGTTGCACGCTCTACTGACTGAGCCAGCCAGGTGCCCCTCCTGTGCCCATTTTTAAAAAAATGATTTTATTTATTTATTTGAGAGAGAAAGAGAGTGAGAGATAGAGCATGAGCAGTGGGGAGAGGAAGAAGCAGCTCCCCGCTAGCAGAGAGCCCAATGCAGAGCTCAATCCCAGGACCCCGGGATCATGACCCAAGCCAAAGGCAGATGCTTAACTCACCAAGCCACCCATGCACCGCCCCTCCTCTGCCCATCTTTAATCAAATTGTTTTTGCTATTGAGTTGTATGAGTTATTTATATATTTGGGGTATTAATCCCTTATCAGATATGTGATTTGCAAAAATTTTATCCCACTGGGTAGGTTGCTTTTTCATTTTGCCAGTGGTTCCTTTGTCGTTCAGAAGCTTTTAGGTTCTGCTTTTTGACGTCCTCCCACTTGTTTATTTTTGCTCTTGTAGTAAAATCCAAAAAAAACTTTGCCAAGATCCATATCAAGTTTACCCTCTATGTTTTCTTCTAAGAGCTTTATGATTTCAGGTCTTATGTCCAAATGTTTCATCCATTTTGAGTTGATTTTTGTATATGGTGTAAGATCAGGGTCTGTTTTCTTTCTTTTTAATTGCTGCCCAGTTCCCCCTATACCACTTATAGAAGAGACTAACCTTTCTTCTTTTGTATAGTCTAGATTCTTCGTCATGAGTTAACTGACCATATATGTGTGGGTTTACTTCTAGGCTCTCTATTCTGTTCAGTTGGTCTGTGTGTCTGTTTTTATACTAATATGCTAATATCATACTTGATTACTACAGTTTTACAATATAGTTTGAGATAGGAATCATGATGGGATGATGCCTCCAACTTTGTTCTTTCCCAAGGTTGCTTTGGCTCTTTGGGGTCTTTTGTGGTTCCATACAAATTTTAGAATTGTTTGTCCTATTTCTGTGAAAAGGCCATTGGAATTTTCCTATGTGATTAAATTGATTATTGGGTCTGTAGATTATGTTGGTTGGTATGGACATTTTAACAATATTAATTCTTCCAATTCATGAGCATGGACTTTTTTTTTTCCATTTATTTGTGTCCTCTTCGATTTCTTTCATCATTGTCTTATAGTTTTCAGTGTAGAGGTCTTTTATCTACTGGTTAAATTAATTCCTATGCATTTTACTCTTTCTGATGCAATTATAAATTGTTCTCTTAATTTCTCATTCTGATAATTCACTGTTAGTGTATAGTAAACGCAATTGACAGGGCACCTGGATGGCTCAGTGGGTTAAAGCCTCTACCTTCAGCTCAGGTCATGATCCTGGGGTCCTGGGATTGAGCCCCGCATCGGACTCTCTGCTCGGTGGGGAGCCTGCTCCCCCCAACTCCACCTGCCTCTCTGCCTACTTGTGATCCCTCTCTGTCAAATAAATAAATAAATAAATCTTAAAAAAAAAAGAAAGAAACACAATTGACTTTTGTATATTGATTTTGTATCCTGCAAATTTACTGAATTCATTTATTAGTTTTAACAGTTTTTTGGTGGTCTTAGTATTTTCTATATATAATATCATGACATCTGCTAATAGAAAGTTTTATCTCTTCCTTTCTGATTTAAATGCCTTTTTAATTTTTTACCTATTTTATTTTTATTTAAATCTTTTTTTTTTGCCTAATTGCTCCATCTAGAATTTCCAATAGTATGTTAAATAAAAGTGGTGAAAATGGACATTCTTACCTTGTTCATGACCTTAGAGGAAAAGCTTTCAGCTTTTTACCATTGAGTATGATGTTAGCTGTGGGCTTGTCATATATGGCCTTTATGATGTTGAGATATTAGACTCTATGTTCACTTTGTTGAGAGTTTTTTTTTTAGTCATAAGTGTTGAATTTTGTCAAATGCATTTTCTGCATTTATTGAAATGATCATGTAATTTTTACCCTTCATTTTGTTAATGTGGTATCATATTGATTGATTCGTGGATGTTGAATCATCCTTGCATCTCTGGAATAAATCCCACTTAATGATGGCATATGAACCTTTTAATGTATTGTTGAATTCAGTTTGCTAATATTTTGTTGTGAATTTTTTTGTCTATGTTCATCAGGGATATTGGTCTATAATTTTCTTTTCTTGTAGTCTCTTTGTCTGATTTTGGTATCATGGTAACTTTCACTCTATAAAATGAGTTCAGATGTATTCCCTCCTCTTCTATTTTTGGAAGAGTTTGAGAGCAATTTGTATTAATTCTTCTTTAAATGTTTGGTAGAATTCATGAGTGAAAGCATCTGGTCCAGGACTTTTGTTTGTTGGGAGATTTTTGGTCACTGATTCAATCTCCTTCCAGTGAGCAATCTGTCAGATATTTTATTTCTTCACAGTTCAGTCTTGGTAGGTTGTAGGTTTCTAGGAATTTATCCCTTTCTTCTAGGTTGTCCAACTTGTTGGCATGTAATTGTTCATTGTAGTCTCTCAAGATCCTTTGTTATTTCTGTATTATCAGTTGTAATGTCTCTTTTTTCATTTCTGATTTCATCCTGTGTTTTTTGGACTCAGGTGCCTTCTATGCCTTCGGAAAGAGAAGTCACAATTGGCATCTTTGGGAATTGTGAAGTGTCTGGGCATGAGTCTTCTTTTATTGGACAAATGTTTCAATATCCATCAAAAAGAACAAGTTGTGGGGTGCCTGGGTGGTTCAGTGGGTTAAAGCCTCTGCCTTCAGCTCGGGTCATGATCCCAGGGTCCTGGGATCAAGCCCAGCATCGGGCTTTCTGCTTGGGAGGGAGCCTGCTTCTGCCTCTCTCTCTCTGCCTGCCTCTCTGCCTACTTGTGATCTCTGTCTGTCAAATAAATAAATAAAATCTTAAAAAAAAAAAGAACAAATTGCATCAAAAAATTTAAAATATATAAGAAGGAGCAACTGGGTGGCTCAGTCAGTTATGTGTCCAACTCTTGATTTCAGCTCAGGTCATGATCTCCAGGTCATGAGATCGAGCCCATGTTGGGTTCCACACTGGGTGTGGAACCTCCTTAAAGATTCTCTCTTTCCGGGACGCCTGGGTGGCTCAGTTGGTTAAGCCGCTGCCTTTGGCTCAGGTCATGATCCCGGGGTCCTGGGATCGAGTCCTGCATCGGGCTCCTTGTTCAGTGGGGAGCCTGCTTCTCTCTCTGCCTCTGCCTGCCTCTCTGCCTGCTTGTGTTCTCCCTCCCTCTCTCTCTCTGACAAATAAAATCTTTTAAAAAAAAAAAAAAGATTCTCTCTTTCCCTCTCCCTTTGCCCCTCAGCATGCCCTTTCTCTGTCTCTCAGATAAATAAATAAATAAATAAATAAATGACTTTCTACCGATTCTTCTAAAAAAATAAATAAATAAAATACATAGGAATAAATTTAGCCAAGGAGTCTTTTATTGGGATCTGTCTGAAAGTGCATGTTTTTCAGCTGAGTGAGTGTCTGATGTTATTTCTCTGATAATTAACCCTCTTCCTTTTTTTTCTTTTTTTTAAAGATTTTATTTATCTGACAGAGAGAGATCACAAGTGGGCAGACAGGCAAGCAGAGAGAGAGAGAGGAGGAAGCAGGCTCCCCGCAGAGCAGAGAGCCCGATGTGGGACTCGATCCCAGGACCCTGAGATCATGACCTGAGCTGAAGGCAGAGGCTTAACCACTGAGCCACC
Source organism: Lutra lutra (assembly GCF_902655055.1). NCBI lineage: Eukaryota > Metazoa > Chordata > Mammalia > Carnivora > Mustelidae > Lutra > Lutra lutra. The sequence goes on along the minus strand of NC_062295.1, from coordinate 23,214,116 downwards.
CAGGTGCCCCCCCCCCTTTTTTTGTGGTCTCCTCCTGGTATGGTTAGCTTGAGCCTCTTGAATTGATTTTCTGTCTCTCTGTGGTGAGCACTACTCATTTTCTACCAAAATCCAATCATCCCCTCTCCCACTGCTAACATGGCTGTACCTAATTTCTCAGCCTTCCTTGCAGTTAGGCGTGATCATCTGAGTACGTTTTCAACAACAGAATGTTTTGAAATTGATGTTTAAGACTTTCAGGCAGGGTGCCTGGGTGGCTCAGTGGTTTAAAGCCTCTGCCTTCGGCTCAGGTCATGATCTCAGGGTCCTGGGATCGAGTCCCGCATCGGGGGGGGGGGGGTCTCTGCTCAGCGGGGAGCCTGCTTCCTCCTCTCTCTGCCTGCCTCTCTGCCTACTTGTGATCTGTCTCTGTCAAAGAAATAAATAAAATTAAAAAAAAAAAAAGACTTTCAGGCAAACAGGGGCACCTGGCTGGCTTAGTAGAGCATGTGACTCTTGATCTCAGGGTCATGAGTTCAAGCCCCATGTTGGGTGTAGAGATTACCTAAATAAATAAATCTTAAAAAATAAAGACTTCTAGGCATACATCTAAGAAGGTGGGCAAGGCATGTCTCCTCCATACTCTCTTTTCTTCCTGCCAGTTAAAACTCAAGATAGTAGATTTATGTAAGCACCAGTGGATGGTACAAAAGTGAGGAGGGGGGCGCCTGGGTGGCTCAGTGGGTTAAAGCCTCTGCCTTCGGCTCAGGTCATGATCCCAGGGTCTTGGGATCGAGCCCCGCATCGGGCTCTCTGCTTAGCGGGGAGCCTGCTTCCTCCTCTCTCTCTCTGCCTGCCTCTCTGCCTACTTGTGATCTCTGTCTGCCAAATAAATAAAAAATAAATAAAATTTAAAAAAAAAAGTGAGGAGGAAGTGGTCTGGTCCCTGAGTGATGTGAAATACAGAGCTGCCTCACCAGCACCACCACTTAACTTGGACTTGTTTACATTAAAGACAAATAATCTACTTTGTTCTTTTGGCCACCTCTTTGTTATAACACATAGCTTTGTCTAAAATAATTTGATCTTACATATTGTCTTTCATATTTTCTCCCCCATTTTCCACTTTTGGAGGGTTCTATTTTGGGGGATGGTTTCTTGATTTTATATTCTAATACTTTTATTAATTCAGTATCACAGTTTTAATTTCTAAGAATTCAATCTTGCATGCTATTTCCTTTTAATAGCATCCTGTTCATATTTTAAGGAAGCAATATCTTCTCAGTTTCTCCAAGAATATCAGACCAACTTTCCTTCCTTCCTTCCTTCCTTCCTTCCTTCCTTCCTTCCTTCTTTCCTTCCGTTTTCTTTATATAACTTCTACTGTTTCCTCAAGGATTATTTTTCAGTTTGTTATATACATGTAATAAATCTTTACTACATTCTTTTTTTTTTTAAAGTAGGTTCCACACCCAATGTGGAGCCCAATGTGGGGCTTAAACTCACAATGACTGTGGATCAAGACTTGAGCTGAGATCAAGAGTGAGACACCCAGCCAAATGAGCCCCCCAGGTGCCTCAATGCTCTTAACTATGAATAACTAGAGATCCAGCTTCTAGGAAGTACACAGAAGGGGACAGGTGGTATTCAGGGCCTGCTGATCCAGCTTTTACAATGCCTCAGGGATCCCATGCTCTTTGTCTCCCTGCTCTGCCACTCACATCACCATCTAAGGGCTGGTTCCTTCCAGAGTTGTTGGGTGTGTCTTTAATCATCTCTAGTGGAAGAGAGAAATCAGTAGCCCTTGTTTTCTTTTAAAAGCAAAGAACTGGGGTGCCTGGGTGGCTCAGTCTGTTAAACATCTTCCTTTGGCTCAGGTCATGATCCCAGGGTCCTGGGATGGAGCCCTGCATTGGGCTCCCTGCTCAGTTAGGAGTCTGCTTCTCCTTCTCCCACTCCCCCATTCATGCTCTCTCTCTCTCTCTCTCTCTCTCAAATAAACAAATAAAATCTTTTAAAAAATAAAAATAATAAAAGTAAAGAACTTTCCAAGAAGCCTCCCTTCCTTCATTTCACTGGCTATAACTGGGTCACATTTCCCTTTCTAATCATGGGCAAGGGTTAAAAGGTAGTTCCTTTAAATTAATCAAACTCTTTCTTTCTTTCTTTCTTTCTTTCTTTCTTTCTTTCTTTCTTTCTCCTTCCTTCCTTCTTTCTTCCTCTCTCTCTCTCTCTCTCTCTCTCTCTCCCTCTGTTAGGAATCTCTACATCCAACATGAAGAACAAACCTACAACCCCAAGATCAAGAGTCACACACTCCACTGACTGAGCCAGCTAGGTGCCCCTAACCAGGCTTTCTCTGGGGCTGAAGGAGGGCTCACTATTCTCGATATGCATGGAGGGTAGATCTCTGAACAAATTGGGGTTCTTTAGCTGGGAGGGAGACAGAATGGTTGATGGGATAGTTTCATTTTGGTGCTTTCTTTCCACTTTGCCAGGCTTCTTTGAATGTCTGGTATTTCTTCAAAGTCCTTTCATCCTTCAGAGTGAGCCACTAAAACACTAATTGGGGCTTTCAGTACTGGAGTAGGGCATTCTAACTTAGAGATTGGATTTTCAAGTCCCCCTCCACACCCTTTTTATTTTTTTTTTAAGATTTTATTTATTTACTTGACAGAGAGAGAGATCACAAGTGGGCAGAGAGGCAGGCAGAGAGGGAAGCAGGCTCCCTGCTAAGCAGAGAGTCCGATGGTGGGGGCGGGGCAGGGGCTGGATCCCAGCACCCTGGGGATCATGACCTGAGCCGAAGGCAGAGGCTTTAACCCACTGAGCCACTCAGGTGCCCCCACCCTTTTTATTTTGAGAAAAACTCTTGGATTAGCACCAAACTATTCCTCAGTAAAATCAAGTGTTCAGATCCTACTAGAAAATAAATAATTTTAAATTTAGAATTCTATATCAGGCAAGTGTAGGAATAAAATAAAGACATATTTAGGGGAAAGATTAATCAAAAAGTTTACCTTCTTCTTAGGAAGGTCTCTTCATTAAGAAATGGTTTGAGGATGTGCTCTAGCAAAAATGAGAGGGTGCCTGGATGCAACTTTTGATCTCTGTGATCAAAAGTGAGTAAATCCCCACTTGGCCGTGGAGCTTACTTAAAATAAATGAACAAATACAATAAAAATTAAAATGGGAGGTTAAGCCTTGAAAGAAGAGGATGTTAGGCACAGGAAATGGGGGATCCCACCTGGGAGAGAAATAACCACTGGTTCTAGGATAAAGCTGTGTAGCAACAGGAAGAGGCAGGGGGTAGGTAGGCCTCCTCTTGGAAAAAGGAATTATGAAAAGCAATTAGAAACTCCAGGAAAAGGGCTCCCGGGTGGCTCAGTAGGTTAAGCCTCTGCCTTGGGTTCAGGTCAGGATCTCAGGGTCCTGGGATTGAGCCCCGCATCCTCTCTGCTCAGAGGGGAGCCTGCTTCCTCCTCTCTCTCTGCCTGCCTCTCTGCCTACTTGTGATCTCTCTCTCTCTGTGTCAAATTAATAAATTAAAAATCTTTAAAAAAAAAAGAAGAAACTCTAGGAAAAATGGAAAGATGGATAATTCAGGATAATCATAGTAAAGTATTGGCTGTGCACAGAAAAAATTATATAACTTTTTTTAATAAGAGATTTTATTTATTTATTTATTATTTATTATTATTTTATTTATTTATTTATATTTATTTGAGAGAGAAAAAACATAAGCAAGGGGAAGGGCAAAGGGAGGAGAGAAGCAGACTCCCCAGACTGATACAGGACTCAATCCCAGGACCCTGGGACCATGACCTGAGCCAAAGGCAGATGCTTAACGGACTGAGCCACTCAGATGCTTCCCAAATTATATAACCTTTAAAAGGAAAGACAATTAATGGTTTTTTATTGTTAGACTGAAATTCTGGACCAGCCAGTGAGATGCAGCAAATATATTACTGGGTTGCAAATAGGTTACTGGGTTGTATCCAGTCAGGTAACCACTGGCCACACGTGGTTTTCAAGTACTTGAAATGTAGCAGGTAACTTGCAACAGAGGAACTGAATTTTAAATCTTATTTAATTTTCACTGATCTAAATTAAAATAACCCATGTGGCTAGTCACTGCCGTTTTGGGTAGGACAGCTCTAGACAATAACAGAAGAGAACGCGAGTACAGTCTACCCAGAGCCCTATAAAAGCAAACATACACATAACAGATCTTGGATGGAAGAGAGCTAAGGGAAGGGAAGCTGCGAAGTGACAATGGCAGCTTCATTACAGCCCACGTGTACAGTGCTGGCACTGTTCTGACCACTGCCCACGTCCTAGCTCATTCAGCCCTCAGGACAGGGCTGCCTGGCAGATAATGCCCTGGTCAACCTCTTCTCATGAATGAGCAACGGCAGACACAGGAAGGCCACATTGATGCCCAGGATCACACACTCTCAGCTGGTGCTTGAGCTTGGGTCTGGCTCAGAAACTCTGGCCCCAGAGTCCACTTCCTTAACCACTGTACTGTGGAGCTTAACCAGATGGCCATAGCCAGCGCTACTATCTGAAATAACACAACTTTAGAGGCACCTGGGTGGCTCGGTCATTAAGTGTCTGCCTTCGTCTCAGGATATGATCCCAGGGTCCTGGGATCGAGCCCCGCATCAGGCTCCCTGTTTAGTGAGAAGCCTCCTTCTCTCTCTCCCACTCCCCCTGCTTGTGTTCCCTCTTGCTGCGTCTCTCTGTCAAATAAATAAATAAAATATTTAAAATAATAAAATAAAATAACGCAACTTCAGTTACAGATGCAAAGGGCCTGAAAAAAGGATGTAGCTGATCTGAGAAGTGGGACAGGGCCAGTGGGTCAAATGTTCAGCCACTAAGCTGGAAGCTGGTACATTATGGCAGGCAGAATGGGGGTATGGTAAGAACTAGCTGAATTAGCAGCCTGTTTAGGGATATGGACCCATCGGAAGAACTAAAACTAGAATAGTTAAAAACATTTTTTTTTTTCCCAGACCGTGACTTGGGGAGGAAGACTGGTCATTGGTGATAAATCCTCTGTATTTATAATATCATTACTTTGCTTTAAAATACCAACAATTTTGTCCAATGAATAATTAGTACATAGACATCTCTGTCCAGATGGAAATTCCCTGGAGAACAAGGGCTGCCTGCCTGTCCTGTCCCTGGATAGGGTTATGGATGCAAAGAAAGGGCCCCAGGGCCCCAAAGCAAGCCCACATCCTGGCGCCCTGGACACCACCCCCCCCACCCGACCTGGAAGATCAGAATCGGACTTATCAATTCAGTTCTTATTACATCAGCTATTAGACACTAAGTTCTCACCAAGGGCCCCACACTAACTTAATTTAATCCTCCCCCAAATTTTGGAAAAATAGCATTATTATCCCTATTTTACAGATGAGGAAACTGAGGCAGAGGAATGAAATGACTGAGCCTAGGTCACACAGAGAGGAGGTGACACAGGTGCCCCGGTCCCTTCTCCTGTGGCTCTTCTGGCACTCCACTTCAAAGCAGGGAGGGGGGGGACAGGCTGTCCTGTGCCAAACCTATCTGATGCGGTGTCTGGCAGGAAATGGCTCTTCAAGGACCTGCTGAAGGTCAGAGCTGCAAGTCCAGACCCTGGTGAGGAATGTGGGTGGAGGTGGGGGTGGGGGGCAGATATCTTCATAGAACACAAGTGGTGCAGTGCTCCAAAGCTCTAAAGCCTTCAGCCACCCGGGATGGCCTCCAGGAAGTCTGGGTGGGTGCTGGGCAGGGCCTTCAAACCACACCCCACCACCACCACCAGCTCCTTCCGGGGCTCCCACCCCTCCACCCCTTCCTCGCCCCACTCCCTCTGGCCTGCTGGATGACCTCTCCTTCTCTCAGCCAGGCAACTGCCCATCCCCCATCCCCAGCACCTGCTGTGTAGAAGCACTTTCCAGGGGCTGCTGGTAACAGGACAGGCTTGTCCTGCCACAAACCTTACGTCCTGGGGGCAGAAAGGCAGAAACAAGATAAGAAGATAGATACAGCGGGGCACTTGGGTGGCTTAATGGGTTAAAGCCTCTGCCTTCAACTGAAGCCTTGGCCTTTGGCTCAGGCCCTGCTCCCTCGGTCAAGCCCCTCATCGGGCTCTCTGCTCAGCAGGGAGCCTGCCTCCCCCCCTCTCTCTGCCTGCCTCTCTGCCTACTGGTGTTCTCTGTCTGTCAAATAAATAAATAAAATCTTAAAAAAGAAAAAAAGGTAGGTACAGCAAATGACAGGGTGTGAAGTGTGGCAGAGAGAAAGGAGGGGTGGGATGGAGGGAAGGGGAATTGGTGGGGTGTAGAATTTTAAGCAGGGTGAAGCCATCCAGAGAAGGTAACATTTGAGCCAAAACTTGTGAGGAAGGGAGCCGTCCAGCTACCTGGGTGAAGAGCCTTCCAAGTGGGGCCGCTGCGGTCCCAAGACCCCAAGGCTGACATTCTTCAGAAGCAAGAATGGGCGGCAGGAGCAGAGGGAATCCTGGCGGGAGAGGGAGGGAGTGGTCTTGTTGACCATTCTGAGGACTGGAGTCTGGAGGGAGCCGTCTTAGGGTTTGGAGCAGCGATGAGATTGGCCCAGGGAGGCTCAGTGAAGGTGAGCAAGAGTAGCCAGACTCTGGATCTTTCTATGCTGTTTTAATTTGAAAATGTTCAAACTCAGAAAAGTTGCAAGGATAAAACAATGAACATCCATCTACCTTCTGCATGGCTTTACTACCAGTTTATTTTATATTTTATTTTATTTTTTAAACATGTCCCCTGCTGTATGCCTAAGCAAATGACAGTTTGGTGATGGAATTTTCAGTATGGCATTTGGGTACATCTTTAAAACTTTGTGGTTCTCAGAAGCCCCTTCTGGGTCTTCTTTGTTCTTGAATTCAGGCGTGACGACCCCACCCAGCATTTTTGTTAAAGGCCCCTAATTAAAGCCTTTTTCTTGTCTTTCTTTCTTTCTTTCTTTCAACTGAGAAGAGAATTAAGATCTGGAAGACAGGGGCGCCTGGGTGGCTCAGTGGGTTAAACCGCTGCCTTCGGCTCAGGTCATGATCTCAGAGTCCTGGGATGGAGCCCCGCATCGGGCTCTCTGCTCGGCAGGGAGCCTGCTTCCTCCTCTCTCTCTGCCTGCCTCTCTGCCTACTTGTGATCTCTCTGTCAAATAAATAAATAAAATCTTTAAAAAAAAAAAAAAAGATCTGGAAGACATTCATTCTTGCTCTTATATTCCAGAGTTGAAGTCTTCTCAAATTTCAGGTCAGGCGCTAAAGAAATGAGGGAAATAATGACTTAGAAAAATATTAAAATATATGAACATACTGGCACCTGGATGGCTCAGTCGGTTAAAAGCCTGCCTTTGGCTCAGGTCATGATCCCAGGGTCCTGGGATGGAGCCCTACATTGGACTCCCTCTCTCTCTCCCTGCTGCTCTGCCAGCTCATGCTCTCTGTCAAATAAATAAATAAAATATTTTTTTAAAAACACACAATAAAATAAAAAGTAATAAAATTAAATTTTAAAAAAGATCTGGAGGAATGTCCCAGGACTTTCTTTGTCCTTCCTGATGTCCTGATGTCCTTCTGGGTGCTTCATGTCTAGAGTCTCCTGATGTTGGCCTGCCCCACTACTGGTGATGTTAAGTTTGATCACTTGTTTGGGACGCCCAGCTGGCTCAGTTGGTAGAGCGTGCAACTCTCGGTCTCAGGGCTGTAAGTTCACGCCTGCTGTAGAGATTATTTACACATGCACTGCTGTCTCAATTTTACTCAACAACTCTAACACTCATTCTTACTTGAGTCAATTATGTGGTGGCTCTAGATTTGTCCTTTTTATTTATTTATTTTTTTAAAGATTTTATTTATTTATTTGACAGATCACAAGTAGGCAGACAGGCAGGCAGGGAGAGAGGAGGAAGCAGGCTCCCTGCTGAGCAGAGAGCCCAATGCGATACGGGACTTGATCCTAGGACCCTGGCCAAAGGCAGAGGCTTTAACCCACTGAGCCACCCAGGTGCCCCTAGTCCTTTTTAAAGTCCTTGTTCCTTCCATTAATTGAGTTCATGTCTCTAAATGCAGTGTAGTAATTAAGTACCCGACCCTGGTACTACCTGGGTCATCTTTATCTTGGGCCTTGAATCCTTAGACCAACCTGTTTTTGTTTTTTTAATATTTTATTCACTTATTTGAGAGAGAGAACGAGCAGAGGGAGCAGTAGAAGGAGAGGGAGAAGCAGGCTCCTTGAGGAGTCAGGAGCCCGGCGCAGGGCTCAATCCCAGGATCCCAGGATCGTGACCTTAGCCAAGGCAGACACTTAACCAACTGAGCCACCCAGGTGCCCTAACTTGGTTTTGAAGCTCATCTCTAGCACTTGCTGGTAGTCTGAGCCTTGAAAAGTCTCTGAGCTGTTATGTTTCTCTCTTTCTTCACCTGGGAGATGAGGGTAATGATATGTATCTTACAGAGAGGTTGTGAGGAGCGAAGTTTCTGTCAATGGGAAGTGCTTGGCACTGAGTCGGGCCTGTTCTGGGTCAGGCTACGTAATCTCTCTGTCTGTGACCCCCTCATTTGTAAAATGGGCTTGCAGTGAGGAGCAGCTAGAACCCTGACCAGAGGACTTTTGGTTCTGTCCCCGGCGAAGAGCTGCTCCCAGAGTTTTCTCAGTATTGCTCTCCTGGGATATCTTGAGGGCAGTGAACACGCCATGTTCAGATTCTCATCGTCTCTCCCTCCACCCCACTGTCTACAGCTTGTGGGGATAGGCCCTGTTTCTTGAGCGTTCAGGCTGGAGCCTGGATCCATCCTCCTTTCTACTCTGCCCAGAATGGCCGCCCCACATGGAGCCCCACACAACTTTGTCAGCGGTAATCTGGTTGGAATGACATTTTGTCAAAAATACCTTTCGCTTTAGGGCGCCTGGGTGGCTTAGTTGGTTGTGTCACTGCCTTCGGCTCAGGTTGTGATCCGGGAATCCTGGGACCGAGTCCCACATCAGGCTCCCAGCTCTGCGGGGAGTCTGCTTCTCCCTTTGACCTCCCCTCTCATCTCTCTCTCACTCTCAAATAAATAAATGAAATCTTTTTTTTTTTAAATTTTTTTAGGGGCGCCTGGGTGGCTCAGTGGGTTGAGCCGCTGCCTTCGGCTCAGGTCATGATCTCAGGTCCTGGGATCAAATCCCGCATCGGGCTCTCTGCTCGGCAGGGAGCCTGCTTCCCTCTCTCTCTCTCTCTCTCTCTGCCTGCCTCTCTGTCTACTTGTGATCGCTCTCTGTCAAATAAATAAATAAAATCTTTAAAAAAAATTTTTTTAGAAGATTTTTATTTATTTATTTGACAGACAGAGATCACAAGTAGGCAGAGAGATAGGCAGAGAGAGAGCGGGGGAAGCAGGCTCTTCACTGAGCGGAGAGCCCAATGCGGGGCTTGATCCCAGGACCCTGGGATCATGACCTGAGCCGAAGGCAGAGGCTTTAACCCATTGAGCCACCCAGGCGCCCCTAAAAAAATTTTTTTAAATGCCTTTTGCTACAGTAATTTTCTTATTTTTTAAATGATTTTTTAAAATGTCTTTTCCTCTGAGCTTTTTGGTTTTTTTTCCTTTTTTTCTTTTTATTTTATTTTATTTGTTTATTTAAGTAATCTCTATGCCCAATGCAGAGCTCGAACCCCCAACCCCGAGATCAAGAGCCCTATGCCCCTCTGTGAACCAGCCAGGCTCCCCACCCCCAACCTTAGTAATTTTTCGAAGATTGAGAAAAATTGGGAATCTTTGTGTAGTCTTACAAATATTTTTGTTGACTTTTTAGAATTTAAAAAAGAAATCTAACCTTCAATTACTTTCCAGCCAATTATTTGTACTTTTCTGTTTGCCACAGCAAGATGCTGAAATAACCTAAGTGTCTGACAATGGAATGGTTTCTTTCCTTCCTCTTTCCCTTTCTTTCTTCTTTTCTTCTCTCTTTTGTTCAGCAAGTACAGAACAGGATGTACCAAAGATTTAATATGACAGATGACAAGCATATATGTTTGCGTAAACACAGACACAAAACACGACTTTGTAATGAAGGCTCCTCCCGAGGCAGAGTTTGGAGGTTTTCCTCTTATTCCATCCTCCACTGTCAGGAGAGGCGATCCCCGGAAGCCCTGAGCATCCCTGCGCCCTCCCAAGAGCACGCCCAGACCACCAGTTCCGGCCATTCTACCTCCCAGCAATTTCTCAGGGCTGTGTTTGTGGTGAGTAACTCTGAGGGATGAAGGCTAGCTTTCCACCTGCTCAAGTAGAGGCAAATGCCCCCAGCTCAGTGTTCCTCAGCTGCAGGCCAAGCTTCTCTGTGTCACCCCCTTGGGACTTGAGGGAAAGGAGAACTGATGCAAATATTTTGCTCCTGCTGTTTGCTCTGCAGTGAGTAATAGATTCCTCTGTCTCAGACACAGGGGTCTCATGCATCTGCGTCAGACTAACTCTTTAGCTTGAGAGAAGGGTATAACCCTGGGCCCTGAGAGGACCCTGTTCAATCACTTATCACATACATATACTATTGCCTTTAGAATACGAAAATCAGTTTTGTTTTTTTAAAAAGAAAGGCAAAACAAAGCAAAACCAGACATACACAGAAAGTCAAATCTTGCACACCAGAAGAGAGTAGGGGTGCCTGGGTGGCTCAGTTGGTTAAAGGTCTACCTTCAGCTCAGGTCAAGATCCCAGGGTCCTGGAATGGAGCCCAGCATCGGGCTCCCTGCTCAGCGGGAGCTCCCTCTCCCTCTGTTTCTTCCCCTGCTTATGCTCACTCTCTCTCGTTAATAAATAAATAAATAAATAAATAAATAGAATCTTTTTAAAAAATCATTTAAAAATCAGAAGAGAAAAGAAAAAAATTAAATTAAATTAAAAAGAGGGCTGCCCAGGTGGCACAGTTGGTTGAACATCAGATTTTTGACTTTGGCTCAGGTCATGATCTCAGGGTGGTAAGACCAAGCCCTGCATTGGGCTCTGCACTCAGCATGGAGTCTGCTTGGGATTCTCTCCCTCACCCTCTGTTCCTCCTCTCACACGCACATGTACATTCTCTCTCTCAAATAAATAAATAAAATATGTATATTTTTTAAAGATTTTAATTATTTCTTTGAGAGAAAGAGCGAGAGAGAGAAAGAAGGATTGAGAAAACGAGTTGGGGGAGGGGCAGAGGGAGAAGCAGACATCCTGCAGAGCAAGGAGCCCAACATGGGACTTGATCCCAGAACCTTGGGATCACCTGAGCCGAAGTCAGACACTTAACCAGCTGAGCTACCCAGCCGCCCATAAATAAAATATTTTTAAAAAATAAAAAGAAAGAAAAATGAAATAAATATATATACACATACATACCCAAAAAAAGGAGGAGGAGAAAAAAATTTAAAGCAAATTCAGAAAACAGCAGACATCCAAAGAAGAAAATAAAGAAGCCTATTCACACTTGTCTAAAGAAACGAGATTAATGCCCCAATAGATATTTTTCCAGACTATATTTTCCATATAGAGTCCTATATCTTTATTAGTCTTCCATAAAAATAAAATTGTAACCTAATGAGAGCTTAGTAACCACCTTGGTCTAGTTAAGCACCCCACAGACTGGGGGCCATGGTGGTGAACCCCCCCCCCAGTTCTTGGACCCACCAGGGATTGCCAGTCTACGAAGGCTTTTGCTGTCCCCCAGCTAGAGTCAGGGCCTCTTTTTGCCCTGGTACTTCCTGGGAACTCTCGGGGCAGGAAACGGTGCTACCCTGGCTTTGGGCCTAACAGCTTGGGGACCACAGATGCAAAGGAAACCACCCTCCCCTCCCATCTCCTCCTCCGCACCCCGTTGTTGTCAAGCATGCCTCCGCATCACCTCAGCTCTGACCCTCATCCCTATCCCGCTTCACCCCTGGCCATCCCAATTCCCGGCCAAGTACCCGTTCCAGATCCACCCGCCACAGACCCCTCTTGCCTCGGCTGAGACCCCAGAGCACCCTCCCCCCGCACCGTCTCAGACCTAGAAAGAGCAAGTGATGGAGCCATCATCACGGCAGCTGTGGGAGCACTGTGGGTGGGGCAGGATGCTGGGGTGGGGTGGGTGGAGCCAGGGCTACTTCCTTTCCCCCTGGGGCCCATCTGCCCAGTCCTGTTCCCGCTTCAGGAGGAGTTGGAGCTGGCCTGGCCCCAACCTTATGCCCTCACCGTGTGAGCTGGTAAGGGGTACAACCTGGGGGCCAGGGGCCTTTGCGGACCTGGGAATATGCTTCGGCTTGGAAAGACCCTTGTAGATATGGGAAGAGAGGACCAGGAGCTATCGGGGCCAAATAGGGTCAGGGAAGGGGCGGGAAGGGTGGCCATTGCTGGAGCACAAGCAGCCCAGGCCTGAGGGGGCCTGTGGGTCTGAGGGGATGGCAGATCTGCCAGCGTCTGTCCCCTGTTCTTTCTGATAATAGTAAAAGCAAGGGTGGAAAAAGCCGTTAAACCACAAGTTAGGCCTGGCAGTTAGCAGGGAAGTGGGCAGAAGGGGAGGGCCTGGCCAGGTTCTCCCCCTCAGCATTTTCTATGTGTGTATTTCTCCAGCTTACCCACCGTCAGTTCCCCCTCCTGCCCACGCCTGCTGCCATGAGGGTGACCCTGTTTCTCCTCCTCCTTGGGGGCATCTGGACTCAAGAGGTGATTCCACAGCCTCAGGACATCACAGCCACTTCAGAGAAGCCTGTACCGGGAGGGTCCTCTGTTTTTCTGGCCTCAACTTTCTCTGAGGCCGAGAACCTCGACTTAGCAACCCCCAACCCTGTGACAACAAAGGTCCCTGAGGAGGGCAACAGCACCATGCACGAGGTCTCCCCACCTTCCTCAGACCTCCGTACAACCAATGAGGTGTCCTTTCCTGAGGCTTCCACTGCTGCCACCAGGGACCCCATCCCGGAGTCAACAAGCCTGGAAATTAATGCGACCGGTAACCCTGCTGAAACACCAGGAAACTCTCTGGCACTCCACGTTGTGACTGATGGAACCGTGACACCTGGGTCTCTGGAGACCTCTGACAGAGCCGGTGGACCCCCTGTCACCATGGCAACCGGCACTCTGGAGACCTTTGATGTAACCAGTGGACCCCCTGTCACCATGGCAACCAGCTCTCTGGAGACCTTTGATGTAACTGGTGGACCCCCTGTCACCATGGCAACAGGCTCTCTGGAGACCTTTGATGTAACCAGTAGACCCCCTGTCACCATGGCAACCAGCTCTCTGGAGACCTTTGATGTAACTGGTGGACCCCCTGTCACCATGGCAACTGGCACTTTGGAGACCTTTGATGTAACCAGTAGACCCCCTGTCACCATGGCAACCAGCTCTCTGGAGCCCTCTGACGGAACCAGTGGACTCCCTGGCACCGTGGCAACCGGCTCTCCGAGGATCCCCAAGGGGACCCATAGCTCCCCCATTTCCACGGTAAAAATACTCGCTGTGACTACGTCAGCGTCCCTCAAAGACACAAGCAGTACCCAACTTTCAGATCAGGGGACAAAGGGCACCCTGCTGGTGGCTGTGCTTGTGGCCCTGGGGATAGTCCTTCTCCTGGCCCTAATCCTGCTGTGGCACCAGCGGCAGAAGAGGAGGACGGGAGCCCTGACGCTAAGTGGGGGTGGCAAGCGCAACGGGGTGGTGGATGCCTGGGCTGGGCCGGCCCCGGTGCCCGACGAGGAGGCCCTGATGGTGGGCCCCTCAGGAGGCTCTGGGGGCGAGAAGGGCCCTGGAGCATCTGTGGGGGACGGGGCTGGCCGGCAGCCCACCCTCACCACGTTCTTCGACAGGCGCAAGTCTCAGCAGGGCTGCCTGGAGCTGGGGGAGCTGAAGGCCAGCTCAGCCCCGCGCCTGCAGGGGGAGGAGGAGCCGCTGGTGGGCAGCAAGGATGATGAGGCTGCAGAGTGCCAGGGAGCCGGGGAGGCCGAGGCCCCTCAGTGCTTGTGAGGACCGAGAGCGGAGGCCAGTTCCCACCTTCCATCTTCTTCCAATCATCTTGTCACCAGCATGTTCATCTGAACCCCATCCAGCTTCTGAACCGTGGGAGTCTTCCTGCCAGCGCCCACCTCGGGAGCCCAGGGCCCTATACCCACGGGACACTTCCAGACTGAATCCATCACCCTTCCTCATCCACTCTGACTTCTCCCCACCGCCCTCCCCATGTTTAGTCCTGCTGAGTCTCCACGGTAATGAACTTCTGAGATCAATGATTTCTCGGAGGACTCCCCAGGGACCCCAGAGTGTAGGGAGGAGGGTGGAAGCAAACTCCCACCTCGGATCACTCTGAAAAGTACTTTTTGGCCCCATAGATTAGGACAGTCCTGCTGGGTCAGGCCAGGACCCTCCTTTAACTGCGTGCTCTGTGGGGGGGGGGGGGCCTGGAGTCACCCAGCTGTGCTCCCAGGTGTGCCCTTGGCTCACGATGCCACCCTCCCTCCACCTGCGGACGGAGGCGGCCAGAGACGGCCGCTGCTACTCCTCCCAAGGGCAAGGGTGAGAAGGGTTTCCGGGCAGGTCAAGTTCTAAGAAACCCCGGCGCCTGCTTGGGTCCAGGCATGGGTGCAGTTGGTGTGCAAGAGGCCGGGCTGGCTCTATGTGTGAAGTTGTGGGGGTGAGTACAGCGGCGTGAGGAGGGGTGGGGAGGAGCGCAGGACGGGCTGTCCGAGGGGCCACCCTGAGGAACCGCTAAGAACATCGGGCCTCGTCTTTGCTCAGGTGGGGTGGAGGTAGCAGATTTACTTGTCTGCAGCCCAATAAAGACGGTGGGGCTGAGAGAAAGTCCACGTGTGTGACCCAAGTGTGGTTCTTCGGCTCAGGTCTGTCCTGCTCAGCCTCCCCCGCCCCTGTCTGCTTGCTCTCCAGGAAGGGGGAGAGACTGAAGACAGGGAGTTTACTGTTACCCAGGTACCGTGTTTGTATCTCATCTTCCCCAGGGAGAGGGCGAGCTCCTTCCCTTCTTCAAGGGCAATCGGTGAGACTGGCAGGCCCCCAGAACCAGGAGCTCCCCATATGGCTCTGGGGTGGAATGCAATGGGGGGGGCAGAGGGACAAGACCCCACCCCTGGCCAGAGCCTGGGGGCCCACATGCGCCAGAGGCGGTTGGTACTTCCCCAGGACATGAGGAAATTTACAAAGAGGAAGTTGTTGACTCAGAGGGGCTCAGTGGCTGAGGGATAGGTTGACCTACAGTAAGAGAGGTCCTTGGGAAGGGGGAGAGTGTGACTACCCCATGCCGGTCCTGAGGGGCAGGGATCTGGAAACAGCCTGGGTGCATCTGTTCCCAAATGGGAGTGGAGGGGAGGGGATGAAGGGACAGAATGGTGGCCATGGGTCCACACAGCCACCATGGTTTGTGCCACCTGTGGTTGGTCTACAGACAGGCTGAGCTGGGACGAAAGTGCAGCCCTCACCAGCCAAGCTGGGGAACATGGGGCTGAGTGCCTTTTCACAGCTGTTCACTGGGAGCTATTTGGACAGGCCTTATCCCCAGCAACAGGGGAGAGTTCCCAAAGTCCCTTAGACACACGGCAACTGTTGTTTCTGATTTGCCAAACCAAGTGCCCCGATTTCAGGTTTAGAAAATACTGTCACGAACTCCAAAGCCATCAGCTCCACCTCCTCTTAATGGACACATGCAATCACTTTTTTCCCCCAAGATTTTATTTATGTATTTGACAGAGAGAGAGAGAGACGCAGCGAGAAAGGGAACACAAGCAGGGAGAGTGGGAGAAGGAGATGCTGGCTTCCCTATAAGGATGGAACCCCATGTGGGACTCCATCCAAGGACCCTGGGATCATGACCTGAGCTGAAGGCAGACGCTTAACAACTGAGCCACCCAGGCATCCCTGCAATCACTTTTCTGAACTATTACCGGTTTCTGGGTCCTGGGCAGATCCTGAAGGAAATGGTGCGGGGGAGGATAGTTACGGCTCCCAAAAGGGCTCTGACAGCCCGGAAAACAACACGATATGTGAAAAGTGTTCAAATAGAGGTACAGACAAAAATTTTGTGAGTGCACCCAAAAAAGGGAGTGAGACACTGCTTCTGGGGGAAGGGTAGGAACCTCCAAAACCCAAGAGCTGACTTAGTTGAGAGTCTTGTTCAAGGACTTTGAGGCACCGCTATGCTCCAGTGGCCATGGTGCCAGCAAGTGGTGGGGCCTCAGTAAATATTCATTTGAATGAATGAATGGTGCTAAAAACCATGTTCTCAAAAACCTATGCAATGACTTTGAAAAATGTCTACAATATAACATTACCTGGGAACGAAAGCTAGTTACTAATCTGTAAATAAGTATGAATCTAATTTTGTAATGAAAATGCAAAAACATAGGGGTGCCTGTGTGGCTCAGTCAGTTGGTCCAACTCTTAAGATTTTATTTATTTATTTGACAGAGAGAGATCACAAGTGGACAGAGAGGCAGGCAGAGAGAGAGAGAGAGAGGGAAGCAGGCTCCCTGCCGAGCAGAGAGCCCGATGCGGGACCCGATCCCAGGACCCTGAGATCATGACCTGAGCCAAAGGCAGCGGCTTAACCCACTGAGCCACCCAGGCGCCCCGTTGGTCCAACTCTTGATTTCAGCTCAGGTCCTGATCTCAGGGTCATGGGATCAAGCCCCGTGTCGGGCTCCACAGTCAGTGAGGAGTCTGCTTGAGATTCTCTCTCTCCCTTTGCCCCTCTCTGCCCTCGTATGTTCGAGCTCTCACTCTCTCAAATAAACAAATAAATCTTTAAAAAAATAAGGAAATAAAATGCAAAAACAAGACATTTATATAAACAATTTGAAGGGAATCTCTCAGATGGTTACTGTGCTTATCCATCAGGTGATAGATTTATGAACAATTTTTTTTGTTTATACCTTTCTGTATTTCCAAGTTTTATATAATAAATGCCTATCACTTTTACAATTAGACAAAAGATTAATAAGAAGGTGTTTACTGAGGGGATGGGGTCTGGTTCAAGAGAGGAGGCTGGAAGGGCAGGTTGAAGCCCGTCTCTGAAGGGTGAGGGAGTTTGAGTTCAGTTCTGAAAGAACTGGGAAGGTCACCAAACCTAAGTCTGTTCTAGACTTTTCCAGGGCTTTTCAGAACCATCACGAACCCCCACTCCTTCTTGTCATTTCTTCTTGGGTGCCGAGTTCTCTGACCCTTCTTCCATAATCCCTTGGAGCCATTCCTTCTCCCAGGCCCTAACACATCTTGCCTGGATCCTGCCCAGTCTTCTCTTTGGGTTTCTTGACCCCCCAGTCACTTCCATCTTCTGCCCATGATGGTCCCAGTGATCCTTCTAAAAGGCCACTCTGTCCCGATTATCCCTGCACCTCTTACGGCAGTCAAGATGGACCTTGCAGGGTAAGACCCCTTCAGGATCTGGACCCTGCCTGGTCAGTCCTCAGTGCAAACACTGTGCCCTCCAGGCTCATCAAAGTCCTGGTAACTCCCTGAATATGCCATGTTATTTTCTTGGTGCGGGGAATGGGGTGGGGGGGGGGGGAGACTGTGCCCCAGGTGCCCCAGAGAGTGTATATAGTTTAAAATGTTAAAAATATTTATTCTGTCCAGGGGTGCCTGGGTGGCTCAGTCATTAAGCGTCTGCCTTCGGCTCAGGTCATGATCCCAGAGTCCTGGGATCGAGCCCCGAATAGGGGTCCCTCCTCTGTGGGAAGCCTGCTTCTCCCTCTCCCACTCCCCCTGCTTCTGTTCCCTCTCTTGCTGTCTCTCTCTCTGTCAAATAAATAAATAAAATCTTTTTTAAAAAATTCATTCTGTCCAGACAGTAAAAAGTACACATTATGATTATGGTTCCAAATCAAGCTTTGTCCTACAAAATGAACATTCCAGAGGGTAAAAGGATTTAGATAGAGAAGGTCATGAGAAATCTATTAGTACAATTCATTTTTACAGACAGGGAAAGGGCGTCCATGCATGATTCTAAGGACATTTCATTTCTGAAAATGGATATTTACACCTAAGTGTCCTCTGCATCCCTATTTCTGACCCCGGACCATGTTCCATTTGGCAGGCAGACCCTGTGAAGTGTGGGCGGCAGGCAAGAAAGGATGCCAGTCAGTTCTGAGTCTTCCAAGCCCTTCTGCTGAGGGAGTGTGAAACAGACCCCATCTTTGAGCCCCAAAACTCAGGGGCCGTGCCTGGAGGCAGATTAAGCTGGAACTGTCAACAAAAGAAGAAAGGAATTTAATCAGAAGAGTCTAAGATTCCCAAAGTAGTAGCAAGAGCAGACCCAGCCAAAAGTAGAGAGAAAACTTTCTTTTTTTAATTTTTTTAAAAATTTTATTTATTTATTTGACAGAGAAAGATCGCAAGTAGGCAGAGAGGCAGGCAGAGAGAGAGGAAGGGAAGCAGGCTCCCCATGGAGCAGAGAACCCAATGCGGGGCTCCATCCCAGGACCCTGGGATCACAACCTGACCCAAAGGTAGAGGCTTAACACACTGAGCCACTCAGGCACCCAAGAGAAAACTTTCAAACCCTAACAGGGTATTGCTTGAGGATGCTATGAGGTGGGCGGCTGTCTAGTTCTGGGGGAGACCTGGGGTAGAATCATTAGACAGAAGCAGCCCAGGGCACTGTGAAGACAATCTATTTGCTCCAGACAGTGTGCTGCAAGTGGGCGTCTGTGTGCCTCAGTTTCCTCGGGTGCTCAGTACCTGCCTGCCGACTTTGTGGATGGCCGGCTGGACTATGGACCGGTCCATCCCAGGAGGTCGGCCACGAAGAGAGGCACTTCCTCAGTCTCACATTGTAGGCCTCTGCCTGAAGCCAGCCCACCCCCCGCATGCCCTGGACACATATCTTGACTCCTCGCCAGACTCCTCAACCGTCAAGATTCAGCTCAAATGTCACAGCCTTTGTGAAGCCGCCCTTGCTGCTTCCACCCCGGCAGACACTTCCTTTTTCAAAGATTTATTTATTTATTTGACAGAGACACAGCAAGAGAGGGAACACGAGCAGGGGGAGTGGGAGAGGGAGAAGCAGACTCCCTGCTGAGCAGGCATCCCAACGGGAGACTCGATTCCAGGACCCTGAGATCATGACCTGAGCTGAGGGCAGAGGCTTAACTGACTGAGCCATCCAAGCATCCCTAGACTCAGCATTTCTTCCATAGGGTGTCGTGTGACCACACAACACTGGGCTGTAATTATGGCACAGTGTCCCTCACTCATTAGAGTGGAGCCCCTCCAAATCCACAGCCCATCTTTGTGATTCCAGGGTCCAGGTCCTCGCACACAGTACCCACTAATATGTGTTTCCTGAATGGAGGGATAAAGGAATTAATGAAAGAACGAATGATGGTTTTAAGTAAACTTGTGGCAAGCTTAGATCTGTATTGGTTTGTTTTTGTTTTCGTTTTTAAAGATTTTATTCCTTTATTTAGAGAAAGAGAGAGAGAGAGAATGCACATGCACTCAGTCTGGGAGGGGCAGAGGGAGAGATAGAATCCCAGGCAGGCTCCAGGCCCAGCATGGAGCCCAATGCAGGGCCCAGTCCCACAACCCAGAGATCACAACCTGAGCTGAAATCAAGTCTAACTCTCAATTGAGCCACGCAGGAGCCCCTTGGATCTGTCTTTTGAGTGAACCTAGCATCTAGAAGAATGCCCTAAAGGTAATACAACCCAAGGGGAGAATATTATTCCAGTACAATTTGGATATAGCGGGGGGTCAGACCTAAGGGGAAAAAGAAGGTCAAGTTTGAAATACACTTATTCAGAAAACCAGATTTTAGACTAACTGGCTATTGGGTGCCGGAGGGAAGAATGAGGTCAGACTTTAAGATTTCTTTCTTGGGAGGTGGAGGAGATATGGATGACATTACATAGAAATGCAGAGAGATGAGCAGTTTGGGGGGAGAACATGATGAGTTCATTTTTAGAACTTGGAAGGGAAGGCGGAGCTAGAGAGAGATTTGAGAGTCATCTGATTTTAGATAGCAATTTAAATAATAGCATCGATGCATAAATTATATCCTGCACTGTGCAGCATGGGAAGGGCACCGTGACAAGAATCTTAGGAGCTGGAGCAGGTGAGCTGTTGTAACCAACAGCACCCCAGTCTCAGGGGTATAACTCAGGAGAAGTTTTTTTCCTTGCTTATGTGACAGTCCAGTGCTGGTATTGGAAGCAAGCCTTCCATAAGGTCAATCAGGGACCCAGGCTCCTTCTACTTTGAAGCTCTGTGGTTTCCAGTGGGGAGAGAGGGCAGCATCTTGGGAAGGCTTTCAAGAGCCTGGTCTGGAAGTGGCGGTATCACTTTTGCTCACATTCCACTGGACAGAATTCAGTCACGTGGTGGCCTCAGTGCAAAGGAGGCTGGGAAATGTAGTTTATCTGTGTGCAGAGGCGGAAAAGAGAAACGACGCACTTCACCCAGGGGACACTGAAATTCGAGGTTGGATGTAGGAAGAAGGACTTGCAAGAGTCAGCAAAGAGCTTTTAAGAGAGAAACCAGAGTAAGGGCGCCTGAGTGGCTCAGTGGGTTAAAGCCTCTGCCTTCTGCTCAGGTGGTGATCCCGGGGTCCTGGGATGAAGCCCCGCAGGGACTGCTTCTCTCCCTCCCCTCTCTCTGCCTGCCTCTCTGCCTGCTTGTGATCTCTGTCTGTCAAATAAATTTTTAAAATCTTAAAAAAGAGAGAGAGAGAGAAACCAGAGTAAAAATGGCATCGAGGAGAAAATAGTTTGGAGACCTAGGCTAGACTGAGGCAAGCAAAGTTCGGGATGCAAGATGGACCTTGGGAAGAGGAGTTAAAGGAAAGGAAGTGTTGATTTTCTACTCCGTCATTCACAGAATTTTCTCATTTGATTATCTGTTGAGCCAATGAAGAAGGAATTATCCCATCTTACAGCTAAGGAAACTGAGGCTCAGAAAAGGTAAAAAGGTATTCAAGATCAAAAAGGATGGAATTAAAGTCTGAACCCAGGGCTAAGGCCCATGATTCTCCTAGTGCACCCAGAAGCTTTCCAGCTGACACCAGCAGCCTCACGGCCTTTGGAAGGCTGGGTGTGTGGAGGGAACTGGGCTTCTGGCTCAGGGAAGAGGGGACTTCGAGTTAGACAAGCGCGAGTTCCTCCTGTGCTGTATAGAAAGCGAAAGGAGGAGATATGTCCAGCATGTCTAGCCACCAGGGGTCCTGGGAGTGGGCAGGAGGGAGCTCCAGAGAACTGGAGAAGGGCGGGCTAGGCCGGCCCCTTCCTCCTTCCTCTGGCAGCCCCACCCCCACTCTGGGCCTCTGGGAACACAGGATCTGAGCGGTGGACACACCAGCCCTGCGCCTCCAAGCCGTCATGGACCCTGAAGGTAAAAGAGCTTCCCAGGCCTCTCTTCTCTGTCCCTGCCTGTATCACCATCTCCCCTATCCTGCCTCCCTCCCAATCCCCAGTAATCAGGGTCCCTTACCCCTCTCCCCCATTATCAGAAAACCCATTCTCCTCCTTCCCACTTACTCTCTGCCCCTCTATCACCCTCCAACCTCTCTGAACCCTAAGAACTTCTTCTGTCTTCAGAAAGCTTCTTCTCTTTCTATAGTCCCCAGTGAGTTCTGGGGAGAAAGGGGCTTGAATCCCAGGAAAAGAAAGGTCCGGGTGGTCTAGAGGAGGCCCTGTCTGGGGAGCAGCTCTGGACTTTG
This sequence comes from Lutra lutra, assembly GCF_902655055.1. Lineage (NCBI taxonomy): Eukaryota > Metazoa > Chordata > Mammalia > Carnivora > Mustelidae > Lutra > Lutra lutra. Next base: position 23,192,454 of record NC_062295.1, on the reverse strand, counting down.
CCCCTTGCTAGCAGGAGGGGAGGAGGGGAGGCAAAGTCCTGTCCCTCCTGCAGCCCGGTGGGGGAGGGGGCTTGAGCCCAGGGACACTGCCTGGGGTGGGAGAGATGTCACTAAGGAGGTCCTATGTGTGATGATAGGGGCCAGGGTCTGGAGTCAAAAGGCTCATGTTTGAATCCGGGCTCCACCATGAACCTGCTGTGTGACCTCAGGCAAGTCACCTGAATTCTTAGAGCCTCCTCTCCGTGCATCTGTAAAATGACAGTTTTAGTTCCCAGTTCTCAGGGCTGTGGGGAGGACAAACGACAGACTATCTGGCCAGTGCCTGGAGGACAGGAAGCCCTTTCTTAAGCTCTCTGCATTTTCCCTTTCCCCTCCTTGGGCTGCTGCTTCCCCAGCTCTGACCTGCCTCCCCTGCTTGGGGCTTCTGCTGGCCCCACACATCTGGAACATCGGGCTGGCCTGTGGAAGCAGCTTTCAGGGGGGTTCAAAGGAGCTCTTGGTATAGAAATGACCTCAGAGTCAGAGCCTGGGCTCAAGTCCGATCCCTGCCACCTGCTGCCGTGTGACCTGGGACAAAATGCTTCTCGCCATCCGCTGTGCGTAGGTTCCCTCAGGGACGAAGTGAAAACATTGCCTCCCCTTGGGTTGTGGGGAGGGTTAAGTGAGATAATACACCTAAAGAGCCTGCTGCACAGAAATCCCTCGGTGTCGTCGTTCTCCTGATACGGATTCCCTGCGTCCAGCTCTCCAGCGATGAGCGCTGCCCAGATCCCACTTCCATCTTTGGAAGCCTTGCGAGTCCGTCTCCACCGGGACATCTCCCTGGGGTGTCAGACTCAAAGACCGGCCCCCGTACCCGCTCTGTTTCTGTCCCTGCCTCACCGTCCTCCTACTTGGACAGGAAACCGCAGGGTCATCTTTGACGGTCCATTCTCCCTCATACCCCAATATCCAAACAGTGGCCCTGTGGTCTGCACTTCCCATCACCTGAGCGCCACCAAAACCTCTTTGTTTTCTGTTCCCTCCTCCCTCTGGGGGAACAGCCTGGCGGAGGCTTCCTTTGCTTCATTGGGGGATGTGTGTGTAACTCCATGCAGGCACTGGGTCGCTGACCCCACAGGAACTAAGCCTGGGTAAGAGTAGACAAGTCAAAAGGATGAAGTGAAAGCTGGGGACATGGGGCCAAGGGAGGGGAGAGGGCAGAGTTGGGGCAGAAGCAGATGGCAGGCAGGTGGGCAAAGACAGGGAGGTCAGACTTGGCCAAAGTGTGAGTGGGGCGGGGCAGGCGCCGGCCAGTCTGGTCTTGTGTGTGTGTGTGTGTGTGTGTGTGTGTGCGCGCGCGCGCGCGTGTGCACGCCGGTACTGTGCTCTTTCTTTTACAACATTGGGAGCGAGGCCCTCACCACCCTTCCCCAGGCCCACTGCTCCTTGCCCTGGCTATGGCGACAGCCTCCCATCTTGTATCTTTCAAGAACATCAGTCACAGTTTAAATATCTAAACTTCCAAGTGACTTCTGACCAAAAGTTTTCGTGATTTTCCCATTGCCTGTTGAACAAAACCCTCACTTGTTCCTGTCATTCAGGGCCCACTCCATCTGGCCTCATCCTGTGGCTCAGCCCTCTCTCTGGCTACTCTAATGAAGCAATCCGCTTTGAAATTCTGTAGATCGGTTTACCACTGGCGTGATGGGCAGTCCCGTTGGGCCCTATTTGGAGGTCATTTCTCCTCTCTGGGGAGAGAAGGGTAGATAAGAAAAGAACTTTAGCTGGAAGCTGTGGGGCTTACCAGCCTCTGTCTCCATCTGGTGTCAGCCCAATGGATCAACAAATAAATAGCAGGAAGAACAGGGCGGCAAGGGTCACACACTGGGGTTTAGAGACATCTGTCTAGGCATGGGCGAGTCACCTCTTTCCCTCCTCATTGTGGCCCTGTGATTGCTTTCCTTTCCTCTTCTTTGAAAAATTATTTATGTATTTATTCTTTGAAAGTGAGAGAGAGAGAGAGAGAGAGAGAGAGAGAGAGTGGAAGGCAGAGGGAGAGAGAGAAGCAGGCTCCCCGTTGAGCAGGGAATCAATGCGGGGCTCGATCCCAGGACCCTGCGATCATGACCTGAGCGGAAGGCAGATGCTTAACCACCTGAGCCACCCAGGCGCCCCCAAACATTGTTCTTAAGACTTTTTTTCTTTTTTCTTTTATTTTTTAAAGTAATCTCTACACCCATCATGGGGCTTGAACTCGCAACCCGGAGATCAAGAGTCACATGCTCTGCTGATTGAGCCAGCCAGGTTGTCCCCCAACCCAGGTGTTTCTGACTCCCGACCCCGATGTTCCCATACACCAGGGCAAGAGCCCTGGAACCATGGGTGAGGCTCACCGAACTCTGCAAATGTTGACATGATAAGCACATAGCAGTTTTTAAAAACCACTTAGTGCTAGATGATGGCGGTGGGAGGGGTGGGGTCAGTGAGGGGACTTTGGGGCCATCCTGCCTGAGTTCATGACCTGACCCCCCACTTACCAGCTGTGTGAACTTTGTGAACTTCAGGTATGTTATGTGGCCTCTCCATGTCTCAGCTTCCTCATCTGTAAAATGAGGAAAGCAATGGGACCCACCTCTTAAGGTTGTTGTGAGGATCGGGTGTGCCAATATATGTAAGATGCTTGGCACAGGATTTCAGAAGGACCTCGAAAGTGTCAGCTGCTTTCTATCTATCTATCTGTCTGACCTCTGCCCCCAGTGTGAGGCTCAAACTCACAATCCCAAGATCCAGAGTCGCACACTTCGACTGAGTCCACCAAGCATCCCTGTGTTAGCCATAATTATTATTAGACATTATGTCCTTCCAGACTCTATCCTAGACGAATGGTAGCAGACACCTGTTTTAAGAAAATTTTAGGAATGTGAAACCTTTAAAATGGACAACTTCTGAGTTGATTTTTTTTTCATGTAAATTGGGAAGAACCATCTTTTTTTTTTTTTAAGTTTATGTATTTATTTTTAGTAATCTCTACACCCACCATGGGGCTCAAATTCATGACCCCGAGATCGAGAGTTGCATGCTGCACCGACGGAGCCCTCCAGGCACCCCCTTGCTGACTCGGTTTTAGTTGGAAAACATACCAGCCCCACAGCCACGCGCACAGGCCACGTCATCACACACAGAAGTAAGAGCAAACACTTGCTATACTCATCTTGGGGGCGTTCATAGAGCCTCCGCGTAGGCCCGTCCATCCCAGACAGGAACGAGATAAGTGACTGATGTAAAGAGGAAGGTGTGGGGGTTTTGATTCTGGCCCAGTCCCTCATGGCCCCGAGCCACCATCCAGGGAGGGCCACATGGAAACACAGTAAACATCAGTCAGCCATCCAGACAGAACAGCAAAAGTGGACATGAGGGGAAATTTTCCTATATTCTTCCAGAATCATCAATTTATCTGTTTTTTTTTTACATTATTTGTAAAGAAAGAAGGGTACGGGGCGCCTGGGTGGCTCAGTGGGTTAAAGCCTCTGCTTTCAGCTCGGGTCATGATTCCAGGGTCCTGGGATCAAGCCCCAGGGAGCCTGCTTCCTCCTCTCTCTCTGCCTGCCTCTCTGCCTATATGTAATCTCTGTCTGTCAAATAAATAAATAAAATCTTTTAAGAAAAGAAAAGAAAAGAAAAGAAAGAAGGGCAGGAGGGGTGCCTGGCTGGCTCAGTTGGAAGAGAATGCGAATCTTGATCTCAGAGTCATGAGTTTGAGCCCCATGTTGCGGGTAGAGATTACTTAGATAAAGATTTTATTTATTTGTCTGACAGAAAGAAAGAGAGCAAGCACAAGCAGGGGGAGTGGCAGAGGGAGAAGCATCTTCCCTGCTGAGCAGGGAGCCTGATGCGGGACTCCATCCCAGGACCCTGGGACCACAACCTGAGTTGAAGGCAGACGCTCAACTGACTGAGCCACCCAAGCCTCCTGAGATTACTTAGATAAATAAAACTTTAAAAGAAAGAAAGAAGTGTGAGAAAGATCCCAAGATCCTTTGCATCCCCTCAGAAACTGCGATGCCAATTTTTAAATTTTTATTTAAATCCAAGTTGATTAACATATAATTAACATAGTCAATTAACATAATATTAACGTGATGATTATTAACAGGGGTTAGAATTCAGTGATTCGTCAGTTGCATATAATACCCAGTGCTCATTACATCAAGTGCCCTCCTTTATGCCCGTCATCGAATTACCCCAACCCCCACCCACCTCCCCTCCAGTTTATTCTCTGTAGTTAAGAGTCTCTTATGAGGCACCTGGGTGGCCCAGTCAATGAAGTGTCTTCCTTCAGCTCAGGTCATGGGATCGAGCCCCACATCAGACTCTCTGCTCAGCCGGGAGCCTGGTTTTCCCTCTTCCTCTACCTGCCACTCCCTCTGCTTGTGCTGTGTCTGTCAAATAAATAAAATCTTAAAAAAAAAAAAAAAGAAAAGAAAAAGAAGGGCACCTGGGTGGCTCAGTTGGTTTGGGTGTCTGCCTTCAGCTCAGGTCGTGATCCCAGAGTCCTGGGATGGAGCCCCACATTGGGGTCCCAGCTCTGTGGGGAGCCTGCCTCTCCCTCTGTCTCTGCCTCTGCCTCTCTCTCTCTCTGTCTCTCTCCATGTCTCTCGTGAATAAATAAATAAAATCTTAAAAAAAAAAAAGAGTCTTTTATGGCTTGCCTCCCATCTTATTTTTCCTTCCCTTCCCCTATGTTCATCTGTTTTGCATCTTAAATGCCACATATGAGTGAAATCATATGGTATTTGTCTTTCTCTGACTGACTTATTTCACTTAGCATAATATCCTTTTTCTATCCACATAGTTGCAAATGGTAAGATTTCATTCTTCTTGATGGCTGAGTAATATTCCAGTGTGTGGGGGCTCCAGGGTCTCTTAGTGGGTTAAAGCCCCTGCCTTTGGCTCAGGTCCTGATCCCAGGGTCCTGGGATCGAGCCCCACATTGGGCTCTCTGCTCAGCAGGGAGCCTGCTTCCCCTGCCCTCTCTGCCTGCTGCTCTGTCTGCTTGTGATCTCTCTCTCTGCGTCAAATAAATAAGTGAAATCTTAAAAAAAAAAAAATACTCCAGTGTGTGTGTGTGTGTGTGTGTGTGTACATTTTCTTTATCCATTCTTCTGTCGATGGACATCTGGGCTCTTCTCAGAGTTCGGCTATTAGGGACATCGCTGCTCTAAACATTGGGGTGCAGGTGCCCCTTCAGGGCACTACATCTGTATCTTTGGCGGCAAATACCTAGTACTGTGATTGCTGGGTCGTAGGGTAGCTCTATTTTTAACTTTCTAAGGAACCTCCTTACTGTTTTCCCAAGTGGCTGCACCAGCTTGCCTTCTCACCAACAGGGTAAGAGGGTTTCCTCCAGAGATGCCAATTTCAGTAAGCTCTGGACAGCCAACTAAGAGATCAAGGGTACATCCCACAGGGTAAAACGTTAATCTGTGAAGTGTAGGCACCTTGAGAGAACTTTTGCATATAACAACGACAAGGGAGGGAACAGGACAGGGCGTGACAGCTGTCCCCTCCAGATGACAGTTTCAGTACGAGATCTCCTCAGGTTCCTGCAAAAACAGCGCTCCCTTCTCGGAAGTTCCTGTCAGTAGCAGCTGCTAGTTAGAAGATATGTATTTTCAAAGCTCCCCTTTTGTTGGAAATGCGGGAGAGTGGGGGCCTGAAGCCAACCGGACGAATTTATTTTTCACAAATGGAACAGGGAGCGGATAACATTCTGACTCCACAACAGAGAAGCCATGCAGTGGGTCTCAAAGCTCCAAGAGAGTAACCCCAGCTGGTGGAGCCACTTGGCAGGTTGGCGGGGTGGGGTGTGGGGGGTGTGGACAGGATGACGTGGGTATGCACGGGTTGAACGGGGGGTAGGATTTGTGATGAAATGCCAAGTCTGAGGCCATGTGGCAAGGGCCTGGCATATGGTAGGCGCCTGTGGATGGCAGTGACGATTCCCTTTCTGCAGCCCCGAAGCTCTCGGCTCTGCTACTAGAGACCACAGTGCAGACCAGTTACGTTGGAATCTCTGGGATTGGGGCCCCGCATCAGCATTTTGCTGAGCCCCCTAGAGAATTCCATTGTGCAGCCAAGGTTGAGAATCGCTGCCTTGCTCATCTTAAGGAAAATTCTCCTTGACCCTCTGTCAAATGAGGGTCCTCGCTCTCCTTTCCTTCCTTCTCTCTTTCTTCCCTCCCTCCCTCTCAACCTCCCCCCTCCCCCTTCCTTCCTTCCTTCTTTCCTTCCTTCCTGCCTGCCTTCCTTCCTCCCTCTTTTCTCTTTAAGATTTCATTTATTTTTTTTTTAAGATTTTATTTATTTATTTGACAGACGGAGATCACAAGTAGGCAGAGAAGCAGGCAGAGAGAGAGGAGGAAGCAGGTTCCCCACTGAGCAGAGAGACTGATTCGGGGCTCCATCCCAGGACCCTGAGATCATGACCTGAACCGAAGGCAGAGGTTTAACCCACTGAACCACTCAGGTGCCCCAGATTTTATTTATTTAAGAAAGAGAGAGATCGCGACTAGGGGAGAAGGGTAGAGGGAGAAGCAGGCTTCCCACTGAGCAGAGAGACTGACCAGGCAGTCGATCCCAGGACCCTGGGATCAGGACCTGAGCTGAAGGCAGACAGCTTAACCGACGAGCCACCCAGACACCCTTAGGACTTTTCTTTTTGTTACAACTACAATACAATGATCACAGCTAAATTTTTTTTACACCTAAATTTTTAAAAACTAATTTATTTATTTATTTATTTATTTATATGACACAGAGAGACACAACGAGAGAGGGAACACAAGCAGGGGGAGTGGGAGAGGGAGAAGCAGGCTTCCCAATGAACAGAAAGCCCAATGCGGGGCTCCATTCCAGGACCCTGCGATCATGACCTGAGTTGAAGGTGGACACCTAACGAGTGAGCCACCCAGGCGCCCCTACATCCAAATTTTTTAAAAAATTTCCTTGATGTTATTAAACATCCAATCAGTGTCCAGATTTCCAGTTGTCTCATAAATGCTCTAGTTTGGTTTCAATTTGTTTGAATTAGGATCCAGATGGGATCCATATGTTGTGATTGGTTAGCACGTGTCTTAAGATTCTTTAGGCGGGGGGTGGCGGGATGGTGGGTGGCACCCGGGTGGTTCAGTCGGTTAAGCTTCTGACTCTTGGTTTTGGCTCAGGTAGTGACCTCAGGATTGTGAGATCGAGCCCCATGTCTGGTTGAGACTCTCTCCCTCTCCCTCTGCCTCTCCCCTATGTGTTCTTGAGCATACTTGCTCTCAGATAAATGAATAACTCTTTTTAAAAAAGATTCCTTTTAATTTTTACTTATTTTTTACAAAGATTTTTATCTATTTGAGAGAGAATGTGCACAAGCAGAGAGGTTGGGCAGAGGGAGGAGACTCCATGCTGAGCAGGGTACCCAAAGCAGGGCTCCCTCCCAGGACCCTAAGATCATGACCTGAACCAAAGGAAGTCAGACGTTTAACCAACAGAGCCACCCAGGTGCCCCTAAAGATTTTATTTTCAAGTCATCTCTGCACCCAGCATGGGGCTCGAACTCACGACTCCTAGATCCAGAGTCTCATGCTCTACTGACTGAGCCAGCCAGGTGCCCCTGTTTTGAGATTCTTTTAATCTTTTGTTTTCCTTGCAATATGTTCGTTGGAAAAATGAGGTTGTCCTGTTAGTTTCTTGTGGTGTGAACTTTGCTGGCTATGTTCCCATGGTAGAGTTTAACATGTTCCTCCGTCCTCTGGTTTTCTTACAAATTGGCCGTTGCATCTGGATGTCTCATCCAACTCTGGCTTAGCTGTTTGGGCAAGAGAATTGCTGGGTGTTGGTGGAGCGCCCAGTATCTGCTTGTCTTTCTTATTGACGTTGAGTTTTGTTGTTCAGTGTCTGGATTGATTGGTTTACTGGTGTTCCAAGATGGCTCCTGCCTCTGGCCGCTCATCGGTTCTTGCTTCCTTTGTCTAAGTGAACAGTTTAATGATTTTTGGTAAATTTGCTAAGTTGCACGCCCATCTCCACAGATTATTTCCATCACTCCAGTACAACAACATGCCATTTAAGGTTAATTTCCAACCCCGGGCAAACACTGTTCTGACATCTGCCTCCTTGATTTGCCTTTTCTGGACATTTCACGTAAACGAAGGCACAATATGTGTTTCTTATGTGACCACTGGTTTTTGTTTTTTTTTTTAAGTAATCTTTACACCCAATGTGGGGCTTGAGCTCACCACCCCAAGATCACCAGTTGCACGCTGTACCAACTGAGCCTGCCAGGCACCCGGGAGCATTGGTTCTTTTTTTTTTTTTTTTAAAGATTTTATTTATTTATTCGACAGAGAGAAATCACAAGTAGGCAGAGAGGCAGGCAGAGAGAGAGAGGAGGAAGCAGGCTCCCCGCTGAGCAGAAAGCCCAATGCGGGGCTCAAACCCAGGACCTGGGATCATGACCTGAGCCGAAGGCAGCGGCTTAACCCACTGAGCCACCCAGGCGCCCCATACATATGTCTTTTTTTTTTTTTTTTAAGATTTTTTTTTAATTTATTTGACCGACAGATCACAAGTAGGCAGAGAGGCAGGCAGAGAGAAACAGGAGGAGGAGGCAGGCTCCCTGCTGAGCAGAGAGCCCGATGTGGGACTCCATCCCAGGACCCTGAGATCATGACCTGAGCCGAAGGCAGAGGCTTTAACCACTGAGCCACCCAGGCGCCCCGGGAGCATTGGTTCTTAACCTTCATGGGCATCTGAATCACGGGGGTAGGAGATGTGTCCCAAACCTTGGATGCCTGGGAACCACCCCCTGAAAGATTCTGATTCAGTGGCTCTGGGCTGGGGCTGAGCAGCAGAGAGTCTGAAAATCTCAGGTGGATCCCTGCTTTCTCGGTTCTGCCAAGAAGAGTGATCACCCCCACCACCTCCACTTCCTCTCCTCCCATGTACTAGTCCTTGACCATGACACTGTGTCTTCTGCCTGCACCGCACAGCACTAAGACTGCTCCAGCAATGCTTCCCCGCTGCTAAGGCTTATGCCCACTTGCAGCCTTCCTTCTACTTGTGTCTGCTCCCATCCTACTTCTTGAAGCCCTCGGCTCCAGACACCCACTCTGTCCTGGTGCTGCTTCTCTTTTTAAATACTGGTGCTTAGGGGCGCCTGGGTGGCTCAGTGGGTTAAGCCGCTGCCTTCGGCTCAGGTCATGATCTCAGGGTCCTGGGATCGAGTCCCGCATCGGGCTCTCTGCTCGGCGGGGAGCCTGCTTCCCTCTCTCTCTCTCTCTCTGCCTGCCTCTCTGTCTACTTGTGATCTCTCTCTGTCAAATAAATAAATAAAATCTTTAAAAATAAATAAATAAATAAATAAATAAATAAATACTGGTGCTTCCCAGAACCCTCCTCTTCTTACCTGACCTGCTGATCTTACCCGACGCTGGGCTTAGTCATCACCCGTGTCTGCCAGTGGCTCCAAAATCCCCATTCCTCACCCACTGTCTGTCTGGACACCAGCACCCACCTTCAGGGCACAGCCAGTGCACATTTTCCTGCTGGCATTTCAGCCCTAACATCTGCAGAGCCAAAGTCTCTCCCCACCCCTCCCCACTCTCCCACCCCCGTGCTCTGCTGCTTCCTAGCTGCATCCTGGTGCACTAGCCTCCTTGACATTCACTTACTGTGCTTGTAAATGGGAGAAATCCCCTGTGGTGAGTTTCAGATGAGAAAACCAGAGAGAACCACGGAGCCCACGGCTGGCACCCCAGAAGCGTGCAGGTTGCTGCCTCCGTCTGCCCCCATCCTCTGCCCTGACTGTTGCCTTGTGGAGGTTTGCAGCTAAACCCATGGCAGAGACCCAAGGCTTCCACATCCCATAAGATGCTCATTCCGGCAGACCCTGCCTTAGAAACAGCTCTCACTTTTGCCCCTGCTTGCGATTCCCACGGTTCCTGCCCAAGTTCAGGGCTTCGTCTCTGTCTGGCCGATTGCCTCAGCCTCCTTTTGCCTCCCAGCCTATCTCCAGTGGGTGGCTAAAGTGACCCTTCCAGAACAAAATCATCATTCTGTAATTCCCTTGCTTGGGGTGCCTGGCTGGCTCAGACGGTCAGTCGGTAGAGTTTGGGACTCTTGATCTCAGGGTGGTAAGTTCAAGCCCCACTCTGGGTGTAGAGATTACTTAAAAATAAAATCTTTAAAAAAAAAATTCCCTTGTGGTTAAAATTCTGCGATGGCCCCTAAGATCTGTCCAAATTGCTCAGCTAAATAATTTAGGCTTTTCTCACTCTGGCCATCCCATTGTTCTCCAGAAGCCCGCCCTACAGCATTTCTCTATGTTCTTGCTTTTTTGTCTCAAACACCTGCTCTCAGCCCAAAATGCCACCCCCCCACACACGCCATCACCTCATAACTCTGCCTGGCAAAGATTACTCATCCTTCAAGGCCACAAAAACTACCTCCTCCTTCCTCACAGACACTTAGTCATTTCTTCCTCTGTGCTCCCTCGACCCTTGGTAAAGGCTCCGTCATCCTTTAGCAAACACATCTACCCAGCGCCCGTGTTCCCGAGAGCTTTGCTGATGGTAACTCATTTAATTCTAATAAAACCCTGTGAACTGATTGTTTTCCTTATCCCTGTTACAAAGGAGGCACCTTCGAAGCCCCGGAGACTTTCAGTCCCTTGCCCAAGATCATTTAGCTGAAGGTGGCCGAGCCCAGACCGTAGGGCCCCGGAGTCTGGGTTCTGATTCATTCCACTGTGCAGTCTCTCTGCCTGGATAAGTATCTCTGAACACCAAGTATTAAGCAAAACAATACAAAATCACCAATATTTGGCCATTCTTGACCTATCAAAGGAGCACATTTATGTGGTTCTGTGTGTTAGCGCTCGGGATGGAGCAGAAAACTCTCTTGGGATGACTCATTTTGGCCCCTAGCATAGAGCATAAGTGAAGAACAAGGAGCTGACTGAGCACGTGGCCTGATAGGGGGTCTCCGAGAGCCCCCTGCCAAGGAAGTGATATCTGAGAGAAGACCTGAAAGAGGAGTGGAGGTGAATGGGAGCGTCTGGGGTGAGGGGAAGGGAAGGAACTTCTGGGCAGAGGCATAGCCTTGGAACAGTATAGGCTAAGGCCTGAAAGCTAAGAGGGAGAGCTGCCCACTCTGTCCCCCAGCAATTAGTAGCTGACACAGGGCAGGCGTTCAAGAGGGATTTGTCAAGGGGCCCTGTGGGTTGGAGCCTCTGCTTTCGGCTCCGGCCATGGTCTTGGGGTCCTAGGATCGAGCGGGGAGCCTGCTTCCTCCTCTCTGTCTGCCTGTCTCTGCCTACTTGTGATCTCGGTCACAATAAATAAATAATCTTAAAAAAAAAAGAATGATTTGTCAAAAGAATCAATGAAAAATGGAGAGAAGGATCAGCTGGAGCTAACAGGATGAATGTGGGGTTTTAGGCAGGAGAGTGATTTAGTTTTTATCGTCTTATTTTAAGGTTAGGTTTAATGAGGTATAATTACAAGGAATAAAATTCACCCTTTTCTGTGTATAGTTCTGTGGGTCTTCACAAACACATCAATGGTGTAGCCACCATTAGAGAAAAATACAGAATAGTCTGGCCCCAACCTCAGACTCCCTGGTGCCGTTCCTTGTGGCCAGCCCCTCCCCTACTCTTAGGAAACCACTAGTCTCATCTCTTGCTGTGGTTTTTTGCCTTTTCCAGAATGTCATATGGATGACGAACTCAAATAGCACGTAGCCTTTAGAATCAGGCTTCTTTATTTAGAATAATACATTCGAAAGGTGTCCCTATTGTGTATGTCTGTAGTTGGTTCCTTTATTGCTGAGTAGAATTTCATTGTAGAGGTGCCCCACAGTTTGTTTCTCATGGTCTCACCAGTTGAAGGATTCACGTTCACTTTAAAAAACAAACATCAGGGACGCCTGGGTGGCTCAGTGGGTTAAGCCTTCAGCTCAATCTGAAGTCTGCGACTTCAGCAGCTGAAGTCTGCCTTCAGCTCAAGTTATGATCCCAGGGTCCTGGGATGGAGCCCCACATCAGGCTCCCTGCTCAACGGGGAGCCTGCTTCTCCCTCTCCTGCTCCCACTGCTCTCTCATTCTCTGCCAAATAAATAAATAAAATCTTAAAAAAAAAAAAGTAAACATCACTGGACCTGGTGTGGATGGAGTAGGAGCTTCTGCATCTCTGCTGTATATCCGGGGCCTTTTCCCTGGCTGGCTGGTGAACAGTGGAGATAGGAACTACGACTTTGTCACTTTTACTGACTGTTCCCAGCAGCCAGCCAGGGCACAGCTGGCTCTGGGCCAGGAATGGAAGCCACTTGGAGCAGAATGTGGGAAAGGAGGCCCAGGTACAATCGCCGGTGGTGGGGGAGGTGAAAATTGGGTGCTTGGCTTTGGGGGAGAAAGGCTGGGCAAGAAGGGCCCTATTCTGAGAGTAGAACAAGCCAGAACGCCTGGTCTTAACTTCAGCTTGGAGCAAAAGTGAGGAAGCGAAACAAAACCGCCTAACATAGTAACCAGTTGAAATCCCCCAACATGCCATCCAATGATCTCCCCCTCCTCCACAGAGGCGCCGCGTCCATCCAGGGCTCGAGCACATGGGGCTGCAGGTCTTCTCCTGGCCGATAGATGGAGATGTTGCACCGTGTCTGAGCTCACCCATCCGTTCAACAGACCTAATAGCGGGTTGACCGCTATATGCCCGCGGAAAAGACCACCGTGGGCACTACTCTTTTTTTTCTTTTATTTTTTTAAACTCTTTTTTTTTTTTTTTTGACAGAAAGAGAGAGATCACAAGTAGGCGGAGCAGCAGGTAGAGAGAGAAGAGGGGAAGCAGAGAGCCAAACGCGGGGCTTGATCCCAGGACTCTGAGATCATTACCTGAGGGGAAGGCAGAGGCTTAACCCACTGAACCACTCAGGCGCCCCGGCACTACTCTTTTTCTTACCGGGAAAGGACTCGCCCACGCTCCTGAAGCTGTGCCTCACAGAGCAATGGCTCAAGCCCAGTTAACCCCTGCACGTTCCTTGTACAGACCCCATCTCTAGAGAGAGGACAGTTCGTTGAAACATCAGGCGTGGGGGGCGGGGTGCTCCACGCAAGAGGTGCAAAGGCAGAAGAACCAACGGCCACGGCCATGCAGCCTGGTGGGTCGGACTCTGCCACCCATTTGCTGTGTGACCTCAGCCTACTTGCCTTTACTCAGTCTCCACAGCTATGGAGCAGACACACTGGCGTCCTGCCTGGCCAGCGGCAAAGGCAGCAGGTGACTGGTCTTCTCCTTCAGTCGGTCAGTATCTGTACAGGTTTACCACAGACTATAGGCCACTCAGTTAAATCTGAATTTCAGATACTCAACAGGTAATTTTTAAGTGTAAGTATGTTGTAAGTATCATTTACACTTAAAAACAAAAACAAAAACCTTTGATGTTCACCAGAAATTTAAATCTACCTCGGTGTCCCGTGTTTTTATTTACTTAATCTGACAACCTCGTGCAGTCCACAAGGTCCTCTCCCGGGACCCCCAGATCTTGACCCTGATGGGCTAGCCCCCAGTTTCGCTGGTCCTTAAATGTTTCGACAACCACCCCTGACTCCCAGAGCGGCAGCCAAAATGTAACCCCCGTCTCCGTCTTTCCCTCCCAGGCCTGGCGCTGCTGCTGCCCCCCACCACTCTGGCCGCCCTGGCAGACAGCTGGCTCCGAGAGGACTGCCCGGGTCCCAACCACACAGCTCTGGTCACGGGGGCGGCCCCCTCGCAGGCGGTCCTGTGGGCCAAGTCCCCCGGGGTACTGGCTGGAAGGCCCTTCTTTGATGCCATCTTTGCCCGAGTCAACTGCCAGGTCTCCTGGTTCCTCCCCGAAGGCTCAAAGCTGGTGCCCGTGGCCAGGGTGGCTGAGGTCCGGGGCCCCGCCCACTGCCTGCTGCTGGGGGAGCGGGTGGCCTTGAACACGCTGGCCCGCTGCAGTGGGGTGGCCAGCGCCGCCGCTGCCGCAGTGGAGGCCGCCAGGGAGGCGGGCTGGGCCGGGCACGTGGCGGGCACGAGGAAGACCACGCCTGGCTTCCGGATGGTGGAGAAGTACGGGCTCCTGGTGGGCGGGGCCAAGGCCCACCGCTATGACCTAGGGGGGCTAGTGATGGTGAAGGACAACCACCTGGTGGCAGCCGGAGGCGTGGAAAAGGTATGTGCCCAGCCGAGGTCTTGCCCCAGCCCCGCTCCCATCTCCCCACCAATCTCCCCGCCGCAGCCCTTCTCTACTGGGGACCCGCCCCCGCAACCACGCCCTGGGGAACAGTAATGGCCTGGGAGTCAGGGCTGCTGGACTCCCTTGATCCCTCTTATCCGGGAGCTCTATCTGCCAAATGGGCGAGTGGCCGTCTCTTCTCTACTGGTACTCGGGGTCCTGCTCTGATGTTCAAAAGCGAAGGGCATGCTTCCAGGGAACCTGGTATTGGTGGCGCTGGCACCTTGGGCAGGTCACCCTAGCTCTCTGGACTGGTTTCCTAGGTAAAAATGTTCTCGAAGACGCCTTCCAGTTTTATTTATTTATTTTTATCTTTTTCTCGGTGCAAGAAGGCGTTTTTATTATAGCAGGAGGACAGGACCCCTGGGCAGAAAGAGCCCCTTTCCAGTTTCCATATTCTCGAGTCAAACCGAACTCCCGTCCAGCTGCCGAATATGGCTGGTGTTTGGCCATTTTTCTGATCCACCCAAGCGGTCATTTCATGTGGTTTCACCTCCTGTGAGAGAAACCACCAGCCTGCCTGGTCTTCTCACTATCCACCCCAGGGCCGCTGTCCTCACTGTCCCCTTCCCCTACCTACCCCGCAGGCGGTTCGGGGGGCGCGGCAGGTGGCCGACTTCGCCCTGAAGGTGGAGGTGGAGTGCGGCAGTCTGCAGGAGGCTGTGGAGGCAGCCGAGGCGGGAGCGGACCTCGTTCTGCTGGACAACTTCAAGCCGGAGGTGAGGCAGGCTCTGCTTCCCAGAAAGCGCCTGCGTGGGGGAACCCTCACTTCCCCTTGGCTTGTGTCCCCGCAGGAGCTGCACCCCACGGCCGCAGCGCTGAAGGCTCGCTTCCCGGGTGTGGGCGTGGAGGCCAGCGGGGGCATCACGCTGGTCAACCTCCCTCGGTTCTGCGGGCCCCACATCGACGTCATCTCTCTGGGGATGCTGACCCAGGCTGCCCCCGCCCTGGATTTCTCCCTCAAGCTGTTTGCTGAAGGGACTGCTCCAGTGTACCCTGCCTTACCTTAGCTCATCGACTTCTCCCTCTAATCCTGCCCTGCCCATGGGTATGCTCTCTCTTAAATAAAATCTTTTAAAAAGAAAGAAAGAAAGAAAGAAAGAAAGAAAGAAAGAAAGAAAGAAAGCA
Source organism: Lutra lutra (assembly GCF_902655055.1). Lineage (NCBI taxonomy): Eukaryota > Metazoa > Chordata > Mammalia > Carnivora > Mustelidae > Lutra > Lutra lutra. The sequence goes on along the minus strand of NC_062295.1, from coordinate 23,177,046 downwards.
GGCATTAGTCATAATTCCACTGACAAGTTTTTCCAGTGATAGTAAATACATTTTATGGTCAATGATATCTTATATTTGAGCATTCGTGGCATCAGGTCTGAGATTCAGCTGGAACATTCTACATGGTTGGTGCCCATGTTGTACTGGTTATTAAGTGTTCTGCCTCTCACCTCTGGCAGGAGGTGAGAAGCTGCCCATTCACTTCTGGGGTCCCAAACAGACTACCATACACCATCCATTTGGTACTCTTTCGGTTCTGGTTCCATAGTGCTATTATTAGTTGGGAGAAGAAGGTGGACACAGGGTAGCGTGGGCCAGAGCAAAGGCCAGTTGAGGGAGTAAGGGATAGGGCAGATGGAGGTCCCCATTCAGATGTCAGACTTCCTTTCATGGTAAGTCAGGACTCAAGGGTCTAAACGGAGGCTCTAGATCCAGCCTCCCCACTCCTACACACCCGAGTGCTCACTTGCTCCTTTGTCTGGCCTCCCTACCCTTCTCGGCTGTCTCCGGGAGGAAACGTGACAGGAGAGCTCCCCAGGACAAATGGTCACTGAGGTGACTCTTCCCGGAAAGGGTCCAGTCTGGAGAGGTACTCCCCTCCCAGAACCGACAGTCTTCTCTGCCCTTTGCCAGAAGGAGAGGAAAACAGCTCATCCACAAAGCTCCTTTCCCAGGGGGAGGCTGCGGGTCCCAGTCTGCCTTAATGGACGTAAACTATCCCTTGGCCCCTTCCTCAATCCTACGGACCCTTGCCAGGAATGGGGCAGATCAAGAAAGCAATGAGCTCATCTCAGATGTGAAAAGTGCAGACAAGCCAAGACCATCCCTCACACAGCAATTACGTGTGAGCCACAGCTGTGGGCAGGCTCAGAGCACACAGTGGGGATGAATCTAGCAAAGATACTGGGTAGAAGTGGTAAGCCACTGCCTTTGGTGATGCCCTGACCTGAAGGGACCATTCTCCCAGGACACAGCCCAGAGACACCCCCTGGGGCTGCACCTGTGCTCTTTTAATACACACTGGGGCCTCCTGTCCTTTCTCCAGGGAAAAGAGTCATGCTCAGTGAGACAGACTTCCTGGCTCCATGGAACTTAGTTAGATCTCTGAGCCTCAGCTCCTCAGCCCCCAAGGGGCATAACTGAATGCTCACAGAACCAGGGGTACTTCTGGGCATCAAGATAAGCAAATCAGGATTCACGGACACAGTAGGAATGGGAAAGCAAAACACTTGGGATCTAGGAGGGAATCAGAGCCTGACAGAGGCAGAAGGGAGAAGTGTACCAGGAATCTCAAATCCAGATGCCTCCAGGACCCAAGCAGATAAAATAAATGGAAGAAGCTGGAATAAGATGAAGAGAAGTGGGCTGCGGCCAACTGGGGAATGTGTACTGCACCCACAGCATCCCAATTAAGAAAGGAAAAAGAACTCTAGAGGTGCCTGGGTGGCTCAGCCCATTAAGCAGCTGCCTTCTGCTCAAGGTCATGATCTTGGGGTTCTGGGATCCAGCTCCGCATCAGGATCCCTGCTCAGCAAGGAGCCTGCCTCTCTCTCTCTCCTTCTGCTGCTCCCCCAGCTTGTGTTTTCTCCCTCCCTGCCTCTCTCTCAAATAAATGAATAAATCTTTAAAAAAAAAAAAAAAAAAAAGAAAAGAACTCTAGAAGGCTGGGGATCAAGCTCACCCTCAAAGGCAGAAATGGGTCAGCCCTATTGGCACCTCCAGATCCAAGAGCTGCGAGGGGTTCCCATTATCAGAGGAAAAGGAAAGGGATCCTGGGCAGGCAAAAGTAACACATGCCTTCCTTGCAAGGGAGTGGATTTCCAGGCAGAGGGGACTGCAAGGCTCAGAGGTAGGAAATGGCTTGGATTGTTTGGTGGAAGATTTGAAGATGGGATCAAGAGAGACGAGATGGCTAGGAGCTGGGCTGGGTCCAGACCACAAGATGGTAGGTCGGAGGACTTGGACTCTATTCCGAGAACAATCAGACTAAAGCTGGAAAGTGAGATAAGCATATTTGCAGTGTAGACCGAGTCCACTGCACAAGGATGCATGTGAGGGGGCCACGGCGGTTTCAGGGAGCCCAGGATGAGGGTGATGCTGCCCCTCAGAGCCTCAAATGTGGGTCGTGGCAATGGGGTTGGAGATGAGGGAATGCAGGCAGGGGAAGCAGTGTGTGCAAAGGCCCAGAGGGCAGATGGAGCCCCATGGGTTCAGGGCAGTAGGAAGAGTTGGGTGTGGATGTGCAGGTGGGGGCCAGAGGTTGAGAGTAGGATAGGAAGAGGAGGAATCTCATACCTTACCTGATATCACTCTAGCCGGCTACACTTCCTTCTTCCCTGGCCAGCCCGGAATTAGGTTTGGGTGATTTCCCCAAGCTGCCCCGTGCCCAGCGGAGGCCCATGCTCATTATGGCAAATGTGCCCATCAAATTGGGTGCCGCAGTCAGCATATAATTCTTCACCAGCGCTTGCTGGTGGGTGAGAAGGGAACGCCCATTGACTGAGCACCCTTGCTCAGTCCGGGTAGGTCTCTTTCCCTCCATGCTCATGAGGGGTGGGGGTGAGCATCTCCATCTTTCCCATGAGGAAACTTAGGACTTAGGAAGTTAAGAGAACTGCTCAGCTTCGTACATCCATAAAGTGGTGGAGCAGGGTTGGAAATCTACCAGCCACTCGTTCAATAAATATGCATTGAACACCTATTATGTACCAGGCACTATTCTAGACACTGGATAATCAACAATGAGTAAACAGACACAAGTCCCTGTCCTCATGGACTTTATAGTCTAGTGGGGGTGCAGGGTTGGGAGAAATAGACAATAAAAATAATTGTACCTAAGACTAACCAAATGTCAAGTCCCCTCGTGGCCACCAGAGGGCACTGCGATCCTACCGCCTTTCTTCGGCTTCCGTCTTCCTTTCTGGGTTCCAAAGACAGCAGCCAGGGAGGCCATGAATGTACCCAGGGCATCTGCTCAGGAATGAGAACTGAGGAGAGCTGTGCTGCGGTTCCTTCTCCCGCCCACTTTTCCAGCTTAATCCCCTCACCAGGTCCCCATCCAACTGCTCCAGGTCTCTCTGACTTTTTAAGGCCCCGCGTGCTCCAGAGATACCCAGGTTCATATTCACGCACGGACCTCCATGTACCCAACTGCCCACCCCCTGCCGTCTATTCGTTCCTCTTCCCAGCTCCTGCCACCCACCGACTGGGGCACCTGATCCAGAGGGTCGGGAAGGCAAGAGGTCAAACCAGCTTGACAGAGTCCGTGAACTCAGTGGGCATTGGGTCGGAGCGTGCCAATCCGAGTTAAAAACGGAAAGCATTTAAAAATGGCAAGGCATTCTTGGTATCTGAAAGCAATTCAGCTTTGGATCTTTAAAAAAAAAAAAAATCCCACTGTGGTATTATGTGGTGTGGACACATGTATTAATTTATTGCTAGCCCTTCAAGACAATATGGTAGGTAAAATTCCATAAATATTTCAGTACCTCTGTACTTTGTTCCAATCGCTTCCTGAGTAATAGGTCTTTTTGGCAGTTACTCAGTAACATTTTAAGACCTGCTTGCTGTGGTCCTAAGTGCTGCAGCTTGTAAAACCAAACTACAAAGTACCAAAGGAAATGTCACCATGAGGCTGTGAATAAGGTCTCCAACTGCTCACTTGTATTAATGGGACTGAAGCAGGGGGATGAGGGCTTTCTGCATTTCGGGTATGGAGGGCTCTTCAGATCCCTGGAATCTTAGTACAGCCCTCCTGGAAGTTGATCAGGGGGAGACAGATCTGGGTTGGTGGGTTGCTGGGGAACCTCTTTCCTCTCTCCCAGCAATTCAGCACAGAGACTCCAAAGCCTGAGACAGTACCAGTGAAGAGCGATCCCATGATCCCCTTGCTTTATTTATTTTTTTAAAGATTTTATTTATTTGTTTGAAGCAGAGAGAGCATAGTAGGTGGGAGAGAGAAGTGGATTCCCCACTGAACAGAGAACCCAACGCGGGGCTCCATCCCTGGTCCCTGAGATCATGACCTGAACTAAAAGCAGATGCTAAACCGACTGAGCCATGCAGGCGCCCCAAGCCCCTTGCTTCTTGATATTTGGTTGTTCTTTAGCCAAAGGAAAGCATTTCTATTGGGCTAATATATCAATATGTGAAGGACAATGCTGATTTGTTAGAGCCTGGATAAAAAAATCATTCTTCCCGCATTACAAAACAACAACAATAATAGCCCCTTCGCTGTACTCTCACCAAGAACCAAGCATAGTTCATCTTTTCTTTTTCCATGATTTGTTTCGTTTTCTTGGAATGTTATGAGCCAGAAGGGGATTTCACTGGTTTCACAGCATTTTACATAAAGGATTGTACATACACAGTTTTATATTTTTGGTAAACTAGGGGCTTCTGGGTGGCTCAGAGGTTTAAGCCTCTGTCTTCGGCTCAGGTCATGATCTTAGGGTCCTGGGATTGAGCCCATCGTTGAACCCCTCATTTGAACGCCTGGTCGAGCCCTTCATCTAGTCCTCCTTGTGGAGCTCTCTGCCCGGTGGGGAGCCTGTATCCCCCCCTCTCTCTGCCTGACTCTCTGCCTACTTGTGATCTCTCTTTCTCTCTCTGTCAAATAAGTAAATAAAATCTTTTTTTTTAAGGTTTTACTTATTTATTTGACAGACAGAGATCGCAAGTAGGCAGAGAGGCGGGCAAAGAGAAGGAGGGGGAAGCAGGTTCATGGCTGAATAGGGAGCCCAATGTGGGCCTCCATCCCAGGACCCTGGGATCATGACCTGAGCGGAAGGCAGAGGCTTTAATCCACTGAGCCACCCAGGCGCCCCAATAGGCAAACTAACTACCCAAATAGATGAGTGACTTCAGGGGCTAAAGTAAGCCTTACATTTTTTTTTTTTTAAGATTTTATTTATTTGACAGACAGAGATCACAAGTAGGCAGAGAGGCAGGCAGAGAGAGAGGAGGAAGCAGGCTCCCTGCTGAGCAGAGAGCCCAATGTGGGGCTCCATCCCAGGACTCTGGGATCATGACCTGAGCCGAAGGCAGAGGCTTTAACCCACTGAGCCACCCAAGCACCCCAAGACTTGCATTTTTTAAAGTCCAATCTAATTAATTCCAATGGATGAAAAGTACACCGGGGAAGCTGGAGAAGGTGCAGGAGAGCTGTTTCCGTGACCTGTTCCGTGGCAACAATTCAGCAACGCTCTGCATAAAATAATTAAGATAGAACCAAAAAAAGCTTCATACATCTTTTCTGACAGTTAATTTATCTTCGCCTTTATTTTTCATAAGTTAATTAATTTGGTTATCAGGTTATAAAATGAAGAAGTAAAAATCTCTATTCACTGCTATTCCCTGGAGAGACCCACTCTTAAGGAGTTGTTTTGAATTCTTCTGGGGGCTCTCTTGAATTGTAAAGATGATGATTTATAGCTTTGAAAGCTCTATCAACTCTGTACTTGAAGGACAGAGAATTTAGCTTATGCCCACTTTTTCTTTTATTTTTATTAGTTTTATTGTTTTCTAAATTTTAATTTTATCTCTATATTTGGGTCACTAATCTCTGCACCCAGTGTGGGGCTTGAACTCATGACCCTGAGAGCCAGGGTCCCACGCTCTACTGACTGAGCCAGCCAAGCACCTGTGTTCGGTTTCCTTTTATTGGTAGTCTTTCTATTGATTATCATTATAACTTTAAATAATATATCTAATCCCCTCTTCTCGATGTAGTCACAGAAAATTGAGATGTAATTTGATACCATAAAATTCACCCTTTTGAGGTGTTAAGTTCAGTGGTTTTTAGTATTTTTATAGAGTGGTGAAATGTTACCACTATATAATTTTCAAAAATATTTTTCTGAAGATTTTATTTATTTATTTGCCAGAGAGAGAGCACAAGAAGGGGGAGCAGCAGAGGGAAAGAGAGAAGCAGGCTTCCTGCTGAGCAGGGAGCCAGGTTCGGGGCTCGATCCCAGGACCCCGAGATCGTGACCTGAACCAAAGGCAGATGCTTAACGACCGAGCCTCCCAAGAGTCCTGAACATCCAACTCTTGATCTCAGCTCAGGTCTTGATCTTTGGGTCGTGAGGTCAAACCCCGTGCTGGGCTCCATGCATGGAGCCTATGTAAAAAAAAAAAAAAAAAAGACCTTCAACTGACAGTTCATGAACCACACGTGACCCACAGACTTTCTTCATTTGGCTTTTATTAGAATACACACACATATATATAAAGCAGCCAACATCTTGGTTGATTTTACCTAAAAACCCAGATTTCCAGCTTCTGTTGGAAAATTGGGACAAACATGATTCGTAGAGCTGAATGGCTACTGTCCCTGCAGACAGGCATGTGGTCCTTCCCAATTCTATCCCCTGGTCCCCTTGGCCACCTGTCTCCTGCTTGGCCTCTTTACCCAAGTGAATTCATGACCCTTGTCTTTTCTTTTTTTCTGGTTTTATCCTGGGGACGAATGCTGACTCTGTCCCCAGGGATAGTTGTGGAATGGTTCTGAGATAATCTTCTAATAGTCATCCTGTTTCTCTCCCATTCTTTTTTTTTTTTTTTTTAATCACTGGTAGGTAGGCACAGTTTTTTTTTTTTTTAAGATTTTATTTATTTGACAGAGAGATCACAAGTAGGCAGAGAGAGAGGAAGGAAGCAGGCTCCCCACTGAGCAGAGAGCCCGACTTGGGACTTGATCCCAGGACCCTGAGATCATGACCTGAGCTGAAGGCAGAGGCTTTAACCCACTGAGCCACCCAGGCGTCCCCCCATTCTTTTTTTTTTAAATAGTTTATTTATTTATTTGAGAGAGAGACAGTGAGAGAGAGCATGAGAGAGGAGAAGGTCAGAGGGAGAAGCAGACTCCCCATGGAGCTGGGAGCCTGATGCGGGACTCCATCCTGGGACTCCATCCCGGGACTCTAGGATCATGACCTGAGCTGAAGGCAATTGCTTAACCAGCTGAGCCACCCAGGCGCCCTTCTCTCCCATTCTTACTACTCCTTTGGAATAATGGCAGAGCAGAGCATATGCATAGGAGGACCATATCTGCCGCCGTTAGTGGTGGAGACTTAGGGATTGTCAGGTCTGAGACAGCAGGTCTCAGTGAGATTGCTCAGGAGAAGTGTGGCAGCAGAGAGCAAAAGCCATCCAGGATGGACCACTGAAGAAGGCAGAGAGCAAACAAGTCAGAGAGGATGGTCAGCAAGTGGGAAGGGAAATCAGGTATGTGTGGAGTCATAGAAGTCAAATGAAGAGAATGGGTCAAGAAAAGAACCAAAATGGGGCACCTGGGTGGCTCAGTGGGTTAAGCCTCTGCCTTTGGCTCAAGTCATAGTCTCAGGGTCCTGGGATCAAGCCCCATATCAGGCTCTCTGCTCAGCGGGGAGCCTGCTTCCCCTTCTTCCTCTGCCTGCCTCTCTGCCTACTTGTGATCTCTCTCTCTCTGTCAAATAAATAAATAAAATCTTCAAAAAAAAAGAAAAGGAAAGAACCAAAACGTCTAATGCTGCCCACAGGAGGCTATACAGTGTTCTTTCATTAAACTATGCAGGTCAGGGATGCCTGGGTGCCTCAGTCAACTGGGCCTCTGCCTTCGGCTCAGGTTGTGATCCCAGAGTCCTGGGTTGAGCCCTACATCAGGTTCCTTGCTGAGCGGGGAGCCTGCTTCTCCCTCTGCTGCTGCCCCTGCTTGTGCTTTCTCTCTCTCTTTCTCTGTTAAATAAACAAACAAACAAACAAACAAATAAATAAAATCTTTCATGATTATGGTGAGAGCATAAGGGGAGAGGAGAAAATGTAGGCTGTTAGGACAGACAGCTCTTTCCAGAAGTTTGGCCATGAAGGCAGTGCAAGGTCACATGTGGTAAACTGTGGAGAATTGGTTGTTGGTTGGCTGGTTGTTTTAAGGTAGAAGAGATTTGAACTTGTTTATAGAGGGAATAGTCTGGGTCTTGTGATGTTGTGAACGGTATAATCTGACGAGCTCATCCCCACCAGGAAACATGTAGAAATTCGGCAAAAAATCAAGTAAACATCCTTCAGAACGCGCAACTGGGTTTTGGGAAAGGAAGGGGATTCCCCCCATACACACACAAAGAGGAAATTAAAAAACCAGAGCTTTGAGGCTGTAGATCTTGGCAACACAGGGGCTTGGGTTCTACCCTCACCTAGAGATTGGAGATGAGGTCTCTCCTGGGCCATTAAAAACAGGGACCCTAATATGAAATTCCTCCCTCCTTAAAGGGGGACACCCTCTAAGAGTAAACTGGGAAAAAAAAGAGTAAACTGGGAAAAAAAGCTTTCTATCAGGGAACCTGGGTGGCTCAGTCTTAAGTGTCTGCCTTCGGCTCAGGTCATGATCCCAGGGTCCTAGGATCGAGCCCGGTGTTCGGTTCCCTGCTCTGCGGGAAGCCTACTTCTCCCTCTCTCACTCCCTTTGCTTGTGTTCCCTCTCTCACTGTGTGTCTCTCTCTCTGTCAAATAAATTAATTAACTAAATTAAATAAAAAATCTTTCCATCAGCTCAGAGGGCACAGAAGAACCTTGCCGGCTTCACCCTGAGATCTGATGGCAATAGAAAATCTTTCCCCGCAAGCCAAAGGCTTGCCCTGGCTCAGATTTGGGGTTCGAGTTGACACCATCTGCAGGGTCATGGAAAGCCAGATAGAGTGAACAAATAACACGGTCCAGGGTTGGGTATACCCTTGAAGCATCCTTGAGGGGAGCAAACACGGAACCTTTCTAGAAAGACACCCTCAAACCTAGTCACGTGGCTTCCCACTGATAAGGCCCTGCGGACTCTGAGTTCACAGTCCCAAATTAGAAACTTAAGAGGAAACCATCTGTCATGATTGAAAGTAAGCACCCTAGGACTCCAGACAACAGAGTTATAGGAAGAATTTTATAAAAAGGACTCAACGTGAGACAGTAACAAGAGGGGGTTAAAAACAAGAGGCAGAGGTTTAAGACAAAGAGGAAGGATAAAGGGTAAAACTAACACCCTGTGAATCCACCAGCCTGGCAGTCCATTCCCCTTTCCTTGGGCTCCTGGAACGTGTGGCCCCTGGTCTGGGTCTGGGAACATAAAGGTGACTCTGGGGACAGCAGACGGGGCGCGGCGGTGGCGGGAAACTCACGCTCATCCACGCATGCGCACACCTGTCCTTCATGTCACTGCGTCATTAGAGGTCAAGCTAGAAAAGTCTGCATAGGGCATCTCGCTCAACTTTCAACTTTCTTGCACAGAGAAAGAGCGTGAGTCCCAGTAACAGAACAACCACTTTCCTGAAGTCTCCGAGTGCGTGTGTGGCAAAGCCAGATGGAGAGCGGGGCGAACACTGCATGTCTGTGTGTTTCCCTGCTGGACTCTTTGGTCCCCGTAGGCAGAGTCCCCGCAAACCGGTCCTGTCAGCTGACGGTGACCGTGAGAAGTGACACCGTTATCCAGCTCCTGAGGGACGGAGATGGGGCTGGAGCCCTGATCCCTAGCTTGGATCAGTTCTGTGTCCGTGTCTTACGTCACCCCCGTTCAACCCCACCCCTGCCACTGGAGGGACTGAACTCTTCGAGAGCAGGGGCTAGGTCTGATTCCTCCGCCCCCAGGGCCTGCTCAGAGTGCCCTGCTGTTACTTCGACTTCCTTCCATCCAGGGGGACCGAGGGGAGGTCCAGCCCAAGTGCTCTGAGGCTCTCCTGAGCAGGCAGGAAGAGCTGACTCTTGGCCCCTGTCCAGCAGCATTTCCTGGGTGTGAACCGGGAGCGGGGTGGGGGGGGGGAGGCGGTTTCCTGGCCATTAAGTAGCACAGGATGGCTCCTTCCTTTGTAGGACTCTCAGTCTGTTTCAGTACTTGGGGGCGGGGGTGGGGAGTGGGGGAGGTTTCACGGTGGTACAGAATGTCTAACACTTTCCTAACCCTTGCTGATCCTTTGGTTCCCTTTTCTTTTAACAAAGTACGGGTCTTTGAGTCAATGAATGCTTCCAGCAGGGAGGGAACAAGATCTAAGTAGTATCTTTGTTTACCTTGTAATATCTTGGTTTACCTTGTTATTTCTTCTCATGTTGTACCTTCTATTAATGTCAAGTGATACTGGTTTTCCATTTGCAGAAGTGATACCAAAAAGGTTCCTTTCAAAATAAATTTATTAAGCAAATAGTAAGTCATCTTAAAGAAAAACATAAAGTAAATAATAGGACAGGTGGTAAAGCGATTGGACAAAAATCCCAACCGTCCATGACTGAAGCTGGGGAAATCGGACCCCTTGGGAATGGAAACTCCTTCCCCTCTCTCCAGCTCCTGGCTCTGATCCCAGAGAGGAGGTCAGCTCAGAGAGATGACTTTAGGGCCAAGGACATCTCTGGGCTCCATTTCTCCAGGGTGGAGACTTTTAAATAAGCCTGCCGTGGGGCAGATCTGTCTCTCTGGACTGATTCAGCGAGCTGGGAGGGAGGGTAGCTAGTGGCCTCGTATTAGGAGCTGCTCTGTCCTCGGGCAGGGTTCCTTTCCGCTGGCCTCCCTCACCCTGGAGGGGTGAGAGTCGGAGGGCTGCCTGCTGATTGCCCTTGATGCAAAGTCCCAGCTGTAGGAAGGAAGGGACCTCTCCAGTTTGGCTGACCAAGTCCCTGTTGCAAGATGGGAGTCAAAGCCACAGTTGAGCTGTAATAAGACGTTCCTTTGCCTGGTCTTGACCTCTGTGTGTGTGTTTCTGGAGGTGTGATCTGTGGCTCCAGGAGGCTGGCTTCCTGTCCTCTCCTGCTGGTGGGACAGACCCTCGTCACCCACACTCAGCCTGTTCTTTGGCATCCATGGGACTCCTGCACTCCGGTCCCGGCATCTTAGGTGCACAAGGAAGGAAGGTGGAAGCCTCGTGATGATGCTATTTTCTGCCTCTTTGGTACCTTGAGATCTGAATCTGCAACGTGATTTCGGTGGCTTCTGGCCCAGAGTCTGCCCCCCCCCCGCCCCCCCAGTTCTCCGTGCTGCTCACAGCAGGCTGCAGGCCCAGGCAGCCAGAGGGAGCACTTCTGAGCTTCCCCTGGAGCATCAGTTCTGTCCACACGGAGCCTGTCCAGGGCGGGGCCCCGGATCCAGGGAATTGAAATCCAGATGTAAAAGGCCGGCAGCGCGTTGGGGGGCATTCTTCCTGGGGCCCCGGGTATCAGCTTGGGTTCCTGAGCTAGAGCTTCAGGTCCTTAAGGCCTCAGAGAGACTCTGAGATAGGGCCTAACTCAGGGGTCTTTGGGAGGCCAATACCCCAGGCCTTGGGGATTCAGAACCCCACACTGGTCCGACTTTCGCGCCTCCAGAAAGCGGAGATCTGCTCCAGGGTGACCCGAGGCTGGGGGCCCCACTCAGGATCAGGGCTTCCTAGTTGCTGCCTCTGGGCCTGGGGGCTCCCCAAGTGCACCGTGGCCTCTGGCCTGTGTTCGGGCTCAGCCCAGCTCACCAAGCCTGGGGCGCAGGGCCTCTCGTCCAAGGCCTGGGGTCCCCAGAAGGTGCTGCGGGCTGGGGCCCTGGGTGGGGTGTGGGGTCCCAAGGACCTAGGAGGGGAGAGGGGGGCTAAAGGGGTGGGGGGGGCAAAAGGGGCAGGCGGGGCTGTTGCCCGGGCCTCCAAGGTGCCCCCCGGGGTGGGAGGGTCTGGGGCCCGGTCCATCAGCAGGGGGACCGCAGAGCCGTACCAGTCCTCCGAACGCTCTCGGGGGGTGCCCCTGGGCTCGATCCACAGTTCTCCTCCGGGGCGCCAGACCAGGGTGGGCGCGTGGTTGCTGGGGTCTGCGTGCTGAGAGCGGCGGAACAGGCGTTCTGCCAACACGGCTGTGGTCAGGAGGAAGAGAGCGGCGAGGGAGGCCAGGGCCAGCATGATGGGGATGCAGGGTCCGCACGGCAGTGGGGGCCACGAACCCATCTCTGGCACAGGGAGGCCCCCCGTGTGCCCAAAGGGCTGCTCTGGAGTGGAAGGCATCTGGAGAGACGAGGGTGGGGAGAGGAAGGCAATGAGACCGGGTGGGCACGGCCTAGAGGGCGAGAGAGGCAGTGAGTGTCCAGACCACAGTGAGGACAGAGGCAGAGGCCCAAGGGGCTCGGTATCTGGCCTGGAAAACAGACCTAGGCAGATAGAGGAGCCAAGGGGACCCAAAAGGGCAAGAGAGAGACAGAAGCCTGGAGAGCCAGGGCCCCTCTGTGTCTGGGAGCCCAACACTCCTGCTCAGGCTCCCCACCCAGCTCGCTTCCAGAAGCCCTGGTTCCCTCTTCGACCCAGGGGTGCCTCAGACAAAAACCTAAGGGCCCCCAAGGGTTTTTTCCTCCTGCCTAGCACCCCCACACACTCCTGCGCCCTAGGTCTTGCTGGAGCCTCAGAGGAAGTCGTGGGTAAGGAAATAAGAGTCTCCCCCCCACTCCCTGCCGGCTCCCATCCTGTGTGTGTGCACCCACCCGCCGTAGGCTGGCACCTTGGATGTTCCTGCAGCCTCACGACTCTCCCCGTGAAGTAGGTCTTGCTCTCTCCAGGCTCCACTTTGCTTGCTGTCGTGCTAGGCATCAGGCGTCCCCACTGTACCTGTTGCCGCCACCACCGACTCTGTCTCACTTGCTTGTCCCTGCCCGCCGGGCCCCACACCTGCAGGGGCCTCACCCCGGGGCAGCCCCAGGGCTCCTGGCTCTCTGTTCAGAGCTCTCCTCCCTGTGGAGGAGGGTGCCGCAGTGGCCTCAGATGAGGGCGGAAGGGAGGGCACCACCTGTTGCTGGGCGACAGTGCCCCAACTCCTCTAGGCCCAGTGGGGTTTCCTAGGCGACGTGGGGGGATGTGGTCAGTGTGGTGGAGAGGCGCTTCCTGCAGAGAGGTGGGGCCCGAACGGGCAGTGGTTGGTTGTAATGAACTCCGGCTCACCCCATAGTCAGGCCCCAGGCCCCAGAACATTCACCCGGAGACAGAGAAAGAGGTCGGTTTGCAGAGCCCCGATCCTCCTGGCTTCCCCCCATACTGGGTTGCCCTGTCCCCTGGCTGCCCATAGGACCCCACAAAACCTGCTCCTGCCACCCAACCCACACCCCCCTCCAGCCTTTCCCATCCTTCTCATGAACATATATCTCTTTGTCTTCAGGCCATGTGGTCTCAGTTTTGGCTGGAAGACATCTGTGAGGTGAGGTGTGGGTATGAGCAGAGTAAGGCCTCTGGGAAGAATCCACAGTCGGGCTGAGGCCTATCTCCAAGGCTCTGGACATTTGCCACCCTGGTCCTTTCTCCTGGGGTCAGGGGTCAGAGGATCCTGGGGGAGGGGCATGAGGGAGTGTCATCAGCCACTTGGGTCCCTTCAGAGATGGTCTAGTTTGACTCGATGGCGGACAGATGACAAGCAGGCCCCACATAAGGGCCGTGTCGTGCCCAAAGTCACACAACCCATGTATGTGTTAGGGACCAGAGAAGTACAGCTATAAATTCCTAGTCCAGCAAGCAACTGAACACAACGCAACTCTTACTCAGAGTTCATATTTTCTTTTGCAAAATGACAGCCATCTAATGAGAAAGGCTAATAAATATGTAATATGAATGTACACTGAAACGTAAGCGTCTTACCAAATGGTCACAAGGGCAGCCTGACTCCCCTTGCTGAGTCCTGGAGGCTTGGAGGAAAGGATGGGAAGGAGCACAAAGTGTGGCGTGGGACGGAGTAGGTGGGAGTAGAGTCTGGAGGCTCCTGGCCCCAGACACATGGGGAAACCTGATGTGATTATAATTTGATGAGATCATAAGCCTTAAAATAAACCTGAACTGGATATCACTGAACTGGACACTTAAAAATGGTGAAAATTAGGGTGCCTGGTCGGCTCTGTTGGAAGGGTATGTGACTTGATCTCAGGGTCATGAGTCACCTGGTACTTTGGGTGTGGAGATTACTAAAAAATATAAATAAACTTTAAAGAAAAAAAAAAAAACAGGTTAGGGGGCTCCTGAGTGGCTCAGTCGGTAAAGCCTCTGCCTTCAGCTCAGGGTCATGATCCCAGGGTCCTAGGACTGAGACCCGCATCGAGCTTTGCTCTCTGTGGGGAGTCTCCCTCTCTTGCCTCTCCTTGCCTCTCCCCCTGCTTGTGCTCTCTCTGTCAAATAAATAAATAAATAAAATCTTTTAAAAGAATAGTGTAATATAATGAGTTTTATTACATGTATTTACAATAAAAAAGTTTTTAAAAATCTAAATAATAAATACATATATAAAATCTGAAAATTATGTATGTTCTGTTTTAGTCTCTCCTAAAAAAAAACAAGACTCTAGAAGAATAACATTATTAAAACCAGGAAGATCGGACACGATCTGGAATCAAAATTGGATTTTTTTTTTTTTTTTTTTTGAGAGAGAGAGAGCACGCTTGCGCACAGGAGGGACAGGTGGGGGCGGGGGCAGGGCGGGTGCAGAGAGAGAGGAAATCCCAAGCAGGCTCCATGCTCATCATGCAGGCTGACTTGGGGTTTGATCTCATGACCCTGATCATGACCTGAGTTGAGATCAAGAGTCAGATGCTTAACTGACTGAGTCATCCAGATGCCCCGTATGTTTTAATTCTCCTATCACTTAAAAAAAAAAAAAAAAGCTTAATATTTTTTAACTAGTTCCTTAAAAAATTAAAAATAGAATTACCCGGTGATCCAGCAATTATACTTCTATGTATATCCAAAAGAACTGAAAGCACAGAGTCAAACAGGTATTTGCACACCAGTGTTGATTAGCGGTGTTATTCACAGAAGCCAACAGGTGGGAAAAACTCAAATGTCCATCAACGGAGGAATGGATAAACAGAATGCCATATGCATACCTATCTATGCATAGACACAGCGGACTATTATTCAGCCCTAAAAAGGAAGGACAGTCTGACACCTGCTACAACATGGGTGAACCTTGAAAACCATATGCTGGGGGCGCCTGGGTGGCTCAGTTGGTTAAGCGTCTGCCTTCAGCTCAGTTCGTGATCCCGGAGGGCTGGGATCGAGTCCTGCATTGGGCTCCTTGCTCAGCCGGGAGCCTGATTCTCCCTTCACCTGCCTTTCCCCCTGCTCGTGCTCACTCACTCTCTCTAACAAATAAAATCTTAAAAAAAAAAAAAAAAAAAAAAGAGGAGCAGTTGGGTGGCTCAGTGGTTAAGCCGCTGCCTTCGGCTCAGGTCATGATCTCAGGGTCCTGGGATCGAGCCCCGCATCGGGCTCTCTGCTCTGCGGGGAGCCTGCTTCCTCCCCTCTCTCTCCCCTCTCTCTGCCTGCCTCTCCGCCTGCTTGTGATCTCTCACTCTCTGTCAAATAAATAAATAAAATCTTTAAAAAAAAAAAAAAAGAAGAAGAAAGAAAAGAAAAGAAAACCGTGTGCTAAGTGAAAAAAGCCCGTCACAGAAGGACAAATACTATAGAATTCCACTAGTACGAGTTCTGCAGAGCAAGCAAAGTCACGAGGACAAAGAAAGTAGAATGGCGGTTGTCGGGGGCTGGGGGGGAAGGGGAACGGGGGGGCTGTTGTTTAGTGGGTACAGAATCTCAGTTTGACAAAATGAAAACATTCTCAAGATAGATGGTGGTGATGGTTGCACAGCCGTGTACTAACCTGTACACTTAAAAATCATTAAAATGGGGGTGCCTGGGTGGCTCAGTGGGTTAAAGCCTCTGCTTCTGGCTCAGGTCATGGTCTCATGGTCCTGGGATTGAGGCCGCCTTGGGCTCTCTGCTCAGCAGGGAGCCTGCTTCCTCCTCTCTCTCTGCCTGCCTCTCTGCCTACTTGTGATCTCTGTCTGTCAAATAAATAAATAAATAAATAAATAAATAAATAAATAAATAAAATCTTAAAAAAAAAAATCATTAAAATGGAGGTACCTGGGTGGCTCAGTGGGTTAAGCCTGGGCCTTCGGCTCAGATCATGATTTCAGGGTCCTGGGATCAGGCCCCGCATCAGGTTTTCTGCTTGGTGGGGAGCCTGCTTCTCCCTCTCTCTCTGCCTACTTGTGATCTCTCTCTGTGTCAAATAAACAAATAAAATCTTTTAAAAAAATCATTAAAATGGTAAAATTTATGTTGTAAGTATTCTACTACAATAAAAACGCTAAATAATAAAAATAATATAGAAAATTGAAACATAGAGAAGGAAATTATTGCTTATGATCGCCTCATTCCCGAATAAGCCTGCATTCTTTTTTTTTTTAAGATTTTATTTAAAAAAAAAAGATTTTTTTATTTTTAAGTAATCTCTACACCCAACGTGGGGCTCGAACTCACAACCCTGAGTTCAAGAGTCACATGCTCCATTAACTAAGCCAGCCAGGTTCCCCAGCCTGCAATTTTTTTTTTTTTACAACCTTCTGCATGGCGGGGATCAGAACCCCAGATGTCCTGACCCTCAGGTTCCTCCCACTCCACTGCTCAAGAGTTTCTGAAACCAGATATCAGGAAGTTACTCAAGGAGTGTGGGCGATAGAGAAGTCTCTGGGTCAGAAGTCTATGAAACAAGCCTTGGTGGGGGGTGTCTTTGGGGTTGATGATGGGGTGCTCCTGGGGGTAGATGTTCAGGGGGGAACCTCATTGTACCTGGAACCAGTGAGAGAAAACTTAATTCTCCTAGACTAGGTGGCGGGCTTGTGGGCTGCCGTGTGCAGAATTCTGTCCAAGGGGCTCTTCCCTCTTAAGTGTTGTGGTGGTTTTAAAACTTTTTTTTTTTAATTTTTATTTATTTATTTTTTGACACAGAGAGAGATCACAAGCAGGCAGAGGCAGGCAGAGAGGAGGAAGCAGGCTCCCTGCTGAGCAGAGAGCCCGATGACTCTGGGCTCAATCCCAGGACCCTGAGATCATAACCTGAGCCGAAGGCAGAGGCTAAACCCACTGAGCCGCCCAGGCGCCCCTCAAACTTTTTTTTTTTTTTAAGATTCTATTTATCTATTTGACAGACAGAGATCCCAAGTAGGCAGAGAGGCAGGCAGAGAGAGAGGAGGAAGCAGGCTCCCTGTTGAGCAGAGAGCCCAATGTGGGACCCTGAGACCACGAACTGAGCCAAAGGCAGAGGCTTTAACCTACTAAGCCACCAAGGTGCCCCTATGTGGTGGTTTTAAACATGTCTGCAAATTCCTTGACATTCCTTTTATCATAGGGTGGGGTCTTGTCATATCCTCCACCCCCCCCCCCCACCCTCCCCCGTGCCCTCCCCACTCCAGGTCTCTTGAACAGAGGCTGGCCTTAGTGACTGACTTCTAATGAATGGAAGAGAGTAGAACTGACAGCACATCCCAAGCCTAGGTTGAAAAACAAAGGGACAGGGGGCCTGTGAGTGGCTCAGTTGGTTGAGCGTTGGAGTCTTGGTTTTGGCTCAAGTTGTGATCTTGTGGGTTGTGGGATCAGTCTCCGCTTCTGGCTCCACACTCAGCGGGGAGTCTGCTTGAAAGATTTTCTCTCTGCCCTCCCCCGCCTAAAATGAATAAATAAATCTTTAAAAATAGAGAGAGAGAGAGAGAGAGAGAGAGAGGGGTGCCTGGCTGGTTCCATCTGTGGAGCATGTGACCCTTTATCTCAGGGCTGTGGGTTCAAGTCCCACAATGGGTGTGGAGGTTATTTAAACAAACAAACTTTAAAAAATTAAATAAATAAATTGTTTTAAAAGGTGAGGGGCAGTGCCTGGCTGGCTCAGTTTGTGGAACATATGACTCTTGATCTCAGGGTTGTGAATTCAAGCCATATGTTGGGTGTGGAGATTACTTGAAAAAAATATTAAAAAATAAAAATAATTTTAGGGGCACCTAGATGGCTCAGTGGGTTAAGCCTCTGCCTTCGGCTCAGGCCATGGTCTCAGAGTCCTGAGGTCGAGCCTCACAATCGGGCTCTCCACTCGGTGGGGAGGCTGCTTCCCCGCCTCTCTGCCTGCCTCTCTGCCTACTTGTGATCTCTCTCTGTCAAATAAATAAATAAAATCTTTAAAATATATATACTTAAAAAAATAAAAATAAAAATAATTTTTAAAAGGGCCAGAGCTCCCACATGGCTTGGACTTGCTATCTGTCTATTGATCGATCATTTGTCATCTATCATCTATCTATCTCAATCACCATGTGTGAGGAAGCCCAAGCAAGATACATGTAGGTGTCCTGTTCCAAGTCCCAGCTACAGTCCCAAATGACAGCCAACATCAGCCACCCACCTGTAAGTGAGCCACTCCTCAGAAGACTCTCCTCCAACTTTCACACCAGGTCAAGTGTGCAACAGAGACAAGCTTTCCCCACTGAGCCCTCTTTAAAACAGATTTATTGGGGCACCTCGGTGGCTTGGTGGGTTAAGCGTCTGCCTTCAACTCAGGTCATGATCTCAGGGTCTTGGGATGAAGCCCTGCATCAGGCTTCTTGCTCTGCGGGGAGCCTGCTTCTCCCTCTCCCTCTGCCTGCTGCTCCCTTTGCTCATGCTCTCTCTCTCGATCACTCTCTCAAATAAGTAAATAAAATCTTAAAAAGAAAAAAAAACAGCTTTATAAGAAAAATCAGTATTGGGGCGCCTGGGTGGCTCAGTGGGTTAAAGCCTCTGCCTTCCACTCAGGTCGTGATCCCGGGGTCCTGGGATGGAGCCCTGCATCGGGCTCTCTGCTCAGCGGGGAGCCTGCTTCCTCCTCTCTCTCTCTCTGCCTGCCTCTCTGCCTACTTGTGATCTCTGTCTGTCAAATAAATAAATAAAATCTTTTAAAAAAAGAAGAAGAAGAAGAAAAAAAAAGAAAAATCAGTATCACTGCCTCAGGTCACTAGGTTTCGGGGAGGTTTGTAAAAGGACTGCTCTCTGGCATGGCTCTCACGGGATGAGTAAGGACTTGCTTCAGAATCGCCCGTGGGCCTTCTCCGGCACACATTCTTCATCCCTCTGTCCCCATCCCCACCCCACCACGGAACTCTTCCACGGTTTTAGGGCCTGAGCTGGGGAGGGTGAGAACAGCGGCAGCAGCAGTGGCACTGAGGTTGGTGAGGAAAGGTCACAAGCCATTAGGATGTGCCCTCCCCCTGTAGCTGAGACCCAGGACACCTGTTCTGTCCTATACAGTAGTCATCAGCCAAGTGTGGTTCTTCAAATTCAATTTAATTCAAATAAAGGACTCCAGTCCTTCAGTCTCACTAGGTACATTTCAGGTACTCAGTGAGCTTGTGCAGCCAGTGGTGGCCCCCGGACCCGGCAGCGCGGCTGAGGAATGTTCTGCCGCCACACAGAGCTCTGTTGGGCCACGCTGCACTTGAACCTCGCTGCCCGGAGCCACCCGAGGGCGGGGGAGGGCAGCATCTCCTGGGAGTGAGTGCCTTGGCTTGGGGATCTGGGCCTCCGCCCGGACCTGACCAATGAAGGCTCCAGGTGATCTGGGGGGCGCAGCGCAGGCAGAACCTCACAAGCTTGGGGGCACAGCAGAAGCACCTGGGAAGGTCTTTTTTTTTTTTTTTTTTTTAAAAAAAAGCTCAATGCTCTAGGGGCTCTGGGTAGCTCAGCCAGCTAAGCGCCTGCCTTCGGAAGGGGTCATGATCCCAGGGTCCTGGGATCCTGCGCCCTGCTCATCCGGGAGTCTGCTTGTCCCTCTCCACTACTTGTGCGCTCTCACTCTCTCTCACAAAAATGAATATCTTTTAAGAAAAAGAGAGAGAGAGAGGAGAATAAAAGCTTGACGGTGTAACCACACCCCAGATGGAGACCATCAGAGCCTCCCAGGAGGTAGAGCCCAGGCAGTCTTCTTAGGGCTTTCCAGGTGATTCCAACGTGCAGCCCAGGTTCAGAACCACTGCTCTCCTCTCTGTCCTTGGGGGAGTCCAACCACTTCTGCCCTGTCGTGGGCATTTGCTGGGTTCTCGGAGGAGCGGGACCATTAGAGGAAGCACCTTTTCTGAGTGGTTCCTACCATGTCACCTGGCGCCTAGCCATGAGTTACTGGGCCAACACTTCCCGCTCGCTGGACAAGGCAGTTCTCTTCCTTGGAACTTCGGAGCTGAGAGGGAATGACTGCCTGGGTGACTACATCTATCAAATGTAAAAGTGAGGAACTCTCTGTGATCCCACTCCCATCACATGGACCAGAGAAGTGGAAGAACCAGCCAGCAGACGGGAGCATTGGAGAGACCATTTCTGATGCTATGAGTCCCTGGTTCCAGTTCCTTCCCAACACCCAGCTTCACTCCTGTCCTTGGGTTCTTGGGTCCTTATTATACATTTCCCTTTGTGTGGGTGGTGTTTCTGTGACTTGAGACCAAAAAGTGCTCATTTACATAATCTTACACCTGTGAACTCTGTTCTAGAACAGATCTTCCAGCTAGATTCCACAGGTAAATCAAAAGTAACAAGTAAAAAATGCCTTCATTATTATTATACAGCACATTTCCTCTTTTTTTTTTTAACCTTTCTATGGTTGTGTAATATTTCATAATATAAAGCTTTTAAAAATCTACCATCTCCTCCCTCTGAGTTTAGTCTCCTTTACGGCTGTTTGAGTGATCAGGGTCGGCCCTGTACAGATAATGTTTGCATTATCCTGAAATCTTTCCTCTTCCTCACCCCCTTCAACAGTCAACTGGTCCGGGAGATTTTATACATAAGATACCCTGCAAATGTGACACTCCTCTCCACCCCCACAGCCACCCCTTAGTGTCAGTGTCCGGTCTGTCTCAACAGCCTTCTGATGTGGTTTCCCTTACTCAGTTTCTCCCCCAACCTAATCTTTTCCAGGGTCATCTTTTTTTTTTTTTAAAGATTTTTTTTTAATTTACTTGACAGAGATCACAAGTAGGCAGAGAGGCAGACAGAGAGAGAGGGGTGGGGAAGCAGGCTCCCTGCTGAGCAGAGAGCCAGATGTGGGGCTGGATCCCAGGACCCTGGGATCATGACCTGAGCCGAAGGCAGAGGCTTAACCCACTGAGCCACCCAGGCACCCCCTTCCAGGGTCATTTTTAAAAAGACATTTCTGAACTTATCACCTTCCTGCTTCAAAATCTTTGAGAGGACACCTGGGTGGCTCAGTCGGTTAAGCCTCTGCCTTCGGCTCAGCTCATGATCTCTGGGTCCTGGGATCGAGCCCCGTATTGGGCTCCCCGCTGAACGGGGAGCCTGCTTCTCCTTCTCCCTCTGCTCCTCCCCCTCCCTCTGCTCCTCCCCCTGTTCGTGCTCTCTCTCTCCTTCTCTCTCTCAAATAAATAAATAAAATATTTTAGAAAATGATAAAAATGATTTACAAAGGTCTCAAATGCCACCTCTTTGGGGAGATCTGGGGAAATCTGGGTCTTGGAACCAGTCAGCCCCAGGATTAAATCTGAGATTCCTGGCTCAACAGCTATGAGACCATCTATTTGGTTTCCATTTTTCAAAAATTCCCAACCTGAGGGGCTATTAGGGGGTAATTGCAGATAGTTTGTATGAGGCACCTTGTAGAGCCCGCGTTCGGCGGTTCTGTGCCTTTCCATCTCTATCCAGCACCACTTCTCATCTCTGAAAGACCATGAAGGATCTGTCCCTTCGCATCAGAGACCCACCTTAAATCTCGTTACCACTCAGGGTTGCTCTACAGGGACCATCGCATTCCCCAGGCTCTGAGTCTCCGCTTTCCCCCACTCCACCGCTGGTCCATCTTACTGATACTCCATTCTCGGAGCACACATCCTGGAGTCCCTCCCTTATCTCAGTCCACTTCCCCTGTAACGTTGACTCTGGTGTATTGCTCCAACCACCCTGTCTCTCGCACTTGCCAGCCTTGTCCTCCACCCCACCTTCTTCATAAATCTTCTGCCTTGGACCCATACAACCACTTTCCTTTGGTCCTGTTACAGGGTTGGTGAGCCCCATGGGACACAATCACACAACTCACCTCAACGTACCCCTAACTCCACCTGGTCCCCTCAGCCACGATGTCATGTGGATCTGGGCAATGCTCTTTCTTTCCCTTACCTCCAGGAGCTCTTCCAGACCTCTCACAGCTTCCCTAAGGAGCTTTGCCTTAGGGGCAAAGCCTCAACTCTCTCGCATCAGTAGATCTGCTTTTTCTCTCTTGTGCAAAAGGTGACGCCTTCAGGCGGGAGCTCCAGCTCTCTTCCTGGTTCACTTTCAGCCTCTGAGACTGGGGCTGGCCCCTTTGGCTCCTTATCCCCACCCCAAAAATGATGGATTAGCAATCATGAACACCATGCTCGTTCTTGGCTCTGTTCATGGCTTGCCTGGGGATTCTTACTGGCTTCCTCCTATCCCTGTGAGCCCGGTCTGCCCAGATGCTTCCTTCCCACGGTGAAAGACACTGTGTCCCACTCTGCCCCCTGCACTCGTTCTCCTACTTTGTTTCAGTATCTCCACTCCTCCAATGTCCCTGCTCCTGGCCTGTGCACCTTCTACATGCCTAGTAATTTACTAACAACATTTCTTTTCAAGTAATCTCTGCACGCAGTGTGAGGCTTGAAGTCACAGCCCCGAGACACCAGCCAGGCACCCCTGTATGTCTCATTTCATCCTCTCAAATAACCCCGGCAGTGGTTCTTATCCTTCCTTCTCTAACAAGGGCACTGAGATTCAGAGACTTTTAAGTAATTTGCCCAAGGAAAGGAGTAGAACCAGACCTCAGCCTGCTTCTCTCCTTTCACTGTGCCATTCCGGCAGGCCAGGATCCTTGTCCCCTCCACTGTGCTTGAAGGAATCCTTATATGTCAGGCTGTGGTGATTCATGGCATTCCAAAGACAGGTTTGATTGGGTTTGGCCCTCACTAGGGAGGGAGACCTTCCAGGGCGGGACCCTTCATTTCCATTTCCCCAGCACCTTAGTAAAAGCTTTTGATCATGTTCAGTTCAAGCTATCTTGGCCTTGACCATTTTGCCCTTTTTTTTCTTCTTCTTCTTCTTCTTTTTGAGAGAGAGAGAGTGAGAAAGACAGAGCGTGAGCACGTGAGCAGGAGCAGGAAGGAGGGGGAGAAACAGACTCCCCACTGAGCGGGAGGGCGATTCGGGGCTCAATCCCAGGACCCTGAGATCATGACCTGAGCTGAAGGCAGACACTCAACCAACTGAGCCACCTATGTGCCCCTGCCTTTATTCTTTTATCAGCTGAGTGGACAGGAAAATGAGATGATGGTAGAGGAGACACTTGACTTCTCATAACCTTGATGGGAAAGGACCCGAGTTGGGATGCAGTAAGATCAGTGAGTCTGGCCTCAGGCAGACTAGCAGGGGCCTTTGGGGCTCTAGTCTGCCTGCAGTGTATTGAAGTATCGAATCAGCGAAAGAAAAGAACAAGATTAAAGAATACGAATGGAAAGTTAGCAATGTACGGTTTAGGTTTATAACTAAATCACGAGCGGTAAAAATAAAGAGAAAGAAAGAAAAGAAAAAGGAAGGAAGAAAGAGAGAAGAAAGGAAGGCAGGCAGGCAGACAGACACGCGTGCAGAATAATTAAGAATTTTACAATTTTCTTATTTGCACAGGACAGAGAGAGAAACAGAAGCACTCTTCCTTGGCATTCGGCTTGCACCAGGCAGTGTTCCGGAACTTTACCTACATGAACCATTTCAGAACCACAGCAACCCTGCAAGATTATCATCGGTCTTTTTTGTCTGTGTTTGTTTTTTCAGATGAGAAAACAGAAGCAGAGAGAAGTAAAATAACTCGCCCTAGGCACCAGGCTTCGGAATGGTCGAGCCTGTCCCAGCCTGTCCGGGGCACACTGTACTGCCCAATTTCATGCGTTTGCAGAACACATCAAGGGCTAGAGCAGAAGACCGAGCCTCATGTGATATATGAGGGAAATGAAATCCGCTCATATTGTCAGATGAATTCTTCCTGACACAGCAAGAATGACCACATCCTGGTGGAATGACCTCACCTCATTCCCACTGATATCGTTGTATCAATATTTGATATTGTTATATGTTCTGGAGGGTGATTATTCTTGGTGAGGAGTTAAACAAATATAGGAAACAAAGGAAACACAAAGAGTTGGCAATTGATCAAGCCATTCAGTAAGAGGAACGGAGGCTGAAGGCAAAAACACGGAGGTTCGGAGCTCTTGGCTGGCTTGACTTGATCTCAGGGTTGTAAGTTCGAACCCACATTGGATGTAGACAGTACTTAAAGATAAAATTTTTTAAAAATATTCATTGGATTTTTAAAAATTATTATTTTTTTTCTTTTTTAAAAGAGAGAGGGAGAACAGGGGAGGGGCAGAGGGAAAGGGACAGAGGGAAACCAAGCAGGCTCCATGCCCAGTGTGGAGCCCGACTTAGGGCTCAATCCATAACCGTGAGATCATTACCTGAGCTGAAACCGAGTAGGGCATTCAACTGACTGAGCCACCCAGAGACCCTTTAAAAATAAAAAAAAAAAATTTTTTTTAAAGATGTTATTTATTTGTTTGACACAGAGAGTGAGAGATCACAAGTAGGCAGAGCAGTAGGCAGAGAGGGGGGAAGCAGGCTCCCTGCTGAGCAGAGAGCTGGATGCAGGGCTCTATCCCAGGACCCTAAGATCTGAGATCATGACCTGAGCGAAAGCAAACGTTAACCCACTGAGCCACCCAGGAGCCCCTAAAAATATTTAAAAACAAAAAACAAAATGCATACACACAGATTAAAAAAAAGAATTACCATGTAATCATAGCTCAGTAAAAGGAAATTAAAACCAGATCCCCAAGTGACTTTAACTGGAGTTGTACAAATCAACTTACAGAAAATTCTTTCTTTGAGGGACACCTGCCTGTCTCAGTTGGAAGAGCATTTGATTCTTAATTTCAGGATCATGAGTTCAAGCCCCGTATAGGATGTAGTGATGACTTAAAAAATAAACTTAAAAAAATGTCTTTCTTCAAGTCTTATGATGCACTTGATTAAAATCTCCAGGATCTGACTAAGCTAAACGATAAAATAAAGCTAACTACAGATAAGAAAGACAAGGACTGCTGCCCTCATCAACTTTATTTGAAAGAGACATAAAAATAAAGGCCACGGGACACCTGGGTAGCTCAGCTGGTTCAGCGCCTGCCTTGGGCTCAGGTCACGGTCCAGGAATCCCTGAGTCGGGCTTCTTGCTCAGTGGGGTGCCTGCTTCTCCCTCTCTCACTTCCCTGCTTGTGTTCCCTCTCTGGCTATCTCTCTCTGTCAAATAAATAAATAATTTTTTAAAAAAGATTTTATGTATTTATTTGAGAGAGAGACAGTGAGGGAGAGCGTGAGAGGGGAGGTCAGAGGGAGAAGCAGACTCCCGGTCCATCTGGGAGCCCGATGCCAGACTCCATCCCAGGATTCCAGGATTCCAGGATCATGACCTGAGCGAAGGCAGACACTTAACCAGCTGAGCTACCCAGGCACCCAACAAAGTGACTGCTTTTCATTCACCCAGCTAATGAGTGTTGGATGGAGGACCTCAACCTGAAATTCTATCTTTATGTCCAGTATTCTGCCAAATACAGAATTTCACCGTAAGATTCAGACATAAGAAGAAAACCCAAATACGACTCTGCCAGAAAGACAGACATGAAAAGACAAAGGAGGGGCATTTAATAGAATTCTCACCAGCAGCCACGGCATCTGACCCTCATTACTGGGGCGCCTGCGCTGTGCCAGGTGGGGAGTAAGAGCGGGGAATTCAGAGGTGGAGAAGACACGGTCCCCACCTGGGAATGGGCGCCAGGTTTGCTGGCGGAGGCTTCCGTGTAAACAGATAGATTACAGCGCAGGGTAATCAGAGCCGGGCTGGGGCTGCAGGAAGCACAGCTGGAAGCCGAAGAAAGGAATTGTTTGAAGTGGAAGAGCTGGGGAGGGGACACCTGTGACTGAAGGCTTGGTGAGGGGTGCAGGGGGATGGTGGGTGCAGGCGGAGGGGGTTGGTGGTACGGTTGAACGTCTTGAGGGTAGAAGATGCTAGGAGAGCAGAAGGCGGAGAATATTTAGGCAGCAGGAGTGGCAGAAGGAAACTGCGGGCCACTGTCGCACGTGGAGCACTGGGGACAGGAGGGTGGGGAACGGAGGAACTCTCCTCTGCGACTTAGTGGGGTCATTTCTCTCGCGAGACTTTAGCTTCCTCACTGGGACAGTGAAGGATGAACAGAGAAAGGAAAGTTCGTTTTGCTTTTGTAGTAAAACCCTTTGTTCAGATGAAGCCAGCTGGGAGACCCAAGGCTTACAGGAGGAGATAAAGAATTTGTCTTCCCAACGGGAAACAGATTTGCCATTCCTTGGAAATACATTTTGGAAAATCCGTGATCTGAGTGAGGGGGCGGATTCTCACACACACACACCCCGCCGCCACCCCCCACTCCATCCCTCCATCTCCTGCCCCAAGGTCTGAATTTGCACCAGCACTTAAGCCGCTTTGTCTGGGAGAGGAAGTAGCTCTCAGGGGGCCAAGCAGGAGGGGGCGGGGCGGGGAGGGGGTTTTGCTGGGGTTGAGGCGGGTTGTGAGAGCACCCGCTGCTACTGCTGTACCTGCACTCTTACCACCCACCACCCCTACTGAGCTCCATTCTCCACTTTTACTTTTTTATTGAAAAAAAAATTATTTTTTTAAATTGGACGCCTGGCTAGTAGCTCAGTCCGTTAAGCGTCTGCCTTCGGCTCAGGTCATGATCCCAGCACCCTGGGATCGATCCGGCATGGGGCTTCCTGCTCAGCGGGGAGTCCTCTTCTCCCTCTCCCCCTGTTGCTCCCCCTGCTTGTGCTCTCCCTCTAAAATAAATAAATAAAAGCATTAAACCTTATATATATAGTTTATTTTCTTGAAAGACCCAGCCAGCGTAGGACTGAGGGGAAAGGAGAGGGACAAGCAGATGGAGGGGGGGGGGGGACACGCTTGAGGTGGGCTCATCCCTCGGTGGGAGATCACTATGTGAGCGAAACCAAGAGTCCCAGCTCAATGGACTGACCCACCCAGACGCCCTTCTACTTGCCACTCTTATTTTTTTTTTTAAAGATTTTATTTATTTATTTGACAGAGAGAGAGAGATCACAAGGAGACAGAGAGGCTGGCAGAGAGAGGGAGAAGCAGGCTCCCCACTGAGCAGAGAGCCCAATGTGGGGCTCCATCCCAGGACACTGGGATCATGACCTGAGCCGAAGGCAGAGGCTTTAACCCACTGAGCCACCCAGGCGCCCCATCCTTGTCTTGATCTTAACCTCCTCACATCTCCCAGCTCTGAGGATTTTTCTTTAAAGTCCCTCTCTCAGTGCCTTTTTCCTGCTTCTTCATTTCTTTGTCTCCCCACCACCACCCCAGTCTCTCTATTTCCTCTGTCTCTTCTCTCATTATTGTTTGTCTCTCTCCTCTTCCTTCTTAGGAGTATATCCCACAGGATGGAACCAAACACTGAATATTAAAGATGTCAGCTCAGAGAGGTCTGAGGCCTTGGGAGAATGCCCACGTCTTTCCATGCATGACACATCTGGGACCCCCAAGACAGAGGCTCCCATGCTTGTCATAGCTTCACTCTGTTGTACGGACCCCGCCTACGAGGAGAGCCAGAGTCTCTCCCATGCCTGCAGCCTGGTCCCTAGGTTCCCCACAGCAGGCCCTCCAGTCCCTCTCCAGAGGGCAAGAGAGGCCTTTCTTCCCGTGGAAGGGGTCTCCAGGCTCATCCTCTGTCAGTCCCAGAGACCAGATAGGTCCTTGTGCCCCTAATGCGGGGACGTCCAGCAAATACTCTGACTCTGTGCCTGAAGAACCCGGAGGAAGATGGCGGAGGCAGTGGGACATCAGGCCCCACCTCCGCTTCCACTTCATTAACTCCTGTTTGAACTTTCCACATTGTACCCATTTGTCTGCTGGGGGCCTACCCTAGTCCTACAGGCAGTGCGGGTCACCCCGCCCCAGTCCTAGAGGGAGCCCCAGTCCTAGAGGGAGCGGGAATCACCGGATGCCCATCCTACATTCCCCCCTCCACAGGCTGTAAAAGTCCAAAGCTTCCAAAGGCTTTCTGCTGTTGGGGCAGCTTGAATTCTCTCTCTCTGTCTTCCCTGCCCTCTTGGCAAAGCAACTGACTGAATACATTGAAGGAGCATCTGTGTGTTGGAGGCGCCCTTCCAGATGCTGGAGAGACAGCTGCTGGGGGAGTCCCCGAACCCGCAGAAGCTTTCACTCCAGGGGGCATCAGACAACCAGCACACTGATAGCATAGGACAGACAGTGAGAAAATACAGCAGGGTGCCTGGGTGGCTAGTGGGCTGAGCCTCTACCTTCCGCTCAGGTCATGATCTCAGGGTCCTGGGATCGAGCCTGGCATTGGCCTCTCCGCTCAGCAGGAGCCTGCTTCCCCCCTCTCTCTCTGCCTGCCTCTCTGTCTACTTGTGATCTTTCTCTCTGTCAAATAAGTAAATAAAATCTTAAAAAAGAAAAAGAAAGAAAGAAAAGAAAAGAAAAGAGTGAGTGAGCCAGGAGCAGGGCTGCGGAAGCTGTTCTCTCTGCCCGGGAGGCCACCCTCGTCGGGTAATATTCCTAAAGACCTGACTGAAGCAATGGACAGAGGACAGATGTTCGGACAGAGGACAGATGTTCGGCTGAAGACTGGGCCTGGCGAAGGCACAGCTACCAATGCCCTGAGCACAGAGTGTGCGGGCTGTGTGCAGGTGGAGTAGAAAAGGCAGGGGTGGGGGGCAAAGGGAGGTTCTGGGCAGCCCCTGTGGTCAGGAGTTTGGATTCCTCCTGATGGTAAGGGGAGCCGTTGAGGGGTTTTGCCTTTATTTTTATATTTTTAAAGATTTACTTATTTGTTTATTTGACAGAGAGAGAGACACACACATTAAGAGAGGGAACACAAGCAGGGGGAGTGGGAGAGGGAGAAGGAGGCTCCCTTGGAACAGGGAGCCCGATGCAGGGCTCGATCCCAGAACCCTGGGATCAGGACCCCAGCGAAGGTAGACGCTAAGACTGAGCCACCCAGGTGCCCCGGGTTTTGCCTTTTAAAAGTGGCAAGTGGAGGGGCTGCTCAGCGGGGAGCCTGCTTCCCCCCCCCCCCCCGCCTGCCTCTCTGCCTACTTGTGATCTCTGTCTGTCAAATAAATACATAAAATCTTTAAAAAAAAAAAAGATCAGGACAAGGAGAGAACCAGGAAAGAAAGGAAAACCAGAGAGGATGAGAGACAGAACAAAATATCTGGAATGAAGGAGAAGTTAGGTCAGCTGGACAGGCTTGTTTTGACCTTGGAGAAAAAAGGTCAGACGACACATCCTTGGCTGCCCTCCTTATTCTGAAACCGCCAGGGGAGGAGCCCTGTCCTCTCTCTGGCTCCTTCAGCTGGGGCTGCCTTGCTTTCTTAGGAGGAGTCCACACTCCTAGATGGCGAGCCTGTGATGGGTGGGTGCTGTGTGTCCGGCTCCTAGTCATTAATAACTGAGGCTAATGACTCCAGCCCCTCCCTGGGCTCCATCCTTCCCTCTGCTCGGGAGGATCGGCTGACTCAGAGGGTCAAAGAGCCAGCCCTAGACGAGTCCAAGTAGGACTCAGGAGTCCATCCTAGGGTCTTAGAGGGAACGGAAGGGCCTCCGAAGAGAAGACATCTATGACATCAGCCCCGGGGAGGTTTCAGACCTTGGGGCTGGCACGTGGGGCACTGGGGACAGGACCGGGGAGGACTGTCCTGTGTGGGCTGTAACCCGCAAAAGATTCAGCTGTGGCTCCTGGAAGTCCTAAGGTCCTGAGCCCAGAACTGCCCCCAAAGGAGGACCCGTCTACTTCCTTAGCTTCCCACTTGGCCCTCTGGCCTGACTGTCTGTCCCCAGGAGGGGGACCTACAGGTGTTCAGTGTTCACCAGCAACACCATGTTACCTTCTCAGAAAAGGTTTGTAACCATCTGGCAGGTTGAGGATAGATAGATGGGCGGGGGTGGGAGGTGGGGAGCAAGTACAGCAAAATATTAACTATGACAGAATTGACATGGGGGTATACGGGTGTTCACTGTGTAATTCTTTTAATTTTTCTTTATGTTTGGATATATATATATATATATGAAGAAACAGGGAAGACAGAGAAAAAATTGTCTGGAACATAGTAGGCACTCCTAAGTACAGGACATTGGGACTATAATCCCTTTCCAGGAGGATCTATGTTTCAAATGCCCTCAGAGGACAGTGTTTATCCTGAAAGATGACAGCTTGCAGGTGAGCGCACCTGCAGACATCCAAAGAGGGGAGGGAAAGACTTAGACCACACCCAGGAGTGATCAGTAACTTCTCCCACCCAATGCTGCCGCCCCTTGCCCCTTCGGTTGGTGAAGTTTTCTCAAGTTCATTCTGCGAGTCCTGAGATCTGGGCCTTGGCCCGGAAGGAACTCCACCCTGTGACCTATAACCCGTGCTGGGGAGAGGCAGGATAAGAAATTCAGGACTCTGCCTGACAACTCAACCCTAACAGATTGACCATATTTGCTCAGGAGGTGAGGTTCACATGGTAAACAGCAGGGGGAGGGCTTGGACCTGGTATAAAAGATCTGAAAGTGTCAGGGGGTTACTTTGCATTTGAAACAGCCAGGTGAGGGGTGACAGAGGCCTGAGCTAAGGGGTGACAGGGATGGCTGGGTTGAGTTTGGGGGAATTCAAGCTGAGCTGGGCAGGAACCTGCCCGGACTGAGTGGCAGAGGACACCTGTGTTGTCAACTAGGCTGGGACGTCTGCGGCTGAATGGGATGCTAAGATATCTGGGTCTCTGTGGAAGGACTGGGGATGCCTGGGGTGCTCGGAAGCATTGATGTGGCCAGATTTGTGTTAGTGGGGAAAGAATGATAATACATGGAGCAGGCATCTGAAATCTATTATCTTTTTTTTCTTTTTTTTTTTTAAAGATTTTATTTATTTATTTGACAGAGAGATCACAAGCAGGCAGAGAGGCAGGCAGAGAGAGAGGAGGAAGCAGGCTCCCTGCTGAGCAGAGAGCCCGATGCGGGGCTTGATCCCAGGACTCTGAGATCATGACCTGAGCCGAAGGCAGCGGCTTAACCCACTGAGCCACCCAGGCGCCCCTCTTTTTTTTCTTTTTAAAGATTTTATTTATTTGACAGACATAGATCACAAGTAGGCAGAGAGGCAGGGAGAGAGAGGGAAGCAGGCTCCCTGCTGAGCAGAGAGCCTGATGCGGGACTCGATCCCAGGACCCTGGGATCATGATCTGAGCCAAAGGCAGAGGCTTAACCCACTGAGCCAGCCAGGCGCCGCTGAAATCTATCATCTTGAGCTGGTCCAAACTCCCCCTGCAATCTCTCAGTGTGTCCACCTCTGCCTGAACTTCTCTGATGCTCATGGTGGCACAGTCTTGTCTCTCATCACCTCTGCTCCCCAGGTGACACAGACACAGCTCTAAAATGCTCCTTTCCTTCTGATCTGAGACCAGCGCGAAGCTAAGAATTTTACCTCTGCCCTGGATGTCCCCCGAGCCAGGCCAGTCCATCACAGGCAGATTTCAGTTGGCCATGCTCAGACTCTTGGTTGGAAAACTCAACCATCCCTATGATCTTGAGACGGTCTCCACTTCTTTGCAAACTCTCTTCCTGCTTCATGCTGGGAGGGAACAGGACTTAACACAGCTTGGCCCAGATAGAGGGTTAAGATTGATCTTCTGATCTGGGATAGAAGAAGGGAGTTGGCTACCTCCAGACCAGGGAGGACAGAGGGATTAAGGACACAGTAGATAGTCTTCCAGGAGCAGGACTGGAGATTAGGGACAATCCTTTCCAAGCCCAAGACTAGGTCAGTTAGGTCTGAGTTGAAGGATAAAAAATGTTGAGTCTCAGCTGGAGGTCAGGGATGCCTGGCTAGATGAAGTCAAAGGAAAAAGGCTAAGCCTTGACTTTATGCTTTCTTTCCACTTCAGCCCCAGAATGTTGGCCATCACTCTTCTGGCCCTTCTCTGTGCATCAGCCTCGGCCAATGCCAGTAAGTGAGAAAGAAGCCAGGAGCCCAGCACTAGCATCATGGGAAGGCAGCCTTCTGCAATGCTGGTGGCCAAGGCTGAATTTCAGAGGCTGGCTTGGGGTGGTGGGCACTGAGTTGTGGGAGGTACTGCGGTGGTGGGGAGAAACTCAGCTCCTGAGGTTTCTTCCTCCGACTCCTACTGTCCCCTCCAGTTCAGGCTAGGGCCTCCTCCTACAATGGAGAGTATGGAGGCGGTGGAGGAGAGCGATTCTCTCATTCTGGCTACCAGCTGGAAGGCCCCATCACCGCCATCCGTGTCCGGGTCAACAGATACTACATCGTAGGGTAAGATTCTTTGCGTTTCTCTGGTTTGAGGATCCTTTGATCTTGCTGAACTGGAAAGTTCTCAGCCACTTGGGGTCACGTCTGTTCCAGTCAACAAGTCCCAGGGATAATATGGTATGTGAAGAGATCTGAGGCCAGCGCTGCCACAACCAGCCCTCGAGCCCCCAGCACACGTGACCTTGGGCAAATCATCTAGCATGGCTGCTCGGGGGCCTAGAAGCTGGCTGGTTTGGCGCCCCCCACCCCCCGCCGGAGGCGTAAGCCCCCTCGGGCATCCTCCCTCTTTGCTGATGCTTCTCCCCCAAAATGTGTATCTTCTGAGCCTGGACTACATCCTGGGACAACAAAGTCTCTCCCCTCATGAGAGGCTTCCAGAATATTCCTTCTGCTCCTTTTGCATGGGGTGGCAGGGGGTTGTGGGGGTGTGGTGGCTGGCACAGCGGGAATCTAGAGTTCCCAAAATCAAGCTCCAGCACTGGTCTGGTCTGGCTGACTCTGGCTAAGTTACTTTTCCTTTCTGAGCCTGTGTGTGTTTTGGCAAAATGAGTTGAAGTTCCCTGTATGATCTCAAGGGCTCCCTCATCCCTCACACGCTGTGGGACTGGCAGGAGACTTGTCACCCCTGTCCCCGGTTGGCGGGTCTTGGAGGGTACGCCAAGAGGTCCTGAATCCTGGTCACCCCGCTCAGTGTACGTCTTCCTTCCCTCCCCGCCCGGCCCCTAGTCTCCAGGTCCGCTACGGCAAGGTGTGGAGCGACTACGTGGGGGGCACCCAGGGAGACATGGAGGAGATCTTCCTACACCCTGGGGAGTCAGTGATCCAGGTGTCTGGCAAGTACAAGTACTACCTGAGGAAGCTGGTCTTCGTGACTGACAAGGGCCGTTACCTGCCTTTTGGGAAGGACACAGGCACGAGTTTCAATGCCGTCCCCCTGTACCCCAACACTGTACTCCGGTTCATCAGTGGCCGCTCGGGTTCCCTCATCAATGCCATTGGCTTGCACTGGGACGCCTACCCCAGTGACTGTAGCAGTTGCTGAACCCCAGGCTCGTCCCAGGCCGGGCACTGCAGTGGGAGTGGGAGAACATCTTTACCACTAACCTCATCCACATGGCTCCATAAAAAAAAAAATAAAAGGACATAGCTACCGCTTGTGTCTGTGGGTGTGTGCAGCCGGGATCAGCCTCCCGGCTTGGGCTCTGGAGGTGCGGGTCTTGTTTCTGGCTGTCTGTGGGATATCACTCTGGGGAAGAGTGGGAGGGAGAGAGAGAGAGAGAGGTTTAAGAGTCTTGGGCTTTTCTTCGTAAGTTATCAAGAAGAGATAAGATTCGGGCTTGTACCAACTCTTTTTTTCAAGGATAGCTTCTGGGACTGTTTACCCAAACTGGGGTTCTGTGGCTGAGGGTAAGGACTAGCTGTGGCTTATCGCCCAAGTCCCAGATGTTCCACTCTCTAGCCCTCCTCTCCCCTTGAGATAATGCCTTTCCACCAAAAGGCCCTTGACCTTGACTCACTTGCTGTCTGTGGCCTGGGCCATTTTCCTTTGTTCTTTCCCAGAATCCACCTGAGTCCTGAAGCTTGGCCTACGTTACTCCTGCTTAGCTGCCCCTCACCTGTGCCCAGCAGCACCGGTGTCCTTGCTTAGCTTAGCTCGTGAAGAATTGGGCTTCCTTCCCTAAGAAGCCATCACCTCCCCGTCGCCTTGTATTCAGCCAATACTGTCCTCAAGAAAGGGCATGACCAGAGGAGTGGATTTCCATTGTGGCTTTCCAGGGACAGGAGGGTTGCTGTTGGCTACATAGATACAGAGAGGATATTTGTTACTTTGAAGAGAGTTCTTCAGACTCTAGTTGCCAGTCCTAAGATTGTGAACAGTTTTTTGTTTTGTCTTTCAGTGGTGGTGGTTGGGGGTGGGGGAAGTCACTCAGTGCTCCCAAAAGATTGATTGACCTCAGAGGGATCATTTCTTTCCAGTCAGACAAAGATAACAAGTATGTCCACGTAATTTTAGTTTTATTTTTTTAAAGATTTTGTTTATTTATTTGTCGGAGAGAGAGAGAGAAAGAGAGAGAGGACAAGCAGGGGGAACGGCAGGCAGAGGGAAAAGCAGGCTCCCGGTGGAGCAAGGAGGCTGATGTGAGACTCGATCCCAGGACCCTGGGATCATGACCTGAGCTGAAGGCAGCGGCTTCACTGCCTGAGCCACCCAGACATCCCTACATGTAATTTTAGAAAGAAATGTTATTTAAAAAAAAGAAAAGAAATGTTAACATTACAGAAGCAAACTCATATCTAGCTTGTTTTTATAACAATTTCTTTCTTCCTCTCAAACAATTCCACAGAATGGAATAATTATGTCACTGTAATTTTTTTTTCTGAGATATAAAGCACCTAAGATCCACCCTTTTAAAGTGTGTCATTTCAGTGGTTTTTAGTACATTCAGATGGTGCAACCATCATCTCGAATTCCAGGATACTGTCATCAGCTCAGAAAGAAACCTCATCCCCGTTAAGCAGTCACTCCCCATTCCTCTGTCCCAGCCCCTTGGAACCACTCATCTACTTTCTGTCTCTATGGATTTGCCTATTCCCGACATTTCGAGTAGAAGGAATCATACAATACCGTGGCCTTCTGTGTCTGGCTTCTCCCACTGGGTATATTTGCAAGGTTCATCCATGTCCTAGCATGTCAGTACTTTGTTCCTGTGTGTGGCCAAGTCTGACAGCAGCTATCTGGTCAATTTCAGGATGGGCTTTAAACCAGCGCTTTCACCCAAGGCGGGTGGGGGTGGACGGGGGGGTGGGGGGGTTGGACCACGCTCTCATCTAAGAGGCAGAAACAGCAGAAGGGGATGGAGTAGTGGGATTCTTGGCTTTTGCCTAGTTATATTAGGCTTTTGTACCAGATTTGATTTCAAGAAAATTTTTCTTTACTTATAAAGTCTGAAAATTGCTGAACTGAGCTAATCATTTATCAAATATTCTCTGCTCGGTGCTTTGGAATACAAAGACCACTGAAAGTTGGGTTCTCTTCCTCTAGTTGAGGGGAAGACTTGGTGATGGGAGGGTGTGTGTGTGTCTGTGTGTGTGTGTACGTGTGTGCACATGTGTACAGGGGCCCAGTCCTGAGCACAGGCTCCAGGTTATGCAGAAATACGAACATACAAAAATGAAAAGTGGTTTAGCACAGCTAAAATGCAAAGTACAACTGGGTAAAGATGAAATGTCATGGAGAGGCTGGAGCCATGAACGTCACGCTAAAACTATTGTTGATTTCATGGGCTCCAGGAAGCCATTTAGCCAAAATTTCGCCCAAGGGATTGATAAGATTTATAAGAAAGTCATTTTTTTCTGGTACAAGTGGGGAAAACATATCGAAGGGGAAGCAGGGTACTAGTTAATAGGTCTAAATCAGAGAAGAAAGGCAACAATGTGAGGAAGAGAAGAGAGGGAGGGATTTGAGAGAGTCACAGCAGAGGTGGACTCCGGAGAACTTGATCCCATGAACGCATAAAGGTACGTGAAGGAGGAGAGTCTAGAAGAACTGCCATGTCTAGTATCAGCAACTGGGAAGAGTGGGATCCTCTCTGAGATGAGGAGAACAAGGAAAAATTAGCCTTGTTTTAAAATTTATTAATTTTTAGGGTGGCAAGGGCAGAGGAAGAGGGAGAGTGAATATTAAGCGGCCTCTATCCCCAGCATGGGGCCCAACACGAGGCCTGATCTCACAAACCCAGGATTAAGAGTCACATGTTCTACCGACTGAGCCAAAGAGGTGACCCCTAGAGATGACAGGATTTATTGAAGAGATTTGGCTCCCCAGATGTGGAGGCAGGTGAGGCAAGTCTAAAATGTGGAGGGCGGGCTGGCCGTCTGGGAACTCTTGGGCAGGAGGGTGTGCTGCGGTCCATAGGTGAAATTTCTTTTTCTTCAGGGAAACCCCAGTTTTTTTCTTTCACTTCCTTGTAAACTAATGTCTCATGTTATCAAAATTTACACATTTAGTAACTTTTCTTAAATTTTTTCCCAGCTTTGCTGATGTATAATTGACAAATAGAATTCTAATATTTTTTTTTAAAGATTTTATTTATTTATTTGACAGAGAGAGATCACAAGTAGGCAGAGAGACAGGCAGAGAGAGAGGGAGAAGCAGGCTCCCTGCCGAGCAGAGAGCCCGATGCGGGGCTCGATCCCAGGACCCTGAGATCATGACCTGAGCCGAAGGCAGAGGCTTAACCCACTGAGCCACCCAGGCGCCCCGAATTCTAATATTTTTGAAGTATACAATGTGACAGTTTGATACATGTACGTGGTGAAAGGACTCCCACAGTCAAGCTCATTAACACACCCATCACCTCACAGTTACCTTAAAAAAAATTTTTTTTATTGAAGAATAATTGACATACAATATTGTATTAGTTTCAGGTGTACAACATAGTGATTCAGTATTTATATAAATGATGAAGTGGTCGGGTCGCCTGGGTGATGCAGTCCATTAAGCATCCGACTCTTGGTTTTGGCTCAGGTTGTGATCTCGGGATCGTGAGATCGAGCCCTCTGTGTTCAGCAGAGTTGGCTTGTCCCTCTGTTCCTCCCCCACCCCTGCTCATGCTCACTCTATCTCTCAAATAATAATGATAAATAATAAAATAACTAATATCTTTAAAATATTGTTACAATATCCTTAACTGTACCCCCTACATTGTATATTACATTCCCATATCTTATTTATTTCTTTTTTAGAAACTATTTTATTTATTTATTTGAAAGAGAGAATGCACAAGCAAGGGGGAGGGGCAGAGGGAAGGGGAAAAGCAGACTCCCCATTGAGCAGGGAACCGGATGTGGGGCTCCATCCCAGGACCCTGGGACCATGACCTGAGCCAAAGGCAGACGCTTAACTGACTGAGCCACCCAGGCACTTCCCATATCTTATTTTATCAATAGTTACCTTAAAAAAAATTTTTTTTTTGGTGAGAATGCCTAAGATCTACTCTTTTAGCAAACTGCAGTCATATAATACAGTATTTTCCACTAAAGTCGCCATGGGACACGGTGGAAAGTCTGTACCCTTTTACCAACATCTCCCCATTTCCCGTATTTCCCAGCTCTTAGCAACCACATCCTACTGTTTCTTATGTGTTTCACTTTTTTTTTTTTTAAAGATTTTTATTTATTTATTTGGCAGAGAGAGAGGGAGAGAGCACAACCAAGAATGGCAGAGGGGACTGGATCCCAGGACAACCTGAGCCGAAGGCAGACACTTAGCTCACTGAGGCAACCAGGTGCCCTCTCCCCTCTTTTTTAAGTAATCTCTACTCTGAAGGCTGGGCTTGAACTCACCACCCTGAGCTCAAGAGTAGCATGTATCACACATAAGGGATACCATGCAGTATCAGTTTTGCTTTTATTTTTTATTTATTTTATTTTAAGCCTCTCAACTAACTGGATGGGGCCCACCCAGCTGACCCAGGATCATTACTTAAGGTCATATGATCGTAGATGGTAACTGCCTCTACAAAGCATCCTCACCGCAACACCTAGGTTAGTTTTGATTGAATGCCCTCCTACAGCCCTAGTCAAACTGACCTAGAACTACCTGTTGCACCTGAGCAACCCTAGGAGGGCTGGGGTGAGGAGTCAGTACAACCACAGGCAGTGAAGGAGTTTGCTGACCAAAATCAGATAAATCGGTTACTGAGGAATGCTGGGAACTTAGCTATTTGCTTCTAAAGGTCACAATGAGTTGACAAGAGTACTGTCCAGAGACTTGGGACAGCTAAGTCCTACCTCCCTGCACAGCTACACAGCCTCAGTCAAATCCCTTAACCTCTCTGGGTTTCAATCACCCATTTGTAAAATGAGCTTCTCTGGGTCATGTGCTTTCTAAGACATATTGAGCTCATATATCCTAGAAATCTAATTTCTAAGACTTTACTGTTACATGAAAACAACTGGCCTCATTGTGCACTGGTTGAATGCCATATAGGGATAACTGAGCTATGTATATGAAGGAGGTGGCCTGGAACAGGGGCACAGCTGAGGTCCCCCCAAGTAGGGAGTGCTCGGGAGCATGCCCCAAATGAAGGACGCCAAGGCCCACAAGCTACAAAGAGCCCACAGCTCCTCTGATGGCAACTTGGAGTTGAAAGGCAATTCTCAAAAAGGACACCTCTCCCCACACCTCATCACCTTGTCCCCCTCTGCCAGCCCCGGGTGCCTGGTGGGCTCAGTTGGTACAGCATGGGACTCTTGATCTCAGGGTTGTTAAGTTCCAGCCCCACGTTAGGTGTAGAAATTATTAAAAATAAAATCTTGAGGGGTGCCTGGGTGGCTCAGTGGGTTGGAGCTTCTGTCTTCAGCTCAGGTCGTGATCCCAGGGTTCTGGAATCAAGCCCCGCATCCGGCTCTCTGCTCAACAGGGAGCCTGCTTCCCCTTCTCTCTCTCTCTGCCTACTTGTGATCTCTGCCTGTCAAACAAATAAATAAAAATAAAAAAAAATAAGAAAGAAATAAAATCTTGAGGGGCTCCTGGGTGGCTCAGTCGGTTGGGCATCTGCCTTCAGCTCAGGTCAAGATCCCAGGGTCCTGGGATAGAGCCCTTCATGGGGCTCCGAGCTCAGCAGGGAGTCTGCTTCTCCTTCCCACTCTCCCTTTGTACTCTCCCCCTCTCTTTCTCTCTCAAATAAATAAAATCTAAAATAAATGAATAAAATAAAATATTGAAAAACAAAACAAAAAAGTTCCTCCCTACAGCAGGTCGACCACCAAATTAACCAAATTAATTGGGTGATAATTAATATAACTATGACTGTTTCCTCCTTTGGATCATCAGGAACTCCACAGTGGCTGGAATTGAGTCCTCCAGCTCCCACTGCAGAGGGTAGCGGGGAAAGAGCCATTTTCAGTAAAGACCGTGTCAGGCGTCTTGCGCATTCCCGGGAGCAGAGAAACCTCAATCCGCCTGGCTGACACAGTCACCCAGGAGACAGCCAAGGTCAAATCCGTGAACGACAACCACCAACAGAACCCGACTATCCAAGAAATCGAAGGCTCCCTCGGCCTACAGCTTGTGGGTTTCCAGAAAGTTTTGGGCCCCATAACTGCAAGGCCGGCCAATGAGAGGAGGCGATCCTTAGTGTTAGCACGCAGACTTGTGAGCGCTGCGGCAGGAGGGCAAATACAGGAGAAAACAGTAGGGCGAGACGGAACACGGAAAAGGGGAACGTACGCTTACTTTGCATCATGCATTAGGAGTCCAGGCACTCTGCCAAAGTCCCTCATTTAATTGTGACAAAGATCCTGTTGGAAAGTAGTAAGCGTAGTCTCAGTTTCGGATGACGTCACCAGTGACGTCACCAAGACTGAAATCAGTTGTGTTTGTAGGTTTGAGAGGTACAGTGGCACGTGTCGCGGGTCACTGTGTCTCCACCCCTCCAAGCCTCCAACTCGTGCTCATTCCCCCATAGGTAATAACGGAGCAAACCCTGGTTTTTCCCCTCTTTTCTGCATCAGTGTGCCATCAAAGAAAACTCACCCGGAAACCCTATAAAGCTTAGTTGGGCAAAACAAAGTGAGCATTCTCAGACTTAGCACAAACTAGTGTCTGAAAGATTACACGGCTTCCTTCGTTCATACTGCAAATACTTATTAGGTGCCCGTGAAGCTTCAGGCACTCTGCTAACTGCTGGATCATGTTCCAAGTCACAGACACAGCAGCCGGGCAGGATCAAGGTCAGGGTCAAACTCGGGTCTTTCTGACGTCAAAATCTGGGCATTATCCACACGTCGGTGATTTTCAAACACCTTAGAAACAAAACCTTACAAGATTCTGCACATGATTTCTGTCAAATGTATATACCTGTTGAACCCAAACCCCTCTATCAAGATACATAGGACATCACCCCCCCCCCCCCAATTCCTTCTGGGTCCTTCCCTGTCACTTCCTGTCCCCAACTCCCAAAAGGCAACCATTCTTCCGTGACTTTTCGCCACCAACTAGTGAAGCCTGTTCTGCATTCACACTGCCATTGCACGGAGCTTTTGGAAAACTCAACTGTATACCCCAGAGGAAATGAGTGAAAAGGCAAATGACTTCAGTATTATTATGAAAATCATTTTAACTCTGCGGTAGCCAGGGGCCCCCAGACCACATTTTGAGAATCCTTGCTCTAGGGATTACAATATTTTGTTTTGTTTGAAATGTTAATATACTACTCTGTTTTGTGTTCTCAAAGCTGGAATCCTTTGCTGGGCCAGCCTCATTCCAGCTAGTACATCAAACTGGCCCAGGCCCAGCAGCCTTCAAAGCTTCCCCACCTGGGGCAGACTGGCAAGGCTTCCTGGCCACCCGAGGGGCTCTATTATCTCTCTCAGGAGTTCTCTTTCCCCACCAGGCCCCCCAGATCTGGTCCTTTCTTTTCCAGCGCCAATTCCCTTCTCAGTCACTGCTGCTTTGCCTCACTTAGGATTCTGAGGATTGAACAGACCGGTCTGCCTGGCTCACTAGTCTCCTTCCCGTTGTAATGGTGTAAATGCTACATGACTTTGCTCTGCTCTCCTTTGCTTCCAAAGGGCCTAGTTAAAAAGGGGGAAAAAAAAGAAAGTTAAAAAAAAAAAAAATCCACTGCTTCTTTCTCTTCTCCTGCTTGCCTGCTAGGTATTTAATGACTCAATTTCTCAACTCAATTAAGACAACCCAAGGAAGCAGATTCCACCATTATTCCCTTTTAACACCTGAGGAAACAGAGGCAAGGAGGCTAGCCTTTACCCTGGGTCTGTACCTAAGCTATTTCTTCAACCTCAGGAGTCCCAGTCCCCTGACCTCTTTCCACCATTTCTGGCAGGTATCTCACCAAATATCTGGGGACTGGCAACAGATTTTCAGGAAGAGCCCTTCCTGAAGTGTGGGGAAAATCAAACTGCAGAAAGTTTTATGTCAGTGGTTTCCGAAGTGTGGTCCAGGAAATTCTGGAGGCCCCTGAGACACGTGTGTGTGTGTGTCTGTGTGTGTGTGCACACGCGAGGCCAAAGCTATTTTCATAATAAAACTAGGATGCCATCTGCCTCTTCCCCTTGCATCCTTTCTTGAGAATGCGGTGTTTTCAAGAAACTATATGACAAAATGGTATCACAACATCCTGAATGCACAAGCAGATAGCAGAATACAGCTATTTTCTTTTAAGCCACACATTCTATTTGTAAAAATGTAAAACAATGCCATTCTTCTATTTTTTTTTCTTTCCTTTGGAAAAGTTACTTTTAAAATTAAAATGTTATTTATATTCTTTTTTTTTTTTAAGATTTTATTTATTTGGGGCGCCTGGGTGGCTCAGTGGGTTAAGCCGCTGCCTTCAGCTCGGGTCATGATCTCAGAGTCCTGGGATCGAGCCCCACATCGGGCTCTCTGCTCAGCGGGGAGCCTGCTTCCTCCTCTCTCTCTGCCTGCCTCTCTGCCTGCTTGTGATCTCTCTCTGTCAAATAAATAAATAAAATCTTAAAAAAAAAATAAATAAATAAATTTTATTTATTTATTTGACAGAGAGAGACATAGCAAGAGAGGGAACACAAGCAGGGGGAGTGGGAGACGGAGAAGCAGGCTTCCTGCTGAGTGGGGAGCCCAATGTGGGGCTTGGTCCCAGGACCTTGGGATGGTGACCTGACCTGAAGGCAGATGCTTAATAACTGAGCCACCCAGGTGCCCCTCAAGCAGATTTTTAAATGGAGATAAAGGGACTGCATAGCTCAATTGGTTAAGCAGCTGCCTTTGGCCCAGGATCCCGAGACTTGGTCCCAAATGGTGCTCCTTGTTCAGCAGGGAGCCTTTTCTGCCTGCTGCTCCCACTTCTCTTGCTCTCAGACAAATAAATAAAATCTTTAAAAAAAAGTAAATGGAGATATAATTCACACAACATAAAACTTACCATCTTTAGGTGTACACTTCAGTGGTTTTCAGTATATTCACTATGTTGTACAACTATCACACTAATTCCAGAACATTTCTATCACCCAAAAAGAAACTCCATACCTAATAGCGATAGTCATAATTCACCCTTTCACCAAAGCCCTGATCTACTTTCTGTCTCTATGGATTTGTTACTGCAGTTTTGAAGTGCATGAATAAATATTTTTAATTTGTTTTAAGTTCTAATACAGTAACTATGGAATAGACACAACCCATATAAACAAAAGACCTTTGGGGTTTCAATTTTTATTTTTTTTAAGATCTGTAAATTGTGGGCACCTGGATGGTTCAGTGGGTTAAGACTCTACCTTTGGTTCAGGTCATGATCTCAGGGTCCTGGGATCCAGACCCCATCAGGCTCCCTGCTCAGCTGCAAGCCTGCTTCCCCCCTCCCCGAACCCCCCCGCCCCCACCTGCCTCTCTGCCTACTTGTGATCTCTGTCTGTCAAATAAATAAATAAAATCTTTTAAAAAAATCTATAAATTGTTTTTTAAGTAATCTTGAGATCAAGAGTTGCATGCTCCACCGACTGGGCCAGTCAGGCACCCCTGGTGCCTCATTTTTTAAGAATGTAAAAGGATTCCAAGGCCAAAAAACTTGGGAACCACTGGTCTAACACTTTTTTTTTTTTTAAAAGATTTCATTTTTATTTATTTGTCAGAGAGAGAGAGAGAGAGCAAGTGCACAGGCAGGCAGAGTGGCAGAGGGAGAAGCAGGCTCGCCTACGAGCAAGGAGCCCGATGTGGGACTCGATCCCAGGATACAGGGATCATGACCCTAGCCCAAGGGCGCCACTTAACCGACTGAGCCACCCAGGCATCTCTTACTTTGTTTTTTAATGGGTTGGACCTAATCTCTAAGCCAGGGCCCTACCAGGAGCTCAAAGATAAATATTCATCCCTGGTTAAGCTTCCAGAAGGAACAGGTAGCTACTTCACAGACCAGTGAACCACAGGAGTGGGGTGGGTGGAACCGTAGTGAAAACGACAAGTTAAAAGATCGAACACGCCTTTAACTCTCACTCAGATGTGCTGAGTTACAAAATAACATCGGCGCTGGTCTCCTGTGCTCAGATTTGACATAAGACGATACATAGGTCACTTGGCGTATCTGGGCTCAGCAAGAGGTGAGTGCACCGTCATGACTGTCTACATGCAGAGAGCGTGGTCCAGACCTCCAGGAGTGACAAAAGTGACCAGAAGGTAAAGTACCGTTGACTGGCACTGAGTTCAAGTCCCGAAATCCACAAAAAAGACCCCCCCTCCACCCCACAGGGCGCGAAACAACCCGAGGCAAGAAACTTCAGAAAATGAAGCTCACTTAGAATAACCCGTGTTTCCCTCTTCCTTTTTCATATAATCACCCCTTCTGCCACCAATATAGCGAAAACTGTATTCGATTCAGGGAACTTTGGGGGTAAGTCGATGGAGTGCCTTCGATCAGCGCTTGATTCGTACCAAAATTCATGGCTGAGGGGGAAAAACGAGGCGACAAGTCTACACTTACGCATATCTATGCCTGGAAACCCGAAAGCCAGAAGGTACAGGAGTCCAGTGCCCAGCAGCGCCCAGCAGCTCCTCCCACTGCCAGAGTTTAAGCAGCAGCGGGGGCGGTGCCTTATACACAGTCTGGTAGCCAACCTGTGCGCATGCGTCCTCCGCCAGCGGAAACATTTTCTTGCAGGTCCCTGAGGCGAACCCTAGAGGGCGGAATAGCTGAGAACCTCCAACAGGGACTTCCGGCGGCGAGTAGGTGTGATTGGTGGAGCCCAGGACAGGGGGCGGGGCACCGGGAAATTCGAATGGGAGAGGCGGGCCAACGGAGGGAGTAGAATGGACGCGGGGGTTATGGGGCAGCTGAGGCGACGCGAGATGGCTTCGGCGATCTCAGGTACGCGAACCCGGCCTGCGCGGGACGCCGAAGTCTGGAGCCTGGTGGGGTAACGCGACGGGGTCTGGTCTCGGCTCCGCGGGTTGTCGGGGAGAGGCCGGAACGGCGCAGAGGAGGGGAGGGGAGAGTGGCAGTGTGGCCGTCCGGAGCGGGTCAGCCCCCCTGGCTTTTTCCTGCTCACTGTTTCCAGCTCTACGCGCGGGTCAGTGGACCGTGTTAAGAGCCGATTCCAACACTAGAGCTTTGTTTGAGCCTAGCGCACTTCTCCTATGTGAGCTTCAGTTCCTTTGTCGAATGGGGACAGTGACCCCCATCTCGGGAGATGACGTGAGTAAGCGAGCGAAAAGTAGCTGACACTTAACCGTAAGGACCAAAAGAAAGGAGCTGGGTGCGCGTTTTGCGGCAAGGGTTCTGTATAAGACTTGCTGTTGGGTGAGGGGAGATCCCTGGGGGATGGAGGAGGGCTGGCGGAGGTTCAGACTCGCCGCAGCTGGGTGTTTGTTGACAGCATAAGGTGGGCTGAGATCACGCAGCAGGGAAATAAGGGACTGTTTCCTTTCCCTCTAGCCCTGGAAGTCAATGCTATCTTAGGGTCGAAAAGGCTGTTGGGACATTCGGAATCT
This sequence comes from Lutra lutra, assembly GCF_902655055.1. Lineage (NCBI taxonomy): Eukaryota > Metazoa > Chordata > Mammalia > Carnivora > Mustelidae > Lutra > Lutra lutra. The sequence goes on along the minus strand of NC_062295.1, from coordinate 23,132,389 downwards.
TGTATGTGTTTGTTTACATATGTCTCTGCTCTCTTCCTGTACACTGAGTTCTGGTCAGTGATTATGGCGGGCACCATAGTCATTGATTGGAGTGTCCTGTGTTTGTCAGGCCCTGCGGAGAAAGCTTTTTGGCAGAATGTCAGACGCATGGTGAGCCCTTGCTAGGTCCCAGGCACAGTTGTAAGCACTTTATGGTGATGAATCATTTAATCGTCACACAATACTATGAGGTGGTTGGTTGTTATTGTCCCTGTTTTACAGAGGAGGAGACTGAGGCATCGATGTAAATAGCTTGCTCAGAGTTGACACTACTAGTAAATATTGGGGTCTAAATCTGCACTCAGGCAGACCTACTCTAGAGCCTCTTAACTCTTATGCCCGAGCACCTGACATTGTTGTTTTTGAAGCCAACCATCCCTCACCTTTTCAAGACTCACTGTGTCTGCTGCATAGTAAATATCGTAAAAATGCTTGAGAGAATATTGACCCTTCCCCAGACAAGCTTATAATCTGTTCAAAAGAGTCATATCAATATATACTATCATGAAAAGCCATGATAGGCATGTATAAACTGCTATAGAGAGTACAAAATCTGAAGTAAGTAAACCCTTGGATATTCTGGGAGGATTTTATTTAAGGAAGTGATACTGGAAGCGGGTTCGAAGGTTAGATGGCAGTTTACTAGGCCTCAGCTGGATGAAAAGACCACCAAGTGATTTTTTTTTTTTTCAAGATTTTATTTATTTATTTCACAGCACAAGCAGGGGGAGCGGCAGGCAAAGGGAGAGGGAGAAGCAGGCTCCTCACTGAGCAGAGAGCCTGATGTGGGGCTCTATCCCAGGGTTCAGACCTGAGCTGAAGGCGGATCGATGACTGAGCCACCCAGGCACCCCCCAAGTGATTTCTTATTTATGATGTATAAAGAGGCCAATGACAGACGATGTCTGTGGCTTAGTTTCCTCATCAATAAAGGAAGAGTTAGGGACCCCTGGGTGGCTGAGTCAGTTGGGCGTCTGCCTTCGCTTGCTCTGTAGGGACTAGGAGTCATCAGCTTTAAGACAGTAATTGAAGCCAAGAAAGCCTGGGACCATGCCCATGAAATGAATCCGAGTAGCACTTCTCAAAAACAAGGGGCAGTGTTGTTCCCTGTGGGACATTTGTGATATCTGGGGACATTTTTGGTTGTTATGAGGGGGGTGGCCCATGGAATGCCACTGTCATATGTGTCCAGCATATGTGTGCTAAACGCCCTACAACACACAGGACCACCTTATTACAAAGAATTGTCCAGCCCAAAGTCATAGTGCCCAAGTTGAGCAACCCTGTGCTAGAGAGCTGGTAGAAGGAGCCTAGGAAAAAACATTTAAGATTGGTGGAAACTTAGGGTGAGCAGAGAGCTGTGTCCCTCCATTCTCTGGCATGGAAACTGGGAAGGAAAGCAGTTCAAGGGTATTGGATCTTGCTGGGAAGTCAAATGGGATGAGGGTCAGGCATGTCTACTGGATTTAGCAGGTAAGGAGGTCATTGGTGACCCTGCAGAATGGTGAGGGCAGACGTGAGCTGGTGCTGCCTGGAGGAGTGAGTAGCAAGAGTGAAGGAGTGTAAGAACAATAGCTAATGTTTACTGAGCGCCTACTGCCAGCCACGGAGCCAAACATCGTGTGTACATTCTTTCTGTGGCTTCTTACAATCTTATGAGGGTAGATACAGTTATAAAGAGAAACTGAAGTTCAGAGAGGTTAAGAAGCCTTCCCAAGGTCACACAGCTGTTAGGTAGAACTTGTCGCTTGACTCCAAGGCCTATGGGGTTCCATACAAGGGGGGGCGCGAGGAGGACTGGGGGCCCATATAATGAACTTTGGAGTTAGACCTTCATTGGAAGCTCTGTCACTGGGTAGCTGTTGGCCATAGGCAAGTTACCTGACCTCTATACTGAACCTTCCACATTTGGAAAGTGAAAGATGAATACAAAATAAGATAAAACACTTACTGAGCTTTTACCGATGTGCCAAATGTTATTCTGGGCACTTTTACATCAGTTACCTTATTTACCACCTTAACAGCCCAGTGAGTACGGATTTTAGTTTATTTCCATTTTACAGGTGTGGAAATTGAGGCACAGGAATAGACCATCATTTCCCCCAGTTTATTTAGTTAGTTTTTTTTTTTTTTAAAGATTTTATTTATTTGTCAGAGAGAGAGGAGAGCGAGCGAGCACAGGCAGACAGAATGGCAGGCAGAGGCAGAGGGAGAAGCAGGCTCCCCGCCAAACAAGGAGCCCGATGTGGGACTCGATCCCAGGATGCTGGGATCATGACCTGAGCCAAAGGCAGCTGCTTAACCAACTGAGCCACCCAGGCGTCCCTATTTAGTTAGTTGTAAGTGGTAGAGCTGGGATTTGAACCCAGGCCATCCTACCTGGAGTAATGAACCGACTCACTGTAGGCTAGTTTACATGTTACTTCTTTTCATTCTCATTAAGCCTTTGCAAGGCCCACCTCACCCCATTTTACAGACAAAGAAACCAGGGCACATGGATGTTAAGTCATTTGCCCAAGGTCACAATCTAATAAGTGTTAGAGCTAGAAATTAAATTCACCTGTCTGACCCAGGTCTATGCTCTTTCTATATCACCACAGACTTCCCCTTCCCTTTAAACTTCTGTAAATGCGGGGCACCTGGGTGGCTCAGTGGGTTAAAGCCTCTGCCTTTGGCTCAGGCCATGGTCCCGGGGTCCTGCTCAGCGGGGAGCCTGCTTCCTCCTCTCTCTCTGCCTGCCTCTCTGCCTACTTGCGATCTTTGTCTGTCAAATAAATAAATAAAATCTTTAAAAAAACAAAAACAAAAAACCTTCCGTAAATTCTTCTGTATCTGCCCTCTCTCTCTGTTCTTCCAAAAACCCTGGGAAAGATAGGCAAGGAGAAGCCCCTGCACGCATTTTTGACAAGTCAGTGAACCTCTTTGCACCTTAATTTTCTCATCTGCATGGGTACATCTATAGGTTTCTACTGACTGGCTACTGACTTTCAGGATTCATGAGGATCAAATGAAAACTAGATGCCCAAGTGCCTTGTAAACCGGAATGTGGAATCCCTGGCTTCATTCGTCAGGTGAAGAAGCAGAGGCCCAGTTCTTGTAGGCCATCTGCTTACGGGGATGCTTGCTGTGTGTAAGATTCTCAGCAGGGTCGTCTGTCCACCTTTTAGTCTTGCTGTTTCTGTGCTGGCCACCGATACCAGCCTGGTTGGAATTCTGCTGTTAGGGGCACCTAACATTTGGTTGAGTGTCCCAGTTCTTGGGTTTCGGCTCAAGTCATGATCTGGCGGTTGTGGATCAAGCCCTGCTTCGGGCTCTGTGCTTAGTGCGGAGTATTTGAGATTTTTTTTCTCTCTCCCTCTTGCTTAGTTATTCTCTCTCTCTCTCTCTCAAATGAATCAATAAGAAATCTTTAAAAAAAAAAAAAAAGAATTCTGCTGTTAGCTGTGAACTATAGTGTGGTATCCTCCAACATAAAACAAAGAAATACTTTCCTCATAAGATATTTTCAGCTCATTCAGTCTTTATGAAAATAAAGAGGATTGTTGTTAAAAAAAATTTTTTTTTAAGATTTTATTTATTTATTTGACAGAGAGAGAGCGCAAGAGAGGGAACACAAGCACAGGGAATGGGAGAGGGAGAAGCAGGCTTCCCATAGAGCAGGGAGCCTGACGTGGGGCTTGATCCCAGAACCCTGAGATCACTACCTGAGCCACCTAGGCGCCCCAACCAAACAGGCTTTTTTATCAAAGTTTTATCTTGTGTTTTCTGATAAAATATTCATAATCTTTTTCTTAATGACTTAGATTTAATAATTGGAAGCAAACCAGACAGAAAGCTTACACTAGGGAAGGATTGAGTGTTAATGCCTTTTGCACACTGAGCTGGGACAAAAGAGACTAGGGGCTGCCTCTCAACCTTATTCCTCTGAAATGAAGATGTCCACAGTGTTATTTATTTTAATGCAAACATTACAGCATTACAGAATTGTGTAACATAAAAAAGAAACCCACATAATCCCCATCAAGAGAAAAACTGTCATTAAGTTTTATGTGTATATACACTTAAATATAATTATATGTTATAAATCTCAGGTGGGAAATAGAAGCACAGAAAGTCAGGCAGTTCATTGATGGTTTGGGTGGGGGCTAATGTCAACTCTTTTATTTATTTATTTATTTATTTTTAAATTTTATTTATTTATTTGACGGAGAGAGAGACAGAGAGAGAGCGAACATAAGCAGGGGACGTGGGAGAGGGAGAAGCAGGCTTCCTATAGAGCAGGGAGCCTGACATGGGGCTCGATCCCAGTACCTGGGGGTCATGATCTGAGCCGAAGGCAGACGCTTAACAACTGAGCCACCCAGGCACCCCAACTCTTTTAATCTTTACAACTACCCCAGAAGATGCTGGTCTACAACACCTTTGCACCCCAAAGCTCGGCATCCACATCACCTGGCAGTTCGTTAGAAATGCAGAATCTTAAAAAAAAAAACCAACAAAATGCAAACCTTAAGCATCATTCCAGAGACTGAAGCAAAATCTTTTTTTTTTTTTTTAATTTAAAGATTTTTATTTGTTTATTTGTGTGTGAGAGAGAGAAGAGCACAAGCAGGGAAGGTGGCAGGCAGAGGGAGAAGCAGGCTCCCCATTGAGCAAGGAACTTGATTTGGGACCTGATCCCAGAACCCTGAGATCATGACCTGAGCCAAAGGCAGACGCTAAACCGACTGAGCCACCCAGGCACCCCCTGAAATCTGCATTTTTTTTTAAGATTTTATTTATTTATTTATTTGACAGATAGAGATCACAAGTAGGCAGAGAGGCAGGCAGAGAGAGAGAGAGAGAAGGAAACAAGCTCCTCCCGCCCCAGCAGAGAGCCTGACATGGGGCTTGGTCCCAGGACCCCGAGATCATGACCTGAGGCTTTAACCCACTGAGCCACCCAGGCGCCCCTGAAATCTGCATTTTAACAAGATCTTCTGGGTCATTTTTGTAAACCTGACAATCTACACCCCACTGGACCTACTCGTAGAGCAAGGAAGGAACTGGGGCCTCCACCCACGGTACAGCCAGGGTGGAAAGAATTTCCCGGAAATAAACTAGGGGCCTTGGGCTTCCCGTGGTGTCTCCAGGATCTCAGCATCCACCTCCAGTCCATCTTCCCTGCCCCTCTGTCAAGGTAAAGAGGGTCTCTAATCTACTCAAGATGCTGGGGTTTTGTTTTGTTTTTAGGCTCTGCTTCTTTTGAGGAGCAAAAAGACAAAATGTAGGCCATGACACAAGTTGTAATGGGCACAGGCTCTAGGCATAACATACTGCGGTGTTCAGAAGAGCTGCTGCCCCTCTGTGGGCTTCTTCATTGGCAAAATGGCCTGAATAGAACCTGCCTCAGCGACACGGTGAAGATTAAAGCATGTCTGGCATGTAGTCGGCGCTTACTAAATGTTAATGTTTGCTAAGTACGTGACATGGTTGGCGGAGAATCTCTCTCCCCCAACTTCCGGCCATACTCCGGGGAAGCTGCCGTTCATCCTTCAGAGCTCAGCTGTGTCAAGCAGCTCTTCCTGCAAGACTCTGCTGTATTTCACGCCTAAAAACTTCCTTTCTCTCCTCTAGGTGCTGGTCGCTGTCGGCTAAGCAAGGTGGGGGCTGGCCGGCGCCCACCTCCAGCTCGAGTTAGGGTGGCTGTGCGGCTGCGGCCATTTGTGGATGGGACAGACGGAACAGGGGATCCCCCTTGTGTGCGTGGCCTGGACAGCTGTTCCCTAGAGATTGCCAACTGGAGGAACCACCAGGAGACTCTCAAATACCAGTAAGATTAAGGCCACTCTGCCCTCCCGCCCCTCTCCTCTCTCCTAGGCCTGCTCACATTAGCACTGCCCACATGGTTTCTCAGAAGTTTCTTCAGGATCCTTGCTCCCTCCTTAGCAGAGCTTTGTTCCTCACACCTTCGTTTGGTCTTTCAGACACGTTCCTGGGTGCCCACTCTGACAGGTCCTCTGGAGGATATTTGGGGGAAGGCTGAGGGCTGAACCAAACACATTACTGTCCACAGTCTGGTGGGGGAAATGGGCACAAAGAGGGAAAGGGGAAGGAGTAGCAACGGTGAGCAGGGGAGCCCCAACTAGGGTCAGAGAGGTGTAGGAAGGGTTTGCGGGGGGGACACAGACCAGCCAGCCAGCCAACCCAGGCTGCAGCTAGGCAGTGGGAGAAAAGACCATCCAGATTTGGGGAAAGAGCTCACAGGCACAACAACTACTTTAAAACTCCATTGGAGAGTGAAAGGTCAGACTCTTTGGCTCATCGTTCGAGGCTGGGAGTGGCAAACTACGGCCTGCAGGTCCAATCTGACCGGGAGTCTTTTTTGTAATAAAAGCTTTATTGGAACAGTTGTTCATTTATATACGGTCTGTGGCTGCTCCCGACTCTGATGACGGCAGTGAACCACTGCCAAAGGGAATCCTGTGGCTCACGGAGCCGAAAGTATTTACTCTCTGGCTCCTCGTAGAAAACGTTTGACAACCTCATTCTAGCCCCTTGGCAACCTGACTTGTTTCTTTCCAGCCTCATGCCCCCAACACAGTCCCCCTTAAAACCTCATCTCTGCTGTGGCCTCAGCCACCGCTTCTCCAGAGTACAGAACGTGGATCACCGGCATGTGGAGTCTCCTCTTGTCATCGGCAACATCCTCTGCTCCATTCTGATATACAGATACTCCTTGCCGTGGGTGCTGTCTTGGGGAAAAAGATCAGGAAGCCCTGACGTTTCACCCCATGCCTTGTCTGCATGCTATTTTGGATACTTGGAATATCTTTCTCCTCTCTCTCTGGCAAAATCCTCTTTCCTAAGCAGAATCAGTTACTCTTTCTAGTGCGTCCTCCTCTTCACTTCCTGAATCACAGCCAAGTATGGTTATCTTTCTGTCCCACCAGACTGCAGAACTCCCCAGAGTTCTGGGCGTTAGACTTATCTCTGTATTCCTAACACTGGTACGGGGACTGGCGCACAACAGGTGTTCAGTGCGTGCTTTCTAGGGTCTTTATGCAAGAAAAGTGACAGAGACTCAAATCCGAGGCCAATATTGCCCTCTAAGTCTGGGGCAGGATGGAACCCTCCAGTCATTCCCTCTTTCTTTCGTGCCTGCAGGTTTGATGCCTTCTATGGGGAGAAGAGCTCTCAGCAGGACATCTATGCTGGATCAGTGCAGCCCATCCTCAGGCACTTGCTGGAAGGGCAGAATGCCAGTGTGCTTGCCTATGGGCCCACAGGGGCAGGTGAGGGAGCCAGGTAGAGAGCAGCTGTGGGTCTGAGAGGGCTCAAGAGCGGGGAGGAAGATCTCACAGCAATCTTCACTCTTTCCCCAGGGAAGACGCACACAATGCTGGGCAGCCCAGAGCAACCGGGAGTGATTCCCCGGGCTCTCATGGACCTCCTACAGCTCACGAGGGAGGAGGGTGGCGAGGGCCGGCCATGGGCGCTCTCTGTCACTATGTCCTACTTAGAGATCTACCAGGAAAAGGTGAGGCCCCACTCTGCTTGGTGTGGGGAGAGACAAAGGTCAAAGAGAATAAGATCCAGTTTTTGACGATGAAGCTCTGCCCTAGCAACGACGAGAGACCTGGAGAGACAAGGTTGGGTTAGCAGGTGGTACACCTCCGACAGGCCAGCAGAAGGAGGGGACTGGTGCCCAGGAAGTAAGCAGCCTGTGTCTGGAGAACTGGCCCTACCTCTCCCTGCTCCAACAGGTATTAGACCTCTTGGACCCTGCATCGGGAGACCTCGTGATCCGAGAAGACTGTCGGGGAAACATCCTGATTCCGGGCCTCACGCAGAAGCCCATCACCAGCTTTGCTGAGTTTGAGCAGCACTTCCTGCCAGCCAGTAGAAATCGGACCGTGGGAGCCACGCGGCTCAACCAGCGCTCCTCCCGCAGTCATGCTGTGCTCCTGGTTAAGGTGAGGGCCGGTTACAGGGGGAGGAAATGGGAAGCCCCTAGAGGGTGAATTAAGTTTGGGGGCCCTTGCTCTTAACCCCAGGTGGAGCAGCGGGAGCGTCTGGCCCCATTTCGCCAGCGGGAGGGTAAACTCTACCTGATTGACTTGGCTGGCTCCGAGGACAACCGGCGCACAGGTAACAAGGGTCTGCGGCTGAAGGAAAGTGGAGCCATCAACTCCTCCCTCTTCGTACTGGGCAAGGTGGTGGACGCGCTGAACCAGGGCCTCCCTCGCGTGCCTTACCGAGACAGCAAGCTGACTCGCCTATTGCAGGTCAGGCCACCCATCTCGGGGTGACAAGGGGCTGGAGAAGAAGGTTCTCAGGTGTGTGGGAGGCTGGGGAACTTCAGTCAAGGAATGGAAACGTGGGGCTTCTGATCTCTGCCTATCCTGCCCAATCCCCATCCCTCAGGATTCTCTGGGTGGCTCAGCCCACAGCATCCTCATTGCCAACATTGCCCCCGAGAGACGCTTCTACCTAGATACAGTCTCTGCGCTCAACTTTGCTGCCAGGTCCAAGGAGGTGATCAACCGGCCTTTTACCAATGAGAGTCTACAGCTTCGTGGTGAGGACTGGGACTGGCCAGAGTGCAAAGGGCAGATCTGGACAACCGGGGAGCGTGCTGAAGCTGCCCAGCGTCAGCACAGAGGCTGACCCGCCCCACATCTTTCCTAGTCTTGGCACCCGTTAAACTGTCCCAGAAAGAACTGCTTGGCCCGTCAGAGGCAAAGAGAGCCCGTGGCCCTGAGGAAGAGGAGACTGGGAGTCCTGAGCCCCTAGCAGCTCCAGCCTCAGCCTCCCAGGAACTCAGGTGAGCAGAGGCTGGGGGCCAGGGGGATGTCCCCTTTGCTGTCGTGTCTGGGTTAGATGCAGAGAGTAGTCCGATCCTTGTGCTGCAAACTTGTTCCTCTCTCCTCGAATTCACCTCGAGCCCTACTCTGCTGAACTCACTGGAAGTGTCGAGCTGTCTCTAGCCTTGGTGCTGCGGTCCGTCTGGGGCCCGAAGGAAGCCTCCTCCTGGAGCTCCCAGCCCCTCCCTTTCCACTTTCCAGCCCCTTCAGGCAGTCAGCAAAACCTCACATTTGGAAGCAGCTGTTTCAAGGATGAGCACTTTAACTTCTGACTCAAGGAGTAATCTAGATCAGGCCTTTTATGTCTAGAGGATAAGAGCAAAGCAAAGAGAAAAGAGATGAAGAGCTCTGTCTCCCTGAGACCTCTCAGTCTGTGCATTAGAGTCCAGCGTCTCCATGACTCTGCAAGGAACCCGTTGCTGTCCTAACTTTGCTTGTAACCTCTATCCAAAGTCTCTCAACTTAGACCCTTCTGTGTGTGTGTGGCCTCTCTCTCTGGTTCTGAAGGCCCCACCGCATGGCCCTGGATGCACAAATCCTTAGGTCACTGCTATTTAGGGTCTTGCTTTGTCTGGCCACCAGAGCAGTTGGGGGCAGAATAGGTACTAATCCTTGACCTCCTGAGGTCACTTCTGTTCACTAGTCTTCAGACTTAGACAGTTTAGAGAAGCTTTATTTGGGCTTGGGTAGAAACCCGGCAAAAGTAAGACTGCAGTTGCCTCCCCAGAATGGCGGGGGCTAAGGGAGCTGCCACAGTTGAGGCTGGATGGCGCACAGGAAAGGGTGTTTGCTTAGAACCCCGTCTCAATCTTGTCCTCTCAAGCTACCTGTCAGCAGTCCCGTGTCCTGTGTGCGTAAATTCAGAGAAACATACATCCTTGCAGATGTGTGTTACATGTCAACAGGCAAAGTCTCTGCCAGACAGGTACCCTGGGTAAGCCCAGAGACGGGGCCCATCAGCCCTGGTCAGACCCTGACCTCAGGGGCTCAGGTTTCAGGAAAGGAGAGAAGAGGGGAACATCAGATGATGCAGAGTAGGTCGGACAGGGTGCGGTGAGGAAGGACTCGCTGCTTCTGTGAGAGCCGGGAAGGAATGACCTCTGGTGTTCACCCAGATTTTCTGATCCTGCTCTTCCTAGGCCCTTGGGCCCAAGGAACAGGGCAGTCCCTGTCCTTGAGGAGCTTCACAGTACAGGAAGGAAGTTACATAGTCAAGTTGGGTTTCATGGGAAAGGTGGTGTCCAATTGACTTTGAATGATAATTGGGAGAGAAACAATTCTAGACAGAAGGAACAAATGTTAGGCATTGTCATGCTCAGATTAAGTCAGGACTCAGCTCCAAGAGGCCTTTCCTACTGCCCACGGGAAGAAGGCTTGGCATTTGGTCCCCAGTGGCTTTCAAAGCCCTGCTGAAGATGACCTCCACTGTGAATCTCTCCCCAACGGCTCTTTCAAAGAAACCGATTCACAATCCTTGCTGTCACCTCACAGTCTCCGTCTTCTGTGATGACAGCGAGTGCCTGCAGGGCAGGGTGGGGCAGTGTCTTAGAGCCTGAAGGCTTGGAACTCAGGTGTGCACAAAGCGCTTGTTCCTGTCAGATCTCCTGGCACTCTGAGAGGTGACCTGGGCAAGTAGTGATGGAGCCGCATTCACCTGCTGAAGCCGAGCACCTGGAAAGTCTGGTTGACTTGCTCAGGGTTGCCCAGCAAGTTTACACCAGAGTGTGGACCCCCGGAATATAGCAATAGAAGGCATCATGAGGGGAATCCTGCTGCTGCAGAGAGGGTGATGAGAGATAGGCCAGGTGCAGAGTAACCTTTGTCTGCTCAGCCCCCTACAGAAGCTAAGTAGCATGGACCCCGCTGTTCTGGAGCGCCTCCTAAGCTTGGACCGTCTGCTGGGCTCCCAGGGGAGCCAGGGGACCCACGGGCTGAACACCCCAAGGCGAGAGCGGATGGTGCTCATGAAGACAATGGAGGAGAAGGATTTGGAGATTGAGGTAAGTGTGGGGGATATGGGGGCTGGGATTCCTTCGGGCCTAGAGAAGCCATCTGAGCACCTTCAGACAGGGAAAGGCAGCAGAAACTTGCACCAGCATTTAGTTTTTAGCCTAACACTGGAACCCTTTGTCCCCGGCTTCTGCTTGAATGTCCTTAACGTGGTGGGACTTTGAAAAACAACTGAGGTCAGCTCTGAGGTGGTGAGGAGTGGACATCCAGGCAAAAGGAACTAATGTAAGACCTTGTCATTTCCCAATACCCAGTTCAAATTAAGTTAGGACTTTATGCCTGAATAGTCCCTTCCCTTCAGTGTTTCACAAAGGGTCCTGTTCCACTTCTGAGCATCCCTGATCATCAGAAAGCCCTTCATTATACTGGGCTCCAGTTGTCTCCTGGCAGCTTCTCTCCTTGGTCCTCGCCCTGCCAGCAAGGGGTTCAGAACCCTACACTCACTTTCCTAACCCACCTCCTTCAAGCTGCCCGAAAGTTTGTTCTGGGTCACATGTCTCTCTGATCCTTTCCAACAGAGGCTTAAGATGAAGCAAAAAGAACTGGAAGCCAAGGTTCTGGCCCAGGAGGCTGTGGACCCAAAGGATAAAGAGAACTCATCTCCCACAATGCTCCGACCGCTTGCCCGCCGCACAGTCACTGTAGCAAAGCCCCTCAAAAAGGCTGTGGTGATGCCCTTACAACTGAGTAAGTTTGGCTGTGGGAGCCAGGAGGGCCCAGATGACAGATCCTGGAAAGGTGGGAGGTGTTCAGAGCAGCTTTCATCATGTCATTCATGTACTCCCACCATACTGCAACCCTGGGGAAGGCAGGGGGTGGTGGTGAGGACCATCTGAAATAGGGCCCTGGTGCTATGTGCTCAGGCACTTAGTACGGTCAGGGCCGTGACTGAGTACCATGCAGTAGCAGCTGAGACTACTGGCAGATACAGGTGTGAGAAAAGTTCTGTGGGAACCACAAAAGAAGAGGTTCACTTGGGCTGGAGAGGAACCGGGGAATCAGGAATAGAAGACCCAAGTAAGGGAGGGCAATAACCTCTGCCATGATTCCGGGTCACAATTCTTGCCTTTAGTTCAGGAGCAGGCAGCATCCCCAAATGCTGAGATCCACATCCTGAAGAAGAAAGGCCGGAAGAGAAAGGTGAGTGCAGCTGGCAGCTGGAGCTACAGCTGGAGTGGAGAAATAAGGGTAGTGAGCTCTAAGGGGAAGAGCACTGGCCATGGAGTTAAAACACCAGCTATTTACAAGTTGCTTACCCTTGGAATGTGAAGGAGATACCTCTCAGGGCATTTCCAATGAATAGCAGAGAGGGTATCTATCACCTGTTACTTCCCTTTCTCTTTGGTGGCTCTCACCCTCAGCAGCCACTTACTAGGTACAGTAGCCTGAGTCCCACTCCACAAACTGAAGAGTACACCCAGGGAAACGTGACCTAAGCACTCAAGAAATGAAACAACACTGGAAGAATTACCTAAAAACTGAGAGGATGGGGTGGGGGGGCGTGGCTGTCATTTACTGAGTACCTTCTGTGTGCCTTCCTAGGAATGAAAGAGAGCTTATTCGTTCCTTTTTAGAGATGAGGCAGATTTAAGAGCTTACTATATGCTTTACGTTCCTTAACCCATTTGATCTTCACAACACTCTTTCACAAATTGGGCAAAATGAGAATCCGCCCAGTAACTGACTGGAGAGAAGGGTTTGTGGACAGACACTTGAGGGAAAGAGAGGCAACGGAGGGCGGGGAGATAGCTGCTGTTAGGCTCCTATCTTTGGCAGAGGAGTCTAAAGCAGTTTGCTGCCATGGGCTGAATAGCAAACTCTGTTTCTGTCACTCACCTCCCCCTGCCTCATAGCTGGAGTCCCTGGATGCTTCAGAGTCAGAGGAGAAGGCTGAGGACTGCTGGGAGCTACAGATCAGCCCAGAGCTACTGGCTCATGGGCGCCAAAAAATATTAGATCTGCTGAATGAAGGCTCTGCCCGGGATCTGCGCAGCCTGCAGCGCATTGGCCAAAAGAAGGCCCAGCTCATCGTGGGCTGGAGGGAGCTCCATGGCCCCTTCAGCCAGGTAATGGCCCAGGGAGGATGGCCCTGGAATGGAGCTGGGGGGTGGGGCAGGAGGGGAGAAGCCCCTTCCCATCGCTGCCATCTCTCCAGGTGGAGGACCTGGAACGCGTGGAGGGCATATCCGGGAAACAGATGGAGTCATTCCTGAAGGTGAGCCCACGGCTTGGCCCTCTCCTCTCCGGCCTGTGCCCTGCCCCCAGCTTTAACGCTGCTCTCCCCTTCCCTCCTGTCTTGCAGGCGAACATCTTGGGTCTCGCCGCGAGCCAGCGCTGAGGCCCCTCCTGACTGCCAGCTCCTTTCCTTCCTGTGCCATGTTTTTGTTTTGTTCTTTAAATCCTCATATAACTGCGTGTCATGTAAATACAATTTTTACTCTGGTGTTTCAGCCTGATTCTTGGGACTGCGGGGGCGGGGCCGGGGGTATAATTGCCCTTGGGATGGGCCGCAAGCTCCTCCGCGGAACTTCTTCGGGCGCCATCTTTGGGAAAAGCAGGCAGGAATGAAGCGGGGCAGGATTGTAAATAAACCGCTGGAGTGGGGAGGGGGAAGGGACGGTGGCCGAAAGGAAACAAAAAAGTAACGCGAAAGGCTGAGAACGACGACCGTTAGGCGGGCGCGCGCTTCGAGTTTAGCCCCGCCCCATCCGTACCCCCGGCGCGCGTTCCCCTGTTCTCCCGCTCAGCAACGACAGCGGTTTTATGCGCGTGCGCGCGAAATAACGGCCGCGGGCGGAGAGAGGAGGGGGGTGGAATCTTTGAAGGGGGGGGAAGAGAGAAGCCGCCCTGTCTTCCGCGCGCCCACCACCTGCGCCATCGTCAGCCAATCAGCGGCCGTCTCAGGGGTCTCGCGCTTGGGGCGACTCGGGCTGCAGGGTGGCTCCCCCATCCCTCCTCCCGCCAGAATCCCTCTCGTACCTCCCTCCTCCCGCTGGCCTTGCGCGCGCTCGCGCTCGCGCCCGCTCCAGCCTCTTGTGTGTCCTCGCGCCCCCCGCCCGCCCTCCCCGCGCGCCGTGTGCTCCGCTCCCCCCACCCTCCTCCTCCTTCCCCCCTCCCGCCCGCCCCGCGCGCCTCCTCCCTGGGTTCCCCCTCCCCCACTACCGCCTCCTCCTCCTCCCGCCCCAGGGTGAGCGCGAGCCACCTCCCTCCCTCCCTCCGCCATGGATCCCGGCAACTGGAGCAGCTTCATCTTCCAGGTAACAACCCCCTCCCCCCGCCCCCCCACCCCCCCTTCTCACACCCCCTCCCGCCCGCCCTCCCTCCCGTCCCACCCCCCCTCCGCGCGCCCGGTGCGCGCGCAGCTGTCCCCCTCCCTCCCTCGCGCCCTCCCCCGCCCTCCCCGAGGCGCCGGCAGGGCGCGCGCGCGGCGGGGGCCGAGGCTGCTCCCTCGCTCCCCCCACCCCGCCCCGCCAGGCTCCAACCGCCGCCGCCGCCGCCACCCGGGCCCCCGCCCCCCGCCCCCGGCCCCCGGCCCCGCGGGGCCTCCCGCCCCCACCCAGGGGGCGTCGCCGCCGCCGTCGCCGCCGCGCTCCGCGGCCCGCCAGGCGCCCTCCTTCCCTCCCTCCCGCCGGCCGGGGTGCGCGGGCGGCGGGGCGGCCCGCGGGCCATGCGTTCGGCGCGGCCCAGCCCGGCCGGCCGGGGGCGGCGCCCCGAGCCCGGGCCCCGCGCGGCCCGCGCCCCCGGCCCCCGCTGAGCCCCGGGGGCCCCGCCGTGGCCGAGGCCATGTTCCCCGTGTTCCCTTGCACGCTGCTGGCCCCCCCCTTCCCCGTGCTGGGCCTGGACTCCCGGGGGGTGGGCGGCCTCATGAACTCCTTCCCGCCACCTCAGGGTCACGCCCAGAACCCCCTGCAGGTCGGGGCTGAGCTCCAGTCCCGCTTCTTTGCCTCCCAGGGCTGCGCCCAGAGTCCATTCCAGGTGAGTAGGGGCCGGCCGTGGCGGGCCGCGCCGGGAGGGCGCCGACCCGCGGCCGCGGCCCACACGGCGCCTTGTCTTCGCAGGCCGCGCCGGCGCCCCCACCCACGCCCCAGCCCCCGGCGGCCGAGCCCCTCCAGGTGGACTTGCTCCCGGTTCTCGCCGCCGCCCAGGAGTCCGCCGCCGCCGCGGCCGCCGCCGCCGCCGCCGCTGCCGCCGCCGCCGTCGCTGCTGCGCCCCCGGCCCCGGCCGCCGCCTCCACAGTGGACACAGCGGCTCTAAAGCAGCCGCCGGCGCCCCCGCCGCCGCCCCCGCCGGTGTCGGCGCCCGCGGCCGAGGCCGCGCCTCCTGTTTCTGCCGCCACCATCGCCGCAGCCGCGGCCACCGCCGTCGTAGCCCCAACCTCGACGGTCGCCGTGGCCCCGGTCGCCTCTGCCTTGGAGAAGAAGACAAAGAGCAAGGGGCCCTACATCTGCGCTCTGTGCGCCAAGGAGTTCAAGAACGGCTACAATCTCCGGAGGCACGAGGCCATCCACACGGGAGCCAAGGCCGGCCGGGTCCCCTCGGGTGCTATGAAGATGCCCACCATGGTGCCCCTGAGCCTCCTGAGCGTGCCCCAGCTGAGCGGCGCCGGCGGGGGAGGGGGAGAAGCGGGTGCGGGCGGCGGAGCGGCCGCCGTGGCCGCGGGCGGCGTGGTCACCACCACCGCCTCGGGCAAGCGCATTCGGAAGAACCACGCCTGCGAGATGTGCGGCAAGGCCTTCCGCGACGTCTACCACCTGAACCGACACAAGCTGTCGCACTCGGACGAGAAGCCCTACCAGTGCCCGGTGTGCCAGCAGCGCTTCAAGCGCAAGGACCGCATGAGCTACCACGTGCGCTCACATGACGGCGCTGTGCACAAGCCCTACAACTGCTCCCACTGTGGCAAGAGCTTCTCCCGGTGTGCACGGGGCCGCGGCCGCCCACTGGGCGGGTGGGGAGGGCGGGCGGACGGCGCTGGAGGTGGCCTGGCCTCGGCTGGCGGGGCGGGAGGCGGTTTCTGAGGCCGGGGACCGGGAGCCACTCCCCGGGAGGAGGGAGGGAAGCCTCGCCCGGTTACCAGGGAGCAGGGGGTGGTACTTAGCCGAGGAGGTGGGTCCTCCGGGTGTGAGAAGGCTCCGTGTGGGCGGAGGGCCGGCCCGCCCCGCGGCAGGGGGAGGGATTTCCTGCCGCCCGGGGGCTCCGAAGCCTGGGGCTTGGGCGAGGATGCGGGCATCTCGGGGAAGGCCGGGTGTGCTGAGAAGTAAGATCGGGGAGCGCGTCCCCACCCCAGGGCCTAACCCCGACCCCAACGTATTCCCAGGCCGGATCACCTCAACAGTCACGTCAGACAAGTGCACTCAACAGAACGGCCCTTCAAGTGCGAGGTAGGAAGCCCGCCGCCTCCTCCTGTCCCGGTTTTCATGATTTTGATCCTCCTGGTAGCTGTCTGAGTTCAGCCTCTCAGACCCCCTTTTTCTCTCTCTCCTTTTTGCTTTTTCACTCCCATTTTCCCATTCCTTCTTCAAGACCTTGTCATCTCACTCCCATTTCCTACAGATCAAAGACCCCCGAGGTTCTGATTCCTTTAACCTCTTGCTCCCCTCTCCCCGCTCCCTGAAGCTTTAACTCTCCTGACACCCCCCCCACGGCCCTCCCCCCTCCCCAGAAATGTGAGGCAGCTTTTGCTACGAAGGACCGACTGCGGGCGCACACAGTACGACATGAGGAGAAGGTGCCGTGTCACGTGTGTGGCAAGATGCTGAGCTCGGCTTATATTTCGGACCACATGAAGGTGCACAGCCAGGGCCCTCACCATGTCTGTGAGCTCTGCAACAAAGGTACATGCTGAGGGACGCTGGGAGGGCCGGGAACAAAGGGTGGGGACCAAGCCAGAGGCCCTTCCACATGTGAGGCTTCCAGGTGCTGTAGCCCAGGGCTCGTGGCATCTAGAGCTCTTTAGGAAGCAAGTGGAGCAAGGGCGGGTTGACTGAGCCTCGTTAAGTTCTAAGAGGTCTGGACTGGAGGCTCAGAGCTGCCAGAAAGTATCAGCTTCTGGGGGTGGGTTGCTCTGGGGAAGGGGCTGCTTTGGGGAAGGAGCGGTCCAGAGAGCCAGTTCCCAAGGGTTGGAAGGCAGGGTTTTGAGCGGCCCGGTGCCGTGCGCTCCTGCTCTGGAGCAGGCGGAGTCCCACCACAGGGGCTTAACAGGCCTGCTGGGGCCATGCCCCAGCAGCAGAGGAAGCTGCTTTAAACAGCTTCACTGATTCACCAAGTAATGAGTAACGGGGCTGAGACTGACTGGGGCCCTGGAGGGAGGGGACACAGCCGTCTCTGCTGAGGGTCAACTCTTTCAGGTGGCTAGAAATCAGTGTCCTGTCACCCGGGGAGAGGTTCCCCTAGCCACGGAGAATAGGTTCTGTGACACCACGCACCCAGGCCCCAAGCTGAGGGAGGGGCTGTGCCCCACCAGCCCCAACAGAGAAGTTGGCCCCAGGTTCCCAAGGATGTGGTGGGAGGA